>NC_058084.1:3576408-4176408 GCF_014858855.1 Bufo gargarizans
TCTGTCAGTGTAGTAGTACTTAGCGCTTCTGTCAGTGTAGTAGTACTTTGAGCTTCTGTCAGTGTAGTAGTACTTTGAGCTTCTGTCAGTGTAGTAGTACTTAAATTCACTAGTGCACTGTTGTCTTCTAATGTTGTGTGTGATTTCTTCTGTAATTTTCTCCCCCCTTGTCCTTGTCGTATCTTCTTCTGCCGTTGTATGTTTGTGTTCTGTAATTCTGCGTTTGACCTTGTGGTTGGTTCTCTTGTCGTCGGTGATATGTGTTGTATGTATTTCTTGTTGTTCGTGTAGGAACCAGCTACACTGCCCTGAAAATGTAGACTTAGATAAGTCCAAGAGAGGCGGTATATTAGTGTTAGGTAACCGTCTGCAGAAGCCACCTTGACGCCTGGTAGATGGGCCCGACACAAGTTTGATCAAAATGTGCGCAAAGAGCTTCCATTGATCCATTTATAGTAGCTATAATACCATATCAATTTAGAATGATCCCCATTTCTCAGCTTTATTGTTTGTACGTGTAAAGTTGTGCAGCCATTATTTTTTATCAACCATATTTGCTTTATGGATATGAACCTGTGACTATGTATATCAATGTGCTAGTCTAAATCTTCTTGTAGTTTTAATCACACTAAACATTTTTAATCACACTATATACTATTAATTACATATTTTATTATATATCCTATTTTTATCACATTATATCATATTCTGTATACGTCATTATTTGATACAGAGGAACGGTTCTTTCAATATATCCATATTTATATCACTACCCGGAAATCTTGCATTATTATAGAAGTATTTTTACCCCTGGATTACATCTGTATGTTCAAATCCCATTCTTGATCCACAGATCACATCTATATATTTAAATCATGTCTTAATAATTTTTGCCATCACTTTTTTGAGTTACCTTAATTAACTTTTTTCAATCACTAGATTTGTATCATTATTATTATCATTTATTATTTTTTACAGCACTGGACTTTATAATTTTTTCATAGTTTTATAATTTATTTTATAATTTTTTTTCTCTTTTCTACACTTCACATTCACTGAACTAAATCCCTGTACATGGACATATTGTACCATAATTATTAAGAGACTTATTTGGAACATTGATTTATTTACGTATTTAAAAATAAAAGAAAAATTAATTTGTAATAAATTATATATTTTATTAGGAACTATATGTATGAAATTGCTCATTAATTAGACACTAAATAATATATTCCAGTGGCCAAAACACCTAACTAATTGGTCCCCGGGATATAAAACCCTATATTACACTTGGGTTTGTACAATATATTGGTACAGTTCTGGGTGATAGAGTGCCTACTTACATAATTACCGTAATCATTCTCAGATTTGAAATATGTCAGTGAGATCACCACAGATCTGGATCATGTACTTTTTAAGAATCCTCTAATAAATGATGGTTTTATATTCCAGTCGTCCCATGTTTGCCGGACGCCCCTTTTTCTTGTTGGTGATGTTTACTGTATGCCCTGATTTAGCCAACAATTAAACAGGCCCATAAGCCCCCATTCGTGTTCTATTTCTGCCAGGGTTAAAAAAAACATTTGTTACTGCGCTAATTCCACGTAGAGCCATCCTTAAAAGAAATGTTACATGCAATAGGGTGGATGTGATATCTGTTAAATGCATGGGCCATAGGTAGAATTTTCTAGGGGTCTCCTCTCCATAGCCCCTACAATACAGGCAAACGAGTGTGGAGGATAAACCGAATAATCCTGGAAAGAAGATGGAGATCAAACAAGTAACAAGTCTAATTGTACTTCTTTCATCTCATTTGGAAACCTGCGTATTGTAAATCTTTTGGTGCACTGAGATGCTGGAGTGGGGGAGACTGAGGATGGAGGAGCAGGCTGCTACTGTCAGAAAGGAGATCATTGACCGTGCTTTAACCCCTTAGTGACCACTAATACACCTTTTTACTGACGTAAACAAAGGGGGTTTTAGCTAAACGGCTTGCTTTAATCAATCCTTACATGTACCTAAAATGGTGCATTAAAAACTATGCCCTATCTGTAAAGAATAAATCAAGGCAACTGGACGTACTGTAGATTTCTTGAAAACGTTTCACTCGTTCTTCCAACGAGCTTTCTCAATTCTGAGTGACTGTACAAGAATTCTGGGAATAAATAAGACATATAACTTGTCCTGCAAAAAAGAAGACCTCATACAGGTACATTGATGAAAAAACTAAAAAGTGATAGCTCTTGCAATGCAATTTTTTCTTGGTCACCAAGAAATCTGTCACCTCTGCTCAGCCCTAATAAGTACAGTAATACACGTATAGAACACCTGCCACCAGCTCCAGATCAGTCATTTCTATGTCAATATGCACTTAGGGTGGGTTCACACTAGATGTTAGGGTTATAGCGGAACATGGTTATAACGGAATGCCCAGACAGAATGCAAAACGGACTCCTTTTAAAGACATTCCGTTTGCTCTCCGTCCTGATAGAAGTCTATGGGAATCAAAACTGATCCGTCTGGGTCCCCGTTATGCAAGATGGAAAACAAAGTCCTGTCGACAGGACTTTGTTTTCCGTCTTGCATAGTGGGAACCAGAGGGATCCGTTTTGATTCCCATAGACTTCTATTAGGACAGAGAGCAAACGGAATGTCTTTTAAAGGCGTCCGTTTTGCATTCCGTCATAATACAAGTCTAAGGGCAGAAGAACGGATCCGTCCTTCCGTCTTTTGGATTCCGTTATTTTCCGTGATAACCATGTTATAACGGAAAGCCAGAACGGAATCCCTAACGCTAGTGTGAACCCACCCTTACCTGCAAACCAGCCATGGAATGCATTGAGAGGACTCCTGTGCATGCGCACATTATGGACAGGATTCCAGGAGAAGTCCTCTCTGTCCACTGCACAGCTAGTTTGTGGGTGCCTAGCTGGGGAATGAGGAGAAGTATAGACATATAGATTACTGATCTGGAGTTACCGGCGGATCTTCTATACATGCATTATTGTACTTAAAGGAGTTATCCCATGATTAACATAAATAATTAAGATCAGACATCATATAGAACATGACAGACTCCTTTTAACAAAGCTAGAACCAGCCCTGTACTTCACATGGATCAAGAGATCTCCACATCCATTGCTCCAATTGTTCTGCTAGATGTATATGAAGCTGGCAGTTCAGGGCATTTATGTAAACCTTAGTGAGCTGGACAGAGAGTTTAGATAAAGGACAAACAGCAGGTGGCGCTATACATATAGATTTCAGTGAATAACTCAGTGGGTATACTAAATTTTTAATTACATGCAATTACAAAAGTATTCAGATCCAGGTGCTGGTTTGAAAAATGTAGAATATTTCTCATGGGACAACCCCTTTAAAGAGAACCTGTCACCACTTTTATGCTACTGGGTTCTAACAGGTCCAGAACATGTCAATGAGTCCTGATATTTATGAGCTCCTGGCTTTCTCCGCCCCAGGCACTGATTGACAGTTTTTTTTCCCAACTGAATTAGCAGCGAGGGGGCAGAGAAAGGTAGGAGCTCATGAATATTCAGGACTCATTGGCACATGCTGGAGCTGTTCAGTACAAAGTTTTAGCAAAATAGCTGGGTCAGTTAAAGAAAGCAACCTAGTATTTTGCTAAGGGGGTCTGTCACTAGTTTATGTTGCCCTTAGTTAGGACACCATAAACTGGCGACAGATTCCATTTAATAGGGCTTGCCAGTTCCCGTAATCCCTTAAATGGCAAAAGTAGCAGCATAGGGTCAAGGAACTAAAGCTGTGGAGAAGAATGCAGAGGGTCGGCTGCAAGTGTTCCCATAGCACATCTGTATAGATGAGTTTCTTGAGATCTACAGATGATTATACTCTACCCCACCACTACTTACAGCAGTGTAGGGGCATGCACTAACTAATGTGAGAATTATATCAAGACCTACAGCCCAGGTGGATTAAAGTTGGCTGTTCATTCACTGGCTGACACCAGGGAACAAAAGCGTTCATACAACTTTACAAAGAGCACCATGTGGTGTGAAGGCTCCCTCCCACTGTCATCCACCTTAGATGCTGGGGTCTGTAGTGGGAAGTGGGCAACTGGTGTAGAACTGGTATCTGGCCCCTATTTGGTGACTGCATTATAGCGGTATACTGACATGCCGCTATATCTAAGTATGTGCGGGGAGGGGGGCTCAAAACATGACTTGGGGCATGTGCTGCTGATCTTTTAACACCCTGGTAATGAACTGGGCTCATAGTTCTGCATGGATGGATCACTTAAAGTGTAACTGTCATGTTTTCATTAAAAAAATAAAGAAAATACAATTTTAACATATGTTACTGCTGCTGCAACATTATGCATAAAGCAATCTTTTGTTTCTGCACACACCAGTGTTTTCCTTGAGCTTTTCCCTTAGTTACGGCTGTTTTGAACCCTACAATATAAGGATCTTCTCAAGATGGCTCCTCTGCCAGTTCTTTGAGGCCAAAACTGCTTTTCCTCACTTCCTATACACACTTCCTGCCAGCCAATCAGATTGGATTACAGAGACACGCCTCCTCAATCTGAAGCCTAATACAGGCATACAGATGTGGAGGACCGCCCCTCTGTCTTCTGTTTACACTAAAGGGAAGGCAGACAAGCCCTAGCAACTGTCTTTTAAGGGACCAGTGGAAAGGGACAGGGGACATTAATGAAAGCTGTTATTATAAGGTAAAACTAGAAATATGTCGCACGAGGGTGACAAGGAATCAATTTGAGGTGCACCCACTGACACATAACACCCAATCTGACAGAAATAAAAAACAATAAATTAGTAGTGGTGGGGCACTCTCTATTGTATTGAGAACAGTAGGGTTTATTAATAAATGTATAAAAGTAGATAAATATCCAAATGATCTATAATACAATTGATTTAGCAGCAATAATAATACGTAGAATACTTAGAATCATGACGCAGTGTTCCTAAAAAGAATCTCCATCAATAGTCCATCAGTAGATAGCCTCCAATAATTCCCAATGACTGGATGGGATACTGGTCATCCAGACCTACAATAGTATTGACTTGTCCACAAGGTTAAAAGATATATCAAATGCGATTAAATTACAGCCAGATATCTTCTAAAATTCGAATCAGTGTGCCAGGTATTCCCTTTCGTCCTAACCAGCAGCACAAGTGGGGTATTCGCCCCTATGAAGCTGGTCAGGACAGGCGGAATTTTTGCTGAATAAAATTCTGCATCTCTAGTAATTAATTAATTAACTCCCCCCTCCTTATATAGGCCGCCCTCACACAGGGCTAGTTGCTTTTATTTTGTCCTGTGTGTTGGTCTGACAGGCTTGACTCTGTTCAGAGTCTCTCCCCTGTAGTTGGGGGAGAAATTAGCTGAATTTCTGCACTTTTATTTTGTCCTAATGTTACAATTTTCTCTTTTCAGGTGCTGGCGTAAGACGGCTGTCTCCTGCCTGGCCGGAGCGTAAGTATGGGGACGGTTTGGCTACAGGTAGCCGGTAAGTTCGGACAGGGTGTACTCAGTAAGCGGAGCTGTGAGCTCCCTTCCCCCCTGTCTCCTCTCCGCTCCTGCCGCTCCCCTCCTACCTCCTCTGTAATCTGCTGCCGGCCCTGAGATCGGTTCTCAGCTCCGGTGTATCGGACGCGAGACCGGAAGTGCGTCATTGTCACTTCCGGTCCGCAACCAAAAAAAAAAAAAAAAAACGCCGCCGCGATAAAAATTTGTGCAAATTAGCGCATGGTGCTCGTGGAGGAGGGGGGGAGGAGCGAATTCGATTAGTAGTTAATAAGACTTCGTTTTTTATAAGTGGGTCCCTCAGTGGGGAGCCTGGAGATTTTTGGGGGAGGAGCTGTTGCTCCTCCTCCCCCTGGCTTTCCCCTTCCTGCTATATAAGGCCAGGCTGCTGGCTGGGTCAGTGTTGCACTCAGTTCCTGTGTGCAGCTGACCTTGACTTTGCTGATCCAGTGCTAGAGCCGTGAGAGTACCTACTCTGATCAAAAGGTTCTAGGTTGCTCAGAATTCTTAGAGTCATGACGTCTCCATCTCAAGGTAAGATTGACGTCTGGGCTTGACCCCTTGGGCGCGTTGAAACCAGTTTTAATAGTGCCTACTTCTTTTCTAGGAAAAGTCACCCATAGAGTTGAGCGAACACCTGGATGTTCGGGTTCGAGAAGTTCGGCCGAACATCCCGGAAATGTTCGGGTTCGGGATCCGAACCCGATCCGAACTTCGTCCCGAACCCGAACCCCATTGAAGTCAATGGGGACCCGAACTTTTCGGCACTAAAAAGGCTGTAAAACAGCCCAGGAAAGAGCTAGAGGGCTGCAAAAGGCAGCAACATGTAGGTAAATCCCCTGCAAACAAATGTGGATAGGGAAATGAATTAAAATAAAAATTAAATAAATAAAAATTAACCAAAATCAATTGGAGAGAGGTTCCATAGCAGAGAATCTGGCTTCCCGTCACCCACCACTGGAACAGTCCATTCTCAGATATTTAGGCCCCGGCACCCAGGCAGAGGAGAGAGGTCCCGTAACAGAGAATCTGTCTTCATGTCAGCAGAGAATTAGTCTGCATGTCATAGCAGAGAATGAGGCTTCACGTCAGCCACCACTGCAACAGTCCATTGGCATATATTTAGGCCCAGCACACAGGCAGAGGAGAGAGGTCCCGTAACAGAGAATCTGTCTTCATGTCAGCAGAGAATTAGTCTGCATGTCATAGCAGAGAATGAGGCTTCACGTCAGCCACCACTGCAACAGTCCATTGGCATATATTTAGGCCTAGCACACAGGCAGAGCAGAGAGGTCCCGTAACAGACAATCTGGCTTCATGACAGCAGAGAATCAGTCTGCATGTCATAGCAGAGAATGAGGCTTCACGTCACCCACCATGTCCGACCATGTCCACGACCATGTCCACGTCCGCGTCCCTTACTAGATGTTTTTCTCATTGTTATGGTTCACCACAACAACAAATATATTATTTGGCCCAATGTATTGTATTCAAATTCAGCGGGATATAAATTTGAGGCCTAGTATTTAGGCGCTGGGTGACCGGTATGGATTTAGTGACAGAATTAGACTTGGAAATGCACAGAAGCGGGTGTGTGTGAAGTTATTCTGAATGACCCAATGTGCACCTTGAATATTATATACCCTTTTAGGGATAGATTTCAAATAGCTCTGATATAGCAGAAACCACTAAATTATGAAATTGCTAAATTGGGAATTGTATTTCAACCCAGAACAAGAAATGTGCTTGAACGGACACTAAATAACTCGCCCAGCTACAGCACTAAGGACAGATTTAGCGGGATATAAATTTGAGGCCTAGTATTTAGGCGCTGGGTGACAGGTATGGGTTTAGTGCCAGAATTAGACTTGGAAATACACAGTAGCGGGTGTGTGTGAAGTTATTCTGAATGACCCAATGTGCACCTTGAATATTATATACCCTTTTAGGGATAGATTTCAAATAGCTCTGATATAGCAGAAACCACTAAATTATGAAATTGCTAAATTGGGAATTGTATTTCAACCCAGAACAAGAAATGTGCTTGAACGGACACTAAATAACTCGCCCAGCTACAGCACTAAGGACAGATTTAGCGGGATATAAATTTGAGGCCTAGTATTTAGGCGCTGGGTGACCGGTATGGATTTAGTGACAGAATTAGACTGGGATATGGCCAAAAAATAAACAGACTATTGCTGGTTAAATGCACTTGGTGTGACAGCTTCACCCTGATGTAGGCTTTAGCCAAAAAACAACCACACCATTGAGGGTTAAATGCACTTGGTGACAGGCGCAGCTTGCCCCTGATTTAGTATATGGCCAAAAAATGAACAGACTATTGCTGGTTAAATGCACTTGGTGTGACAGCTTCACCCTGATGTAGGCTTTAGCCAAAAAACAACCACACCATTGAGGGTTAAATGCACTTGGTGACAGGCGCAGCTTGCCCCTGATTTTGTATATGGCCAAAAAATGAACAGACTATTGCTGGTTAAATGCACTTGGTGTGACAGCTTCACCCTGATGTAGGCTTTAGCCAAAAAACAACCACACCATTGAGGGTTAAATGCACTTGGTCGCAGCTTGTGCTGGCGCACCACAAGACACAAAATGGCCGCCAATCACCCCAGAAAAATGTGACTGACAAACGGTCTGTGCAGCCTAAAAACAGTGAGCAATTGAGGATCAGCAGCTCAATGATCCACAGCTGCAGATCGATCAGTTAATCAAGTCCTTTGGAGGAGTTAATCTGCCTAATCTCGCCCTACTGTCGCAGCCGCAACCTCCCCCTACGCTAATCAGAGCAGAGTGACGGGCGGCGCTATGTGACTCCAGCTTAAATAGAGGCTGGGTCACATGGTGCTCTGGCCAATCACAGCCATGCCAATAGTAGCCATGCCAATAATAGTAAGTGATGGCCTCTTGGGGCAAGTAGTATGACGCTTGTTGATTGGCTGCTTTGCAGCCTTTCAAAAAGCGCCAAGAAAGCGTCACAAAAGCGCGAAGAAAGCGACGAAAATGTCCGGGTTCGGGTCCGTGTCACGGACACCCCAAAATTCGGTACGAACCCGAACTATACAGTTCGAGTTCGCTCATCCCTAGTCACCCACAAGCAGAAGCACCTGGCTTGTTCCAGTTGTGGCACCCCGTTACCCGACGGCTACGAGTTTCATCGTTGTCCAGGCTGCCGCCCTAGGCCAGCCAATCCTGAGCCGACGGTTGTTGAAATGTTTTCCTGGATGAAGGAGTTCTTGGACACCTCCGTCGCGGAGATCAAGGGGGCGGTCTCCAACAAGAGACCCAGGCAGGCTTCGCCTGGGCCTGTTCCTATGTCAGAAGACGTGATCTCTGAGGAAGAGGAGTCGGTCTTTTCTTTTCCGGCGGAGAAGACACAAAGATTACTGCGCTCCATCAGGTCAAGGGACCAGGATGTTGAGCATGGGGAAGCTCCACACTCCACCGCTAGGGGGCCAAGGGCCTTCAAAGTGGACGAGTCACTTAAAAAACTAATGGAGACCGAATGGAAACATCCAGAAAAAGGACCGGTCTTAACCAAGAGGTTTAAGCTGATGTTCCCCCTACAGGACGGGGACTCCCTGGATTGGGTCCCTCCGCCTAAGGTGGATATGGCGATAGCCAAGCTTTCTAGAAGAACTTTGGTACCTTCCGATGACGGGAGTAACCTGAAGGATCCCCTGGATAGACGCGCAGAATGTTCGCTTCGGCGCAACTATGCTGCGGCGTCCGCCTCTGCCTCTGTGGCCATAGCCGGTACCGAGGTGTCTGAGTTCATTCGCGCCCGTACGCTGAAGATCCAGGCAGACATAGACTCGGGAATCGCCAGAGATGACATCCTGGATCAATTCAAGACCCTTCTATTAGGCATAGATTTTTTGGCGGATGCGTCTCAGCAGCAGCTAAGGCTTGCTGCCAAGTCAATGGCTTTGTCTGCTGCCAGCAGACGGCCCTTATGGCTGAAGCCCTGGGTAGCGGACAATATATCAAAATTTAATTTGTGCTCCCTCCCTTACGAGCCTGGCAGGTTGTTCGGCTCCGAGCTAGACCGCCTCATGGAGAGTCTAGCAGACAAGAAGGGAAAATCACTCCCTCAGCAATCCTTTCGAGGACGTGGGAGAAGCAGAGGGGGAAGATTCCAAGGAAGAGAGAGGAACCAGAGACGTTCCAAAAATAACAGGAGAGGTAGAGGTCGCGGTCGCGGGAACCGCAGGGCTGAGCAATGACTCTCGGCAGCCCGTCACCTCCCCATCCCCACCCCCCTCACTCCCACACGAATATCCCTGCCTGAATCCTCCAGTAGGAGGTCGTTTATTTTTGTTCAGAAATTTTTGGGAGAAAATAATTCCAGATCCTTGGGTGCTGCAGGTCATCAGCACCGGGTACAGGATCGATTTAAGTTCCCAACCTCAAGAGAGGTTCGTCCTCACAGGACGTCTAACACCCAGCAGACAACTGATCCTGGAAGACTCTGTACTCCAGTACATTGTCAAAGGGGCCTTAGAGGGGGTTCCTCCTCAAGAGCTCGGTCAGGGAGTGTATTCTCCCATCTTTCTCGTTCCAAAGCCGTCAGGAGACTGGCGCATGATTATCGATCTGCGTTACCTAAATCGGTTTATCAGAAAGAAGCGTTTCCGGATGGAAACCATTCGCTCAGTCCTCAACATCCTGAACCCGGCAGACGTGATGGTGACGATAGATCTGAAGGACGCTTACCTTCATGTTCCTATCTGTCCGGCCCACAGGAAATTTCTCAGAGTTGCTGTCTGCATAAAGGAGGTAGTGAAGCACTACCAGTTTGCTGTGTTGCCCTTTGGCATCTCCTCTGCTCCACACACCTTCACAAAGGTTGTGGCTCCTGTGGTCGCCCACTTAAGGCTCCTCGGCTTAGAGGTCGTCCCTTATTTAGACGACTGGCTTTTAAAAGTCGCGTCCGCAGGCATCTTACAAGCCCAGCTTCAACAAGCTCTCCACACTCTGCAGAACCTAGGGTGGCTCGTGAATTGGGACAAATCAGAGTTGGTCCCCTCTACTACAAGGCGGTTTCTGGGGTTTGTGATAGATTCACAACTAATGACCCTATATCTATCTCCTCAGAGGAGAGACAAAGTAATAAGAGCTGCAGAGTTTCTCCTACCCCCCAGGCGGGTTTCTATTCGGGTTCTCATGAGGATGATAGGCCACATGTCAGCGTCTGCAGAGGCAGTACCTTGGGCCTTGTGGCATCTTCGGCCACTACAAGAGGAAGTCTTAGCGGTTTGGAATCGCAAACCCAGAGACCTAGATCGGAACCACTCCCTGTCTGCAGAAGTCCGTTCCTCCCTCAGGTGGTGGAAGAACCTAGTGGATGGAATGCCTCTAACCCAACCTACTTGGGTGATCCTGACCACGGACGCCTCCCTTCTGGGCTGGGGAGCCCATCTGGGACGCAATACAGTTCAGAATACCTGGAAGCCTCAGGAGAGACTCCTGTCGTCCAATCTGAGGGAGCTAAGGGCGGTGAGGTTAGCCCTCAATCACTTCTCACCTCTCATTCAGGGTCAAGCCGTGAGAGTACGGACCGACAACACGACTGTGGTGGCTTATTTAAACAGACAGGGAGGTACGAGATCCCGGACCCTCCTGAGGGAGGTGGGATTGATTTTATCTTGGGCAGAGAGCAATCTATCTCATCTAGTGGCAGTTCACATCAGAGGGGATCTCAATATAGTAGCAGATCGCCTAAGTCGGGGCCTTCCGGTACCAGGAGAATGGTCCCTGAACGACAACATCTTCTCCAGGATAGTCCAACGCTGGGGGACTCCAGAGATCGATTTGATGGCAACCCGTCTGAACGCCAAAGTAAGCAAATTCTGCTCCTTGTACAAGGAGGACAATCCGGTAGCGATAGATGCTCTGTCCATAACATGGAGGTTCAGGCTGGCCTATGTATTCCCTCCAATTTCCATGATACCAAGGGTATTGATGAAGATCAAGCAAGACCAGACCTCAGTGATAGCCATCATCCCATTCTGGCCGAAGAAGTCTTGGTTCACCCAGCTCATGCAGATGAGTCAGGGCAATTATTGGAGACTTCCCCTAATACAGGACCTTGTGTATCAGGACACAGGTCCCTGTCTAGATCTGAGGAGGCTCAGTCTGACAGCCTGGAGACTGACCGGTCCCTTCTAGAAGCTAGAGGGCTTTCGGTGGAGGTCCTGAGAACAATCTCTCACTCCAGAGCGGATTCTACGAATCAGAAATATTCCCGCATATTCAAGATATTTATGCGCTGGTGCACGGATAGAGAGGTAGTTTCCTCAGATCCTCCTCTCCCTGAGATTCTTCAATTCCTGCAAGATGGTCTAGACAAGGGTCTAAGCCCATCTACATTGAGAGCTCACGTCGCTGCCTTGTCAGCATGCCTTGGTAAGCCAATTTCTCAGGACCCCCTAATTAAGAGGTTCCTTAAGGGTGCTCAGAGGCTTAGGCCCAGCATCCAGAGACCAATCCCTGAGTGGGAGCTGCCAGTGGTCCTAAGGGGGTTGTGCTCCCCCCCCTTCGAGCCTTTGGAACAGGTAGACTTAAAGTACCTTTCCCTCAAGGTTACCTTTCTCTTAGCCATAACATCAGCCAAGAGGGTTGGGGAGCTCCAGGCTCTGGGGGCAGCGGAACCATACTTAAGTTTTCTGCAGGACAAGGTCCTGTTAAGATTTCTGCCTACCTTTTTACCAAAGGTTCCTTCGTTTGCGAACACCAACCAGACGATAACACTGCCGGTGTTGTCTCCTACCTCTAACTCTCCTGAGGAGGAGAGATTACTTTCCTTGGACATCCCAAGAGTCCTTAGAATTTATTTGAATAGAACGGAAGAGTTCAGGAGATCAGAAAATCTGCTGATCTCTATTCAGGGAACAATAAAGGGCTCAAGGTTTCCAAGCCCACCTTGAGCAGATGGATTAAGGACGCTATTAAGCTGGCTTTTACATCCCAAGACTTACCACCGCCATCTTTCTTATCTGCCCATTCTACAAGGGCAGTTTCTACATCATATGCAGAAAGGAAGCTAATCCCCTTAGAGCAAATTTGTGCGGCTGCCTCGTGGAGCACTCAAAACACCTTTATTGCCCATTACCGCCTAGAGAATAGGCGTTCTGAGGGAACAGCCTTTGGACGGTCCGTGTTAGATGCTGCTCGTCCATAGGTCAGCTCTCTAACTCCTGTGGGATTATTAGCTACTTAGTGCTAGTCCTTTGCCCTCCCAAGATTTGTGTGAGGTTCCTTGCTACTTCCCCACTTGTGCTGCTGGTTAGGACGAAAGGGAAGCGTCAATTTTGACGTAAATTTGTTTTCCCTTAGTCCTAACAGCAGCACACAAATATCCCTCCCTCTATGCTGTTATGTTTACTTGTTAAAAAAGCAACTAGCCCTGTGTGAGGGCGGCCTATATAAGGAGGGGGGAGTTAATTAATTAATTACTAGAGATGCAGAATTTTATTCAGCAAAAATTCCGCCTGTCCTGACCAGCTTCACAGGGGCGAATACCCCACTTGTGCTGCTGTTAGGACTAAGGGAAAACAAATTTACGTCAAAATTGACGCATCTCCAGTCTAAAGCGCAATCAATCACTGACAGTATTCGGAGCGGCATCTCGCTCACTTGTCTGAGACAGCGGCGTCCCGCTGTATTATTCGGATAATGTGATCGCTAACTTTCACAAAACTGACACGATCTTACCGGGAGGACTTCAGTGGATTTTTCTTGCCCTTGACGCGGTGTGCCTCTTTTGGGATTCGGCGCTCCGGTCTCAAGGGCTGTTACTTGCCAGAAAATATCGTGCCAACGGTGGTAATGCACATGGACCGACAATGTAAAAAGGTCTTCTCCGTACAGCAGGCGTTGTTCGCGCGAATGGATGTTGCAGAATGGCAAATTCCACTCCTCTTCAGGTAGTAGATATTCGTGTGACAAAGTAAAATTTGGTAGATGTGGATTAATGGACTAAAAAGCTGCGGTGCCCTTATTGAAGCAGGTTCAAACACTTCTGGATACAAAATATAACAAAGTACGCATACCGCGCTAAATCTAAAGCGATCTAAAGAGATGAATGTTACTAGGAACCAAAGAGAACAAATGGAGACTATATAATCTACTACAAAATGGATATCACAAGTCCATATTAAGCATGCGAAAAAAACAGGTGTTAACAAGTCTATGTATCCCACGTAAATTTTTCAACAACTTCGCTTTTGCTGCGCATAAACAGAGGCAGCTGTCTCACGTCTATATTCACCATGCGATGAACTCGCTATCCACCTCCAACATGTAGTCAGATCTCGCTTTATGGCACCAACCGCTCATTCCCAGCAAGTCAGGATTATCGTACGAGGGACCTACTATCCTCCTCCAACAAGTGGTTAGATTTTGATGTAAGGCTCCAGCCGCTCGCTCCAAACAAATCAGGAATTACCTTTATAAAGGACAAGGAGATGGTGCAATACCCTCAAAACTTAGAGGTAAGAAAGTTTTATTCTACTCACAAGCATAAGTTTTCACATGCGTATAAAAAAGCCCGACCCGGGTTTCGAACTTAGCTTCATCAGGGGCTGCAGTAGATATTCGTGTGTCTGTGGTCCAATGCTGGGGGATAATACCATACGCGTTTCGGGGTTTAGGAGAATGACCCCTTTATCAGTGGTTGACATCCCCCCTGTCAGTGCCCCTCCTTTATTGGGGTCACGGTTTACAAGAAAACCTGGCCTGAAATAAATCTTCCAAATTTCCATAAATTTCGGATATTTTAAAAAGTCCGTACATATATATATATTTTCTCACATATCTGAAAGCAAATTGGTTTAAGGGTGGTATAAACAAAATCGCATAAAAACTGTTTTGGATCTGGCATAAAAGGAGCATCAAATAAAACCAAATAGTCATAAAAAATTCTAATATTGAAATCTTCAAAGGTCATATTACTTAAATGCCAGAATAAGGCTGTTGGCAGTCTCCAAGACTAAAAAGCTTCCATACAATTATTATTTATTGTCTCAGGAATCTTATCAAATAAAAAATGCATTGATGCCACTTGCGGTTTTGGTGCGGTTTCAGTGCGTTTTTTATTTTGTTTTGCATAAAAATAATTGTCCATAAGGTATTTATTGAGAAGATAAAACCAGTTTTCTCAAAAATTAGATAAAATGATTTTACTAAATAGAAGGTCCTATGATAGGACTTCTCTGAAGAGAGCTCTTCTAATGTACATATGTTGATAGATGAGAAAAGTAGATGGGGGCCCAGGAAAAACTGGGCAGAATATAAAACTGTCCAGTTGATCATCGACAAACGGCGCCATCTACAAGAAACCAAAGAGTTCAAACTCTGCATTTAAGTCTAGCGGTAAGAGTGTATTTAATTCAAAAATACGCTTTGTTTCTAATCGGGACATCTTTTCAATATGGTTTCCACCTCTCCAATTCTGTGTACTTTGTCAATGACTGTAAATTTTAGACATGATGGATCTTGGTTATGTACTGTTTTGAAGTGGCTTGACAATGAGTGATTGTCAAAGCCCTTCTTAATGTTTGCAATGTGCTCTGAAATGCGTTTCTTTAGTGATCTCTTAGTCCTGCCTACATATTGGTATTTACGTGGACACTCAATTACATATATGACATCTTCCGAGCTGCAGGTAAGGAACTCTTATGACAATATTTATTGGTGGTTAAGACTAACTCTATTGTTCTTTTTGGAAAAGAGGTCATCTTGCAATTGCTACATTTTCCACAGCGGAAGAAACCTTGGATACCTGCCCAGTTTTGAATAGAAGAAATATTGTCTTTTCTCTTTTGTACGGTAGGCGCTATCTTAGTATTTAAGTTTGAAGCTTTAGTGAACGTGATTTTTGGACTTGGGGGTATCAAAGTTCCCAATGTCTTGTCTTTCTTTAATAGATGCCAATGTTTGTTGATGATAAATTGGATCCTCTTAAAATCTCCATTGAAAGGTAAGACTAAACGTAAATTGGTGCCCCCTATCTCTATATCTCTTTTTGTATTTTCAGTGAAAAAGTCGTTCCTGTCCATTTCTCTAACCTTGTTTAGAGCTATATCTAGAACTTCCATGGGATATTCTTTTTTAAGGAATTGTTCTGTCATTATTTTTGCTTCTTTTTCAAATTCAGTCTCCAATGTACAGTTACGTTTAATTCTACGTAGTTGTCCCTGTGGAATATAAATTAACCAACTTGGGAGGTGGCAGCTGTTAAATAAGATATAGCTGTTACACGCTGTGGGTTTAGTGAATGTTTTACAATGCAACTTTCCCTCTTGGTTTGAGATCCGTATGTCCAAAAATTCTAGTGTTTCTTGACTGGTATCACCTGAGAAAGTCAAGTTCCACTCATTAAAATTAATGTCATTTAAAAATTGATCTAATTTCTATTTTCCAGCCTGCCAAATAAAAAATACATCATCAATGTAGCGTTGCCAGAGCACCAGGTCCGTCCCCAGTCGAGGTTGGATAAATTGTTGTTCCCACTGTGCCATAAATAAATTCGCATAACTGGGGGCGAACCTGGTGCCCATAGCCGTCCCTTGTGTCTGTAGATAAAAGTCCCCTGCAAAATTGAAATAATTGTGAGTTAAAATGAAATCTATTGCATCAATCACATACTCAATTTGGGTTCGGTTGAGTCTACCTTCCAATAATAGTTGGGACATAACTGACTCTTTACCTTGCTCATGTCTAATGACCGTATAAAGAGATTGTACGTCAAGCGTGCCCATAATCCATTCTTGATTAAATTCTAATGTCTGAATGGTTTTAATAATTTGCGTGGTATCCTTGACGTATGATGGAACATTTTTCACTCTAGGTTGTAGCATTATATCAATATATTTGGATAAATTTGAAGTAAGTGATCCAATCCCAGACACGATAGGACGTCCAGGTGGATTAGTTTTATTTTTGTGGACTTTCGGTAAACAATAAAAAACGGGGATATGTGGGTATTTATTTATTAAAAAGTTTAATTCATTTTTAATTTAAATCCCTATTTCTTTACCTCTAGTGCAAAACGAAGTTAGTTTTCAATCTAAATTGTTCCGTGGGGTCATTGGGAAGTTTCTTATATGTCCTATCATCAGAAAGTTGTCGTAAACACTCAGAGTTATAACTGTCCATATCTTGTATCACTATTGACCCTCCTTTGTCCGCAGGGTGGATAACGATATCTTTCTCTTTTTGGAATTCTCTGAGGGCTTTTACTTCATCATTCATTAAGTTGTTACGTTTATATCTGACCTTATCTTTTATTTTACGGATGTCACGTTCAACACATTCTTTAAAACTCGCCATTTCCTGGCTCATCTAATTTCTGGGGTATTTTTGAGTTCTGTATGTTTGTATTCCTCGTTATTAATTATCTCTCGACTTATGGGATTCTTTAAAAAGTATTTCTTGAGACAAAGACGTCTCATAAATTCCTCAACTCCAATAAATGTATCAAATTTGTTGAGTTTTGTGGTGGGAGCAAACTTGAGGCCTTTATGTAGTAAAGTGGTCTGTGCCTTAGTCAATATTTTAGTGATCAAATTGATAATGGAGTCATTATTGATAATCTTCTCCCCTATCTGTACATGTTCCTTCTTCTTCCTGCCCCCTCTCCGTATCTTTCTCTTTCTTCGTATTCCCTCGTTCTCGGTCAGTGCTCCTGAGTGTTGTAGTACTCCTGTTGTGTGTGTGGTCTTTCTGATTTCAGCACCAAAGACCAGAAAGACCACACACACAACAGGAGCACTACAACACTCAGGAACACAGAGTTTACACATTTAAAATGTTTTTTATGATTTTCCCCCCAAAAAAAAAACGCACTGAAACCGCACCAAAACCGCAAGTGGCATCAATGCATTTTTTATTTGATAAGATTCCTGAGACAATAAATAATAATTGTATGGAAGCGTTTTAGTCTTGGAGACTGCCAACAGCCTTATTCTGGCATTTAAGTAATATGACCTTTGAAGATTTCAATATTAGAATTTTTTATGACTATTTGGTTTTATTTGATGCTCCTTTTATGCCAGATCCAAAACTGTTTTTATGCGATTTTGTTTATACCACCCTTAAACCAATTTGCTTTCAGATATGTGAGAATATATATATATATGTACAGACTTTTTGAAATATCCGAAATTTATGGAAATTTTGAAGATTTATTCCAGGCCAGGTTTTCTTGTAAACCGTGACCCCTATAAAGGAGGGGCACCGACAGGGGGGATGTCAACCACTGATGAAGGGGTCATTCTCCTAAACCCCGAAACGCATATGGTATTATCCCCCAGCATTGGAACACAGACCCACGAATATCTACTACCTGAGGAGGAGTGGAATTTGCCATTCTGCAACATCCATTCGGGCGAACAACGCCTGCTGTACGGAGAAGACCTTTTTACATTGTGGGTCCACGTGCATTACCACCGTTGGCGCGATATTTTCTGGCAAGTAACAGCCCTTGAGACCGGAGCGCCGAATCACACAAGAGGCACACCGCGTCGAGGGCAAGAAAAATCCACTGAAGTCCTCCCGGTAACATCGTGTCAGTTTTGTGAAAGTTAGCGATCACATTATCCGAATAATACAGCGGGACGCCGCTGTCTCAGACAAGTGAGCGGGACGCCGCTCTGAATACTGTCAGCGCTTGGTTGCGCTTTAGACTGGAGATTACCTGGCACACTGATTGGAATTTTAGAAGATATCTGGCTGTAATTTAATCGCATTTGATATATCTTTTAACCTTGTGGACAAGTCAATACTATTGTAGGTCTGGATGACCAGTATCCCATCCAGTCATTGGGAATTATTGGAGGCTATCTACTGATGGACTATTGATGGAGATTCTTTTTAGGAACCCTGCGTCATGATTCTAAGTATTCTACGTATTATTATTGCTGCTAAATCAATTGTATTATAGATCATTTGGATATTTATCTACTTTTATACATTTATTAATAAACCCTACTGTTCTCAATACTATAGAGAGTGCCCCACCACTACTAATTTATTGTTATTATAAGGTAATTACAGATCTTTTGACAATCATTGACAAACTAACTCAGGTATACATGCCGAGCTCTAATAAGCTAGCAAATATATGACAGTAAAAGTTTAAGCTGTTAAACAGGTACGGATGGGTTGCAGCCAGCAAGTACGAGGAAAAGTTGCGCAGGAACCATGAGCTTTCGCCACCCCTGATCTGCCATAAAGAGCCTGGCATGTTTAGATATCAATAATTACTTTTATAGTGAATTCTATTTGTAGCATTCAGGTGTATACGTGGCACCTTCTGTAAGTCTTTCCACTGCTCCGCACATCATTAGTTACTCATCCTTAACTTCGGTTAAATCCACATTCAAATTATCCCTGAAAGTCAAAGTGTTGATCGTGGGGTTAATTGAAACACGGCAGTAATCTCGTCAAGCTAATTTATCTGCAGCCGAAGAGACTCAAAGTCTGTACAACAAGACGGCAATTAACGAGCAACTCTGAGAATTGTCAGTCCTAATGCTACATAATGAACATCCCGGCAAGTAGTAGTGATGAGCTGAAGAGTAATGACAAAGGTCAAAGATCAGATGACACCAGAGCGACCACAGCGATGCCAAAGGCGCAATTAACTAATAAGGTGCGATAACGTTTTTGTGTCGTTTTGTAGTTCAAGACATTTATGGAAATGGCATATCCATCCAACCACTGGTAGAGTAACAGCAGTGATGTTGCTGTAACATCTAAATCCAGCGAAGGGCACCAGATCCTTGGTCAGGATGGGAAGTGGACAGGGAGTACTGCTCCAGCGTGTGCACGTGTGTGCAAAGTCTGGGTGTGCTGCTCAGTCAGAGCCAGGACCCAGGACCAATGGCAGCCAGAGTGAAGAACCACAGCCACAGTGGTGCAGAGTATCAATTGCCCGCCCATTAGTGCCGATGACGTCACCGGAAACACTGCTAGGAGGAAGCCTCCGCCTAGCAAAGCCCCGGTACGTCACCGCATCTGAACATCAGAGCATGTAATGCTCCAATGCTCATCTCGGATGGGCTGCTTGGGTGAAGAAGAAGATATGTCCGGGTTCAACTCTGACCCCAGACAACCCTTTTAAGCTCTGCTTGCTGCTGGCAACTGATACTCTGCACTGGACCCACAAGACCATAGCATTTCCCCTTGTGGCTGTGGTTCTTCACTTTGGCTGCTTTTGGTCCTGGGTCCTGACTCTGACTGAGCACCACACCCAGACTCTGCACACACGTGAAATGCTCCGATGCTTATCTCAGAGGGGCTGCTTGGGTGAAGAAGGGGATATGTCCGTGTTCAACTCTGAACCCGGACAACCCCTTTAAAGGATTCCAGGAGTATAGAAGCCACAGCACTGCTGGAGAACACAGGAGAGTCACATCTCCAGGACACACATTGCCTTCTGCCAATCCTGAGGACAGTCCACCACTTGTAAAATCCTAGACTGCCCTTTTAAGATTTTCCAAATCTCAAAGGGGTCATCTCATCACAAATTAGCATGTGAACATCATAGGTCTGTCCTCTTCTCTCTGGGCCACAGACTCCACATTGTGGTTCATATTAGCCAAGCGGGAAGGGCTATGGGTCGAGTTACTTTTTTTCCATAATTATACAAAATGCAACTTTTTGTAAATGTCTCCTTGACTTGCCAGCAGTAGCCTGGCATCGGGGATGGAATGGCCCACCAGAGTACTAGAGGTTCCTCCAGTGGGTCCAAAACATATTGGACCCTAGTAAAATAAAGCCCTTAAGATCCTATATACAGAGAAGATGGGCCCT
Source organism: Bufo gargarizans (assembly GCF_014858855.1). Classification (NCBI taxonomy): domain Eukaryota; kingdom Metazoa; phylum Chordata; class Amphibia; order Anura; family Bufonidae; genus Bufo; species Bufo gargarizans. The sequence goes on from NC_058084.1 coordinate 3,596,773, forward strand.
CAGGATTAATTCCTCTGGTGGGCCCAAGGGATGTCAGTCCAAAGCTGGTTGGAGTTAAACATTGGCCACAAAAACAATGTAACAAAAGGTGAGATACATTTGTTGCAAAACAAAAAAAAAAAAAACAATAAATAAAAGACTTCTGGAAAACAGAAAGAAGTCTGAGACAGAAGGAGCCAATATTCAAGGGGTCTGGTCCGATGGTCATATCCGGGAAGCCCCAGCGCCATTTATTGGACACTTGGCTGCGTTTTTGGACACGTGGCTGCGTTCATGTGATCATGTGAACCGCGCTGTGACACATGTACAGATGTCAATTTGTAGTGATGGTGACATGAATGCGTGAAATCATAGACGTGAGGCCGCATTACGCTGCAGATTGAATATCTCTTGTTAAATCAACCCCCGTGCCTTTAAATGTGTCGATGTGGACGTGACAGCTCTATGGGCTTAAACTTTCACCAGTTTCTCCAGGGAAAAGCATCAGATGTGTTTTGGCTTTTAACTGAGAAGTCGCCGGGGGCCTCGGTGATAACGCAGATAGCTCGCACCTGTTGTGGGAAGGTGGACTACGCCGTCCGAGCAGCTGGGCCGTTTCGGTCATCGCAGCCGCTTGTCGGCAGCACGTGAAGAGTTCATGTGTCCTCACCTCATCGGGGCCCAGGGTCTCATCACTTACTTGACTGTGACTTGTGGCTATTATGTCTGCTTGAAAGCTGAATCACGGGCAACAGTATAATGAGATGTAATTGATGAAATGCATTTATCCACGGTCCTGGCGAGATACGGAGGGGGGAGTGTTTAGCTGGATATTTTTGTGTGTGTTTTTATACAGCGGATGTAGCAGAGCTGAGTTTGTCATTGGGTGCTCTTCCTCTGCACAGCGCTGCATCCCTGTCACTGTATATTACTCTCAGGACTGATGAACTCAGCTCTGCTACATAGGACTCTTAGGACTGATGAACTCAGCTCTGCTACATAGGACTCTCAGGACTGATGAACTCAGCTCTGCTACATAGGACTCTCAGGACTGATGAACTCAGCTCTGCTACATAGGACTCTTAGGACTGATGAACTCAGCTCTGCTACATAGGACTCTTAGGACTGATGAACTCAGCTCTGCTACATAGGACTCTTAGGACTGATGAACTCAGCTCTGCTACATAGGACTCTTAGGACTGATGAACTGGCGCAGTGAAACGCGTTGGGGCAGAGTTTATTCATTGATCGATATACTGGGACTGATTTTTATTTATTTACTGTGTCCTTAATATATTAATAGGTATTGTACATCCAGTATATACTATAAATGTCTGGTTACACCTCCAGGATTCCCATCTAATAGGACAATACATGAAAAATACATGTGAGCAGCCACAAAATATAGACATACATGTATGTTACCAGATGCTTGGGGGCCGCACAGAATAGCATCAAGGGCCGCGTGTGGCCCCCGGGCCGCAGGTTGTGCACCCCTGCTTTAGAGGGTAGAGTTTTGACCCAGTTTTCGCCTCCAGTAGAAGAGGAGATGATCCCAACTAAGACTGCAGTCGCATGGTCTGCCGCTATGGTGGTTACGCTCCTGGGGATGAATAGGGACGTTATTTCCCTCATCATAGTAAGTCCTAAAAAAAATCACTTTATGGTATTTTATGGTATTTTTTTTATTTATTTAATAACGGTTTTGTCTTAGTGGTGATGGTCTGTGATACATCCGCAAAGAATAGAAATGAAAATCAAACTTACTGGGAAAAGAGACTCTTCTCCAACAACCTTGAGTGTATGGTGGCAAGGATGGTACACTTCTCACTGCACATGCGCTCCTGTCTGGACTCTTCTCCTGGTGGTGAGTTTGAATTGCATTTTCTTTCTTTTGTTGGCATGGCTTGCTATGGGTAGGTTTGGTCATTCGGGCGTCTGTTTCCTGGCACCATTTGAAAAAGGCTGGGGGGCTTCGGTGAGCGCTGCGTCCTCCTCACAACATACCAAGCACAGCGCCGTACACTGTACAGTGGTTGTGCTTGGTATTGCAGCCCAGACCCATTCACTTGACTGATAAACCTGACGTGACTGGCCTAGGAAAAGGCTGCAGCGCACATTGGATTGCCACATTCGCTTCAAACAGCTGATCGGCGGGGGTCCTGGGAATCAGACCTCCACCAATGTCCTATCGTGAAGATAGTTCATCAATATTCTACTCCTGGAGAACCCCTTTAATGCATGGTCCTAACATGATTTGTATTACTCGGATCATCTTCTTCTACTTCTGTGAGCTCCGGACTATCAATAATTATCAGACCAAAAAACTCCGGTCACTGCCTCCACCAAAGTCAGCACACTCATCACCTTCTGCTTAACTTATATTTATTAGTGTGAAAGTGGAGCACCGCACACTGCAATTACTGGTGCCCGCACCGACTGGGCAGTCGTAGTCAATAATTCTGAAAATTGTGGCACTCAGATTGTTTGTTTGCAATTTTGGTTATTTATTGATACAATATCATATAAAGTTCATGATCCAGTTACATGTAAGCCAAAATAGATAACCGCTCTTGATAATAATGGTGACCGGACGTTTTGGTCCAAGCGGACCTTCCTAATAACCTAGGCTCCATTTAGTAATATAATAACCAGATAAACACGACTAAAGACAGAAAGAAAGAAACTCATAACAATAATGACAGTAATATGAAGATATACGGGGAGTGTGTAATCCCTAGTGAACAGAGGTCAGAAGGGGGAAGGTCATCACGGGTAAGTAAACTGTGAGCGAGAAAGGCCACAGGAGGGAAGTTGCAAAGCAAGTGGACAGGACCCTGCCCTATCCCAGATTAGAACTCTCCTCTCCTGAAATGCTCTGTGCTGCTTTCATCCTCGCGCTTCTCTCTACCTCTCTTCCTACATCATGACACTGCATTGTCACATGTTCTCACTAACATCATCACATAAGTGGACATGTCCCTGCCCGATTCAAGATCAGGCCTCTCCTCTCCTGAAATACTCTGTGCTGCTTTCATCCTGCGACCTCCCAATTTTCTCCATCTCCTTTCATACATAACAACAGTGCTCTGCCCCATGTATGTAGCCTGTGGCCAGTAACATCGTCACATAAGTGGACAGACCCTGCCCTCTCCAACATCAGCACTCCCCCTCTCCTGAAATACTCTGTGCTGCTTGTGAGCGTCTCTTCACTTTTATATAATCATCTTCAGCCTGCAGTTCTGAATTTGACTGCACTCATCCTCTGCCGTGCCGTTACTGCCTCCAGACCTGCCCGGCTGAATGGACAAGTCACTGCCTCACACAGAACCAGCACACTCCTCTAGTACTGCTGCAACCATTCTCATAATATGAACGGCTTAAGGTGCTTAGTACCTGCCCACCTCGTGGCGGTGTCAGTCCCACATGCAGACCTATTCCCCCTAGTATGAATAGATGGGTCACTGCTTGCTGCAAGATCAACTTACTCTTCCTCTGCTGCTGTCATCTATTGATTTACCCTAGATGTGCCCAACGGTGGTCAGAATTGTTCTCAGTCTCAGGGCACGATGAGGGTTGTAGTTTATCTTAGACGGAACTTCTCATGTTGCAAACCACTAATCTAACCCCCTAATGGGCCAAGATCAGGCAGAATGGGTCAGTTTTGAAGGGGTTAATTCATAATGATGAGGAGGATCGTGATCTGATTATAATCTCTGACTCAGAGGCGAGTAATCTCAGCAGGCGCATCCGATGTGATACAATTAATAAACAGCCTCATGCAACTAATGGAAATATAATGAGCAAAAATATTCACGCCCCGGCACAATGTATCCAATATTAATTGCAGAAATTAAATGAAAGCGGCGGCGGACGTCCAGAGATTGTCGGGATCGACATGGAAAACAAATTAGGGTTAAACCAAGGCACGAGGTTCAGCTGCTCGAGGAGACGTTTTAGCAGTGACTCAATGTGACGGCACTAAACGCCAGCCTCCCCGTGACCCCCATCTAATGGATGACTGCGCCCCTTCCAGAATGTTACCATGACTAAGATTTGTATCATCTCTGTTCTGTTATGGAAATAGCAGTATGTCTACATTATAGGGGGTATCTCCCAGCTTTCCCAGACTCCTAAATGTGACACATATTCAGTTACAGTTTGAATAGAATGCCAAAACTGCAGTGAAGACTGACACTTCCATAGGCAGGAGAGAGGCTGAGGGATGGATAGGGTATTAAAGGGGTTATCCCATGACTAATGTAAGAAACAACAGTCTATTTCTAACAAATCTTAGAACCAGCCCTGTACCTCACATGGATCCAGAGATCTCCTTCTTCATTGATCTGCTAGATTTATATCAAGCTGACAGCTCAGGGGGAGTGTCCTTTCTGCTGCAGCTCAGGGGGCGTGTCCATGATCTCCCTATCACAGCTCAGGGGGAGTGTCTCTACTGCTGCAGCTCAGGGGGCGTGTCCATTCTGCTGCACTTCTCTTCCTATCACAGCGCAGGAGGCAGCTGAAGGATGAAACTGAGCATGTGCGACCATCTCCGTGAAATAAGATAAAGAACAAACAGCAGGTGGCGCTAAACATATACATTTTATTAAATAACTCAGGGGCTATGCAAAATTTTTAATTAAATGCAATTATAAAAGTACTCAGATCCAGCCGCTGGTTCGAAAAATTTACAATATTTTTCATGGGGCAACCCCTTTAAGGGAGTTGTTCAGATCTGGAAACCTATTCTGCAGACCCTGCCAGCAAGGCTGGACCTGCGGTGGTAATCTTACTAACCAGATCTCCGCCGCTGGTTTCTGGCTCCATCATCCTTCTCGGTCTCTCCCTGCATCAACAATGACCCGGTGACATGATGCATGGATGAAATCACCACTGGCCACGTGACCAGCGTTAAACTGGATGTTGATACTGGGAGATCTGGAGGCGGTGGTGAGGCGGTGGGAGATGGAGCCAGAACCCAGCAGTTGGGATCAGGTAAGTATGGTTGTCACAGTGGGTCCGGCCATGCTGGGTAGTATGCAGAAACGGCAACCCCTTTAATTCTGCATTACATTGCATGATTTTAAAGTGGTCGTCCATGTCCATGGGTTGTGACTGGTATTACTGCTCAGCTCCATTGAAGTGAATGGGGCTGAGCTGCAATACCACTGACAACCTGTGGACAGGTGTGGTGCTGTTTTTGGAAGAAAGCAGACATTTGTTTTCTGGTCCTGGACAGTCCTTTTAAGTAGAAAAGCTGAGTGACAACCTCTGGATACTGTAAGACAAAGCTTAAAGGGGTTTTTCAGCATTACAAAAAGCATAACTGCATTCTTCCAGAAACAGCACCACACCGTTCCAAAGGTTGTCTGCGGTATTGCAGCTGAGCCTCATTCCCTTCAATGGAACTGAACTGCAACAGCTAAATGTCACTTTTATGGCGCTCCCTATACTGACGTTATAATTTACGACTTTTCAAACGTACACCAGTTTTAGTAAGAATTACGCTGGCATAAGATGCGCCAAATTTATGGCGAGGCCCACCCCCATTAATATCAGGGTTAAACCTTTCCTGAGATTTACTGCATGCTTTATACCAGGGATCAGCAACCTTCGGCACTCCAGCTGTGGTGAACTACAACTCCCAGCATGCACACCTCCTTGGCTGTTCTCAGGACTCCCAGAGAAGTGAATGGAGCATGCTGGGAGTCGTAGTTTGACAACAGCTGGAGTGCCGGAGGTTGCTGATCCCTGCTCTATACAGTGGTGGAAGTTGCTCCTCAGCATCCGAAAAACTTTATATTAACTTCACATGATCAATGTGCAAAAGTCTATTGTCGTGTGCTGAGGAGCAGTGGTCAAAGTGGTAAATCTCCGGGGATGGTTTACAGCAAAATTCCACTTTTAGTCCGGGTTCACACGTGACCGAATAGCTGTGGGGTCTTGAGGGGTCGATTGAACAGTTGGGGATGTGCCCCTGCACAGTCGGCACTGATTGGTTATCGTCAGACACCCTCCAACTGGTAACACCCATCTGGACCTTCATTGCAGACTGCTGGCAATTCATCCATAACTTCTAGCAGGAGTAATAATGGAATAGCATAACAACAGAGTCATAAAAATAGATGCTCCAAAAGTGTTATTACACGGAGGATGCAAGCAGGAATAACAGAGGACTGGCACAACATAAAGTTATAAGAATAAGTACTCCATAATTGTTATTATAAGTGGAATGCTCGTAGGAATAATAGAGTAATGCACAATAGACAGTCATAAGAATAGATGCTCCAGAATTGTTAATACATGGGGAATACAAGTAGGAATAACAGAGGACTGGCACAACATAAAGTCATAAGAATAAGTACTCCAGAATTGTTATTATAAGTGGAATGCTAGTAGGAATAATAGAGTAATGCACAATAGACAGGCATAGGAATAGATGCTCCAGAATTGTTCTTACATGGGGAATACAAGCAGGAATAACAGAGGAATGGTACAACATAAAGTAATAAGAATAAGTACTACAGAATTGTTATTATAAGTGGAATGCTAGTAGGAATAATAGAGTAATGCACAATAGACAGTCATAGGAAATGAAGCTCCAGAATTGTTCTTACATGGGGAATACAAGTAGGGATAACAGAGGAATGGCACAACATAAAGTAATAAGAATAAGTACTACAGAATTGTTATTATATGGGGAATGCTAGTAGGAATAATAGAGGAATGACACCTCACAGAGTCATAAGAATAGATGCTCCAGAATTGTTATTACATGGGGTAAGTGCAAGTAGTTACTAAAGCAGACATCTCAGAAGAGGAGAGGGGTCTTCTGCTCCCGCCTGTTTTGAATAGACTCCACGACTCTGCTGCTTGTCATGAATACAGCGTTCGGTAGCTGCTGTGTAATGCTCCTGCGCGTGCTCCTCAGCGGATACGTAATCTCCATCAGAAGCCTGTAATTGCATTATGTGTTACTGGTGTATATTTTGGCCGGATGTGTGATGATGACTCACAAGACGCACTGTACGGCCGGGGAGGGGGACAACAATGGGGGCATTGAGATCTATGAAAATTCCAGCAAAACCTAAATCACCGAAACAGGAAACCCTATCAGCTACAGCCACGAAGGAAGGACTCCGGCTCCACAGCGGCCCGTGAAAGGCTCCGAATACTCTGACGGCAGCCATGTTGACTCGGGGCCAATACCGCAGGATTCCCTGAAATCGCCTTCACTCGCAGTCCGCAGCTCCACTGCCAAGTAACTCAGCTCAGTCGTCCTGTGTTCTACTGTAGGAAACGAAAGATTCTAAGTGACCGAGTTGTTCTTTTACCTAATACATAAATAAAAAATAAATATACAATAATAATAATAATAATAATATAAATGGGGGTTTCACACAGCTTTCCCAGAGTCCAGAAAAGTATCTGCACTACTTGATCCTAGGCAGATAAACATAGGTATTCTCAGGTGGTCTTGCCATTCAGGAATATATTGAGTGTCACCCACCTTCCCTAGATACCAGCAAAGCAAGGCTGCCCAGCAGGGGCGTACATAGAAATCCCTGGGCCCCAGGGCAAGAATCTGATTTGGGCCCCCTTGTGAGTGACCCTTAGGCTGCCTGCACATCTGCGGCAGAGGTTCCAGGGCCGTACACCGCTGCATGCCGGATCTCGCCTGGCCCCATTATTGTGGATGGGATCCGGCAGGTACCGGCAGTGTTTGGCATATGCTGGATCTGGAGATTCTGGTATTCTGCTGGAACACAATTTGATCGCAGGTGATTCCCTATCCTCACCCGATGGACTGTGCCCGCCGCTTCACCTCCTCCCCGATGCTGACTTACTGTTTGTGCAGCTGGCAGAGCGCGGTCAGGGCCTGGGGCAGATCTTCACGGAGCTGGTCTGGGGTCTGGACTGGCGACACTTCTGGATCGGGTCAGGTCCGGAATGGTCAGTCAGGTGACAGTGCGACGCGTGCTGGCAGAGGAACGGGACAGGGACATTTTACAAAGTGCAGACACAGAAATCTAAAGGGTGATATCCAGTCACAACTGATGTTTCTCTGACTGCTGCAGAAAATACACACCTCAGCTGCTGCAGAACCTCCTAATACACATCTCAGCTGCTACAGAACCTCCTAATATACACCTCAGCTGCTGCAGAACCTCCTAATCTACACCTCAGCTGCTGCAGAACCTCCTAATCTACACCTCAGCTGCTGCAGAACCTCCTAATATACACTTCACCTACTACAGAACCTCCTAATACACACCTCAGCTGCTACAGAACCTCCTAATCTACACCTCAGCTGCTGCAGAACCTCCTAATCTACACCTCAGCTGCTGCAGAACCTCCTAATCTACACCTCAGCTGCTGCAGAACCTCCTAATATACACTTCACCTACTACAGAACCTCCTAATACACACCTCAGCTGCTGCAGAACCTCTTAAAAAACACACCGCAGCGGCTGCAGAACCTCCTAATACACACCTCAGCTGCTACAGAACTTCATAATACACACCTCAGCTGCTGCAGAACCTCATAATATACACCTCAGCGGCTGCAGAACCTCCTAATACACACCTCAGCTGCTACAGAACCTCATAATACACACCTCAACTGCTGCGAAACCTCCTAATATACACCTCAGCTGCTGCAGAACCTCCTAATACACACCTCAGATGCTGCAGAACCTCCTAATATACACCTCAGCTGCTGCAGAACCTCCTAATACATACCTCAGCTGCTACAGAACCTCCTAATACACACCTTAGCTGCTGCAGAACCTCATAATACACATCAGCTGCTGCAGAACCTCATATTAAACACCTCAGCTACTTCAGAACCTCCTAATACACACCTCAGCTGCTGCTGAACAGGGGATGACAGGGGTATCCGTGGCTGACAAGGGGGAAACTATGGCAGACAGGGGAGCATTTGTGGCTAATAGAGGAATATCTGTAGCTGACATTAGAGCTTTTGCTGCTTGCAGAGGAGCAATGGGCAACGGTGACCAATGGAGGGGCACGTGTGGCTAACAGGGCAGCCTCCATGGCTAACAGGAGCATCTGTGGCTGACAGGGGGCATCTGTGGCTGACAGTAGAACATCAGTGGCTTATAGGTGGCATAGTTTTAAATTAGAGGGGCAAAGGTTTAAAAGTAATATCAGGAAGTATTACTTTACTAAGAGAGTAGTGGATGCATGGAATAGCCTTCCTGCAGAAGTGGTAGCTGCAAATACAGTGGAGGAGTTTAAGCATGCATGGGATAGGCATAAGGCCATCCTTCATATAAGATAGGGCCAGGGGCTATCCATAGTATTCAGTATATTGGGCAGACTAGATGGGCCAAATGGTTCTTATCTGCCGACACATTCTATGTTTCTATATGTGGCTGACAGAATTGGATCAGTGGCTAACAGTAGAGCTTCTATGACAGATGGCAACTGTGGTTGACAGGGGGCAACAGTGGCTGACAGTAGATAGGTAAAGGTAGGTCAACAGAGGGTCATTTATGGCTTATAGGGGCATGTTTGTTTGGCCATTTTGCAGAAAGGGGCTCGTGGATGACCAGGGAGTGCCCACAAACTGAATTTTTACTCACCGATTAAAGTTTTTTTCCCCTCTAATACCACATCAAAATCATTAAAGGGCTATTCCAGTTTTCTATTTTGTATTCATTTATTTAAAATAATAGGAAATAATGCAATTGTCCAACATACATGCTTTTAAAATTCATCATACATACATTACTTATAGGCAGGTATAAGCAGGTCAACCAGGCACTTGCCCCCTATATGCAGTAGAATGGTAGCACTTGCCCCCTATATGCAGTAGAATGGTATGGCCCATGTATCGATCCCCTGTAAAGTTTCCATGGCTTAACTGGAATATGGCATCAGTCATATGTCACTCTTCACATGATATAATCCCTGGCATTCAGTACGCAGCAGTGTTATGTGACATACACGGGTCAGCACACATTCATGTGATAAGTAAATGGGACTAATGGCAGAATCATGATTTGTATTGTGGTTATTACAGTCACATATTAGATTATTGTTCAACATCTAGTTCTCTAAATAAATAAATGTAATTATTTACAGCGGAATACCTCTTTAACCATCCAACCAATGTCAAGTTTCAGAACCATTCACCATAGCGCCACCATGAGATGAATAGCCTTACTGCGACTCTGTGTCATCATGACTAAGACGTCTCAGGCCGGTGCAGCTCAGTCCTTCCTTCTTACACGATACGTCTTAGGCGATCTCCATGCACCCACTTGGCTGAACTTTCCCAGCTCTACTGGACGGGGGGAACCCTCTCCCCACAATTTATTTTGAATCAAATTCCTTTGATGTCACAGCTGTCTTTAGTAAATTCATTTCCTCCATTCACAATGGATGCCTGATGCAATTCTGGCAAAATCTAACTTTTTTTTTTCTTTATGCAATGTTTTATGGGAGCGTTCGACTTGGCTGGAATCGGGTCAAGTCATCTGTAGTTTGTTTCGCTAGAAAACCATCTTTTACAAATAGCTCATTCCATCTGTATTCTCTTTAGGCTTTTGTGGTCTCTGCTCCACCCAGTTTCTAAGTTCCTAAATCTAACTCTCGGAGTCCAGTCCTAGGCGCACGGATCCTGCTGTACAATCGGATGACCCCCCAATCTGAGCCTCTTTACAGCGACGTTCACATCTGCCAAATAGCTCAATCCCACAAAGTCTTCGTCTTCGCAGTCAGATAGCAAGCAGGGTCCTGGGGGAAGTGGGTGAAGGGTCTAACCTCAAGGACATTGTCTGGATATTTGTATGGTTTACATTGTTACAATTTGTTACATTTCTTCCATTACATAACTGTGGATACAATGTAGATTATTACCAAAGAATCTTCCTGGAATCCTTGGTCTCTGCCCAGAGGAGCTTACAGTCTAATTGCTATTGCATATCTGCCATGGATCCTGCAGGACGATCCCACCTTCTTGCCCCTCTCTAGAATGCAGAGGTGTCGCCACCAGGGCGAGGATTCAGCCCCCCCTCCCACTGTGCCATTCACTGGTGTGTGTAGTGCACTAATGAAGCCACTCCTCTCACTCCGCCCAGTGCAGAACTGTACTCACCCGGTCCCACTTACCTAATAAAATCTATCACATGATACATGGCAGTGCCAATACACTTTGCAATACATCAGAGAACCAACTGGTCACTGTGATGATAAAGCAAAAAGAATAATCACATGAGGAAGGGATGGTGACTGCCCCTGTGAAATCCCCAGCAGGGGGCGCTGTGCTGGTCCTGTAAGACAGAGCCATCCCAATGTATAGCAGGGTAATCTAGGGCATTTGCCCTTAGTGCTACCACACAGTAGTAATGCCCACATTGTGCCCTATTCAAAGTAGTAATGCCCACATTGTGCCCCATTCACAGTAGTTATGCCCACATTGTGCTCTCTCACAGTAGTGATGCCCACATTTGTGCCTCCTCACTGTAGTTATGCCCACCTTGTGGCTCCTCACTATAGTTATGTCCTCCTTGTGACCCCTTCACAGTAGTTAAACCACACTCTGCCCCCCTTCACTGTAGTTAAGCCCTCCTTGTGGCCCCTCACTGTAGTCATGCCCATCTTTTTGCCCATTCACAGTAGTTATGCCCACCTTTGTGTCCCTTCACAGTAGTTATGCCCACCTTTGTGCCCCTTCACAGTAGTTATGCCCTCCTTATTGTCCCTCACTGTAGTTATGCCCACCTTTGTGCCCCTTCACAGTAGTTATGCCCACCTTGTGGCCCCTCACAATAGTTATGTCCCCCTTGTGACCCCTTCACAGTAGTTAAACCACACTCTGCCCCCCGTCACGGTAGTTATGCCCTCCTTGTGGCCCCTTACTGTAGTTATGCCCACATTTTTGCCTCTTCACTGTAGTTGTGTCCACCTTTATGCCCCTTCACAGTAGTTATGCCCACCTTGTGACCCCTTCACAGTAGTTAACCCACACTCTGCTCCCCCTTCATGGTAGTTATGCCCTCCTTGTGGCCCCTCACTGTAGTTATGCCCACCTTTTTGCTCCGTCACAGTAGTTATGCGTGGTTCAATGTGTAGTGGCCCTCTGGGGTTACTGCAGCTGTGGAGAGAGCTGTGTAGTTCCAGTCCTGCACCAGAGCTGCCCTGAAACAGCTTATTGACGGGGCTGTGGGGTGTTGGACCCTGACCGATCAGATATTGATGGTCTCTCCGGAAGAGAGGCCATCAGTAGTAAAATCCTGGACAACTCATTAAAGTTTAAGGAGCGCAACTAAGGTTTTACTACTTATGGAGAGTGATGCCTATGAATGAACAATACTATTCAATACAATCAGGGACATACATCTCAAAAAGTTGCGAGGCGCATAGTATCCTGAATCTGCGACTGTTAAAAAGGAGACATTTTCTTTTTTTTAAAGTGCAATCCCCTTTTTTGTGCCATCCCTTAAACCACCTCAGCAATGCTACAGAGGTGGACAGAGAAATAAGGAAAAGAATATACAGCAGGTGGCGCTTTTCAGATACATTTTATTGACTAGCTCACTGGCTATACTAAATAATAATTATATGTAACTACAAAAGTATTCAGTTCCTATATCTGTAATTAATAAAAATTATTGTTTTCGCTTTTTCCACTTTACCCAAAAAATTCATTTTTTGTTTTATGTACAAATGTGAGAAAATGGGCAACAAATGTGCTATGTCTGAATAAGGCCTTAAAGGGATTTTACCCATCTCAGACAATGGGGGCATACCGCTAGGATATGCCCCCATTGTCGGATAGGTGCGGGTCCCACGTCTGGGACCTGAACCTATTTCATAAACAGAGCCGGCAAAGTGAAGGAGGGTGCATCGCACATGCACGCCCACCTTCCATTCATTTCTATGGGTCTGCCATCAGACAAGACTAGCGATATGCCTCCATTGTCTAAGATAGGAATACCCCTTTATTGACTATTACACTCATCATGCCCCAGGAGGGAGCACTCTTTATATTCTGCTTACTTTGGCATACATCTTTACTTATACTCCCTGCTGAGTAATGCATTTTCAGCTGAGAAATAGAGTGGAGGCAGGGAAGTGACAACTGCTCTGTGCACATTGCCTTGACAAACAAAAGTTTTTTGTCTTGTTCCCTCTTACCTGTTACCAGGCTATGTGCCGCCACCAGCCTGCATCTAGCTATCAGTAACCAGCCCACGTCTTGCTACCAGTTCCGGTCCTGTGTCTATATTTCAGTTCTATTATTGCACAACTATGAATTCAACTCTGCTATTCGAGAATTATGAACTCAGCTCTGCTATTCTACAGTAACTAACTCAACCCTGCTACTACAAAGTTGCAAACTTGGCTCATCTGAGCCTTCCCTGTTTGTTCCTAGACTACTTGATTGCCTTTTTGATTGCTCCTGTGTTAACTGAACTTTTTTGTTTCATTATCACTGCTATGTCGGCCATAGATCCATAATACAGGTGGGACACAATGCTTTATTCTGAGACCTACTGGCTTTATTTCCTGGGTCCCCTGCCTTATGTCAATAACATAATGCTATAGTTATTTTCCATTGAATGACACTTGGATCATCTGTGTCAATGTTTCATAAACTAGTCCACTCAATATCAGTGCCACATGTCCTAGGTCAGCAAACATAAATCTAACATTCAAGCCTCAGCCTATTTGTGCCGTTCTTATGGACCCTGAGATGTAGACAAGTTTGCTTTAATTGTTGGTATCAGATGGAGCTTCCCCTTTTTAAAATACCGTATGGTAGCAAACAGACTGCATATAAAATCTCTCTCTGAGAAAATGTGGGGTCATACTGTGGACAGAAACCTTCACAGCACATTACCATAAAGTTATGGATCCTGGTTGAGATCCATAATACATTTGTGTTTCTAGCAAGCTCCTAAGGAGCTGGTGCAGAGGATGGGAGTGGTAGTGGCCCTGATAAGGTGTTCTATCACAGTGCAGTCTCTCAGGCCATCACTTTCTATGGTTCGGTGTAGTGACAGAGTGGTTTGAAGAATCAGTCCAGAAGTTAGCGTATAACAGTCTCTCTTTACTTAGTGCAGAATATAACTTGTGGCTCATCTGGCAAAGCCAAATACAAAAAGCAGATTCTCTGTCACCGGGTGAGGCAGTATGATGACTGGTTGGATGACAATTTAAGGGCACTAGCAGACATTTCTAGGTGTCCGCTGTAATAGTGTTGTAAGGTTAGTCTGGCCAAGGGATGGTTTAGGTAAGTGGTGGTGTCTGATCCATAGTCCCTCACCTTCAGCAGTGTCTGTATAGCTGTATGTCACTGATCACTCTGCTGTCTTGTCTCTCAAGTGTTTTCTTGAGGCAGGATTCAGTTGTTCTCACATGAGGAGAATATCTGTTTTCTGGATTTCCCCTACAGGTAACATAGTAACATAGTACATAAGGCCGAAAAAAGACATTTGTCCATCCAGTTCGGCCTGTCATCCTGCAAGTTGATCCAGAGGAAGGCAAAAAAACCCTGTGAGGTAGAAGCCAATTTTCCTCACTTTAGGGGAATAAAAATTCCTTCCCGACTCCAATCAGGCAATCAGAATAACTCCCTGGATCCCTGACCCCTCTCTAGTAGCTATAGCCTGTAATATTATTACGCTCCAGAAATACATCCAGGCCCCTCTTGGACTCTTTTAGTGAACTCCCCATCACCACCTCCTCAGGCAGAGAGCTCCATAGTCTCACTGCTCTTACCGTAAAGAATCCTCTTCTATGTTTGTGTACAAACCTTCTTTCCTCCAGACGCAGAGGATGTCCCCTCGTCACAGTCCTGGGGATAAATAGATGATGGGAGTGATCTCTGTACTGACCCCTGATATATTTATACATAGTAATTAGATCTCCCCTCAGTCGTCTTTTTTCTAAAGTGAATAACCCTAATTTTGATAATCTTTCAGGGTACTGTAGTCCCCCAGTCCAGTTATTACTTTAGTTGCCCTCCTCTGGACCTTCTCCAGCTCTGCTATGTCTGCCTTGTTTACAGGAGCCCAGAACTGTACACAGTACTCCATGTGCGGTCTGACTAGCGATTTGTAAAGTGGTAGTACTATGTTCTTATCACGGGCATCTATGCCCCTTCTGATGCAACCCATTATCTTATTGGCCTTGGCAGCAGCTGCCTGACACTGTTTTTTGCAGCTTAGTTTGCTGTTTATTAAAATTCCTAGATCCTTTTCCATGTCAGTGTTACCGAGTGTTTTACCATTTAGTATGTACAGGTGACTTGCATTATTCCTTCCCATGTGCATAACTTTACATTTATCAGTGTTAAACCTCATCTGACACTTCTCTGCCCTCTGTTTTCTATCATTGAGCCAGTTACTTACCCACATACAGACGTTTTCTCCCAGTCCGAGCATTCTCATTTTATATACTAACCTTTTATGTGGTACAGTGTCATTTATGTGGTACAGGTGAATAACTTAAGGTTCCTGGGAGCTCTGACATGTGCTTCCTCACTCCCCCACTATCAGAACGGGAACTCTCCTGTCCTCATATTTCTCTGTCTCACACTAGACTGGAACTCACCCTCCTGGCAACAAGTAGGAACAGCCCACTCTACCAAGAGGGTGATTAGCCATATTCCTGCCAAGCATTGCCAGCCATTACCTCCCCTGCTGGAGTGAATGGCATAGCATCAGATTACATTATATTGCATATAAAACATTAAACAATTGCAGATACCCCCAGATCTGGGGGAACTGCATATGTACAAAGCCTCAGGGTAATTATCTGGTGGTCCAGGTATCAATGGGCATACATAGGTGAGACAACACTACTCACTGAGACTTCTCAGTAGGTCCATGAGGTGGCGGTGCCAGCAGTGTTGAGCCCTAGCCTGCTGAGCTACCAATAGCCAAAAGGAAGAGAAAATACCCGCGGCACTCAATGTCTTCAGAAATATCCCAGTTTTTATTCACCAAACAATATGTTTCTTTTTTTAATGTATTAATTTTTTTTCCGCTTTTTTTGTTACCCCTAGGCGACTTAAACATGTGATCATCTGATCGCTTCTCCCATACACTGCAATAAATTATTATTGAGTCTATGGGATATTTGCTATGTTTCTGTTTAGCCCACGCAGGGCCCCATAGAAACATTGCTGTGGCAGGCCATAGATCCTTTAGAAGGCTCGAGGCTGTCACTGCAACCGAATGGTTCCCTCAATCTCGGCGGGGGGAAGCCATTTAGGCCCCCGGGGGTTTCACTGCTCAGATATCATACTCACAATTGACCACGGCATCTGAATGGTCACTGCTAAGGATGAGCATTGATTCTGGGTGTCTGCTGTGTAAAGCAGTAAAAACCCAGAGGCGATGGAACCTGCTCAGCTTCTGAACGGATGCCATGTTTAAACCCAGAACTTCCACTCTATAAGTACGCAAGTCGTCCTTAAGGGGTTAAACCCCTATTACTAGTTATCCATAGATAAAGAAAGGCAGGAGAGACACAGAATATGTCTCCCTTACATCTTACCGTTTCTCCGAAAACCTATTCCATTAAAATAACGCTTCCATTACCAACCGATCTGATAGTCTCAGCCTCAAAAGACGAAGACATTCCCGTCTTTTACTAAATTATTATTATTTATTTTTTTTGCAAAAACCCACCCAAAATAAAACATAGAAATTGTGGTTTCATTAATATAGAGGTTAAGAAAATGTTAGCGAACCTTTGGATTACAATCTTTTAACTAAATCAGGAATATTTAAGTGAAATCTTATCTCTGCTTGGAAAAAAAATAAAGATCCTAGAGATATATCCCGTACAGGAAACGTGACTATGGAAGCAGTTTAAATAAAATGACTCAGGGCCCATTACTATGTAAAGACCTAGACACAAGTATAGAAAAAATACATCAAAAACAAGGTGGAAAGTGGAGTCATGTGTATAGAATAAAGTTATTTCAGCTACCTGGTGCATGTTCATATTAACAGTAAAGACGCTAATCTGTATGAAACTTGGCCTTACAAGCCCCAGGATCTGCAGCATATCCTTCAATCAGCAATAATTCTATTATCATAAGGCCTACGGAATATTTGGTCGGGTGTCTTAACTACGCACAAACCTCCCACAGGCTCAATCCTGAATTAAAGCTCCAAGATACAGCTGCGGTTAATAACCACAAAATGTATTCATCGTTTCTTACATACATTAACAAGGCTTTCCTGAGCACCATGGTAATAATACGTTCCAGACCAATGTCCTTGTAGGTACCAGCCGTAGCCGATCTGCAGAGCTGACGAGGATGTGGCCCGGAGAATAATATGACCGTTCTAATACTTGATGGTCGAAAACTTCTGATGATCGGTTGGTTAGAAGGTAACCACTCAACTCTCTGCCATATATTTCTTCAGCATTCTGTCAATGACCTGGCTTTCCTATAGCCAGGGAATTTAATTTCTCGCCCTAGCCCTGTATATGAATACCCGCAGCAGCACCAGGAGCTCTTGTCCCACACAACTCCCTTACCAGTCATGCATCACTGGCTTCTGAATATGTTATGCCTTGATCTTCATTCACTTGCATTCGATACAGCAATGAATTGAGGTTTCCTAACCAAACCAGAGGAAATTAATTAGATGTGGCATCATCTACAATAATACTTCTACCTATGTAAAAGAATATAACTAATACTGCTCCTATGTATAAGAAAGTAACTACTATAATACTGCTCCTATGTACAAGAATATAACTACTATAATACTGCTCCTATGTACAAGAATATAACTACTATAATACTGCTCCTATGTACAAGAATATAACTACTATAATACTGCTCCTATGTACAAGAATATAACTACTATAATACTGCTCCTATGTACAAGAATATAACTAGTATAATACTGCTCCCATGTACAAGAATATAACTAGTATAATACTGCTCCCATGTACAAGAATATAACTAGTATAATACTGCTCCTATGTATAAGAAAGTAACTACTATAATACTGCTCCTATGTACAAGAATATAACTACTATAATACTGCTCCTATGTACAAGAATATAACTACTATAATACTGCTCCTATGTACAAGAATATAACTACTATAATACTGCTCCTATGTACAAGAATATAACTACTATAATACTGCTCCCATGTACAAGAATATAACTAGTATAATACTGCTCCTATGTACAATAATATAACTACTATAATACTGCCTCCTATGTACAAGAATATAACTACTATAATACTGCTCCTATGTATAAGAAAGTAACTACTATAATACTGTTCCTATGTACAAGAATATAACTACTATAATACTGCTCCTATGTACAAGAATATAACTACTATAATACTGCTCCTATGTACAAGAATATAACTAGTATAATACTGCTCCTATGTGCAAGAATATAACTACTATAATACTGCTCCTATGTACAAGAATATAAGTACTATAATACTGCTCCTATGTACAAGAATATAACTACTATAATACTGCTCCTATGTACAAGAATATAACTACTATAATACTGCTCCTATGTACAAGAATATAACTACTATAATGCTGCTCCTATGTACAAGAATATAACAACTATAATACTGCTCCTATTTATAAGAATATAACTACTATAATACTGCTCCTATGTACAAGAATATAACTACTATAATACTGCTCCTATGTACAAGAATATAACTACTATAATACTGCTCCTATGTAAAAGAATATAACTAATACTGCTCCTATGTATAAGAAAGTAACTACTATAATACTGCTCCTATGTACAAGAATATAACTACTATAATACTGCTCCTATGTACAAGAATATAACTACTATAATACTGCTCCTATGTACAAGAATATAACTACTATAATACTGCTCCTATGTACAAGAATATAACTACTATAATACTGCTCCTATGTACAAGAATATAACTAGTATAATACTGCTCCCATGTACAAGAATATAACTAGTATAATACTGCTCCCATGTACAAGAATATAACTAGTATAATACTGCTCCTATGTATAAGAAAGTAACTGCTATAATACTGCTCCTATGTACAAGAATATAACTACTATAATACTGCTCCTATGTACAAGAATATAACTACTATAATACTGCTCCTATGTACAAGAATATAACTACTATAATACTGCTCCCATGTACAAGAATATAACTAGTATAATACTGCTCCTATGTATAAGAAAGTAACTACTATAATACTGTTCCTATGTACAAGAATATAACTACTATAATACTGCTCCTATGTACAAGAATATAACTACTATAATACTGCTCCTATGTACAAGAATATAACTAGTATAATACTGCTCCTATGTGCAAGAATATAACTACTATAATACTGCTCCTATGTACAAGAATATAAGTACTATAATACTGCTCCTATGTACAAGAATATAACTACTATAATACTGCTCCTATGTACAAGAATATAACTACTATAATACTGCTCCTATGTACAAGAATATAACTACTATAATGCTGCTCCTATGTACAAGAATATAACTACTATAATACTGCTCCTATTTATAAGAATATAACTACTATAATACTGCTCCTATGTACAAGAATATAACTACTATAATACTGCTCCTATGTACAAGAATATAACTACTATAATACTGTTCCTATGTACAAGAATATAACTACTATAATACTGCTCCTATGTACAAGAATATAACTACTATAATACTGCTCCTATGTACAAGAATATAACTAGTATAATACTGCTCCTATGTGCAAGAATATAACTACTATAATACTGCTCCTATGTACAAGAATATAAGTACTATAATACTGCTCCTATGTACAAGAATATAACTACTATAATACTGCTCCTATGTACAAGAATATAACTACTATAATACTGCTCCTATGTACAAGAATATAACTACTATAATGCTGCTCCTATGTACAAGAATATAACTACTATAATACTGCTCCTATTTATAAGAATATAACTACTATAATACTGCTCCTATGTACAAGAATATAACTACTATAATACTGCTCCTATGTACAAGAATATAACTACTATAATACTGCTCCTATGTACAAGAATATAACTACTATAATACTTCTCCTATGTACAAGAATATAACTACTATACATGTTGTCTGCTGTCTGCCCTTGTCTACATGTTATTGTGATTCCTAGGAACACCTTTTTGGCCATATCAGAGGCCTGACAAATGTTTGCTTCCTAACGTCCTTTTTGTCCCATGATTTTATATAAGTCTTTATTTCAAACAAATGTTGATATGCATATGCTTGTTGTTTGATGTGATTATCCAAACATTACCTGTACTTGTGATGTAGCAATTTATTTCTTCTTGTACTATTTCGCTGATGTTTAATAAAAAGAAAATTGGCAAAGAATATAACTACTATAATACTGCAACTATGTACGAGAAAGTAACTAATATAATACTGCTCCTATGTACAAGAATATAACTACTATAATACTGCTCCTATGTACAAGAATATAACTACCATAATACTACTCCTACGTACAAGAATATAACTACTATAATACTGCCTTCTATGTATAAGAATATAACTACTATAATACTGTCTCCTATGTGCAAGAATATAACTACCATAATACTGCTCCTATGTACAAGAATATAACTACTAAAATACTGCTCCTATTTACAAGAATATAGCCAGTATAATGCTGTCTCCTATGTACAAGAATATAAATTCTATAATAGTGCTCCTATGTACATGTCACGGAAGGTGTTACAGAAAACTAGAAGACACAAATGAAGATCTGACTGACTTGATCCAAAACTAAGGAACCAAAGGGTAAGCCCTGTAACAGCCCTAGCTCTCTCCCTTACTGCTCAGCCTATGCAAAAATCTCTATGGTAGAAAATTGCATACCCTCGTTCCTCGACTGTATGACACCTGAACACCCTATAATAGTGAGGGGACACGACCACCGGCTCCCTACACTTAATACGGAGGGAGTCAGGGTCACCTAGGATCAAGCAAACAGGAAAACACAAATAAATGAACAGACTTATCTGTAGAAGCATCAGTTGTAGCATCCAGCATGCACACACTCCAGGAAGTTGTATAAACCGCAAAGTGATGCAGTATGGGAGGGGATTTAAAGGGATGCAATCAGTGCAACTAGATGACAGCTGAGAGAGGGAAACGAGATGACAAAACGAAAGCAAAACAAAAGAACCTCAAGCAGGAGGTTCTGAAGAACGTCTGTCAGAGCTTCTCAGATGTCTGGCGGTGACAGTACCCCTCCTTCTACGAGTGGACTCCGGACACTCAGAGCCCACCTTCTCAGGATGGGACCTATGGAAAGCCCTGATGAGACGAGTGGCCTTAATGTCCGTCACTGGGACCCACATCCTCTCCTCAGGACCATAACCCTCCCAATGAACGAGGTACTGGAGAGAACCGCGGACAACACGAGAATCCACAATCCTAGAGACCTGAAATTCAAGATTACCATCAACCACAATCGGAGGAGGAGGCAAAGAGGAGGGTACAATGGGTTGGACATAAGGTTTTAATAGGGACTTATGAAAAACATTATGGATCTTCCAAGTCTGAGGAAGATCAAGACGGTAGGCAACAGGATTGATGACGGACAAGATTTTGTAAGGCCCAATAAACTTAGGACCCAACTTCCAGGAGGGAACCTTCAATTTGATATTCTTAGTAGACAACCACACCAGATCACCAACATTCAGGTCCGGACCAGGCACACGTCTCTTATCCGCCACACGCTTATATCTCTCACTCATGCTCTTTAGATTATCCTGAATCTTTTGCCAAATAGATGACAAAGACGAGGAGAATCTCTCCTCATCAGGTAAACCAGAAGACCCCTCTCCAGAGAATGTCCCAAACTGCGGATGAAACCCATATGCACCAAAAAATGGTGACTTATCAGAGGACTCCTGACGACGGTTATTTAAAGCAAACTCAGCAAGGGACAAAAAAGAACACCAATCCTCCTGATTCTCCGCCACAAAACAGCGCAGATATGTCTCCAGATTCTGATTGACGCGCTCCTGTCTGGCCATTCGACTGTGGGTGGAAAGCAGAAGAGAATGACAACCGAACCCCCAAGCGAGAACAGAAAGCCTTCCAGAATCTGGAAACAAACTGCGTGCCCCTATCAGAGACTATGTCTGAAGGAATACCATGCAATTTGACAATGTGATCAATAAATGCCTGCGCCAGCGTCTTAGCATTGGGCAACCCAGGAAAAGGAATGAAATGCGCCATTTTGCTAAAACGGTCCACCACCACCAGAATCACAGTCTTCCCCGAGGAACGAGGCAGGTCCGTAATGAAGTCCATGGACAGATGTGTCCAAGGACGGGAAGGAATGGGTAACGGAAGGAGAGGACCTGATGGCCGTGAATGAGGGACTTTGGCACGAGCGCAGGTCTCGCAGGCTGCCACAAAACCCTCAACCGACTTACGAAGCGCCGGCCACCAGAATCTCCGAGCGATGAGATCCACTGTGGCTCTACCCCCCGGGTGCCCAGCAAGGACAGTATCGTGGTGCTCCTTAAAAACCTTGTGTCTTAAAGCGAGAGGCACAAACAACCTCCCAGGAGGACAAAGATCAGGAGCCTCTGCCTGGGCTGCCTGAACCTCTGCCTCCAATTCAGGATAAAGAGCAGAGACCACCACACCTTCAGCCAAAATGGGACCCGGGTCTTCAAAATTCCCACCTCCCGGAAAACAACGTGACAGGGCATCCGCCTTCACATTCTTAACCCCAGGGCGGAACGTGACAACAAAATTAAACCTTGAAAAGAACAAAGACCATCTGGCCTGTCTCGGGTTCAGACGCTTGGCTGACTCCAAGTAGGCCAGATTCTTATGGTCGGTAAACACGGTAATAGGGTGTCTGGCTCCCTCTAGCCAATGGCGCCATTCCTCAAAAGCTAACTTGATGGCCAACAACTCCCTATCTCCCACATCGTAATTTCTCTCTGCGGAGGAGAGTTTCTTCGAGAAAAAGGCACACGGTCGCCATTTGGCAGGAGAGGGACCCTGAGACAAGACCGCACCCACACCCACCTCAGAAGCGTCCACCTCAACTATGAAGGGCAGAGAGATATCAGGTTGTACCAAGATGGGAGCGGAAGCAAAACTCTCCTTGATACTAGAAAAGGCCTTACGCGCCTCTACCGACCAGGAGGAAAAATCTACCCCCTTTCTAGTCATATCAGTGAGTGGTTTAACAACAGAGGAATAATTCAAAATAAACTTCCTGTAATAATTGGCAAAACCCCAAAAACGCATCAGCGCCTTCTGATTCTCAGGAAGCTCCCACTCAAGCACAGCGCGGACCTTCTCGGGGTCCATGCGAAAACCAGAAGCGGAGAGAAGAAACCCCAGAAATTGAATTTCTGGAACCGCAAACACACATTTTTCCAGTTTAGCGTACAATTTATTCTCCCGCAGGATGAGCAAGACCTGACGTAGGTGGTCCTTATGAGTTTTGAAATCAGGAGAAAAAATCTAAATGTCATCTAGATACACTAGTACAAATTTCCCCATTAAATGATAAAAAATGCTGTTCACAAAATGCTGAAAGACGGCTGGAGCATTCATCAAACCAAAAGGCATAACCAAATTCTCAAAATGGCCCTCAGGGGTATTGAAGGCCGTCTTCCATTCGTCTCCTTCTCTGACCCTGACCAGGTTGTATGCCCCTCTTAGATCCAACTTGGAAAAAACTTTAGCCCCAACAATCTGGTTAAACAGGTCCGGGATCAGAGGAAGCGGATAAGGGTCACGAATTGTGATACTGTTCAGCTCCCTGAAATCCAGACATGGTCTTAAAGAACCATCTTTTTTCTTAACAAAGAAAAAAACAGCGGCAACAGGTGACTTCGAGGGTCGTATGTGTCCCTTTCTCAGGCTCTCAGAGATATAAGCACGCATAGCGACCCTTTCAGGTTGGGAGAGATTGTATAAACGAGATTTAGGCAGCTTGGCGCCTGGGATGAGATTAATAGGGCAATCGTACTCCCTGTGAGGGGGCAGCTCCTGAACACCACTCTCAGAAAACACATCCGAAAATTCAGAGAGAAAAGATGGTACAGTCTTAGTAGAAACCTCTGAAACAGATGTCGTGAGGCAATTCTCTCTGCAAAAGTCACTCCAACCATTTATTTGCCTCGCTTGCCAATCAATGGTGGGGTTATGTTTAGTGAGCCAGGGTAGCCCCAACACTAGAGGAGTAGGCAACCCTGCTTAGGACGAAACATGACACATCCTCAACATGAGTATCACTCACAATCAAACGGATATTGTGAACTATGCCCTTTAACGATTTCTGAGAAAGTGGAGCGGAATCAATAGCAAAAACAGGTATATCCTTTCCCAAAGTGCATACCTGGAAACCATGTGTTATAGCAAATTGATTATCAATGAGATTGACAGCTGCTCCACTATCTACAAAAATCTCACAAAAAATGTTCTTGCTCTCTAGCGCCACCCTGGCAGGTAGGACAAAACGGGAACTACAAGCAAACGGAAAACCTTCAATTTCCGCATCAACCTTGCCAATAGTAACAGATGGAACGTTTTTAGAGGATTTTTTTCTTTTTGTTTCTTTATTACTCTCAAAAAACTGCCTGAATCTCCTAGAGGGACAAACATTTGCCAAATGATTTATACCTCCACAACAGAAACAAACCCTCCTCTGAGAGCTGAATCTTCCATTGTCAGAGGCAAGCAAACTCAGCTGCATGGGCTCCTGCTCAGAGGGGATTGAGAGAGACTGAGACCCCTGCGCACTGAATGAGACCGCCGCACTGTCCTTGGACTGAGTATGACAGGAAGGAGTGATCTCTCCTCTCTCTCTAAGACGCCTGTCAATACGAACGGCCCGAGACATGGCAGAGTCCAAGGAGGTAGGTCTCTCATGAAAGGCAAATGCATCTTTCAATCCCTCTGAAAGACCATGGCAAAATTGACTTCGGAGTGCAGCATCATTCCAACCAGTATCAGCTGCCCATCTCCGAAATTCTGAACAGTATATCTCTGCGGACTGTTTACCCTGGCATAAAAGACGTAGTCTAGACTCAGCCAGAGCAATACGATCCGGATCATCATATATCTGACCCAGGGCTAAAAAAAATTCATCCACTGAACGGAGGGGCCGTGCCCCCACCGGCAGCGAAAAGGCCCAAGACTGAGCGTTATCCCTGAGCAGCGAGATGATGATCCCCACCCTCTGCTCCTCATCACCAGAGGAATGGGGAAGTAGGCGAAAATGGAGTTTGCAAGCCTCTCTAAAACGAACAAAATTCTCACTACCCCCGGAGAACGTATCCGGGAGCGAGATCTTAGGCTCAGAACAAACTCCATGAACGCAAGCTGAACCGGTCACCTGAAACTGAGATACAGTTTTACGGAGATCTGCTACCTCCAATGAAAGACCCTGCATGTGTTCAGTCAAAAGTGAAACCGGATCCATGCTTGAGACGGTTTTGGCGGTTTATAATGTCACGGAAGGTGTTACAGAAAACTAGAAGACACAAATGAAGATCCGACTGACTTGATCCAAAACTAAGGAACCAAAGGGTAAGCCCTGTAACAGCCCTAGCTCTCTCCCTTACTGCTCAGCCTATGCAAAAATCTCTATGGTAGAAAATTGCATACCCTCGTTCCTCGACTGTATGACACCTGAACACCCTATAATAGTGAGGGGACACGACCACCGGCTCCCTACACTTAATACGGAGGGAGTCAGGGTCACCTAGGATCAAGCAAACAGGAAAACACAAATAAATGAACAGACTTATCTGTAGAAGCATCAGTTGTAGCATCCAGCATGCACACACTCCAGGAAGTTGTATAAACCGCAAAGTGATGCAGTATGGGAGGGGATTTAAAGGGATGAAATCAGTGCAACTAGATGACAGCTGAGAGAGGGAAACGAGATGACAAAACGAAAGCAAAACTCAAGAACCTCAAGCAGGAGGTTCTGAAGAA
Source organism: Bufo gargarizans (assembly GCF_014858855.1). NCBI lineage: Eukaryota > Metazoa > Chordata > Amphibia > Anura > Bufonidae > Bufo > Bufo gargarizans. The sequence goes on from NC_058084.1 coordinate 3,622,773, forward strand.
CGTCTGTCAGAGCTTCTCAGATGTCTAGCGGTGACAGTACAAGAATATAACTACTATAATACTGCTCCTATGTACAAGAATATAACTACTATAATACTGCTCCTATTTACAGGAATATAGCTACTATAATACTGCAACTATGTATGATAAAATAACTGCTATAATACTGCTCCTATGTACAAGAATAAAACTACTATAATACTGCAACTATGTACAAGAATATAACTACTATAATACTGCTCCTATGTACAGGAATTTAACTACTGTAATACCGCCTCCTATGTACAAGAATATAACTACTATAATACTGCCTCCTATGTACAAGAATATAACTACTATAATACTGCTCCTATGTACAAGAATATAACTACTATAATACTGCCTCCTATGTACAAGAATATAACTACTATAATACTGCCCCATGTACAAGAATATAACTACTATAATACTGCTCCTATGTACAAGAATATAACTACTATAATACTGCTCCTGTGTACAAGAATATAACTACTATAATACTGCTCCTATGTACAAGAATATAACTACTATAATACTGCTCCTATGTACAAGAATATAACTACTATAATACTGCTCCTATGCACAAGAATATAACTACTATAATACTGCCTCCTATGTACAAGAATATAACTACTATAATACTGCTCCTATGTACATGAATATAGCTACTATAATACTGCCTCCTATGTACATGAATATAGCTACTATAATACTGCCTCCTATGCACAAGAATATAACTACTATAATACTGCTCCTATGTACAAGAATATAACTACTATAATACTGCCTCCTATGTACAAGAATATAATTACTATAATACTGCCTCCTATGTACAAGAATATATAGTAGGAAAAACTTAGTTTAGAAAGCGTTAGAGTTTTGCACTGCATTCCTTTACAGCACGGACGTAAGTTTTTCATTTTACAAATGACTGTGCTGACAGTAACTTTCATGCTATATCCTTTTTTTACCGTAGTAGATGAAATGGCGGTAATATTTCAAGAATGATAATATTACCTTGTCAGGCCAGTGAATGCAGGTTGGATTTATGATTCACTCCATAAGAAGTAAAGAGGGAATAATACATGCAGCCGTTACAATGCGGCTATAATTGAGAAGATGTATGTTTTTGCGAGTTCTTATTGATTTGCTGCGCCAATTTAAGATTTGCAGCTGATTTAAGGGGATGAAACATTTATCTTGTAATTACCATGCGGTATAATGGATTAGGAATCATTCTTGTCCATAATGCTGGAGATTAACTCAATAATCCCATTTGCTCACTGTCTCTGCCTCTCTCTCTTTATATCAGCAGTAAATCAATAGAGCTGAACGAAAACCAGCGTGCTGGCAATAAACGCAGCGAAAAACATCTCCGTGCTGAATTATACCTGGTGATTGCAAATGGTTGATGGTAATTGTGAACTGGAATTGTTCCGATTTAGCAGCATAGATTGATAAGCGGATACTGACAGTATTACATAATCACCTAAGTAATGGCTTCATTCCTGACTCGATCTTTAAAGCGATACAACACTATAAACAAGCAGGGGTAGGAAATAACATTTCATGTCCTATATTGATACAAATTTAGGCCCTGGTGCTAATCTAAAGGATTCTGGCCCAGGTGACGAGGTGGGGGGGGGGGGGGGGGTATTCTTGTGCATATGCATATAGGTTGCATTGTATGTGTACACAATGCATGAATTCATTTCTTTGGGTAGGTCACCTTCATCCTAAATTTCACCCCCTATCCTTAATCAAAGTCCATAAATTTTTCAAGTAGCTGTGAACTCCTCTATCCCTACTAATTTCACCATGGCCATAAGCACTTATCTTAGTAGATGGTTGGAGTGGAGTAAACCCCTATTGCAGGATCGGGCATGTTAAAATCCTACGCCCTCTGTCTTTTCTGCCAACAACTGCTAGCAGGGGAGAATCGGTGGAAACCCATACACATAAGATAGTTAGTATTACTGGTTCCATTGTTGAGTTTTGGTGGATATTCCTGCTCCTGACCATCTCAGCCATGTGGTTCTTAGGTTATACCCACCTCTCCTCTATCTGTCCCAGGTGTCAGATGTTCTAGACGTGTGGTTATTCAGCCTGCCTCATCTCTTTTTTGGAAGTTCCATCCAGGCTCTACTTCTCGATGGCATTGGGTTGCCAACGAGACCAGCCTCTGAAGATGATGGCCTATTTAAACCTCATTCCTGACCCTGGACACTGCTTGATTATAAGGTATATCCTAGTAGGTTCTGAACTATAGTTGACGATCTTGGATGTACTTCTGCCAAATGTTCCTCTTGTACTGCTCCTTGGACTTCTCCCTGGCATTTATAGTTCTACCACACTTTGGCTTGTTCTAGACCAGCGGTCTCTAACCGATCAGCGATAAGGGCATCAGGGCAGTCTTTAACGCTGTACTAATGAAGCGCTTCCAGACTGTTCTTCAGATCTACTTCACCAGTAGGTCCCTCGGCGCCAAAAAATGCTTAAAGAATCAGGACTTTTAAGTTCTGTTCCTTGGACCTCCCAGGAATGCCCACAAAATGGCTACTTTGAAAGCCCTGTCTACTTTGAAAGCAGGCAAAGCTATGTATTTATTGTATTCAATTTGTACAGTGGTAAGATTATCTGCAGCACTGTATACAGGATGTAGTCTATTATCTTAGGTTAGTTCCTGGAAGAGTTCACAATTTTCTTAGGGGCTCAAACATACATATGAGGTCTCCTGAATAAAGATTTTTTTGTAGTGTGAGGAGAACTGTGTATATACTGTAAGTTCTGGATGTAATTTGCATGACTTTTAGATTTGGGATGGACCCGAACGGTCAGTCAATCTCCTCAAGCTCATCACATCAGTCTGCCATATAGGACATCCAAAGGTGGCAAAATCTTGACCGAATATCATTTAGTAGACCTTCTAAACCTAGGACATGTCTAGCTAGGGTTATTCTTCATCAATATCACCATCACCAGCTTTTCATGGCTGAGATTGGACAACTTATCATAGGCGGTGGCCAAGGATGATTATGGACACAGCAAGGCACAGGCCCCAGAGCTGTTTTGGTGATTGACCCCTTGCACGGCATACTACAGGCATATGGATCTCAGTCATTCTTAGGTGAAATGACAATTACCACATCCAAGTTCTCTCCTTTGTATAAACCTCTCAGCTTCTTTGTAACGAGTTCCATATTAAGATTGATGTCCTAAAACAGAACTTCCTTGTGGCAGGAGCGATGATGGAGAAACCAAAATAAAACAAGCTCCAGACTTTTGAAGGATATCTATTAGTATTTTAAAGATTAAAAAACTTTTTAAGGAAAAGACCTCTAGGTCAGGAGTCACCAAACGTTTTAAGTATGGGAGTTTTTGTGGGTCTCCGTTTTTGGTTTGACTACAAAAAAGCTTTAAAAAAAACAACCATTTATTTGTGTTACATCTATTTTTATAGTTTTTTTTCTAGGCATTTTGGGTCGTATGCTAATTTCGTAATCATATTGATAAATGTTTTCTCAAATTCTTCCCTGGAGGAGTCCTGTGCCATCCGTTTGAATGGAGCGGTTGTCGAACATGTGCACTGTCGCTCTATTCAAACTCTATGGGACTGATAGAGATAGCCAAGAGAATGCTCTATAATAAGAGTCAGACACCAGCTCAAACCATCAGATAATGTACAGCGGTCGGATCAAGTGAGATTTTTATGCAGACTGAAGGCTTTTCATCCAGGCCTCCTATAATCAACCCTGTGTACATTGTAACTCTATGTAATATTACTCTATAAGCAGCGGGACAGACCTATAGCAGAGAGCCGCAGCATGTAATCCATTTTTTCATCTGCAGTGATTTCTGGTCGCTTTGCAGATGTTTGGTTGACTTGAGGTTACGTGTGTTTTTTTAGGGTATGCATAAAAAATCCCGTGATATCCCAGCAAGTGCACCGTAGACATCCCAACGGGCTTTGAGTCTGATCCATTTTCCAGTAAATTAACTTTAGATTTGGCTGAGTAACAAAGACCCCAGGAACTTCCGCACCAGGCATGGTCGTTAACTCCTTCCTCAGTGATATACTGTGGTTTGATATAATAACATTAAAGCATCAAAAATTGAATCTAGTTGCATATCATATGCAAAAATGTAAGAGGAGGTGACTGAGATAGGGCGCTCCTACAGGTCGAATCCAATGGGATTTTTAAATTAAGATCCTGTGCACCCATAGGTCTTAAAGGGGTTATGCCATGAGTAATGTAAAAAATTAAGATCAGACATCATATAGTACATGTCAGCCTCTTTCTAACAAAGCTAGAACATGGAACCAGAGTTCCAGATGCCTCCCGCCCTGCACCTGGACCTTTGCTAGCACCATCAGCGACCACATCCACTTCTGTGTCCCAGCGCAGCGTACAGATGTCCATACCTCAACCCCAGGCCTTTGAATGAAAGTGCAAATACCCAGCCACCCACCCACAGACCACAGCAGTAAATGGGCATGTTTCCAAATTACTGGCCCTGGAAATGTTGCCCTTTAGGCTTGTGGACACTGAGACTTTCCGCAGCCTGAGGGATAAGGGACCAGACTGACCTGTGGCTCTCGCCACTCAACCTACAACCAGTCATGGTTGTGTCTGACAATGGCCGTAACTTGGTGGCGGCTTTGGAGCTCAGCAAGCTCACACACATTCCATGCGTAGCCCACGTGTTCAACCTAGTGGTTTAGTGGTTTCTCAAAATCTACCCCAATTTGCCTGAGCTACTGGTGTGTGCCCATTTCCGCAAGTCATCGACAGCTTCCGCCGGCCTGGCAGAAGCGCTCGCAATTGCCAGCTCACCGACTGTTGTGTGACGTGAGCACGCGCTGGACCTCGACGTTCCAGATGTTGGTCAGGCTTTGTGAGCAGCAGAGGGCAGTAGTGGAATACCAGCTGCAACACAGTCGTCGCCTTTCCAGTCAGCTTCCGCTCTTCACAAGCGAGAAGTGGGCATGGATGTCTGACCTCTGTGAGGTTTTACACAACTTTGAGGAATCAACACAGATGGTGAGCGGCAATGCCGCTATTATCAGTGTAACAATCCAACTTCTGTGTCTACTGAAAGGATCGCTGCTCACAATTAAGGACGACGTTTTGCATGTGGAAGAGGTGGAAATGGGGGAAGACAGTACATAGGGTGATAACCAGACCACCCTTAGTTCGTCTTCTCACCGCAAATTGAATGATGATGAGGAGGAGCAGGAGACGATTGCCTCCGCTAGGGAGGGTAGTACCCATGGAAGTTTAATTCCATCTGTTCAGCGTGGATGGCTGGAAGAGGATAAGGAGGATGAGGAGATTGAGACTCATCCTCCTGATAAGGACAGCAAAGTCTTGTCTGCATAATAACTGATAAGCGCATCCGCCTGTCAACTGAAAATGCTGACAGGTTGACTCTTATAAAAATGAATAAGGCCTGGATTGCCCCTGACTTCTCTACTCCACCAGAGAAAATCGGCTGAACATAAAGGCTCTCTAAATGTGGCTTTTATGGTGTTTTGAATACACTGTATTCCCATGCACCCCTTCCACCACTAAAAGGGTATATGGTTCAATCTCCCCTTTCTCGTTCTCCTCCTCCCTTCATCATATCAACATGTTATTAGGCTTCCCTCGCTCCTAATGTTTTAGAGGATTAGCTCAGCAGCAGGCCCTCACCCATAATGTTTTTGAGGGTCATCAGCAGACCCTCAACCATAATGTTTTAGAGGGTCAGCTCAGCAGCAGACCCTCACCCCTAAATTTTTATATGGTCAGCTCGGCAGCAGGCCCTCGCCCACAAAATTTTTTAGATGGTCAGCTCGGCAGCAGATCCTTGCCAGCAAAATTTTTTAGATGGTCAGCTCGGCAGCAGGCCCTTGCCCACAAATTTTTTTAGATGGTCAGCTCAGCAGCAGGCCCTCGCCGATAATGTTTTAGATGGTCAGCTCGGCAGCAGGTCCTCGCCCATAACATTTTTTAGATGGTCAGGTTGGCAGTAGGCCCTCGCCCACAATTTTTTTTAGATGGTCAGCTCGGCAGCAGACCCTTACCCCTAATGTTTTAAATGGTCAGATCAGCAGCAGGGCCTCGTCCCTAATGTTTTAGAGGGTCACCAGCAGGTCATCAATCATATTTTTTCAAGGCTGCGTAATAAAGGGTGTATTGTACAGGGTGGGCCATTTCTATGGATACATCTTAATAAAATGGGAATGGTTGATGATATTAACTTCCTGTTTGTGGCACATTAGTATATGTGAGGGGGGAAACTTTTTAAGATGGTTGGTGACCATAGCGGCCATTTTGAAGTCGGCCATTTTGAATCCAACTTTAGTTTTTTCAATAGGAAGAGGATCATGTGACACATCAAACTTATTGGGAATTCCACAAGAAAAACAATGGTGTGCTTGGTTTTAACGTAACTTTATTCTTTCATGAGTTATTTACAAGTTTCTGACCACTTATAAAATGTGTTCAATGTGCTGCCCATTGTGTTGGATTGTCAATGCAACCCTCTCCTCCCACTCGTCACACACTGATAGCAACACCGCAGGAGAAATGCTAGCACAGGCATCCAGTATCCGTAGTTTCAGGTGCTGCACATCTCGTATCTTCATATGCTGTGAGTGTAGAAGACAATTATCAGAGAATACAACATACGAACTTTTGAAAAAAGACCCTATTAAAGAATTTTCAGGGGAACTAATAGAACTATGTAATAAAGCCTTAGAGAAAGGAATTCTATTAGAAACAGAATATACATTAATTACCAACACAATTCTAGCACAGGCTTCCAGTATCCGTAGTTTCAGGTGCTGCACATCTCGTATCTTCACAGCATATGCATGATAATGTCACTATGTAAAACTGCTACCATGTAACCTATGAAAGAGGGTTTTTAGATAGGATCCAAACACAGGAGGACCCAGCACATCTGTGTTATACGGATAGCCCCTAATATCAGTGTAATGCTTCACTCCCCCTGTTGGAGTGCTGCTGGGAAACTGAACACATGCTGGAATACATGTGTTATATGGGCAGCACATTGATATCAGTGTAATACTTTATACCCCATTAAGAACTGTGCAAACTAAATGCAGCTTACTCCGTAATGCTCTATATGAAGAGTAGTGCTGGTGCTTTTACTGGTCCTGGTGGTCCCACCAGTAGTGCTGGTGACTTTAATGGTCTTTGTGGTCCATAATAGTCACAAATTTCATTGTAACAGGGTCTTTGTAACTTCTAAATCAAAGTACATACCGTACTTATAATGTGCTTTCTGAGAGATACTGTAGGTGAAAAAAAGTATGAGCATCGTCTTACCAATCAGATAATGAGGGTGATGACATCAGCAGATGATTGTGTTGATCTTGTGGCAGACAGTGCCCTGTTCATGACCTGTGATGATGTTAGTGAGGATAGAGCTGCACGAGGTATGGGTTATGGGACAGGGTGGGAAAGTGGAAGGTGACTTAGAAGAACACAGAGAGGTAAGGGGTGCACAGAAGGGGATTATAATGAAGTGCCCCTGCTTAGAATACTATGTAGCCATTCTGATCACAGGAAATTATAATAGCAGCAGAAGAGGAGTGAGCTGATCTTGTCAGTGACAGTGACCTGTGCATTCATGTTATGTTTTATGTTAGGAAGGATAGGGGTGCACAGGATGGGATTATCACTGAGTGGCCCTAGATAGAAATTCATGAAACCAATGTGATCATGGGACACAATAATAGCAGCAGAAGATGAGTGAGATGATCTTGTAGGAGAAAGTGACCTGTTCATGTATATGTATTTTTCTTTTTAGTAAGGACAGGCCTACAACTGACAGGGACAATGTTATAATGTGAGAAGGGGAATGGAGACAAGAGAGTTGAATATTTGAAAGAAGAGGATTGAATGCAGCACAGAGTATGTCAGGAGGAGTGTGCTGGTCAAATAGAAGGTAATAATCTATCCAGTTTGGGAAGGTGTAAGCAGGGCTATGTACTGTAGCATTATGATGTGAGGAGGAGAATGGAGTCAAGAGAGAGGACTGGTTAGAGCAGAATACAATCCCACTTGCTTCTCTGTATGAATGAACCATATGTTTTCCTAACTTAAAAAAAATATATCCATTGCAAAAAAAAATTATGCGTCCAGAAGCTTGTGAAACACAGAACGTTTGTGTTAACTATTTTGGGAATTGATAAGTATGTTGGATTCTGCTGCCCTTTGTCACTAAATTTACTGAAAGCTAATACTCCCAGGAACCATTTCAAAAAGTTCTAGAAGAAGACATAAGCAGAATCACATGGGCCACCTGCTGGTTCAGATGTGTCTGCATCAAATTATTCTCCTCCACACTATAATAATGATGTCTCTTTGTCCTATAGATGAATGCTGCTTGTGGGGAAAGGGTTAAAGAAAAACACCACTGACGCCTGGTAAAATATCCTGGGGAGGAGCAGATCAGTCTACGCTTGCATATATAAGACACTGTTTAAATGGGAGCTGTAGACTTTAGAAAACTGATTTTCTTAAATCTTTTGCTGATTAATTTCTTTAGCAGCTGGAACAGATCTCCAAATCCTCTGCATAAACATGGAGTTAAATAATAATAATATTCTGGCTGTTTGCAGCCTCCACTAGAGGGAGCAATTTAAAGGAACTTTTGCTACTACAACTGTTTGCCCTATAGGATCTAAAGGGGATAAGTGTCTTATTACTCTTGATGCCACCAGTAATCATAAAAAAAAAGGTCTTGGAGTGACCCATGACAATGGAGCAGTGGTTGTCACGGCGGACATTCACCCAGTATCAAAGACAACACACCAACCAGGCTCTGGACGAGAGACAGGGGAAGGGTCACCTCCTAGCTTGTCCCTGACCTTTTTCCCTGCACTGCTCAGCCCACAGTAGACCTTGAAGGTAGGTGTACTAGTGTCCTCCAGCCTGGGCTAACAAAAACCCTGAACTCCCTAAGATGGTGAAGTAAGGAGATAGGAGCAGTCTGCTCGCACAGAACCTGGATGGACAAGAAGACACAAACAACCGAACAAGCAATGACACTTATCTCTGAGAGCAGGAACAGACAGCCAACCTTCTCTCCAAACTTCCCAGACAGAATGAACAGTATAATCCGCTTAGGGCACTGGGCAGTGTGCTATTTAACCTAAAGACCCCACCCAGTGCACCTGAGAGAGGCGGATCCAGCACGGCTCCAAAGCAATTACTAAACTCGTGCTGCTATCCTGGCTGACCTCCGCACATGGTCAGAGTGGGGCATGACAGTGGTGCTCCAGTGACATAAAGGATCCCTTCTTTCATGATCATGAACATAAATCTGTGCAGTTATCTTACAGTGGGTTACAGTACAGCTCTCCTGAATTTTATCTATTATAACAAAATGGTTCATCCCTTGTCTTGCCCTCCTAGTACACCGACGAGCAAAAGGGTAACAATGTTTGATTTTCAGGCTCCATATCTCACCGTCCACTACAGCTTGGAACGTGATTGTCATTTTACAGACATCATCTTGGCTCTCTCATACATAACTTGGACTTGCAGCTATTTAGCATAGGATTAGTTCTGCAGATTCTTCTCATGTAACTGCATTGTTACTGTTTTGCTCCTGGTGGTGGAACAATCTTTTTCTTCTTCTTGATATTAGTCTCCTTCAGTGTGACAATGCTTATCCCACCTGATCCATCTGGATCTTCATCGATGACGAGAAGTGATACAAACAAGGACTACAAGTAGCAGCACATTGCTTTATGCACATTGCTTTATGCAAACATTGAAAACAAGAATAAATGTAAGCTGCATGACCGCTGTACTTACTATATAAAAATATTTGTGCATATTTTTGCATTGTATATTTGGGGTGAGTGCGTTCCCCCATTTAAACCATGCACTCCCGCCCATCTGCCTAGTGCTTTTAATCAGAGTAGGCCACAGCTGGATTCTAAATTGCACTGAAAATTGTAGGCCAAAGCCCAGGCAAGACTGTTAGTGGAGGTCCTGTCTGATAGACGCCATCTTGTTGTTGGTAGATAGCTCCGACATATTCTTGATCAAAAATATGCACAAGGAGCTTCTAATTTTCATATAGTAAGTATAGCAGCAATGGAGATACATTTACTCTTGTTTTCGTGTTTCCATGTGTCTTTGTGCAGAAAGCAGTGTGCTGCTACTTGTAGGCCTGGTCTGTTTTTGCATTGCAGCCATGGTAGTGTGCGCCTGCACTCGGTTTATATATAGTTTGGAGGCGCTGCTTTAGCTTTTTTTTTTGCAGAAGCCATTCATGTCGCAGATTTTTTGGGGGGTTTAAGCTCCTGATATTGGTCTGAGGGTTATAATAACCTACTATGTCCCCTTACAAAATGCTCTGAGCCTGCCTGATTCAGTGCACATTAGACTATTTTTGATATTATGGTGGCATGTGTCCACTGCTGTCCTACTCTTCCAGACAGGCATGGGCACCACTTCACTCACCCTCCTGCTCTTGTCCGGCAGCCCGGACCTGCGTCCCATCCCCTCCTCTGCAGCCTGCTCTTCTCTGTCTGCCTTGTTGGCATGCACTTTCTTCCTGGCTGTTCAAGGCCTAATTCATCTCCAGCCTATGGCTTAGCTGCCCCATGGTATTTAAGGCAACTTCTTCTGTAAGAGGGTACGTAAGCAATAGGTGTATCCAGCGAGCTAGTGCCTGCAAAAGTGTTGTTCCATTGATCTGCCTGTGTACTAACCTCTGCCTGATTCCTGACTCTGACCCTCTGCTGCTTGACTTGACCTGTGCCAGATTATGGTATTGACTATTCGCTGCCTGTCAAGACCTCATACCTGTTTGACATATTTGCACAAACTCTGCCTGCCCTGACCTCGTCCTGTTACTGATTATGAGTTTTGCTTGATCCCTAAGTACTCAACAATAGTAACCCCCTGTGGGTCAGCTGTCAACCACACCAGGACTACTCCAAGAGGTAGCGGCCTGGTGGCTCCCCTGCAGTGAAGTTCAGATCTCTGTATAGGGGTTAAAGGGTTAATACCAGGGCACTTCTAGAATAAGACCCAACTTCTAGAATAGCCCCAAGTCAAACCTGATGGTTGACACAGTGGTTCCACACCCACTGAATGTAACAATTTCAACGTTCCAGCAGAAGTCTACACTTTATTTCTCTATTCCTTTAAATAAAGTTACAATAGAAAGTCATATTTTGGGGTTTAGTTGTCCTTTAAATGTGCTCGAATGTTTTAAATTTCTCTTCAACAAAAGGTAAAATGGCTTTTTTTATATTACTGGTGACATTGGAGATAAGCGTCACGGTCATGTTCTGTGCTGTAAATTAACTTAATGCTAAATAATGAATATTACATTTGGCTAAAAGATATATAAGAACTCATTTCCTTGTTCTGTATGAATATATAACAAAACCATCTGCCACTACAATCCCATAAAGAAGTCACCTGGCCTACAGACAGGATTTACAGATTATTTTAACATCTTTGGAATTAAAAATGTAGGTATTTTAATTGTTCTACATCCAATTTTTTGAAGACATTGAAGGTACTGCTCAATTTAAAATTTGTCCATATTAGGAACAGACGCAGCTTAAATGGTTAAATATATTGTCTAGGTTGGATAATCCCTTATGCAATATTCTAATTGAACATGTTGAGCTAAAAAGAGGTATCCCCTATATGGACCTAGTTTGAATAATTGTACAGATGCTGACTGGGCAATGTTTGAGAGATCCATAGTAGAGATTAGCCAATCAATTCTAAATTCATTCATTCCTGTAGGAAAACAAAAATGGCCAGCATTCCAAATTAGAACAAGTCTGTCCTTCTCCTGGTCTTCTTTGTGGCAGATAAGATGCATCCCCAAACAATACAGTGTTCGTGTCATCATCATCAGCTGCTTCTTCTCCTTCTCAGACTGCTCCTCTTCCTTTTTCTCTGCTACATCATGAGACATCCATAACCGAATGTGTGGCCATGAGAAAATTATTCATGACCAGCAATTAGCTTGTGTGCAAGCTGACCTCCCACCTGGCCAAGTTGCTGGCGTTGCAGTTGCTGCCATACCACTTAGTTGTCTTCCAGTTCCGTGCCTTCACCAGCATTTTATTCTGCCCTATGGCATTACTACTTCTTACCAGCTGTCCACATTTGTAATTGTTTAAAATTGTATCATTTTCTTTTTGTTTGTGCCCTTGTTCAGCTCATACCCTGTTCCCTGACCCCAAAGACTTCTGTGGAGGCAATGGCTGGATGGAACTGGCCCAGTTAGCAGTCTCTGTACTGTCTTGCCCAGCCTTCGGAGACATCTCAGAGAGGGTCTTCAGCGAGGCAGGTGGAGTCCTCATACCAAAGCAGCAAAATTTTACTGTGCAAATGTCCAAACCATCAGGCACATGGATCTGTGAGGATTTCCACACATCTCCGGTTGATGACAATGAATACATCTGCCATTGCTGACAGGGGCTATTTATGGCCGGCACAATGACGCAACTGCCGCTGCCAATTCATAGTGTTCTATACTGTACTGCAGCTGCTGCGCTACCTGGTTACACTACTACTACCCCTAAATGGTTGCACATCTCCTGCCTTGTCCGTGAGCTTCCACTTCGCACTGCTGCTGCTCCCAAAAAAAGAAGAATTTTTGGAGGCTTATACAGAGACAAAGACACTGCTCTTTCCAATACTATTGAGTGTGTGTAAAAACCAGCAAGCATCTGCCTCCAATAACAGACAATTTTTGGAAAAAAAAATTATTTTAAAAAAGCATAACACATGTGACGGCCCAGTGTGTTTTTAACCCCTTAAGGTGCACGTGACTTAAAGACCAGCTCCGTACATTTACGGCGGGCTGATCTGGCGGGTGCAGGAGCTGCGCCCACCCGATCAGCGGCAGGGGTCCGGCAGCCACTGATAGCCGTGCTGTATACGCCGGAATTGGTGAAAACACTGATGCCGGCACGATAACCCTCGCACTGCCGCGGTCAGCACTGACTGCGGCACGTGCGGGATCCTGCCGGGTGCAGGGTGTCACAGCAGCGCGGGGACCCGATGGCAGGGAAGGCAGCCCGATGCCTTCATTAGGCATCATAGCTGCTTTCCGTGACAGTCTGTGAGATCCAGCCCCCTGGATCTCACAGGCAGGAATACTGTAAGTGTATTACAGTGTGTAATATACTTACAGCCAATGCATGCAATACAGAAGTATTGTAATGCATTGTAAAGTGGATCAGACCCCCAAAAGTTGAAGTCCCAGAGTGGGACAAAAAATAAAGTGAAAAAAGAAGTTAAAAAAAGAAAGTTTTACAAAAAAACGTAAAGTTTCAAATTAAAAAAAGCGTCCTTTTCCCAAAATAACGTAAATTATTATTATTTTTAAATAGGGAAAAAAAAGAAAAGTAGACATATTAGGTATCGCCGCATCCGTATCAACCGGCTCTATAAAAATATCACATGACCTAACCCGTCAGGTCCAAATAATAAAATGAAATAAAAACTGTGCTAAAGAAAACATTTTTTGTCACCTTACATCACTAAAAATGCAACACCAAGCGATCAAAAAATCATATGCACCCCAAAATAGTGCCAATCTAACCGTCATCTCATCCCGCAAAAATGATACCCTAATTAAGACAATCTCACAAAAAATAAAAAATAAATGATGGCTCTCAGACTATGGGGACAATAAAACATGATTTTTTTGTTTCAAAAATGATGAAACTTAAATAAATAAAAAAAGTATACATATTAGGTATTGTCACGTCCGTAAGGACCTGCTCTATAAAAATATCACATGACTTAACCACTCAGGTTAACACTGTAAAAAAATAAAGTAAAAACAATTTTTGTCACCTTACATCACAAAAAGTGTAATACCAAGCGATCAAACAGTCATACGTACCCAAAAATTATACCAATCAAACCATAATCTCGTCCCGCTGAAAATTCTACCCTACCTAAGACAATCGCTCAAAAAATAAAAAACAATGGCTCTCAGATTATGGAGACACTAAAACATGATTTTTTTTGTTTAAAAAATGCTATTATTATGTAAAACTTAAATAAATAAAAAAGTAGACATATTAGGTATCTCCGAGTCTTTAAGAACCTGCTGTATAAAAATATCATATGAACTAACCCCTTTAGGTGAACACCGTAAAAAATAAATAAAATAAAAACAGTGTAAAAAAAAGCCATTTTTTGTCACCTTACATCACAAAAAGTGTAATACCAAACGATCAAAAAGTCATACGCACCCAAAAATCATACCAATCAAACCGTCATCTCATCCCGCAAAAAATGAGACCCTACCTAGGACAATCGCCCAAAAAAAAAAAAAAAATGGCTCTCAGAATATGGAGACACTAAAACATGATTTACGGTATTTTGTTATTGTGTAAAACTTAAATAAATAAATAAAAAGTATACATATTAGGTATCGCTGCGTTCGAAAGAACCTGCTGTATAAAAATATCACATGAACTAACCCCTCAGGTGAACACCGTAAAAAACTAAAATAAAAAGTGTGTCAAAAAAGCAATTTTTTGCCACCTTACATCACAAAAAGTGTAATACCAGGCGATCAAAAAGTCATATGCACCCTAAAATAGTAGCAATCGAACCGTCATCTCATACCCCCCAAAAAATGAGCCCCTACATAAGACAGTCGCCCAAAAAGTACAAAAAAACAATGGCTTTCAGAATAGGTAGGACACTAAAAAATCATTTTTTTCCAAAGATGCTTTATTATGCAAAACTGAAACAAACAACCAAAAATATTCATATTTGGTACTGTCTCTTCCGTAAAAACCTGCTCTATAAAAATACCACATGGTCTAACCTGTCAGATGAACATTGTAAATAACAAAAAATAAAAGTGGTGCCAAAACAGCTATTTTTTGTTACCTTGCCTCACAAAGAGCAACCAAAAATCATATGTACCCTAAAATAGTACCAACAAAACTGCCACCTTATCCTGTAGTTTCCAAAATGGGATAATTTTTGGGGGATTTTCTACTCATGGGGTGCATCAGGGGGTCTTCTAATGTGACATATGTAGGAAGGTGCAAGGGTCCGTCGTTGACAGAAGGTATGTGTCACCGAGGTTCCTGGCCTCGGTGAAGTAAGAGCCGGTATTTTCAGGTGTCAGCGGCAGCTAATGCTGATTGACACTTTGCTATTTTAGTATGGCTGTATAGCTGATCTGGGACGGCTCTTACTGGGAGTAGTCAAAGTGATGGGTGGATGACTACTCCCCACGTTCCAGGCCAGGTCTTGACTAGCCTATAAAAAACCCAGCCAGCAGTGTCAGCTGTAAGTGATTACCTCTCTCTGACAGAGGAGCTCTGGCAATCGCTGGTGTGGGAACTGGGCTGAAAAGCTGGGTATGTGTTAGGAGAGCAGGCCACCTAAAGCCTGGATTTTGACTGCTGGAGGCAGAACAGCCGACAAGGTGAACAAACACCAGCCCTGCAAAGAGTGTTTTTTGTTTGACCTTATGTGTGAATAAACACGGACATTTGAATTACGAACTTGTACTTTGCCTCTGTACTGCACCCGCTTATCCCAACTAGCAGAGAGAATCCCCACAATTGGTGGAGGATGCACGCATTGCAGTGAGGCTGGCGTGAAGACCGAAATATTTTTCTTTTTCCAGGCACGGTTGTATGTCTTACATCAAACTAGCGAGATTACAACCCGTGTCCCCCGATAAAATGGAGGCTGTTATGAAGGCCCTCGTGGAAGATAACCTGCAAAAGCGGGAGGCCAATAAGCAACAGCAGGAAACAAACCAGCTGCTGTTAAAACATGTGCAGCCAGCCAGTCGCAGGGGCAACACGTGAGGTGCACGGTGGACCGATGAGGGGCCAAATAATATAACACACAGTTCATCAGTTTACTCACGGTTAGCAGAAAGCCTCCCTGGGCTGGCAGCACAGAGTTGAGGTGGACAGCACGAAATCCTCCGGGGCACGCTCTGTGGTAGGAAGCATCAGCCAAGATGGTGGTTGAGGTGCCCTTGATGTTAGGGTACTTGTTGCAGCTGAGTCCCGGGATGTTTTTTGTTGTGACGTCAGTACCGTTAATGGTGTTACAACCAATAGTGGTAATAATGAGGTAGACAGTGGTGAAATGCAACTCACAACTTTTACTTTAGATGTCTTTGGTTGCAGCAGTACAAAAATGCAGTTTATTTGTATTGGTACAGAGTTAATTCTGCAAATCCACTGTTTCTAGGCTTTGTTAGGTTTCTTGGTCTTGGAGCAGTGGGTTAGGTGTACCTGGTTCCTTTTTGATGTGTGGGATCCTATTCCTTGTCTTTCCCTACAAGCTGAATATTTAGACAGGAAAACTCAACTGTCTCTCAGAAGTTTGGTGTGGCTGCCAGAAGCTATAAATCCTCCACCATGCAAAGGTGTCTGTGGCCCTCAAAAATGGCTCTTATCACTGATGATTCCTTAGGAAAGCTTGTTTCTTTTCCAGGGAGGCAAACTCTTCTCCGACTGGTCAGGGATGCAAGTCTATAGTTCGGCCACAGAAGGAAAACGCTCTTCTGCGCCTAACATCTGAGTATCACCTACTAGCGAAGTTGGCTCCACTCACTAATCTGTGTCATGGAGTCTTCACTCTACATTTTCTCCCACTAATCTGATCTGACCTCCTCAGATCTGCTCTCTTCTGAACTACATTATCTTATCTCTCCTCTCACTAGGCCTGACCTAGATTTATATATGACCTGAACTTTATCCCCATCTTGTGGTGGGATGTATAAATTACACCTAATCTGCCTGGTAACAGGGATTTTGCAGATACATACACACAAAATCATACATTACAACATAGTACTGTTGACAAGGTAAAAAGTGCTTTTAAGCACACACGTAGTGGGACGCTGCACACGTGATGTCTTTACAAGCAGCAGGAGCATCCCAAAGCGTCCATGATGCCCGGAAAGTGGTCCGTGCGGCGATCCCCAAGATGACCCCCACAGACGACGCCAAGACCTATCTGGCGATCTTCGAGAAGGTGGCCGTGAGAGAGAAGCTACCCCAGGAGCAATGGGCTGAGGTTTTTCC
This sequence comes from Bufo gargarizans, assembly GCF_014858855.1. Classification (NCBI taxonomy): domain Eukaryota; kingdom Metazoa; phylum Chordata; class Amphibia; order Anura; family Bufonidae; genus Bufo; species Bufo gargarizans. The sequence continues at coordinate 3,639,880 of NC_058084.1, forward strand.
CCCTTCCTGGCGTCTGGACCCCAGCAGGTGTATTTTGACTTACCGGATGATCAAGTGGCTGATTACCCGACAGTAAAGGGTGAGATCCTGGCGAGACTGGGGGTGAATGTATTAGTCCGGGCCCAGCGGGTGCATCAGTGGGAGTTTAACCCTGCTGAGCCTGCGAGGCCCCAGTATTATACCCTATTACACCTATTACACCCTGCAACCTGACGAGTCCCACTGCTATGTTGGACCGTCTGTTGGCTGATGTGTTCTGGGGGGCTTTGCCGTACCCCCTCCAGCACTGGATCGGCCAGGTGTCTCCTGGTAATGCCCTTGAGATGGTGGACCTGGTGGAATGCTATGAGGCTACCAGGAATTTGAAAGGGGGTTTGATTAGGAGGGAGGCAGCCAAACCCCAGCAATCTCCATCCCAGACCCAGAGACTTGTGCCAACCAAGCCCGCCCGGGCTATATCCCTCGTAGATCCGGCTCTAATAGTATGCTGGCGGTGTCAGGAGCCTGGCCATGTAAGGGCCAACTGTCCCCATCTGTCACGACCCTTGGTTATGGTCATGACTCCTGTAACCGCATGCAGTTGCCTGCGGTCTTGGTGTTGTTGTCAATCACAGGTCAGGGCTTTAGTATGTTGCCTCACCTGTGGTTGCCGCTGGCAACATTGTGTATGTGGCAGCAGAGCAGCCTGAGCGGTGCTAGGCAGCTTGCTGCAATAGGCATGCGGTTGCACCTGGCAACCTCTCCTTATAGGTGTGCCTTTTATCGGTGTGCACGGGGTGTTACATGTGTTGTGTTCACTTCCCCTTTAAGTTGATGTCTTCCCTTCCCTGGTGTTGGAAGGGTTAACTTCCTTCCTAGTGTGTGTGTGCACTGGGTGTGTCTGACTGTGGGTGTGGCTACTTTGCCCTATAAAGCCTCAGTGGAAGGCAGTAGTCAGAGAGGGTGCTTCAGCCATGCTTGCTGGAGACATCCTCCTGGTTATTTACCATCTGCCAGTGAGGGCCACCCTGGTGGTCATAAAATTTTATGTATGGTGTTTTGAAGGTTGTTTGGTCTTGTGTTATTGCAGCATATGGTTTCCTGGGTTCTCGTGTGATGTCTGGTGTGTGCTGTGTCCTTAGTGTTGTTGTGGACAGCAGCACTTGTACTTGGGTTCCAGCTTGTGTGTTCTGTGGCAGGTAGGTGTGGTACTAGTCGCACTTACCTGTCATTGCCATGTGTCTGTTTATGTTCCCCTTTCTATGTACCTTGGCCAGTGAGACTCCTGTTCCTCCGTGTCTAGGAGGAACAGGTCGTCTTACCCTGCTCCTAGTCCAGGGCCACCCTGAGGGCTAGCAGGAATATCAGGTTATGGAGTATGAGCCCTCCTACCTTCAGGGTCGGCTCATACAGGCTAGGAGACAGGGTCAGTATTAGGGATTGTATAGGAGGTGACCTGATCCCTGTCCTGGCCATGCTCTGACCATCTGCCTTCTGATACCGCACGGCTGAGGGTTTTCCCCATCGTCAGCCGTGACACCATCGGGCCGAACCTATGGAGACTAACTATGGATACCACAACTTATTGTACACCAGAAATCTGTATTCAGATTACCACCTGTGCCAGGTAGAAGTGGGAGACACTCTGGCAGTGGCTTAGTTGGACTCAGAGAGTCTGGTGTCCCTGGTAAGAGCTACCCTGGTGCATCCTGACATGGTATACTGGCCGAAAAATCGGGGTCGTGTGCATACATGTATATTTAAAGGACTATCTCACCGCCCTGGTGTCTCTATCCACGGGAGGTGGCAAATGGACCCAGGAGCGTTACCATATGAACTAATAATAGGGAGAGACTTTCCGGGCTTCACGGCCCTGTGGCCTGCTGTGAGCGTTGTTGATGATCCTGAGTCAGGGGTAACTTCAGCAGAGTGGCCTGGCTCGGGCAGGAAACCAAAACCCTGGGAACCCGAGGCCGAAGGGCCAGCGGTAGGGGTGACCACCACTTTGCTGGAAGAGGGGGAGACAACCCCGCTGAGTGTGTTGGTAGGAGACTTTGAGGACTTGCCGCCAGGTCCTGAATTGGCAAACCTCAATGTCTCCGGTGAAAATTCCGGAACCGCATAACACCGGGACCCAACCTTGACTCATTATAAAAGTATATTATAAGTATATCGCACCCCTCCGTGTATCACACATATCGATAGCACACCTATACTAGTGCTTAAAATGACTTTTGTGGCCCTATTAGCTAGCGTTTGGTGTCCCTAACAACCTGTCCCTGCTCCATACAGCAACCTCTCCCTACACTGGCAAAACACTGAATGTAAAATGGCGGCCAGATCAGGTTTATTTATAAACCTGATGTCCATGTGCTGAAATGTCTCAATTGGCTGTCCTGTACCACCTGATGGATGTGTCATGGGTCAAAGTTCTTCACAATGTAAAAGAATATGGCAGGTGCGAATTTCTCCATATGTTCGTATGTTCGGCGAATCGCGAACACGCAAAGTTTGCCACGAAACGACCACCGAGCGAACCGCAAGGCCATGTCTACAAATAGGCACTCGAGTCTCTCCGATTTTATCTGTTGGGGAGAAAGTTCCGTCTGGTGACTGACCACTCCCCTCTCAAGTGGATGAGCCAGGCCAAAGAGAGGAATGTTCGAGTCACCGGGATGGTTCTTGTCATTACAGAACTTCAAGTTCTCAGTGGAACACAGGGCAGGCAGCTTACAGGGAAATGTGGATGCCCTATCCTGGCTACACGTTCTGGCAAGTGTTCACCCCCTCAGGGTTGAACAGAGGGGAGAGGTATGTAGGAAGGCGCAAGGGTCCATCGTTGACTGAAGGTATGTGTCACCGAGATTCCTGGCCTCGGTGAAGTAAAAGCCGGTATTTTCAGGTGTCAGCAGCAGCTAATGCTGATTGACACTTTGATATTTTAGTATGGCTGTATAGCTGATCTGGGACGGCTCTTACTGGGAGTAGTCAAAGTGATGGGTGGGTGACTTCTCCCCACGTTCCAGGCCGGGTCTTGACTGGCCTATGAAAAACCCAGCCAGTAATATCAGCTGTGAGTGATTACCTCTCTCTGACAGAGGAGCTCTGGCAATCGCTAGTGTGGGAACTGATCCCTGGGCTCAAAAGCTGAGTGTGTGTTAGGAGAGCAGGCCACCTAAAGCCTGCATTTTGACTGTCTGAGGCAGAACCACCGACAAGGTGACTTTTTTTTGGTATGCACAAACTTTCTACTTGGTGTGAACAAACACTAATCTTGCAAAGAGTGTTTTTTTGTTTGACCTTATGTGTGAATAAACATGGACATTTGAATTACGAACTTGTACTTTGTCTCTGTACTGCACCCGCTTATCCCAACTACCAGAGCGAAACCCTGTACATGGCAACTTAAAATTATCCCAGTGAAATCTGCCTTCCAAAAACCATATGACATTCCTTTCCTTCTGCACCCTGCCATGTGAACGTACAGCAGTTTAAGACTACATATGAGGTGTTTCTCTAAACTACAGAATAAGGGTAATAAATATTGAGTTTTGTTTGGCTGTTAACCCTTGCTTTGTTAGAGGAAAAAAATTGATTAAAATGGAAAATCTGCCAAAAAAGTGAAATTCAAAAATTTTATCTACATGTTCCTTTAATTTTTGTCGAACACCTAAAGCAGTGTTTCTCAAATAGTGGGGCGCGCCCCCCAGGGGGGGCGCCAGGCTCCATAAAGGGGGGCGCGCAATGTAATATGCGGCAGGGAGATGAGCGCTTCCATTGTGGAAGCGCTCATCTCCCTTCCTCTGATCAGAGGCCGGCGCAGGCGCTGAGGGACTGGGAGGAGGGGCCGGGAATAGCGGCGGGGCGGTGCAGTCAGTGTACTATAGCCCCGCCCTGCCGCTCCGGTATAGCAATATAAAATATTTTATTCAATTAAAATGTATTAGATATGCCCCCTCACTCCTAAATTCCTAGTACCTTACATCCTATTCCTAGGTTCTGTAATGCCGGCAGGTCGGGCGGGCGGCAGCGTAACTCCCTGGTGTCACGTGCCTGCGCCGCCTACTTTATGAATGAAGCAGGCGGCGCAGGCAAGTGACGTCAGTGAGTGATGCGCCGGCCGCCCGCCTGGCCTGCCGCAATTGTACAGAACCTAGGAATAGGATGTAAGGTACTATTACGAATTTAGGAGTGAGGGGGCATATCTAATACATTTTAATTGAATAAGACATTTTATATTTGAATACTGGGGGGGTGGCGGCAGGGGGGGTGGGTTTAGGCTGATCCGTGGATGGCACAGTTAAGGGGGGGGCTGTGGATGCCACTGTTATGGGGTGGGGGGTCTGTGGATGGCACTGGTATGGGGTGGGGGGTCTGTGGATGGCACATATATAACAGCGCCAGCCACAGATCCCCCACCCCATAACAGTGCCACCCACAGATCCCCCCTGTAACAGTGCTATCCACAGATCCCCCCTGTAACAGTGTCATCCACAGATCCCCCCTGTAACAGTGCCATCCACAGATCCCCCCTGTCACAGTGCCATCCACAGATCCCCCCTGTAACAGTGTCCGTCATCCACAGATCCCCCCGTAACAGTGTCCGTCATCCACAGATCCCCCCCATAACAGTGTCCGTCATCCACAGATCCCCCCCATAACAGTGTCCGTCATCCACAGATCCCCCCCATAGCAGTGTCCGTCATCCACAGATCCCCCCATAACAGTGTCTGTCATCCACAGATCCCCCCCATAACAGTGTCCGTCATCCACAGATCCCCCGATAACAGTGTCCGTCATCCACAGATCCCCCCATAACAGTGTCCGTCATCCACAGATCCCCCCATAACAGTGTCCGTCATCCACAGATCCCCCCCATAACAGTGTCCGTCATCCACAGATCCCCCCATAACAGTGTCCGTCATCCACAGATCCCCCCATAACAGTGTCCGTCATCCACAGATCCCCCCCATAACAGTGTCTGTCATCCACAGATCCCCCCCATAACAGTGTCCGTCATCCACAGATCCCCCCATAACAGTGTCCGTCATCCACAGATCCCCAGTAATAGTGCCACCCACAGACCACCATTAGTTCCAAACCCACCAAAAGCACACCTTTTGGTTAAAAATATTTTTGTTGTAAATTGATCCACATTTCTTTCTTTATTCTCTTATACGTTAATAAGGATACAGTGTTATGCAGAGGTGTACTTATTAATTATAACAATTTTATAGACAAATGATACTATTTACAGTCGCGCGGGGGGGGGGGGCGCAAAATGTTTTCTTCTTCCTAGGGGGGGCATGACAGAAAATAATTGAGAAGCACTGACCTAAAGGGTTACCAAAGTTTGTTATATCAGTTTTGAATACCTTGGGAGGGGTGTATTTTCCAAAATGGGGTAACTTTTTTGAGTTTCTACTCTAGGGGTGCATCAGAGGGTCTTCAAATGTTACATGGCAACTTAAAATGATCCCAGTGAAATCTGCCCTCCAAAAACCATATGGCGTTCCTTTCCTTCTGCGCCCTGCCGTGTGCCTGTACAGTAGTTTACGACCACATATGGGGTGTCTCTGTGAATTACGAATAAAGGCAATAAATATTGATTTTTGTTTGGCTGTTAACCCTTGCTTTGTTAGCAGAAATAAATGGATTAAAATGGAAAATCTGCCAAAAAAGTGAAATTCCATCTACATTTTCCTTTAATTCTTGTGGAAAACCTAAGGGGTTAACAAAGTTTGTATAATCAGTTTTGAATACCTTGAGGGTAGAGTTGGGTAGAACACTTTGCGATGCTCGGGTACCAATGGGAGAACCCCAGGCAGAAGAGGGTAGGGTGTAGGGACTCTAGTTCGGCTTAGGAGTCCCTGCTCTGACTCCATACATAGCTATGTCCTTATATGAAGTCAGTGCTTGGGGACACCACAGTGTATTTAAATCTATTTTATCCTGTGTTTTAGAAAATGTTATGCCGGGATTCAAACTCACAACCTTCTGTATTAGAGGCAAGGCACTTAACCACTCAGCTATAATAGCTGCATAGCCAGTTGCTTAAAAAAAAATAATAATTGAGACTTCTACTATACTGTACTTCTACTGAGACCTATACATTAGAAGTCTCATTTATTTTAAAAAAAATTTAAGTAACTGACTATGCAGCTGTATAGTGTAGTGTTTAAAGTTCTGGGTTGTCATACAGAAGCCGTGAGTTCAAATGTTTTCAGAAATAGAGGCTAAACCTAATTTAAATATATATATATTTTTATATATATATATATATATATATATATATATATAAATAAAAGCAAAAAACAGAACAGTAGTGAAGAAGCTCTTAGCACATATTATTGATCAAAAATATGTCGAGCCCACCCACCAGACGACAAGGTAGCTTCTTATCAGGTGGGACCGACTCTAACACTGAGGGTCCAGCTCCCTTGTTACTCTGATTAACTTTGGAACTTAGCACTTCCCGCCCATCCCCCACCCCTTGGTGTTTTTAATCAGAGTAAGGCCTCATGCACACGACCGTTTTTTTTTTGTGGTCCGCAAAAACGGGTTCCGTAGTTCCGTCATCTGTGTCCGTTTTTTCTTCCGGGGGTTTTCCTTGACTTTTGGAGGATCCACGGACATAAAGGAAAAAGTCGTTTTGGTGTCCACCTGGCCGTGCGGAGCCAAACGGATCCGTCCTGACTTACAATGCAAGTCAATGGGGACGGATCTGTTTGACGTTGACACAATATGGTGCAATTGCAAACGGATCCGTCCCCCATTGACTTTCAATGTAAAGTCAGGGTATATTTTAACTTGAAGCGTCCCCATCACCATGGGAACGCCACTATGTTAAAATATATACCATCGGATTTGAGTTAGATCGTGATAACTCCGATCTGACAGTATATTCTAACACAGAGGCGTTCCCATGGTGATGGGGATGCTTCAAGTTAGAATATACTAAGAAATGTGTACATGACTGCCCCCTGCTGCCTGGCAGCACCCAATCTCTTACAGGGGGCTGTGATCCACACAACTAACCCCTCAGGTGCTGGGGTTAATTGTGCGTATCATAGCCCCCTGTAAGAGATCAGGTGCTGCCAGGCAGGAGGGGGCAGACCCCCCCTTCCTCCCCTGTATTGCATTCATTGGTGGCCAGTGCAGCCCCTTCTCCCTCCCCTGTATTACATTCATTGGTGGCCAGTGCGGCCCCCCCTCCCTCCCTTGTATTACATTCATTGGTGGCCAGTGCGGCCCCCCCTCTCTTCCTCCCTCCCCTGTATTACATTCATTGGTGGCCAGTGCGGCCCCCCTATCCCCCCTAATTAAAATCACCCCCCCATCATTGGTGGCAGCGTAGAGTTCCGATCGGAGTCCCAGTTTAATCGCTATGGCTCTGATAGGTTACCATGGCAACCATGATGCTACTGCAGTCCTGGTTGCCATGGTTACTTAGCAATTTTAGAAGCATTATACTTACCTGCGCTGTCTGTGACCGGCTGGGCGCTCCTTCTACTGGTAAGTGAAAGGTCTGTGCGGCGCATTGCTTATAGTACAGACCTTTCACTTACCAGTAGGAGGAGCGCCTGGCCGGTCACAGACAGCGCAGGTAAGTATAATGCATCTAAAATTGCTAAGTAACCATGGCAACCAGGACAGCAGTAGCGTCCTGGTTGCCATGGTAACCGATCGGAACCCCAGCGATTAAACTGGGACTCCGATCGGAACTCTCCGCTGCCACCAATGATGGGGGGGGGGTGATTTTAATTAGGGAGGGGGGAGAGGGGAGGCCGCACTGGCCACCAATGAATGTAATACAGGGGAGGGAGGGAGGGTGTCATGCCCTGCTCTGACTATGTGCGGAGAGCGGCCAGAATAGCAGCACGTGTTTAGTGTTGTGTTTTGGAGTCGTTCTGGATCCACCTCCCATCAGGTGCACTGGGTGGGGTCATTAGTTTAAATAGCTCTCAATTCCAGTGCTCTGGGCGGCTTATAGAAATCAGTCTGGCCTTGGAAGCAAGGAAGGAAGGTTGTCTGTTCCAGTTAAGAAAAGATAAGTGTGGTTTCAGTTTTTGTTGTTTGCTGTCTAGGTTGTGTTTGTGTCATCTCTCCCATCCAGGTTCTGTGCGAGCAGGCTGCTCCTATTTCCCCTTCTCACCATCTCAGGGAATCTAGGGTGTTTTAGCCCAGGCACAGGGACACATCATTCCTACCACCAAGGTCTGAATGTGGGCTGAGCAGTGCAGGGAGAGAAGTCAGGGATTAGCTAGGAGGTGACCCTTCCCCTGCTTCTCGCCTAGAGCCTGGTTGTCGGTTTATCTGTGTGTCTGAGTGCTCGTCCGCCGTGACAGAGGGGGGCCGCACTGGCCACCAATGAATTTAAAACGCGTGCGGCTCTTGAGAGAAGAAGAGCGCAGGCAGCGCTCAGTGGAGACGGGTCCCCCCACTAAGAGGAGAATCCCGGACACCCCCCCATAAGAGAGCGCAGGCAGCGCTCAGGAAGCAGCTCCCAGAAGGAAGCGCTCAGAGGAGAACTCCAAACTACCCCCAGAAGAAAGGAGAGCGCAAGCAGCACTCAAGGTCGGGAGGAAGAAGGAGAGCGCAGTCAGCGCTCAGAAGATACCCCTGAACTGGAATAAGTAACCCCTGCTATTTCCCTGCCCGGCATTACCTACTGCCACCAAACCCTATTTACCCCTGCATTAACCCCTACTGCCCCCTCCTGCCTGGCAGCACCTGATCTCTTACAGGGGGCTATGATCCGCACAATTGCGGCACCTGAGGGGTTAATTGTGCGGATCACAGCCCCCTGTAAGAGATTGGGTGCTGCCAGGCAGCAGGGGGCAGTCATATACACAATTCTTAGTATATTCTAACTTGAAGCGTCCCCATCACTATGGGAACGCCTCTGTGTTAGAATATACTGTTGGATCTGAGTTCTCACGAAGTGAAAATTCAGATCTGAAAAAGCTTTTATGCAGATGGATCTGCGATCCGTCTGTGTGAAAGTAGCCTACGGACACGGATCACGGACGTGGATGACAATTGAATGATTTTCCTAAAATATGACGTAAAGTCATGATTTTATGAAAGACACGGAGGCGAGTATTGCTTAACCCTTTCTTTACTGACACACAATAGCAGCAAAGAATTCAACAAGAAAATCAGCCAATGGGTACACGACCCTCCCCCTTAGTCCTAGTATAAAGGGAACACCCCTACAGCTTGTCTTCCTCTTTCTTTGGCTCGAAGACACCATCCACCGAACACTGGAACAACCGGCACCAGGAAAAACTCCAACGAAACGCACACCTCATCCTTGAAGAACGACCCAGGAAAAGATGACTTCAAACCGGAAGCTGACGAACGAACCGCACAGCAGTCCAAGCGACTCAATGAGATCCACCTTAAAAGAAAAAACAAAGAAGAGAATAACAGCAACGACGTCAAGCCGTGTACATTAAACCTACGTCCGGAAGCAACCGACAAGTCAACATTATAATAATAAATTAACAGCAATGCAACAAATAACACGAACAACGTGAACAACCCCCAACAGAGCACATACGAAAGACCCCCAGGGAGGGAAAAAACTAACGGGTGGGGCAATACTCGCCTCCGTGTCTTTCATAAAATCATGACTTTACGTCATATTTTAGGAAAATCATTCAATTTTATATCAAGACACGGAGGCTCCTATTGCTAGTTTAAAGCCCATCCACAATAGAGGCGAAAGGATGCGGGCCCGGACGGAAGTAAAACTCCCTAAACGTGGAGACCCACGACCAATCCGCCAACCTCATGACGTCCTCCAGATGAGCACCGGAAAGAGTCAAGGAGGTCGCAGCTGCCCCCCGAACAGAATGCGCCGTGAAAATTGAGGTGTCGATACCAGCGAGGGACAAGACCCACTTCACCCAACGAGAGACGGTAACAGTAGCCACCGGGGCAAAGGGCCTCCGGAAGGAAACAAATAACTGAGGAGCCGAAGAGGACCGCAAGGAAAGAGTCCTGGACTCGTACTCCCGCAGACAGGCGACCGGGCAGAGTGCCACGACGAAGGAAAAGCGGGGTAAGAAACCGACGTAATGTTGGTCTTAGTACGCCGCGAGATGTTGAACGTGACGCCCTCCGGAGTAAACGACCGGGCGTCGTGATCCAAAGCCCGAACATCGGACACCCTTTTACAAGAGACCAAGCAAAAAAGGGTGACCAACTTCGCCGACAGCTGACGAAGGGATAAATCCTCATTGGCGTGCCAGGTAGAAAGGAAAGACAAAACTGAAGAAACATCCCAAGAACTAGAAAAACGCGGTCGAGGCGGCCTCGCAAAACGAGAACCCCGAAGCAAACGGCACACCAGAGGATGACGACCCGCCGGACAACCGTCAAAACCCATATGTCCAGACGAAATAGCCGACCGAAAAACGTTTAAAGTACGATAGGCTTTCCCGTCCTCAAAAAGGGAACTAAGAAATTTAACTATGTCGCCCACAGAGGCCGTAGTGGGATCCACGTGCCGAAGGAGGCACCAACCAGCCCAAGATCTCCAAGCTGCCCTGTAGGCTCTTCTGGTACCTGGGGCCCACGCACTTTCCAACAGGAAAACAGCCGTTCCCGAAAGACCTTCGGCCCGCCACGACAGCCCGACACCCTGCAGGCCAGTAGCCGAAGGGACCCGTCCAGTATCAGCGGATGAGGTAGGCTCCGAGGGTCCAGCAGCAACGACATCCGGGATGGAAGTAGACGGGGAATCTCCACCAGAAGGTCCAACAGCTGCGGGAACCACGACTGAGTGCCCCAGAAAGGAAGGATCAATACCACCTCCGAGGCCTGCAGGCGGATCTTGGCCAAAATCCGGGGAATCAGCGAGAACGGTGGGAAAGCATATAACACCCCCTCCGGCCACGGTTGAAGAAGAGCATCCACTGCCTCTGCGGCTGGATCCGGCCTCCAGCTGAAGTATCTGGGAAGTTGAGCGTTCCAGCGTGAAGCGAAGAGGTCTATCGAAAACGGGCCCCAGAGAGACTCTATGGAAGAGAAAACCACCACATCCAATCTCCAGTCGCTCGAATCCGAGATGTAGCGTGAGTTCCAATCGGCCAGCGTGTTGTGCAATCCCGGAAGGTACTCCGCCACCACCGACACGTCGCGGGACAGACAATACTCCCAAAAGTCTCTGGCCAGGTGCGTTAACATCCTCGAGCGGGTACCCCCCATGGAATTGATGTAACGGACCGCCGAGATGTTGTCCATCCGGAGGCGAACACACGCCCTGGCCCTCCCGCAGGTGAAGCTGCGGATCGCAAAAGAACCCGCCAGGAGCTCCAGGGCATTGATGTGCAAGTGGGACTCCGCAGTGGACCAAGGACCTCCCGTGGACACCCCCTCGCAATGGGCGCCCCAACCGTGAAGGCTGGCATCCGACTCGATCACCACATCCGGCTGTGGGCCAAACAAGGCCCTGCCATTCCAGGCAGAAAGATTGGCAATCCACCACTCCAGCTCGTCTCTGGTTTCCGAATCCAAAGATACCAGATCCGCATAAGAAGCACCGGCCTGCAGATGAGCAATCTTGAGGCGCTGGAGGGCCCGATAGTTAAGAGGGGCCGGAAAGATAGCCTGAATGGAAGACGATAGGAGACCGATCACCCTGGCTAAATGACGCAGGGAAACCTGCGGCAACGACAGGGAGTGACGCAGCTCCTTGCGAATCGAACAAACCTTCGCCAGAGGCAGACTGAGAGTCAAGGATAGGGAATCCACCCGGAACCCTAGAAACTCCATGGACTGAGCAGGAACCAAACAAGACTTCTCCCGGTTGAGTATGAACCCCAGGGCAGAGAGCAGGTGAACCGACATCCGCAAGTGGGACAGCAAAGAGGCACGGTCCTCGGCCATGAACAAAATATCGTCCAGATATATTATCAGCCTCACCCCTCGACAACGAAGCCATGCCACCACCGGGCGTAACAGCTTGGTGAAGCACCAGGGGGCGGACGAAAGGCCGAAGGGGAGACAAGTGAAGCGCCATATCGCCCCCTGCCAGCGGAAGCGAAGAAGATCCCTGGAAGAGCGTGCTATAGGAACCGTCAAGTAGGCGTCCTTGAGGTCCAGTTTGGCCATCCAGTCCCCGGGAAGTAGCATGTCCCTGAGGAGATGGATGCCCTCCATTTTGAAATGCCTGTACCTGACAAAGGCATTGAGGGCTTTGAGGTTGATGACTGGCCGGAACTGACCGCCCTTCTTCTCTACCAGGAAGATACTGCTGACCACCCCGTCCTGATCGTGCGGAGGGGCCCGTTCCACCGCCCCTTTCAGGTGCAATTTCCTTAACTCGGTGTCCACGAGGTCCTGAGAAAACCGGGACCGAAAAGAGGGGGGGAGAGGGGGCGGGACCACTGGGCGATCTATCAGTTCTATATGAAACCCCTGGATAGTGGACAACACCCAGGGATCGCTGGTAATGAACACCCATGCATGCAAAAAATGTCGGAGTCTGCCCCCTACACAATTTTCCGAAAAAGGGAGAAGTGGAGGTAGACTTACCAAATGGGCGTCTGAAATTCTGGTTTCCTCTGTAAGATCTTCCTCGTCCGGCAGCGCCGCGGGAAGGGAAGAAGGACGGTTGTTGTCGCTGCTCATGGGTGGGCTGACGGTAGGACGTGAAGGAGCCTCGGCCCGAACCACGGGTCTGGAATGAGGAGCGGCCGGACAGACCCGCCTATTACTGCCGGCCCTAGCGGAAACCCTACTACTAAACACCCTGCGCATTGATGCCTGGGCCTTATCAAGGGCGGTAAACGTCCCCACAAACTTCCCAGCTCCTTAATGAAGGGATCCCCGAAGAGGAACCCCTGGGCATCCTTCCCCGACTCGGACAGAGCCATATTAGTGAGCTTCGGCTCTATTTTTAGCAAAATAGCTTTGCGTCTCTCAATGCTCAAAGAGGTGTTTGCATTACCTGCCATGCAAATGGCTCTCTGCGCCCAACCACGGAGCTCCTCCGGGTCGACCATTTGACCCTCCGCCTTGGCAGACTCTGCCAGATCAAAGATTTTTGTAAGTGGCCCCAAAATGTCCAACAGCTTGTCCTGGCAAGCCTTGAGAGCCGAGTCCAGGCCTCTCTTTGGACTAAAACCTGTCTTGGACAGAAACTGGACCATCTTTGGGTCCACGACCGGAGTCTCGCAAACCTTATTAGGAACAGCTGGACGGGGGCATTCTGCCCGTAGCTTATTCCGTGTCTCCTTGTTAAGGGGTCTACGGACCATGGATTCCAGATAATCAGACACGTGAGGGGCGGGAAGCCACTCCGCGGACCTGGGGTGATGCAGGGAATCCGGGTCAAATAACGGGACCCCCGTCGGATCCACCAGGGAGGTGGAAGGGTCAGGAACCGCCGGCTCGACCTCCGCCGGGCGCCGGGGTAACGAGGAAAAGGAGACGGACGTCCCCTGGACGGGGGACCCATCAATGTCCAAATCCTCTATATCATTATAGGATTCAAAAACCTCCTCATCAGATTCCTTATTGGAATCAGAGTCCGGCTCGGGTTGAGACCGGGCAGACTTCCAATGCCGTGCTCGTTCTGCCTGGCGCGGACAGGCTCTTTTGCGCGGCCGAAGCGCGCCGTCATTGGATGGAACAAGGCCATCATTCACATTAATTCTGGAGGCATCAGGGGCGGGCATAGGAGCGTTGCTAGGGGACACCGTGGTTGAGGCATTGGCGCTAAGCGCTAACGAAATAGAGTGCGTCAGGACAGAGGACATGGATCCCATGGCCGAGGCAATGGCCTTAGAAATAGACCTTTGCAGGGATAGAGCCTGAGCGTCCTGAGGAGCAGGAGTAGTGCTCCCTGTATGTGGGATGATCCCCAAATTCTGGGGGGACAAGAGAGAGTCCCCAAGAGAAGGCGTCCCCTGGACTGATGGGGTGGCATTGGGCAGAGACATAGTGCAATATTATCCCTGAAACGGGAGCCTAAACTGACTAACAGTAACCCCAGATAGGAAGCAAAAGACCTGAAACTCCACAGAGAGTAAGTCACCCTGTGCAGAGATGGGGCCGCCGTCCGCTGCTGCCGCCGGATAGGACTGACACCAGGATCGGTGCGTCGCTCAAGATGGCGGCCGAAATCTCGCGCGGATTCGCGAGATTTCGCGCGCAGGAGCGCAAGCGGCGGGAACAGCAGCCGGCGCCGGGAAGAGAAAGAGCGCCCGAGATCTCGCGAGAAGCGAGATCTCGGGTACCCGGCGCGCAGGAGGAAGCGCAGATGCGAACCAGCAGCCCCGAAACCCGGTAAGAACGGAATAGGTAGAAGGGAGGAACGGGGAAGGGGCACAAAAGTCCCCAGAGGCAAGAGGGGCAGGGGCAGATGCGGAACACAGCCGCAAGGAGACCCAGAAGAACAAACAACAGAGGGAAAAATAGAACCCTATCACCTAATAAGGGGAGAAAAAGGTACCCCACGTAACACACAAAGGATCACATCATATCCATGGGGAAAAACAATCAAAATTGAGACAATACCAAGATAATAAAACCAAGATAATAAAACCACCAGCCCTGCAGGCAGGGAGGTGGGGTACTTAACTTAGTGTGCAGCAGCAAAGAAAGAGAAGACAAGCTGTAGGGGTGTTCCCTTTATACTAGGACTAAGGGGGAGGGTCGTGTACCCATTGGCTGATTTTCTTGTTGAATTCTTTGCTGCTATTGTGTGTCAGTAAAGAAAGGGTTAAGCAATAGGAGCCTCAGTGTCTTGATATAAAATCTTGTGTGCATCCGTGTTTTTTCACGGACCCATTGACTTGAATGGGTCCGCGAACCGTTGTCCAGGAAACACGGATCACGGACGCGGATGAACAACGATGCATTTTCCGAGTTTTCAACAGACCCATTGAAAGTCAATGGGTCCGCAGAAAATCACGGAAAACGGAACAACGGACACGGATGCACACAACGGTCGTGTGCATGAGGCCTAACAATGGAGCTGGACCCTCCGTGTTAGAGTAGGTCCCACCTGATAAGAAGCTACCTTGTCGTCTGGTAGGTGGGCTCGACATATTTTTGATCAATAATATGCACTAAGAGCTTCTTCACTGCTTAGCAGTAAGTAGTGGCGTCATGTATTTGACCCTGTTCACACATTCACCTGTTCACTCAGTCTTAGTGCATTTAGTGGTGTGCTGCTACTTTATTTGTTTTCTATATATGTATATATATATATATATATATATATATATATATAGATATGTTTTTAGCCATAATACACATACATACATATATTATAATATATTTAAATATATTATGGCTAAAACATCAGTAGTAGTTTTCCACATTTTATGCATTCATATATATCAAAAGTATGATCTCTCTCTCTCTCTCTCTCTCTCTCTCTATATATATATTTCTAGTAATTACACACTTATTTTGTGCCATACATTTTTTACAATTACAAAAAAAATATAAATAAATAAATGTAATTTAACCTCTATTTCTGAAAAAGTTTGTAACAGGATTTGAACTCACAGCTTCTGCATGATAGCCCAGAACTTTAGTCACTACACTATATAGCTGCATAGCCAGTTGCTTAAAAAAAAGAATTATGAGACTTCTACTAGATAGGTCTCAGTAGAAGTACAGTACAGTAGAAGTCACTTTTTTTTTTCTTTAACCCCTTAGGGACCGGGCTCATTTTCACCTTAAGGACCAGGTCATTTTTTGCAAATCTAACCAGTGTTACTGTATGTGGTGATAACTTTAAAACACTTTGACTTATCCAGGTCATTCTGAGATAGTTTTTTCGTCACATATTGTACTTCATGACACTGGTAAAAATTGAGTCAAAAAAATGAATTTGTATTTAAAAATTTTGAAAAATTAGCAAATGTTTAAGTTTCAATTTCTCTACTTCTATAATACATAGTAATACCTCCAAAAATAGTTATTACTTTACATTCCCTATATGTCTACTTCATGTTTGGTTCATTTTGGGAATGATATTTTATTTTTTGAGGATGTTACAAGGTTTAAAAGTTTAGAAGCAAATCTTGAAATTTTTCAGACATTTTCAAAAACCCACTTTTTAAGGACCAGTTCAGGTCTGAAGTCACTTTGTGAGGCTTACATAATAGAAACCACCCAAAAATGACCCCTTTCTAGAAACTACACCCCTCAACGCCTCAAGGTATTCAAAACTGATTTTACAAATGTCGTTAACCCTTTAGGTGTTCCACAAGAATTAATGGAAAATAGAGATACAATTTCAAAATTTCACTTTTTTGGCAGATTTTCCATTTTAATATTTTTTTTCCAGTTACAAAGCAAGGGTTAACAGCCAAACAAAACTCAATATTTATGGCCCTGATTCTGTAGTTTACAGAAACACCCCATATGTGGTCCTAAACTGCTGTACGGGCACTCGGCAGGGCGCAGAAGGAAAGGAATGCCATACAGTTTTTGGAAGGCAGATTTTGCTGGACTAGTTTTTTGACACCATGTCTCATTTGAAGCCCACTCTGAAGCACCCCTAGAGTAGAAACTCCAAAAAAGTGACCCCATTTTAGAAACTACGGGATAGGGTGGCAGTTTTGTTGGTGCTAGTTTAGGGTACAAATGATTTTTGGTTGCTCTATATTACACTTTTTGTGAGGCAAGGTAACAAGAAATAGCTGTTTTGGCACCATATTTTGTTGTTGTTATTTACAACATTCATCTGACAGGTTAGATCATGTGGTATTTTTATAGAGCAGGTTGTCACGGACGCGGCGATACCTAATATGTATACAATCTTTTTTTAATTTATGTAAGTTTTACACAATGATTTCATTTTTTAAACAAAAAAAATCATGTTTTAGTGTTTCCATAGTCTGAGAGCCATAGTTTTTTCAGTTTTTGGGCAATTATTTTGGGTAGGGTATGATTTTTGCGGGATGAGATGACGGTTTGATTGACACTATTTTGGGGTGCGTATGACTTTTTGATCGCTTGCTATTACACTTTTTGTGATGTAAGGTGACAAAAAATTGCTTTTTTACACAGTTTTTATTTAGTTTTCTTTACGGTGTTCACCTGAGGGGTTAGGTCATGTGATATTTTTATAGAGCAGGTTATTACGGACCCGGCGATAACTAATACATATACTTTTTAAAATGTAATTAAGTTTTACACAATAACAGCTTTTTTTTTTTTTATGATTTTTTTAGTGTCTCCATATTCTGAGCCATAGTTTTTTTATTTTTTTTGGGCGATTGTCTTAGGTAGGTGCTTATTTTTTGCGGGATGACGTGACGGTTAGATTGGTACTATTTTGGTGGGCATACGCCTTTTTGATCACTTACTTTTGTACTTTTTGTGATGTAAGGTGACAAAAAAATGGTTTATTTAGCACAGTTTTTATTTTTTATTTTTTATTTTTTACGGTGTTCATCTGAGGGGTTAGGTCATGTGATATGTTTATATAGCCGGTTGATACGGACGAGGCGATACCTAATATGTCAATTTTTTTTCCCCTATTTTTCACCAATTTCTTTTATTTAATGGAAATGACGTTTTTAGTTTTTTTTACTTGAAACTTTTAATTTTTTGGGGGGGGAAACTTTATTTTTTCAACTTTTTTTCACTTTATTTTTTGTCCCACTTTGGGACTTCAACTTTTGGGGGTCTGATCCCCTTTACAATGCATTCCAATACTTCTGTATTGGAATGCATTGGCTGTATGAGTAGTACAGTGTGTATTACCCATACAGGTTCCGGTCTGTGAGATCCAGGGGGCTGGATCTTACAGGCTCATCACCGGAAGGCAGCGCCAATGCCTAAGGAAGGCATCGTGCCGCCTTCCATGCCATCGGGTCCCCCCTACAGCCGCATGGGGACCCAATGGCACCGCCTCCCACCGCCGCAACCTACAGTAAAAGCCGAAAACCGCAGGTCTGAATTGACCTGCGGTTTGCAGCGATCGCCGACACGGGTGGTCACGGGACCCCCCTGCGCATTGACCCAAGATGCCTGCTCAATGATTTGTCCTTAAGTACCAGGACATTAGGGCGTACCTGTACTCCTGTGTCCCAAACTGATGAAAGTAACTGGTTGTGCAGCTATTATAGCTGAGTGGTTAAAGAGGACCTTTCATCGGTCCAAACATTGTGAACTAAGTATCATGACATATACAGCGGCGCCCAGGGATCTCACTGCACTTACTATTATCCCTGGGTGCCGCTCCGTTCTCCCGTTATGTCCTCCGGTATGTTCGGGGACTTGGTTATAGTAGGCGGAGACTTAGTGCACTTGGTTATAGCAGGCGGAGTCTGCCCTTGTTCTGCTGGGCGTCTCCTTTTCTTAGGCTGTAGCGCTGGCCAATCGCAGCACAGAGCTCACTGCCTGGGAGGTTTTTTCTATATACAGGCTAAATTAGATTTAAATACACTGGGGTGTTCCCAAGCACTGGGGAAAATCAGAAGAAAAAAAATACAAGTCCCAGGAGACCTCAGAGTTTCATAATCCATTTGGAACACTTTTGATGCGGGTAGAAACGCATTGGAACCAAATCGAATTTTCGGACAGGTTCGTTAGAATCAGATCTGAAACTAATTTCAAGAAATTTGCTCATCTCTAATCCAGAGTTTTGGGGTTAGGCAAGCATCATCCATGAGGCTAGGTGAGAACTTTGCCTCATGTGTGACTTACCAAAGGGATCCTTAATGATTGACCCTCCCTCTGTTAACTTCTGGCAGCCACAGCCCTAGATTCTTCCCTCATTTTAATGCTTGCTCTCCTGTTGCCAGAACTTTCTTCCACTATTGTTTGCATCTCTATACAATGCATACAGCGAAATGGCATGAATTTTTTAAGTTGCTTTTAAAACACTTCCCTGGTGGTTGCCATATAGCAGTGATGGCTAACCTTGGCACTCCAGCTGTGGTGAAACTACGACTCCCAGCATGCTCAATTTATTTCTATAGAGTTTTGAGAGCAGCCAAGCAAGGGGGGCATCTTGGGACTTGTAGTTTTGCCACAGCTGGAGTGCCAAGGTTAGCCATCACTGCCATATAGAATCTTATTTATCCTACCCCCTGCAGTGCATTCAATATATATTATGCCCTCCACAGTGCCCACAGGACATATAATGGTCTCATTTAGTATCCCCAGTCTTAATAGGTATCTGTCACCGCCAGATCTCTGAGAAGCTCTGACAGACGTTCTTCAGTACCTCTTGCTTAAGGTTCTTTTGTTTTGGTTTTGTTTTGTCATCTCGTTTCCCTCTCTCAGCTGTCATCTAGTTGCACTGATTGCATCCCTTTATATCCCCTCCCATACTGCATCACTTTGCGGTTTATACAATTTCCTGGATTGTGCTCACTGCTAGATGCTGCAACTGCTGGTTCCTCAGTTAAATCTTTTCCTTTATTTGTGTTTTCCTGTTGGCTCCATCATCAATCCCGTTGCCTTTCGTCTTGATCTTCCTCAGACTTGGAAGATCCATAATGTTTTTCACAAGTCCCTATTAAAACCTTATGTCCAACCCACTGTACTCTCCTCTTTGCCTCCTCGTCCGATTGTGATTGATGGTAATCTTGAATTTCAGGAGTCTACTCGTAGAAGGAGGGGTACTGTGACCGCCAGATCTCTGAGAAGCTCTGACAGACGTTCTTCAGTACCTCTTGCTTGAGGTTCTTTTGTTTTGGTTTCGTTTTATCATCTTGTTTCCCTCTCTCAGCTGTCATCTAGTTGCACTGATTGCATCCTTTTATATCCCCTCCCATACTGCATCACTTTGCCGTTTATACAACTTCCTGGATTGTGCTCACTGCTAGATGCTGCAACTGCTGGTTCCGCAGATAAGTCTTTTCCTTTATTTGTGTTTTCCTGTTGGCTTGATTCTAGGTGACCCTGACTCCCTCCGTATTAAGTGCAGGGAGCCGGTGGTCGTGTCCCCTCACTATTGTAGGGTTTTCAGGTGTCACTCAGTCTAGGTACGAGGGCATGCAATTTTCTATCATTAAGATCTTTGCATGGGCTGAGCAGTCAGGGAGAGCTCTATGGCTTTTATAGGGCTCACCCATATGTTCCTTAGTTTGGGATCAAGTCAGTTGGATCTTTATTTGTGACTTCTAGTTTTCTGCAACACCATCCGTGACAGTATCCCATACAGTGACCGCAATCTGAATAATGCCCTATACAGTGCTCTCAGTATACATTAGTGCCAACAAATAAAAAAAAAATACTTAACTCCAGGCATGCTGGGAACACGTGTTCTATACTGGAAGTAGCAGGACCTGACTCTCCCAGATTTGTGACTTTACATAATCACAATGGAAACATCTGGCCCTGTTGCATCCAATTCAGAGCGAGTGTTCATCAGGTGTGCCATAGGTAATTCTTTTTTTAACTGTTTGCCTTCTACAACGTTCTTGTCAACTGTTCGATGGGTGCACTTCTGTCTAAATGGCTATCAAAAACAGGCCCATGGATTTGAATTGAGTCAGTGTGGCCGTCAAAACAGTTAAAAGTAGGATACGTCCAATTTTTTGATGGACACAATTCACTCGCCCTTAAAAATACAGCCATAAGAATACCCCCACAGACTGCTATGGTTACAAAAACAACCATGTAATGGGTATTATAAAAAAAAAGCTGTCACATGGTCATTTTACACTTTCATGTAAATGTACCCTAACAAAGAAAATAATAATAGTCCTGCTAGCTCAACTAAAGTAGAAAAGAGTGAAAGAAAAAAACATAAACATATCTAAAATACTATGTAACTACTATAATACTGCTCCCTATGTACAAGAATACTATATAATTACTATAATACTGTTCCTATGTACAAGAATATAAATACTATAATACTGCTCTTATGTACAAGAATATTACTACTATAATACTGCTCCTATGTATAAGAATATAACTACTATAATACTGCTCCTATGTACAAGAATATAACTACTATAATACTGCTCCTATGTACAGGAATATAACTACTATAATACTGCTCCTATGTACAAAGATTAACTACTATAATACTGCCTCCTATGTACAAGAATATAACTACTATAATACTGCTCCTATGTACAATAATATAACTACTATAATACTGCTCCTATGTACAAGAATATAGCTACTATAATACTGCCTCCTATGTTCAAGAACATAAATACTATAATACTGCTCCTATGTACAAAGATATAACTACTATAATACTGCCTCCTATGTACAAGAATATAACTACTATAATAATGCTCCTATGTACAAGAATATAACTACTATAATACTGCCTCCTATGTATAAGACTGTAACTACTATAATACTGCTCCTATGTACAAGAATAGAACTACTATAATACTGCTCCTATGTACAAGAATATAACTACTATAATACTGCTCCTATGTACAATAATATAACTACTATAATACTGCTCCTATGTACAAGAATATAACTACTATAATACTGCCCCTATGTACAAGAATATAACTACTATAATATTGCCCGTATGTACAATAATGTCACTACTATAATAAAACCTTATATGGATGTAAGTTGATTGGAAAATGTTACATCTGATTCCATTTAGGCATAAAGTAAAAGATTAGTGTAAAAGTTTTTACTAGTTTGTGAAGGAGACCATTAAATGGAATATTAAGTATGTTTAGTGTTTGGCTTTGAAGCTTCCTTTAATAAGATAGCACCTCATTAATATACCACTTTGCAAGAAGCTATTGGATATGTATAATTCTATCATCTCCCTTTCCCCCCTTCACCTTTGAGTCATTAGGAGGCTGTTATTGGGAAATGAAGGAGTCACTTCCTGTCATTACTGGGAAAGATTAACGTGTTTATATCCATCTGAGGTAGACCATAGGGGTAAAAGGTTGAGGTTACAACATCTTCATTTCGGAAAGAGAATCCTGACTCAAAAAAACATGCCCTTTTTAACATGAAACAGTCAATATCAAAAACATACCGGACCTTTTAACTAAACTAGATGTCAACAGACAGAAGTTTTTATTTGGCTTATTACAACAATAAGCTTTTTCTCCGGAAGAGAGGACCTCACATCCGTATTAATTACATGGGGGAAGTTCCCAAATTAACAAATGATAAATTCGTATTTCTAATGTTAATCTTTGTTTTGAAATGTCTTTAATGAGGTCATCAGTGCTTGGCTGGAGGAGGTCTAACCTCAAGTGAACAAGGGCGAGAGGAGGTACCAGGCAAAGCCATATGTGTGACCAGGTACTGAATTCGATCTGGTGTTTGAAGTCTTCATCATCACAATTTTATTTTTTGTGATGGGCCATCAATTTATTTTCCCCAATAAACTTCTAAATTTGACATCCATCCAAGGTCTTCTATTAATGTATAGCTTGACTAGCTGGTCTATGCCAACCTGAACTTGAAGGTAAACTAGAAGTTTCCCTCTTTGAGCCTCTATGAGGGGAACATAGCTGTTGACCGATCAGTTTGACTGATGTATGTTGGATTGGTTGTCAGGGCTACAGATCAGTGTGTCATGGGAACCTTCTCAGCTCTGCTTCATGGCTTTTATTTGAAAGCTTCCCTGTTCCAAAATTGACACTGCTGAGGGTCATGAACTGGAAATAAATTTGACCCCAAGTTCATAATTTTTAAGATGTGTGTACAAAACTATTAAAGTTCTCTTATCCCACACCTACAAGAGGATGAGATAAATTTCGTCAGCAGTAAAACACTGAAAATTTACCATCTGGAACTTGAAAAACTAAATTCCTAATTTTCCGCTAAACAGATAAAAGTTTCCTACCAGTTCAACTCAGCCATCTCGAAAAATTCTTCTTAAGTTGAAGAGAGAGGTCAAGGGGGCACCGAAAGATGCACAAAATAGCCTAAAATAAAAATAATTTCCTGTGAAATGAGAATGTTCCTTTATTAGTTTTCATTTCCTCTGAGGGGTCATGTGCCTGAGGAACGTACATTTCCTTTTTGCCTAGAGCACATTTGCCGTGCTTTTGTGTGCACGATCCTCTTATTTACACATAGCACCATTCACACAGACTCAATTCAAGGACTTAAAAATACAAGATGACTTCACAAGATGAAGTCATCTGACACATATTCCGCCGTGGAAAAAAAATGATACAGTAGAACAGATGTTTGTCATAAGTATAAAAAAAAAAAAGTAGAAACACTGTTTAGAATAGGTGCGAACATGTCCACCGGAAATAACCAAAATGTACTGTTTCGATCTGGAAAGCTGGAGAAGCAGACAAATGTTGCCCCTGCCATCACCAGGCTCTACGAGAAAATATCTTGTATTCTCATAAGAACAATAAGTTTGTGGGAAATTCACTTTTTTCCCATGAAAAGAAAAATGATTTGCAAGAAAAGGCCAAAAAAGTGTAAAGTGCTAAAAAAAAGGAAAACATTCCCAAGTCAAACAAGTGTAAAATGGGGAAAAAAAGAAAATATTCCCAAGAAGAAGTAAGCATAAAAAGACAAAATAAAACTAAAAATCCCAGGGGAAAAAAAAGTATATAAAATGATTTAAAAAATGATTTGAAAGAAAAAGTAAAAAAAAGTTTAATATGACAAACAAAGAGAAAAAGAAGACTAAAAATCGCATGATAAAAAAGAAAGCAAAAGATAAAAAAGGTAAAAAATGTTATAAAAAATTCCAGTTGATATAAAATAATAATAATAATAATAATAAAAAATGCAAAAAAAGCAAAAGTTTAAATATATTTAACAAAACATTATCAGCTTTATTTTATTCAGTTTTTTTGTCTATATGAGAGATACAGTATGTAAATTAGTAAATGAATATCTTACAAATGACTCAATCAAATGCTAGGAAATGAAGCGAGAAGCTCGGAGGTAATGAGACCTCGTTAGATAATTGTGCATCATTTTGTTCTCTAAGTGCAGAATCAAAGTGAGAGCGTTTTTTTTGGGGGGTAATGGTATAATGATTGCAACGGAGAGAGCAAATATAGAGAATATTCAGGAGAATTAATTTGGGTAGCATTTAGGATGTCGTTATGGGCTAGACAGACAATAGAACCTTTTCTGTTGACTCGAAATTATGATCAGCGGCACCGATTACATAAAGTAATCATAATCATGTTTCCCGCTGTACAGGTCTCAGTACACGCTATGCATGGCACACTCTGCTCTTAGCCATTATTTGGCTACTAATTAGAAATGAGTAAATTAATTAGTCTGCTGAGTGCATTGCTTCTTCTATTCTGTATGTTGATTTTAATAACAGTGACACCTTAAACTGGCTGTCTAATTTAGAACACCTAGGATCCTCATCTCCTTGGAAAAGCATTACAAAGAGCATCTCTTGCTTTGGAGGATCTGGCCTGTATTCCACAGACGTCCAAGTGATTTGAATGGACATTGTGTAATACTTAATTTGCCCTGTGGTGGCGCTGCAGGGAAATTGAATACTTACTACCAGGTTTCCCCCACAGATCTGATCACTGAAGTGCCCCCAGCAGGAGGACACTTTGTAATCAGCTTATTGTCAAGTAGGGTTTATCCAAGATGCAGAAACCCTTTGAGAAGACAGATCGGATAGTATAATTTGTCCTTAATAGTCAAGGTCAAAGGATGGAAATCAAGGTGTGTATGTAGGTCTTGGTCACATTATTGCTCACTTGAGTGTAGTAATTTGCAGGGCCATGTTATAAAAAGGTCATAAGGGGCAGTTACCCAGTGGGGACCTCCTCCACCTGGAGACTTGTTTTAACAAGATAAACAATAAACAATAAATGACATCATTAGACAATCATTCTTCTGAATAATTGGGGTAAGCACTGAGACAGATACACGTAAATCAGTTGTTTCACTAATTGATCTGCATCACATACATAGATACAGTAATCTGATTTTGGGGGTCACACCAAGCTACTTAGGTATGTTTAAACCTAAAGAACCCAAGACCTCATAGAGTAGTTCAATGTATGAGGGTATAGAGGATAAAGTGAGAAGGTATAATTTAAGGAATAAGTCAAGGAATGCCTCCCAACCACAATCCACACTTGTCTGTGGAAGTAATATGGTGTAAACAGAGATCAGTTAAGCTATTAATCAATGCTGAGACCTAAGAGCCTCCAGATGCTTTTTCCAGGGGTGCCACAGCTTGATAAAATGGTCATGTTTCCAAGCTGCCCAACTAACCAACTCCTCCATTCTGTGTATTTGATTAATTTTATCAAACCATTGCTCCTTAGATGGAGGGTCTGTATGAAGCCAATTAAGAGGGATTAGCAAACAAGTCATTTGGCACAAGAAGGGTAGGCATGTTGGATATGGCCGGGGACCATGTCTTATTGGGCAGCCACAACAGAACCGCCTCTGGGGTCAGCCTTATATGTGTAGCACAAATCTGGTTGACTCTTCCCTCCACCATTTTCCAGAACCCCAGTATGAGTGAGCACTCCCAGAAGATATGTAAAAGAGAGCCAGTCTCTTGCCGGCACCTCCAGCATTGATCACTCTGGGACAGGCCAGATAGGAATAGCTTTTTCGGGTAGTTATACCATCTGGTTAAAACTTTGAACAAGTGCTCCATTACGCGCACGCATTTGGAGAACCCATGTGACTTGAGGTGAATTGTGGCCAATTCTGAATATCATTGAGTGAAAGAGAAAGGAAATACACAGAGGACGCTTAGCTTGAGGATTTAGAGATCTCTCCAGCCAGGTGGGGTCCCTAAGCTCATTGCTCTGGAGTATGATCTTCTTAAGGGAACACGAAAGCTCGTGAACATCCAGGAAATTTCCCGTGGGCAGTACCCCAGAGCAATAACTCGAGATATCGCTTACCGAACCCAATTCCAAGAGAAGATCTTTGAGGTTCTTCCCTCTGAAATTGGTCCAGAAGCTGGGGACACTAGCCCTAGATGGTAAGACGTAATAAGG
Organism: Bufo gargarizans; assembly: GCF_014858855.1. Classification (NCBI taxonomy): domain Eukaryota; kingdom Metazoa; phylum Chordata; class Amphibia; order Anura; family Bufonidae; genus Bufo; species Bufo gargarizans. Next base: position 3,665,766 of record NC_058084.1, read on the forward strand.
GATTAGGTGAACCAGTAAGTGCATTGGAGGGGTCGACAAAATCTGGGTCTTTCCTTGTAAGGAACAAAAGACAGAGTAAATTCCCTTCGTGAGGCCAACAAATGCAGAGTGTGGTGTGGGTATACCCCACAGGCTAGCCCACTGCTGATTATTCAATGTGGCCCTTTCTATGTCAGTACCTAATGGAGCTTGTTTCTCCACGCGCAGCGAGATCCATCTCTTCAATTAAATCGCTTTCTAATATATTTGCGCATCTGGCATACCAAAGCCTCCAAGGGAGCGAGGGAGGATCAGATCTGCATAGGATATCCGAGGTTTCTTTGTCAGCCATAAAAAAGAGGAACAAAATGGATCTCACCATGCAGAAGAACTTTTGAGTCAGGAAAATAGGAACCATTTGCATGAGATACAGTAGTTTGGGCATCACATAAGTGCTCAGGAGGTTCTTTCTGCCCACCCAGGAGACATATGGGATGGAGAGAGAAGACAGCATTCTTTTGATATCACCAATCAGAGGGGTGTAGTTCGCTCCATACAGATCTGAGATGTCTCTGGTCAGGTATATGCCTAAGTCTTTAGCATAGTAAGGATTTGCAACCTTTTCTGGGGAGTATTCAATCCCTTTACATTGAACGAAGTGAACGTGATGTCAGCCATAGTCTAAAGTTTTTTTCCAGTCTCAGTGTGTCTCGTGTCCTCTGATATCTAACTATGCTCATATGAAGTGAGTGAGTGTGTATGCGCAACAAGCTAATATGTGTTTGTAAGAGTTCTGCCTGTCCTACTTACCCGAAAAAATGTCATATGTCCAACTTTCAGTTGCTATAGATGAGATACCACCACAGTGGTGCTTGAAGGTCTGTGAACATCTATCTATCCACAGTGGTGCCTAAATGTTTGTTAACCATTCTGAATTTTCTATATTTTTGCATAAATTTCACCTAAAATTACATCATATTTCCACACAAGTCCAAGAAGTAGATGGAAATAACCAAAGCTAACAAATGAGTCAAAAATATTAGACTTGGTCATTTATTTATTAAGGAAAATGATCCAACATCCCATGTCTTTGAGTGGCAAAAATATGTGAACCTTTGCTTAAAGTATCTGGTGTGACCCCTTGTGCAGCAAAAACGGCAACTACTGTAAATATTTCCAGTAACTGTTGATTAGTAGTGTGGGGCGCGAATATTCGAATCGCAAATATTAATCGCGAATATCGGCACTTTGAGAATTTGCGAATATTTAGAATATAGTGATATATATTCGTAATTTTGAATATTCTCGATTTTTTTTATTCATCAGTAACCTCCCTTCTTGCTTCTGTGGGCCAATGAGAAGGCTGCAATGTCTTTGTCTGAGCTTAGCAACATCCCTAGCAACCAATAGGAAAGCTGCCTCCCCCTTACTCCAGTTTTAGCCCATTCCTCCATACAAAACAGCTTTACCTTACTTTATCTCTCCTCTCATGAATTGATCTCTTTGGGTCCTACCACAACATTTCTATTGGATTAAGGTCAGGACTTTGACTTGGCCATTACAAACTTTCAAGTACCATTGTAGCTGCTCACAAGGAGTGGCAAGGTTGAGAAAGACGTTGGTTCTTAAAAGGATTTTTAATGGGTTATAACACTGACTATTCATATAATAGACAACCAATGTGGTTGGCTGTCTTACCAATGGATAACCGCTGATCAGAACAAAGCAACGCAGACCCAACTATGATACTTTGTGGCTCCTTCCTTCTGAGAAACAATTTACTTCCCATGGGCAGAAAGCCCGATTGACCACTGATGGCTGGGTTGGATTAGCCCACCAGAGTATTCGCCGATGGGATGAAGTCCTGACACAGTAATAGGACCCTTATTATACGGTCTAGCAAAAGATAATTTAGAACTAACTTTGGAACTATAACCACCAGATACCCTATTAAACCGTACACATGACAAGTCCTGAATATGCAGTAACAAAAATGACCTAAAACTGAACATGCATATGTCTAATACACTATATACACAGAATCACTTCTTCTAGTGGGCCCAAGGAACTGAATTTTAATTTGGCACCGATTGATGGCCAACCCTAAGGAAAGATGATCAATGTTATAACCTAGAAAAAATAAAATATGAAGAATATTTGCTGTGATCACATAACAGCAGCGTTGAAAAAAAAACAATGGAATCCAACATTTTTGAGATGTTGTCAAGGAGGAAGTTAACTTCAGAAATCCCTTTCATGAAATACTATCTGCACCATGGGTGAATGGAGTAGAGTATGAAAAACAAAATTAATGCATAGCAAATTGCTTGTAACATTAAGCACTGGTTGGTCATGTTCTTGAGAACAGTAGGGCCTTTTAAAAGGGATTTTTGGGGAGCTGTGAAACAGAAGTGTGGATGAAGCCTGATGATGGCTAAACTATTGCCTAATAAAGGTCATAACTGGATAAACTCATAAGGGGAGATTTAACAAAACCTGTACTTTCTGCGCTAGTCTTAATATCCCCTGCATCACCGCAGGATGCGCCTAATTTAGAATGAGGCGCGCACCTCGTCATAAATTAGGCTCCTTCGCTGGCTTCATTTGCTCCATAAAACTGGCATAAATAAAAATAAATTTGTCTGTGCGGCTGGTCACATCCCCTTCCCACCCTTGTCATGCCCCCTATAAGGAAAGTGGCGAGGATGGTGTAAAATCAAAGAAATGCAACAATGTTTTTAAAAGTCTTAGTTAAAAAGCTGCAAACTTATAGTCTGCGACTTTTTACGCCACTTTTCAGGCAAAAGGGAGATGAGAAATCTCCCCCACGGTATCTAATCAAAGCCTTCTATGAGTTTTAAAGAACCACCCCCGAGGGACTGCTGCTGCACTTAATCATGCAAACTTATGATTAGGTCATGTGACCAACTGCGGCTGCACTGTTTGCATAGTGGAGGACTACGACATGACTGCATACATATAGAACGTCTTTAGACAAACTTTGTAGCCACTTGCTTCTGTTTAGCTGTGGATAAGGTTCCCAGCCCCGTCAACATACGTAATACAAATCACAGCCAGAAAGTTTGGGGCACAGAGGCCGCCTGTAGTGGGGGCATAGAGGCCGCCCACCCACTGCTGCATGCCGTTCCCGCAGTCTTTTTTAAGAGTGAGAGCTCGGCAACCTCCCTACACCATCCACTACAGGTGGCCTCTATGCCCCCTTCCGCTACATCTGGTGTACTATGACTATACTTGACCATAGCACATCTTTATGCCTACTGAAAACAGGGGTCCTAAAAAACAATTTGAAGGCTATGTGAATGTAATTGCAATACCTCTTGAAATGTATTTAGTGACATTATCATACTTATGTACCAAGCAACAACCTTTTACCACAAGGGACAATTAGTTACTGAGGAAATCTTGGTTGGTTAACTTGCCAAAATAAGGCACTTATCAATCATGGTTAAAAAAAAAAAAGGACAATGAGGAAGCTTGGCTGGTTGCTACGTTATATTATTAGATCAAGAAATTTGAGAGCCCCCGATGTCTAACCTATACTGGTTTTAATAGCTGAGGTCACGAATACACAGCATAAGCCAGGTGAACTTTTTTATTATTATTTTTTTATTGCCAAACTTTTTTGCTCCGGCTATGTACTACTGTATAAATAAGCAATCGTCAGGCACAGACATGCCATGGAGATATTCCTCATCATCAACCTTCTAAACGCTTCTGTCATCTGTTTCATTTTTAATTACATTCGAGAACATGAAAAGCTGTCACTGTCATTTTTCCTCTTTTTCGTCTCCTACAGTAGATGACGGCTCAACGTCTCGTTTCATGTGAAAGTTTTCCCTGGTATGGTCTTAACTGGAGTTCATCCTAGATTACAGAGCCTGTTGAATGGCTGCCAACGTGACGGCTGAAAGAGATTTACACAAAGTCTTTTCCTTCCTAGAAAGTCAAATGGGGTGAATTGTATTTGCAGATCTTATGACTTTATGATCAGAGAAGGGAAACATTCCACAGATTTCGAATGAAGGAATAAGCAGGATGTGAATGACCACTTCTGAAGACACCCTGTAATTGCCAGCAGGCATGGTTTTCTTAGCTCCATCAAGACCTTGTACTCTTTCTTGTAACATCCTAATTGCTACTGTCACATACTTATCTGTCTACCCTTCCGCGGCGAGTCTGGCCGCAATATGACGATGCCACCAGCGTCACTCTGTTGCTATTGACAGTGGGTCTGGACAACCTATCAAGGAACAGGGACGCCGAGTCAATCAGGCTCCGCACCATTGTGTCACATGGAGCTACTGGCCACAGTTGCCTGTGATTGGAATTCCTGCTTCAGTAGCTAGATTTGTGTTTGTTACTCTGGATTGCTGACCTTTTGCCTTTTTTTCTGACATTGCCTCCGATTATTGATTTTGCCTCTGACGTAACCTCCTGGTAATTGACTTTGCTTGTTATTTGACCTTGTTTACTCTATTTAGCATTAGACTTTTCTAGTTTGTGACCCCGACTTTGCCTGCTGACTTTGTCTCTAATGTTATCTCCTGGTTGCACTCTGATGTATTTGACTTTACTTTTGAATTCTGATCCAGTCCTGGTTTTGCCTGCCTTGTTTCTACCTCTTTCTGTCTGTCTACTCTTTTACCCCACTAGGTTTAGGCCCCTGCACTTAGTGAAGTCAGGGACCATCACCAAGCTGTGGGCTGCCATTTAGGGTGGATCTTCCAGTGGTGCGGGTGGAGAACAGGGTTGCACTTTTCTCTATCTTTCATGATAGGTACAACACCAAGTAAGGTTCTGTTTAGACATGAGCTAATCGAAGCTGACGAAGTGGAATTCGATCTGAATTTCAGGAAAAATTCAATTCGCAACGAATGCTAATTTCCTCGCGCTTCGTAGTAACGAAACGCAATTTTTCCTAAAATGGCGGCTACACGTGTGAGGACTGAGGACATGGGGCAAGGAACTCTAAGAAGGCAGGATCACCCAGATTGACATGCATGCATGCATGCAGCCAAGCAGCAAGCCAGCCAGCCCTGTGATGTCACAGCCCTATAAATACGGCAGCCACTTTAAATTCTGCCATTTTCCAGCGTTATGAGTGCAGTGACAGACGTGAGAAGGCGCTAGGGACAGCAATAGGAAAAACCTCATTGTGAACAAAACAACGGAAAAAAATTGTTATAAGTACAGGGAAAGGATAGGGAGGAATCATAGCACAGCATCTTAGTGCAGGGAGAGATGTCAGAAGGCACTAGGGACAGTGATAGGAAAGCAATTTCCAAGTGCAGGGAAAGATTATTTGGGGATCCAAATTAGTGATGAGCGGGAGGTGCCATATTCGATTTCGATGAAATTCGCGAATATTCGCTAGAATATTCATTACATATTTGTCGAAATCGAATATTCGTCATTATTCTAGTTATCGCGATTAATATGCAATTTAAATAATCGCGTATTGCGATTGTAACTTAAGGCTACTTTCCTATTGGTTTAATATCTAGAATTAGCAAAGATGACGAATATGACGAATGTATTTGTCATATTCCTCAAAACGAAGATAACGAAGTATTCTCCATCTTCGTTTTAGCTACCTATTCATCAACTTCGCTAATTCTAGCAATCATATAGGAAAGTTGACTATAGAGACAGCTGTGTTTAATTCGCTATGCGATCATATCACTTTTTTTTTATAAATAGAATAATTATAATAATTATCAAGTATTATAATTATTCTTTTATTAAAAAAAAAGCAAAGTAATATAATCGCATAGCGAATTAAACTTAGCTGTCTCTATAGTCAACTTTCCTATTTTATTGCTAGAATTAGCGAAGTTGACGAATATGGAGCTAAAACGAAGATGGAGAATACTTTGTTATCTTTGTTTTGAGGAATTCGCTAGTTCGAATATCCTTTATTTTTTTTGTTATATTATTTTCTTTCCCACTTGCCAAAAGTAGTTCTTACCTGTCCTTAGGATTCCTGGCTTCCGGGCTGCTCCAGTCAGTGCCCGTTGCCGCTTCTGCCGACTTCCGTGCTCATGGAGCATCCCCATCACCATGGGAACGTCTCCATACTAGAATGTACTGTCGGATTTGAGAATTACGTTGAAATCGCAATGAGATTAATATAAATTGTACTTATCGCATTGCGATTTCAACTTAGACCTGGTTTACTATGGTTGGCTTGGTAGAATTAGCGAAGATGACGAATATGACGAATGTATTCGTCATATTCCTCAAAACGAAGTTAACTAAATATTCTCCATCTTCGTTTTAGCTCCATATTTGTCAACTTCGCTAATTCTAGCAATCAAATAGGAAAGTTGACTAGTAGAGACAGCTAAGTTTTTAATTCGCTATGCGATTATATTACTTTGCTTTTTTAAAAAATTTTTTATAGTTATAATACTTGATTATTATAATGATTCTATTTATAAAAAAAAAAGCAAAGTAATATAATCGCATAGCGACTGAAACACAGCTGTCTCTATAGTCAACCTTCCTATTTGATTGCTAGAATTATCGAAGTTGACGAATATGGAGCAAAAACGAAGATGGAGAATACTTAGTTATCTTTGTTTTGAGGAATATGACAAATACATTCGTCATATTCGTCATCTTTGCTAATTCTACCAAGCCAACCATAGTAAACCAGGTCTAAGTTGAAATCGCAATGCGATTAATTCAAGTTATATTAATCGCATTGCAATTACAACTTAGCACTGCTATATTACATATTAGGCTACAATTAACTAATATGGAAGCTGACCCATTAGAAACCCAGCTCTAAGTTGAAATCGCAATGCGATTAATATAACTTGAAGTAATCGCATTGCGATTTCAACTTAGACCTGGTTTACTATGGTTGGCTTAGTAGAATTAGTGAAGATGACTAATATGACGAATGTATTCGTCATATTCCTCAAAATGAAAATAACAAAATATTCTCCATCTTTGTTTTAGCTCCATATTCATCAACTTCGCTAATTCTAGTAATCAAAAAGAAAAGTTGACTATAGAGACAGCTGTGTTTAATTCGCTATGCGATTATATTACTTTGCTTTTTTTTAATAAATAGAATAATTATAATACTTGATAATTATTATAATTATTCTATTTATAAAAAAAATTTATAATAATATAATCGCATAGCGAATTAAACACAGCTGTCTCTATAGTCAACTTTCCTATTTGATTGCTAGAATTAGCGAAGTTGACGAATATGGAGCTAAAACGAAGATGGAGAATACATTCGTCATATTCATCATCTTCGCTAATTCTAGATATTAAACCAATAGGAAAGTAGCCTTAAGTTACAATCGCAATACGCGATTATTTAAATCGCATATTAATCGCGATAACTAGAATAATGACGAATATTCGATTTTGACAAATATGAAATGAATATTCTATCGAATATTTGCGAATTTCATCGAAATCAAATATGGCACCTGCCGCTCATCACTACTTAGCACTGCTATATTCCATATTCGTTAATTCTAGCCTAATATGTAATATAGCAGGTCTAAGTTGTAATCGCAATGCGATTAATATAACTTGAATTAATCGCATTGCGATTTCAACTTAGACCTGGTTTACTATGGTTGGCTTTGTAGAATTAGCAAAGATGACGAATATGACGAATGTATTCGTCATATAGCCCAAAACGAAGATAACGAAGTATTCTCCATCTTCGTTTTAGCTCCATATTCGTCAACTTCGCTAATTGTAGCAATCAAATAAGAAGGTTGACTATAGAAACAGCTGTGTTTAATTCGCTATGCGATTATATTAATTTGCTTTTTTTTTTAATAAATAGAATCATTATAATAATCAAGTATTATAACTATTCTATTTATAAAAAAAAAAGCAAAGTAATATGATGGCATAGTGAATTAAAAACTTATCTGTCTCTACTAGTCAACTTTCCTATTTGATTGCTAGAATTAACGAAGTTGACGGATATGGAGCTAAAACGAAGATGGAGAATATTTCGTTAACTTTGTTTTGAGGAATATGACGAATACATTCGTCATATTCGTCATCTTCGCTAATTCTACCAAGCCAACCATAGTAAACCAGGTCTAAGTTGAAATCCCAATGCGATTACTTCAAGTTAGATTAATCGCATTGCGATTTCAACGTAATTCTTAAATCTGACAGTACATTCTAGTATGGAGACGTTCCCATGGTGATGGGGAGGCTCCACGAGCACGGAAGTCGGCAGAAGCGGCAACGGGCACTGACTGGAGCAGCCCGGAAGCCAGGAATCCTAAGGACAGGTAAGAACTACTTTTAGGAAGTGGGAAAGAAAAAAATATACAAAACAATAATAAAAAACAAAAAAAGAACTAATATTCGAAATAGCAAATTTATAGCACTATATTCGAAATATTTGCGAATTAGCGAAGTGCCGATATTCGCAAAAAAATTTGATAGTCGAATATTCGCGCTCAACACTAATCCAAATAGCCAGTATACAGCTCTGTCATTCCAGCAATTTGTTCTTGGGGTGCAAGTGCTATGTTGAAAAGCCTTTAGTGGCTTATATCTGTGGAAAAAAATATATATTCTCAGTTCACTTCTGCAGTTATATGTGTTGAAAGCGTACAGAAAGAAAAAAATATGTACTTTACTGGTGCACTTATTTGTGGCAAAAGCATTTAGTGGCCTATTTCTGTACAGAAAGACAAAAATATACGCACTTCACTGGTGCATTTGTTTCTGCTAAAAGCATTTAGTGGCCTATGTCACAAAAGACAAATATATTCTCAGTTCACTTCTGCAGTTATACGTGTTGAAAGCATTTAGTGGCCTATATCAGCACAGAAAGAAAGAAATATACGCATTTCACTGGTGCAGTTATTTGTGGCAAAAGCGTTTAGTGGCCTATTTCAGTACAGAAAGAATAATATATACGCACTTGACTGGTGCATTTATTTCTGCTAAAAGCGTTTACTGGCCTATTTCAGTACAAAAAGAAAAATATATTCTCAGTTCACTTCTGCAGTTATATGTGGTGAAAGGGTTTAGTGGCCTATGTCAGTACAGAAAGAAAAAATATACGCACTTCATTGGTTCAGTTATTTGTGGCAAAAGCGTTTAGTGGCCTATGTGAAAACAGAAAAAAATATATATATGCGCACTTCACTGGTACATTTATTTCTGCTAAAAGCGTTTACTGGCCTATATCTGTACAAAACAAAAAATATATACGCATTTCACTTCCGCAGATATTATTATTTCAGTACAAAAACAAAATATATTCAGCGTTCACTTTTGCAGTTATAAAGTATGTGGTAAAACCTTTAGTGAGGTATTTCGGTAGAAAAACTAAATATAATCAGCATTGACTGTTGCAGTTATATGTGGTAAAATCTTTATTGATGTATTTCGGTGGAAAAACAAATTGTATTCAGCGTTCTGCGCTGTAGTAATATGCGGTAAAATCTTTTGTGACTTATTTTGGTGGAAAAACAAACTGTATTCAGCGTTCTGCGCTGTAGTAATATGCGGTAAAATCTTTTGTGACTTATTTTGGTGGAAAAACAAACTGTATTCAGCGTTCAGCTCTGTAGTAATTTGTGGTAAAATCATTTATGACTTATTTTGGTGTAAAAACAAATTTTATTCAGCATTCCGCGCTATAGTTATAGGCGGTAAAATCTTTATTGACGTATTTCGGTGCAAAGACAATTTGTATTTAGCGTTCAGCGCTGTAGTAATATGCAGTAAAATCTTTTATGACGTATTTCGGTGGAAAAACAAATTGTATTCAGCGTTCAGCGCTGTAGTAATATGTGGTAAAATCTTTTGTGACGTATTTCGGTGGGAAAAAAATTTATTCCGCGTTTAGCACTGTAGTTATATGCGGTAACATCTTTATTGATGTATTTTGGTGGAAAAACAAATTGTATTCAGAGTTCAGCGCTGTAGTAATATGTGGTAAAATCTTTTATGACCTTTTTTGGTGGAAAAACAAACTGTATTCAGCGTTCAGCGCTGTAGTAATATGTGGTAAAATCATTTATTACTTATTTCGGGGTAAAAACAAATTTTATTCAGCGTTCCGCCCTATAGTTATATGTGGTCAAATCTTTATTGACGTATTTCGGTGGAAAGACAAATTTTATTTAGCGTTCAGCGCTGCAGTTATACGTAGTAAAATCTTTATTGAAGTTTTTCGGTGGAAAAACACATTTTATTCAGCGTTTAGCGCTGCAGTTATATGCAGTAAAATCTTTATTGACGTATTTCGTTGGAAAAACTAATTGTATTCAGCATTCAGCACTGTGGTAATATGCAGTAAAATCTTTTGTGACGTATTTCAGTGGAAAAAACTAATTGTATTCAGCACTCAGCGTTGTAGTAATATGTGGATAAATCCAGGTTTTTTTTGGGCATTGGCAATACTGATGGATTATTGAGCAAATGCTGACCGAATGAAGGCGGATGCTCAACAGACAGGATCCGTTTTTTTGGGGTTATTGTTCTGACGGATCAGAGAATGGGGAAAATTAATCAGTGACGTCAACACAAACTTGCGGCTGACACCCTCTCCACTCTGTCGGGGGCTCTACTTGTATAAGCGTTTAATAGAACAGGTTCTGTAGACATCTATGTGGAATCAGCTGGTGATGATGTAAAAGGAGTGCGCTTCTTCTTGGCGCTAACATTGACCTGTAAGGCTGAGTTCAAACTTGAGTTATTTAGTCAGTTTTGGCCCCGTGACTGCCCAAATAATAGAAGTGTACAGTGATTCTAAGAGCGACGCCCGTCATCTGCATGTCATACTGACTCAGTATTATTTCACTACCACAGCAGCCTCCCTATGTGTGTTACTGCAAGGCACAGTGTTCTACACCCCTATAAAGACTCAGAAATAGCCATTATTTAACGTAATTTGCCGCAAATAATTTCAGATCGAACCGGCCGAATCGAATTTTTCTAAAATTCGCTCATCTCTAGGTCTGTTCATACTGACATTTTGGCTAACGAAAGCCATGATCCAAAGAATATTATTGACTTATCATGGGCTCTGTCCAGATTACATCAAGGTTTTCATGATTTTGATGAGAAGAATTGACAAAACCCGATAGAAGCTCCAACCGAAAGTCCTGAAGCAGATGTGAACACAACCATAACACCTTAAAGGGGCCAGGCAATCAAAAATTAAAAAATTTTATAATCAGATTTCAGGTTAAATCTTTAAGTTGATGTTATTTTTAAACATCAACATTAGAAATGAGCGAATTTGTTGAAAATTCGATTCGGCTGATTCGCCGAATTTCACCCCAAAATTTGCTTCATGACAAATTACTTCGCCATGAAGCGCATTTTTTTGTAAGTAGCGGGTGCAATGACAGGGAGCTGCGATAGCGCCGCCCCCGACATTGTACCCCTTAGATGCCGTGTTCATACATGATCGCGACATCTTAGTGTACAAACAGTGTGAAATTAACATTTAAAAAAATTACATCAAAATTACCGCGTCCATTCGTGCTTGAAGGGCGACCGCCATCTTGCTTGAAGATATCGGCCAAAATCACGTGCGGCGTGAGATTACATCATCACGTGCACGGGATTTCAGCCGAGATCTTCAAGGAAAATGGAGGCTGACTGCCCTTTGCGGCAAATCGAGGCGGTAAGTTTGAATTTCAGGATTAATCGATTCGCTGACACGAAGCAAGAAGAAATTCGGCTTCTAGGTGAATCTAATAATTCCTGAAATTCGGATCAAATTCGACTTCATGGGATTTGATTTGCTCATCTCTAATCAACATATCTATTTTTAAAAACTTAATTCTGCAATATTTTAGCTCTCACTCTCGCAACTGAACTAAAACACTTCCTGTTTTGTAGAGATCACTTTTCAGCAGTCATCTAATTATAATCACAGACAGGGTTAGAATAACAGGTAATTCCTATATATAGATAATACAGATTCCGTAATAGACAATAATTAATGGCTCAGTCTCATCTCCTCCCCATCCCTGCACAATGACCTCTGCACAAGTCACAGAGCATGCACACAACACTCTCCCATAGAAGTCTGTAGACTACAGACTTATGTCTATCTGGCTGCTGTGAAGCATATGTCTGAAAGCTGTTAACAGAAGCTCAGGAAAGAAGTCCGTCTTTAGGACTACTCTGACATTTTTTGTTATTTTTTACTTTCATAAACTAATAATGATTTTATTTTTGCATCAGCTCAGCAATATGGGGTGTTGTTTGCTTCTTGTAGTTTCTTCACTTATCATTTTGGGGGCATGCATTTTTTAGCATATCATTTTTAGAAATTCAATTTTGTGGGCCAAGCAAAAGAACTTCACTTTGCCATGATTTTTTGTGTATGAGTATCGGTTCTCTTAGGGTTTTAGGCAACTCTAATATAACTGCCACCATTTTTTTGCTGGAAAACTCCTTTAAGTAAAATCAATATACTTTCAATACAAGTTTTGACGGTTAATAGGATGCAAAATATGTGAGGCTATATTACTGTATATGTGTTTTATTATATCAAATATATTTTATTTAGAAACATTTTTTTTACATTGTTTTATACATTTCTTATGTTTATGTGGTTCCCACCTATCTCCAAAGTGACGTTAGCCCCGGTAATCATGACACTGAAGGTTTAACTTCCAGTATCAGTGCTTTTAGTGATCCTCCCACTGGTTATGGTGGAGGCACAGTGCGATGTCCACGTTATTACCTTGACTTAACGTGCACCAAAGTGAAAGCAACTTCCTGAGGCCCTTGATGTCCCAGTGCATTAACCACCTCCCGACCGCTATACGCACATATGCGTCCGGGAGGTGGTTGCTTTACTCCTCCTGGACGCATATACGCGTCCTCTCGCGAGACGCGAGATTTCCTGTGAACGCGCGCACACAGGCGCGCGCGCTCACAGGAACGGGAGGTAAGCGAGTGGATCTCCAGCCTGCCAGCGGCGATCGCTCGTTGGCAGGCTGGAGATGTGATTTTTTTAACCCCGAACAGGTATATTAGATGCTGTTTTGATAACAGCGTCTAATATACCTGCTACCTGGTCCTCTGGTGGTCCCTTTTGTTTGGATCGACCACCAGAGGACACAGGTAGCTCTGTAAAGTACCACAAAACACTACACTACACTACACCCCCCCCGTCACTTATTAACCCTTTATGAACCACTGATCACCCCTGATCACCCCATATAGACTCCCTGATCACCCCCCTGTCATTGATCACCCCCCTGTCAGGCCCCGTTCAGACGTCCGTATGATTTTTACGGATCCACTGATACATTAATCGGATCCGCAAAACACATGCGGACGTCTGAATGGAGCCTTACAGGGGGGTGATCAATGACAGAGGGGTGATCAATGACAGGGGGGTGATCAATGACAGAGGGGTGATCACCCATATAGACTCCCTGATCACCTCCGTCATTGATCACCCCCCTGTAAGGCTCCATTCAGACGTCCGTATGATTTTTACAGGATCCACTGATGCATGGATCGGATCCGCAAAACACATGCGGACGTCTGAATGGAGCCTTACAGGGGGGTGATCAATGACAAGGGGGTGATCACGCATATAGACTTCCTGATCACTTCCCTGTCATTGATCACCCCCCTGTCATTGATCACCCCCCTGTAAGGCTCCATTCAGAGGTCCGCATGTGTTTTGCGGATCCGATCCATGTATCAGTGGATCCGTAAAAATCATACGGACGTCTGAATGGAGCCTTACAGGGGGGTGATCAGGGAGTCTATATGGGTGATCACCCGCCTGTCATTGATCACCCCCCTGTAAGGCTCCATTCAGAGGTCCGCATGTGTTTTGCGGATCCGATCCATGTATCAGTGGATCCGTAAAAATCATACGGACGTCTGAATGGAGCCTTACAGGGGGGTGATCAATGACAGGGAAGTGATCAGGAAGTCTATATGCGTGATCATCCCCTTGTCATTGATCACCCCCCTGTAAGGCTCCATTCAGAGGTCCGCATGTGTTTTGCGGATCCGATCCATGTATCAGTGGATCCGTAAAAATCATATGGATGTCTGAATGGAGCCTTACAGGGGGGGTGATCAATGACAGGGAAGTGATCAGGAAGTCTATATGCGTGATCATCCCCTTGTCATTGATCACCCCCCTGTAAGGCTCCATTCAGAGGTCCGCATGTGTTTTGCGGATCCGATCCATGTATCAGTGGATCCGTAAAAAATCATACAGACGTCTGAATGGAGCATTACAGGGGGGTGATCAATGACAGGGGGGTGATCAATGACAGGGGGGTTATCACCCCATATAGACTCCCTGATCACCCCCCTGTCATTGATCACCCCCCCCCCTGTAAGGCTCCATTCAGACATTTTTTTGGGCCCAAGTTAGCGGAAATTTTTTGTTTGTTTTAGTTTTTTCTTACTAAGTCTCATATTCCACTAACTTGTGTCAAAAAATAAAATCTCACATGAACTCACCATACCCCTCACGGAATCCAAATGCGTAACATTTTTTAGACATTTATATTCCAGACTTCTTCTCACGCTTTAGGGCCCTAAAATGCCAGGGCAGTGTAAATACCCCACATGTGACCCCATTTCGGAAAGAAGACACCCCAAGGTATTCCGTGAGGGGCATATTGAGTCCATGAAAGATTTAAATTTTTGTCCCAAGTTAGCGGAAAGGGAGACTTTGTGAGAAAATACAGAAAAAAACAATTTCCGCTAACTTGTGCCAAAAAAAAAAAATATTCTAGGAACTCGCCATGCCCCTCACGGAATACCTTGGGGTGTCTTCTTTCCAAAATGGGGTCACATGTGGGGTATTTATACTGCCCTGGCTTTTTAGGGGCCCGAAAGCGTGAGAAGAAGTCTGGGATCCAAATGTCTAAAAATGCCCTCCTAAAAGGAATTTGGGCACCTTTGCGCATCTAGGCTGCAAAAAAGTTCACACATCTGGTATCGCCGTACTCAGGAGAAGTTGGGGCAATGTGTTTTGGGGTGTCATTTTACATATACCCATGCTGGGTGAGAGAAATATCTTGGTCAAATGCCAACTTTGTATAAAAAAATGGGAAAAGTTGTCTTTTGCCAAGATATTTCTCTCACCCAGCATGGGTATATGTAAAATGACACCCCAAAACACATTCCCCAACTTCTCCTGAGTACGGCGATACCAGATGTGTGACACTTTATTGCAGCCAAGGTGGGCAAAGGGGCACAAATTCCAAAGAGCACCTTTCGGATTTCGCAGGCCATTTTTTACACATTTTGATTGCAAAGTACTTCTCACACATATGGGCCCCTAAATTGCCAGGGCAGTATAACTACCCCACAAGTGACCCCATTTTGGAAAGAAGACACCCCAAGGTATTCCGTGAGGGGCATGGCGAGTTCCTAGAATTTTTAATTTTTTGTCACAAGTTAGCGGAAAATGATGATTTTTTTTTTTCCTTACAAAGTCTCATATTCCACTAACTTGCGACAAAAAATAAAAAATTCTAGGAACTCCCCATGCCCCTCACGGAATACCTTGGGGTGTCTTCTTTCCAAAATGGGGTCACTTGTGGCGTAGTTATACTGCCCTGGCAATTTAGGGGCCCATATGTGTGCAAAGTACCTTGCAATCAAAATGTGTAAAAAATGGCCTGCAAAATCTGAAAGGTGCACTTTGGAATATGTGCCTCTTTGCCCACCTTGGCTGCAAAAAAGTGTCACACATCTTGTATCGCCGTACTCAGGAGAAGTTGGGGAATGTGTTTTGGTGTGTCATTTTACATATACCCATGCTGGGTGAGAAAAATATCTTGGTCAAATGCCAACTTTGTATAAAAAAATGGGAAAAGTTGTCTTTTGCCAAGATATTTCTCTCACCCAGCATGGTTATATGTAAAATGACACCCAAAAACACATTCCCCAACTTCTCCTGAGTACGGCGATACCAGATGTGTGACACTTTTTTGCAGCCTAGGTGGGCAAAGGGACCCACATTCCAAAGTGCACCTTTCGGATTTCACCGGTCATTTTTTACACATTTTGATTGCAAAGTTCTTCTCACACATTTGGGCCCCTAAATTGCCAGGGCAGTATAACTACGCCACAAGTGACCCCATTTTGGAAAGAAGACACCCCAAGGTATTCCGTGAGGGGCATGGCGAGTTCCTAGAATTTTTTATTTTTTGTCGCAAGTTAGTGGAATATGAGACTTTGTAAGGAAAAAAATAAATAAATAAAAAAAATCATCATTTTCCGCTAACTTGTGACAAAAAATAAAAAGTTCTATGAACTCACTATGCCCATCAGGGAATACCTTAGGGTGTCTACTTTCCGAAATGGGGTCATTTGTGGGGTTTTTCTACTGTTTGGGCATTGTAGAACCTCAGGAATCATGACAGGTGCTCAGAAAGTCAGAGCTGTTTCAAAAAGCGGAAATTCACATTTTTGTACCATAGTGTGTAAACGCTATAACTTTTACCCAAACCATTTTTTTTTGCCCAAACATTTTTTTTTTATCAAAGACATGTAGAACAATAAATTTGGCGAAAAATTTATATATGGATGTCGTTTTTTTTGCTAAATTTTACAGCTGAAAGTGAAAAATGTCATTTTTTTTGCAAAAAAATCGTTACATTTTGATTAATAACAAAAAAAGTAAAAATGTCAGCATCAATGAAATGCCACCAAATGAAAGCTCTATTAGTGAGAAGAAAAGGAGGTAAAATTCATTTGGGTGGTAAGTTGCATGACCGAACGATAAACGGTGAAAGTAGTGTAGTGCAGAAGTGTAAAAAGTGGCCTGGTCATGAAGGGGGTTTCAGCTAGCGGGGTTGAAGTGGTTAAAAAAGGTGCGAATAGCTAAACCAATCAGATCTAGAAGTCAACTGACCTGACTACCTAAGTTTTATAGCCCTCTAGTAATGTACTCTAGTGGCGTTGATTTAGACCTGGAACTTGTTGGTCAAGACCTTTTACACCGGTCAGAAATCCAATGACACCTCCACCTGAATCACAAATGTCGAGACTGAAACTTTATTTTAGATAGGACCATTATCAAACCCACCTCATTGGTAGTCAACAAAAATGAAATAGAGGCTACAAAAAAGATCACAACGACTTAACCATTAATGATGGTCATAGTGGCCTACCAGACCTACTAGTTCTGCTTCTTTCCTCAAAGCTGTATCTACTGCCCTGATTGAAAACTAGCACTGATATTTGTTAGGGCCTTTATTGGATAGAGAATTTTGTTGTTCCTTATAATGTGGAATGTGAGAACATGCCAGTGTTCTTCCCATGATTGCTATTTTCACCCGTTGTAGCATTTTCTGAATACTTTAGAAGATTTGGCTTTGGTGGGAATTAAGCTGCATATTTGGTGGTCGTGTCTGAAATTCAAAGATCGTTGAGTTGAATATTCTGCATGATTGTGAGTTCACATTTATTCTACCATATCTCCTTGGGAGGTCCTCCAAAATAATGTCTATGAAATATATTGTGGGAACAGCACATGGATCACTGGGCACAAGTTCAACGTGAGGCTGGTCATAAACATATGTACCTCGTCATCTAGGTCATTGTTCCCTTTAGGGATGTCGAGCCTGGATGCCAGGCCATTCACAGTAGAGGGTGGTAGTTGTTTGTTATAATGGTTTTTAGCCCATACCGTGCTATTACCTTCCCATACTGGGTTATGGCTATTATACCTGTTTACCTGCTTCCAAATGGACTAATGATGCTACTGTTTGTAGACCTTTTGTATCTTAAAGGGGTTGTTCAGCCTGTGCTCCACCCCTGTGCACAGGCTGAATCTTGTATTGCAGTTTGACACCATTGAAGTGAAAGGGATGGAGTTGCAATGCCACCCATAACCCATGAACAGATGTGGAGCTGTTTTTGGAATATGGTGACCATTTTTTCCGATCCCGTTCATCCTCTTTATGGCTATCTTATATTTAAGGGTCAGAGGTTGTACTCACACCTTGGCCCTAAACGGTTCCTCTGTCCTAAGTGTTTAAACTAATACTATAAATACTTGGAGATCAGTTACAAACTTTCAGCACTGTGTCTCAGGAGCTTCAGGCTATACGTCTGCTTCTATATTTAGCGACCTATGTTAATTTCACCATGTAAATTGTTTGCCTGATGCTTTTATCTGTTTAGTAGACCACAAGACTCCTGTGTCTACTAGCAACCATTTACTCTTTTGCATTTTATCTACCTTGGGTTGCTCCTAAGAAACAAGTCTCAGATAACCAATAGTGCACCTAAATCTTAAGGCTAGTAGAGCACCTAGACCTCAACTGAAGTTGCAGAAAGAGAGGTCCTATAGGTGAAATGTGCAATCTAATTTACCTCCTTCTTATGTATCTCTGAACAAAGGTTTATTTCAGGTCTCATATTTATTTGTTCTCCGGGTTTCCTCCAATTTCATACTACATATCCCAAAATGAAACATTGCTTTGATCACTTTAATTTGTGTAACTCAAATTGAGTCACTACAGGGGTTGCTGTCTGGTCACAGTTATGGTCTGACTGAGAGAGTTAAGAGAGACTTTTGCCATGCAAACGAAGAGGAAGTTAAAGAGTCGGGACAGGAAGCAGTATACAGGGAGTGACTTAAAAAAATGTCTTCCAGAAAAATAACCACCTCTTTTTTATTTTAAAAAAATTACATAGAAAATACATATAGAAGCTGTTATGTAATCATTTTTTTTTTTAATGGTAGTGTCCCTTTAATAAATGTTTACACACATCCATTGCTGGATCCAAATTATTCTAATGAATGGTAATGTTTTATTAGTTTCTGCTTTTTATTATCCTTGTATTTTCCTCTATGTTACATTACTATAGACAAAAGAATTTTCTCTGCCAGGGACTTGGCTGTGGTCGATGTGATGTGTAACAAAAATCTTGGAGATGATTAGACATTAGGCCGTGGTCTCAGACGCTGTTGCCTTCTTCTGTTTTCTCTCTATGGAGCTTGGAGCCTCATACTCTGCTGGATATTTGAGGCTTGTTGTGATGGAGCCAGAGGGGCCCGATGACACCAATGTTATATAACTCAAGTTCATTTTTCAATTTCTATTAGTATATGCTGGTTGTCATAAGGTGACTACTTTTCAATGTCCAACCTATGGATAATCTGATATAAGTTCACTAGAATGGGGGGGGGGGGTTATCTTGCAAGGTAGGACGATGGTTGAAAGTCATAGAAGAGTTGTAGAAGTCTGAAACTGGCCTTAGTTAAAGGGATATGCTACCACTTTCTGGATTGATTTGACCTCTGGGGCCCCCACTACTCCTGAAAATGATGGAGACCATTTTCCCCCTGTACCTTGGCACCATGGCCAATCACTGTGCAGGTACCTACAGCCAGCCCCATTATAGTGACCTGGAGAGTCGTTCTGCTGGAAAAAACTCAGAAGAGAATATATCACTAATTCAGCTATGTGGTCTTTTCTTTCTCAGGATCAGTGAGGATCCCCCACCAATCATAAAGTAATGGATTATCCAACCGATTCAGCATCACTTTATAAAATGGGACATCTGCCAGGCACAATGTCTTGTAGTCCTAGCTCAGCTGAATGTAATGACACCTTTCACTTAGAGATCTGATGCTTCAATCCATATACGAATGAGTAGTCAAGTGCACCAAGGGCGGGACCAAGCTACTCTGTGCACCCTTGCTCCTCCTGCTTCCTCTGCCAGACCCTCCCTCTCCTTCTCCAGGTTCCTGCATAGTCATCTTGCCTGGCCCTGTCAATGAAGAAGGAGAGCCTGGCAGAGGAAGCAGGAGAAGCAAGAGTGCACAGAGGGGCCTGGGCCTGCCCTCGGGGCACTTAACTGCTCATTCACATATGGTCTAAAAGTACTTTTTCAAAGCAATGGATCGCTAAGTGAAAGAATTCATTACATTCAGCTGAGCTAGCCCTGCAAGGCACCGTGCCGTATTTAACAGGAGAAACCAATTCTGAGCATAAAGAGAATACCAAACTGATGCTCACTCCTGAGGCGTGATGGGAGTGATATTCAGAATCAACTACAATCTAGTCATTCAGGTAAGGTATATAGAATTCGGACCGCGCTTCTCATCCAGGCCAGTATGCAAACTTTAATGTTTCTTCCTTCTTCCTTTTGCAAGAGAGCCGAGGCTGCAAATATCCTTTTGCTGGATATCCTGCAACTGATAAAGATGGAGATAGTGTAAGACCGTATGATAAGATAACCTGCACTGCACAGATTATACTCACACAGGAATTTTCAAAAACCAGGCGTGTGAGTATAATCTGTGCAGTGCAGGTTATCTTATCATACGGTCTTACACTATCTCCATCGTTATCAGTTGCAGGATATCCAGCAAAAGGATATTTGCAGCCTCGGCTCTCTTGCAAAAGGAAGAAGGAAGAAAGATTAAAGTTTGCATACTGGCCTGGATGAGAAGCGCGGTCCGAATTCTATATACCTTACCTGTTTAAAGTGTGATTGATCCCACATCACTTTGCGGACCTGCTGCACAACATTACTGCGGACTGGTGATAACTTTATTGTAAAATCTAGTCATTCACAATGCTGCATCACCACAAACACCTCTGCTGTCATCTTCTCTTACTAACCACTGGCAGTGACCTGCAATATACCTCTCATCCTTCTATATTACATGCTGCTGGACCAGTTCTGTGAATCTCACTGCCCCGGACCATCAGACCTGCTCCTAACCTTCCCAGTGACTCTAAAAGTCATACGTCAACCCCAAAAATGACAACAACATGCTCAAAACTCTTACAATAGTGGCGAGCATGTTCCCTCATAGAGGAACCTTCAGTCCTTGCTTTATGAAATGTATCTCTGAAATACAGGATCAGCGTTGCTTCCAGTTCTCCCACCTCTGCAGGTTACCTATAGGACACAGCTTCTGCGGCGCTGTTCGCGAGGGTCTGCTGTAGCTACAGTGTGCAAACCATCTTGTGTTTCCACATCAAAACATCTCGGGGGCTCTGGCAGTCGACTGTCAGCACAACTGAGAACCCACGGAGCTGAGAACTGCCGACATGCATCTTTTCTGCCATTCAATAGGAATGTGTGTGTGTGGACCTCTAATTATGGCTTCCCGCAAATGCCAGGAAAGACAACAGAATTTTTGTAATGACATCTGCTTGCCTATTGTGCGCCCTACGTGCTCCTTCTACTAATCTAATGTTACTAAAAGACAATGAGATGAAAATACATACATGCACAGTATATACAATAAGTGCTGTACGCAGGACATGGCAGGGGTAGCTGCTTCCTTATGCCACATATACAGGTCCTTCTAAAAAAATTAGCATATTGTGATAAAGTTCATTATTTTCTGTAATGTACTGATAAACATTAGACTTTCATATATTTTAGATTCATTACACACCAACTGAAGTAGTTCAAGCCTTTTATTGTTTTAATATTGATGATTTTGGCATACAGCTCATGAAAACCCAAAATTCCTATCTCAAAAAATTAGCATATCATGAAAAGGTTCTCTAAACGAGCTATTAACCTAATCATCTGAATCAACTAATTAACTCTAAACACCTGCAAAAGATTCCTGAGGCTTTTAAAAACTCCCAGCCTGGTTCATTACTCAAAACCGCAATCATGGGTAAGACTGCCGACCTGACTGCTGTCCAGAAGGCCATCATTGACGCCCTCAAGCAAGAGGGTAAGACACAGAAAGAAATTTCTGAAGGAATAGGCTGTTCCCAGAGTGCTGTATCAAGGCACCTCAGTGGGAAGTCTGTGGGAAGGAAAAAGTGTGGCAGAAAACGCTGCACAACGAGAAGAGGTGACCGGACCCTGAGGAAGATTGTGGAGAAGGACCGATTCCAGACCTTGGGGGACCTGAGGAAGCAGTGGACTGAGTCTGGAGTAGAAACATCCAGAGCCCCCGTGTACAGGCGTGTGCAGGAAATGGGCTACAGGTGCCGCATTCCCCAGAAACAGCGGCAGAAGCGCCTGACCTGGGCTACAGAGAAGCAGCACTGGACTGTTGCATGTCATTCGGAAATCAAGGTGCCAGAGTCTGGAGGAAGACTGGGGAGAGGGAAATGCCAAAATGCCTGAAGTCCAGTGTCAAGTCCCCACAGTCAGTGATGGTCTGGGGTGCCATGTCAGCTGCTGGTGTTGGTCCACTGTGTTTTATCAAGGGCAGGGTCAATGCAGCTAGCTATCAGGAGATTTTGGAGCACTTCATGCTTCCATCTGCTGAAAAGCTTTATGGAGATGAAGATGTCATTTTTCAGCACGACCTGGCACCTGCTCACAGTGCCAAAACCACTGGTAAATGGTTTACTGACCATGGTATTACTGTGCTCAATTGGCCTGCCAACTCTCCTGACCTGAACCCCATAGAGAATCTGTGGGATATTGGGAAGAGAAAGTTGAGAGACGCAAGACCCAACACTCTGGATGAGCTTAAGGCCGCTATCGAAGCCTCCTGGGCCTCCATAACACCTCAGCAGTGCCACAGGCTGATTGCCTCCATGCCACGCCGCATTGAAGCAGTCATTTCTGCAAAAGGATTCCCGACCAAGTATTGAGTGCAGAACTGAACAGAATTATTTGAAGGTTGACTTTTTTGTATTAAAAACACTTTTCTTTTATTGGTCGGATGAAATATGCTAATTTTTTGAGATAGGAAATTTGGGTTTTCATGAGCTGTATGCCAAAATCAGCAATATTAAAACAATAAAAGGCTTGAACTACTTCAGTTGTGTGTAATGAATCTAAAATATATGAAAGTCTAATGTTTATCAGTACATTACAGAAAATAATGAACTTTATCACAATATGCTAATTTTTTTAGAAGGACCTGTAAATGCACCACTATAAGGGCCCCTTTCACACGGGCGAGTTTTGAACGCATTGCACCCGCACTGAATCTGGACCCATTCATTTCTATGGGGTTGTGCATATGAGCGGCGATTTTCACGCATCCCTTTGCGTGAAAATCGCAGCATGTTCTATATTGTGCATTTTTCACGCAACGCAGGCCCCATAGAAGTGAATGGGGCTGCATGAAAATCGCAAGCAAGTGCAGATGCGGTGCGATTTTCACGCATGGTTTTTAGGTGTCGAACGGATGGGGACCCGATCATTATTATTTTCCCTTATAACATGGTTATAAGGGAAGATAATAGCATTCTTAATACAGAATGCTTAGTAAATTAGGGATGGAGGGGTTAAAAAAATAAAATAAATTAAACTCACCTCATCCACTTGTTTGCGCAGCCTGGCTGTCTTCTTTCTTCTTCTTTGATGACCTGGGAGGAAAAGGACCTTTGGTGACGTCACTGCGCTCATCACATGGTTTATGACCAAGGTGATGGACCATATGATGGACCATGTGATGAACGCAGTGACGTCACCAAAGGTCCTTTTCCTCCCAGGTCATCAAAGAAAAAGAAAGAAGACAAGCCTGGCTGCGCGAACAAGTGGATGAGGTGAGTTTAATTTTTTTTATTTTTTTTTAACCCCTCCATCCCTAATTTACTTAGCATTCTGTATTCAGAATGCTATTATTTTTCCTTATAACCATGTTATAAGGGAAAAAATTAAAATCTACACCCCTAATCCAAATCCGAACTTCTGTGAAAAAGTCCGGGTTCGGGTCTGGGTACCAAACATGCAGATTTTTCTCATGCGCGTGCAAAACGCATTAAAACGCTTTGCACTCGCGTGGAAAAATCGCGCATCCTATCCGGCCCTCACACGCGGCGCCCGTGTGAAAGAGGCCTAAGACCAACTGCACACATTGTGGATTTTTTTTCCATGTAGATTCTCAGACTGATTTCATCCTTTTCAATGCAAGGGTGAGATATGTGACAAAACGACATCGAATATGCACCAAAAACCATGGTTTTTGGTACAGATTTGGTATGAAAACGCACAGAAATCCACTCTGTTTTCTCGTGTGCAGTTGCCCAAGGTTGCCTTCACACATCATAACATAACATAGTAACACTCTGCGGATTTTGTTGAAGAAATTTCCGCAACTGAAAATCAGTTCCATTTGTGAATGGGGCCTACAGAAATCCATGTTTGGGCAAATATTTGCACCAAAATCTGCAGTGTAAAGGCACCCTAATATATGATAGGCCGGTGAGGGGGGGGGGGGGCTGTTTCAGATTTTACATTGGGGTTAATAGGGTTGTCCAGGGCTTGAAAAAAAAAATGGGGATGGCCAAGCAAGTAAAAAAAAATTCAAAATCACCTTTTCTCACGTTTCTTATGAAAAGCTTCCAATCCTCGCCTGGCCGGAAGTGTAATGGTCTGAAGTTGTCAGATATTAGGCCCTTAGGGGCTCATTTATCATTTGAGGTTGTATTTGTGTCACTTTCTATCTTTCTTTTCTGTGCCTGCACGAAATTTACGAACTGGCGCACCATAATAATATATGTAGCGTGAGTGCAATGTAGGTGAAAAAGTAGACGCTCATAGTTAATGAGCCATAATCCAGGTAAGATCTGAAACTTGAGACTTTGTTACCCAAAAGTGACATATCTGATTTCATAAATTACCCCCTTCTATTTTATTTTTGGGGCCTGTTTACATGATGGATTTAGACGCTGTCGAAATCTGCCGAGTAAACCACAGTTGGAGCTATACCTGAGCTTTAAACTGCAGAGTTGCTTCCTATTGAAAACAATGGGAGGCTGACACCATGCGGCCTCCGCCAAATGTTTGTTGCTGTGTCTGCGCCACAATTGCGACAGTAAATTCCATTGTGTGCATGGACCCTAATATTTTATTGCAAAATTTAATACATATATATATATATATATATATATATATATATACACAGTATGTATATATAGCGACACAGTGAGAGGTTTTGTCTGGCAAGGCAGGTATTTTCTTCCCAGCATGTGCTGCTGGGCTGATTTACAGCCAGGTGAAATCAAATACCGGACCGGATTTTAAGGTTGTGGCAGCACCTGGCTGTCCTTAACCCCTTAAGGACCGAGGACGTACCGGTACGCCCTATTTCCCGAGTCCTTAAGGACCGAGGACGTACCGGTACGTCCTGACTTAAAATCTGCATTCCGGCGCCGCGGGGGTTAATCGGAACGGGACGCCGGCTGAAATCATTCAGCCGGCATCCCGTAACAACGCAGGGGGGGGTCATTTGACCCCCCCGTGCCGGCGATCGCAGCAAACCGCAGGTCAATTCAGACCTGCGGTTTGCTGCGCTTTTTGCAGTTTCTGATCCCCGCGGTCCCTGACCGCGGGGATCAGAAACTTCAGAGTGCCTAAAATCAATATAGTACACCCCCCCCTGCACCCCTGCATGATTTGATGGCGGCAGGTGGTGCAGGGGGGGTGTCGCAGGCAGTGGGGGCGTTGCGGGAGGCGGGCGGTGCGGCAGGCGGGATCGCGATCCCCCGCCCGCCTCCCATTGCATAATCGTTGGCGTCTAGTGGGTTATACCAGGGTGCCAGCACATTGCTGGCACCCTGGTATAAACGGCTGACATCGGTGATGCGATGTCAGCCGTTTAACCCTTTCCATGCAGCGGTCCGTACGGACCGCTGTATGGAAAGAGTTAACAGTAAGAAGGAGCTCCCTCCCTCTCCGATCGGGGGGCTGCTGTGCCTTTGCAGCCCCCCGATGGGAGAGGGAGAGAGCCCCCAGACAGCCCCCCGAAGCCCCGTCCTCACCCTTCCCCGTCTGCGAAGTTGTGACAGACGGGGAAGGTTCCCATGGCAACAGGACGCCTGCTCAGGCGTCCTGCTGTCCATGGTGCTGAACAGATCTATGCTGAAAGCATAGATCTGTTCAGTGTAAGTAAAATACAGTGCAGAAACCTATATAGGTTCTGTACTGTATTTTACTGACATCAGACCCACTGGATCTTCAAGAACCAAGTGGGTCTGGGTCCAATTTTTTTAAAAAAAGTGAAAAAAGTTAAGATAAAATAAAAAAACATTTATCACTGAATAAAAATAAAAATAAAAAAATACACTACACATATTAGGTATCGCCGCGTCCGTAACGACCTGATCTATAAAACGGTCCATGTTACTTTCCCCGCACGGTGAACGCCATAAAAATAAAAAAATAAAAACTATGAGAAAATTGAAATTTTGCCCACCTTACTTCCCAAAAAAGGTAATAAAAGTGATCAAAAAAGTCGCATGTACGCCAAAATAGTACCAATAAAACCGTCATCTCATCCCGCAAAAAATGAGACCCTACTCAAGATAATCGCCCAAAAACTGAAAAAACTATGGCTCTTAGACTATGGAAACACTAAAACATGATTTTTTTTGTTTCAAAAATAAAATAATTGTGTAAAACTTTTATAAATAAAAATAAAGTATACATATTAGGTATCGCCGCGTCCGTATCGACCGGCTCTATAAAATTATCACATGACCTAACCCCTCAGGTGACCACCGTAAAAAAAAAGAAAAAAAAAGTGTAAAAAAAGCAATTTTTTGCCATCTTACGTCACAAAAAGTGTAATAGCAAGCGATCAAAAAGTCATATGCACCCCAAAATAGTGCCAATCAAACCGTCATCTCATCCCGCAAAAAATTAGACCCTACTCAAGATAATCGCCCAAAAACTGTAAAAACTATGGCTCTTAGACTATGGAGACACTAAACAATTTTTTGGTTTTAAAAATAAAGTTATTGTATAAAACTTACATAAATAAAAAAAATTGTATACATATTAGGTATCGCCGCGTCCGTGACAACCTGCTCTATAAAATTACCACATGATCTAACCTGTCAGATGAATGTTGTAAATAACAAAAAAAAAAAACGTGCCAAAAAAGCTATTTCTTGTTACCTTGCCGCACAAAAAGTGTAATATAGAGCAACCAAAAATCATATGTACCCTAAACTAGTACCAACAATACTGCCACCCTATTCCGTACTTTCTAAAATGGGGTCACTTTTTTGGAGTTTCTACTCTAGGGGTGCATCAGGGGGGCTTCAAATGGGACATGGTGTCAAAAAAACTGTCCAGCAAAATCTGCCTTCCAAAAACCGTATGGCATTCCTTTCCTTCTGCGCCCTGCCGTGTGCCCGTACAGCAGTTTACGACCACATATGGGGTGTTTCTGTAAACTACAGAATCAGGGCCATAAATAATGAGTTTTGTTTGGCTGTTAACCCTTGCTTTGTAACTGGAAAAAAAATATTAAAATGGAAAATCTGCCAAAAAAGTGAAATTTTGAAATTGTATCTCTATTTTCCATTAAATCTTGTGCAACACCTAAAGGGTTGACAAAGTTTGTAAAATCAGTTTTGAATACCTTGAGGGGTGTAGTTTCTTAGATGGGGTCACTTTTTTGGAGTTTCTACTCTAGGGTTGCATCAGGGGGCTTCAAATGGGACATGGTGTCAAAAAAACTGTCCAGCAAAATCTGGCTTCCAAAAACCATACGGCGCACCTTTCACTCTACGCCCCGCTGTGTGGCCGTACAGTAGTTTACGGCCACATTTGGGGTGTTTCTGTAAACAGCAGAGTCAGGGCAATAAAGATACAGTCTTGTTTGGCTGTTAACCCTTGCTTTGTTAGTGTAAAAAATGGGTTAAAATGGAAAATTAGGCAAAAAAATGAAATTCTCAAATTTCATCCCAATTTGCCAATAACTCTTGTGCAACACCTAAAGGGTTAACGAAGTTTGTAAAATCCAGTTTTGAATACCTTGAGGGGTGTAGTTTCTTAGATGGGGTCACTTTATGGAGTTTCTACTCTAGGGGTGCATCAGGGGGCTTCAAATGGGACATGGTGTCAAAAAAACTGTCCAGCAAAATCTGGCTTCCAAAAACCATACGGCGCACCTTTCACTCTACGCCCCGCTGTCTGGCCGTACAGTAGTTTACGGACACATATTGGGTGTTTCTGTAAACAGCAGAGTCAGGGCAATAAAGATACAGTCTTGTTTGGCTGTTAACCCTTGCTTTGTTAGTGGAAAAAATGGGTTAAAATGGAAAATTAGGCAAAAAAATGAAATTCTCAAATTTCATCCCAATTTGCCAATAACTCTTGTGCAACACCTAAAGGGTTAACGAAGTTTGTAAAATCAGTTTTGAATACCTTGAGGGGTGTAGTTTCTTAGATGGGGTCACTTTATGGAGTTTCTACTCTAGGGGTGCATCAGGGGGCTTCAAATGGGACATGGTGTCAAAAAAACTGTCCAGCAAAATCTGGCTTCCAAAAACCATACGGCGCACCTTTCACTCTACGCCCCGCTGTCTGGCCGTACAGTAGTTTACGGACACATATTGGGTGTTTCTGTAAACAGCAGAGTCAGGGCAATAAAGATACAGTCTTGTTTGGCTGTTAACCCTTGCTTTGTTAGTGGAAAAAATGGGTTAAAATGGAAAATTAGGCAAAAAAATGAAATTCTCAAATTTCATCCCCATTTGCCAATAACTCTTGTGCAACACCTAAAGGGTTAACGGAGTTTGTAAAATCAGTTTTGAATACCTTGAGGGGTGTAGTTTATAGAATGGGGTCATTTTTGGGCGGTTTCTATTATGTAAGCCTCGCAAAGTGACTTCAGAGCTGTAGTGGTCCCTAAAAATTGGGTTTTTGCAAATTTCTGAAAAATTTCAAGATTTGCTTCTAAACTTCTAAGCCTTGTAACATCCCCAAAAAATAAAATATCATTCCCAAAATAATTCAAACATGAAGTAGACATATGGGGAATGTTAAGTCATCACAATTTTTGGGGGTATTACTATGTATTACAGAAGTAGAGAAACTGAAACTTTGAAATTTGCTAATTTTTCCAAATTTTTGGTAAATTAGGTATTTTATTATGCAAAAAAATTAATTTTTTTGACTTTATTTTACCAGTGTCATGAAGTACAATATGTGACGAAAAAACAATCTCAGAATGGCCTGGATAAGTCAAAGTGTTTTAAAGTTATCAGCACTTAAAGTGACACTGGTCAGATTTGCAAAAAATGGCCTGGTCCTTAAGGTGAAAATGAGCCCGGTCCTTAAGGGGTTAAATAGGCAGATGGGCTCAGAAGCCGGGTTTCTGTGTTGGGATCTGGGAGCCTTGTGTCTGGATGAAGGCTTGCTACCTGTTTGGCGTGAAAACAGGTTGGTGCTGCTATGGTCAAGGACTCTTTGAGGCAGAATTTCCGCATGGTGTAAATTACCACCAACACCGCAAGGTGACTTTTTGTTTGATTATGACTGCTTGTTTTGTCACTTGCCTAAAGTGTGAATAAAATACTGAACTGTTTTATCCATAGAACCTGTTGTTGCCCCTATACTGCGTCCGCTAATCCTGTCTACCAGAGGGAAACCCCACAATATATATAACAAATAGCCCTGGAGGTGTGTTTGGGGTCATTGTCCTGTTGAAAAATAAATGATGGTCCAACTAAACGCAAACCGGATGGAATAGCATGCCGCTGCAAGATGCTGTGGTAGCCATGCTGGTTCAGTATGCCTTCAATTTTGAATAAATCCCCAACAGTGTCACCAGCAAAGCACCCCCACACCATCACACCTCCTCCTCCATGCTTCACGGTGGGAACCAGGCATGTAGAGTCCATCCGTTCACCTTTTCTGCGTCGCACAAAGACACGGTGGTTGGAACCAAAGATCTCAAATTTGGACTCATCAGACCAAAGCACAGATTTCCATTGGTCTAATGTCCATTCCTTGTGTTCTTTAGCCCAAACAAGTCTCTTCTGCTTGTTGCCTGTCCTTAGCAGTGGTTTCCTAGCAGATATTCTACCATGAAGGCCTGATTCACACAGTCTCCTCTTAACAGTTGTTCTAGAGATGTGTCTGCTGCTAGAACTCTGTGTGGCATTGACCTGGTCTCTAATCTGAGCTGCTGTTATCCTGCGATTTCTGAGGCTGGTGACTCGGATGAACTTATCCTCCGCAGCAGAGGTGACTCTTGGTCTTCCTTTCCTGGGGCGGTCCGCATGTGAGCCAGTTTCTTTTTTAGCGCTTGATGGTTTTTGTGACTGCAAAGTTTTCCCAATTTTTTGGACTGACTGACCTTCATTTCTTAAAGTAATGATGGCCATTCGTTTTTCTTTACTTAGCTGCTTTTTTCTTGCCATAATACAAATTCTAACAGTCTATTCAGTAGGACTATCAGCTGTGTATCCACCTGACTTCTCCACAACGCAACTGATGGTCCCAACCCCATTTATAAGGCAAGAAATCCGACTTATTAAACCTGACAGGGCACACCTGTGAAGTGAAAACCATTTCAAGTGACTACCTCTTGAAGCTCATCAAGAGAATGCCAAGAGTGTGCAAAGCAGTAATCAAAGCAAAAGAATATGACATATTTTCAGTTGTTTCACACTTTTTTGTTATGTATATAATTCCACATGTGTTAATTCATAGTTTTGATGCCTTCAGTGTGAATCTACAATTTTCATAGTCATGAAAATAAAGAAAACTCTTTGAATGAGAAGGTGTGTCCAAACTTTTGGTCTGTACATATATATATATATATATATATATATATATATATATATTTACTATTTATATATTTATTTTTATTTATTACTGTCGCTTTTCTAAGGTTAATTTTGAGTGAGATTCCTGGGGAAGGTGCTCTTAATGAGAGGACTGCCTAGTGTAAGGAGGCTTTTGGAAGAGAGGTTGCTGAGTGAGGACCTAGTGCAAGGGGAGTCAACATTTTGATTGTGACCTTGCTCTTTACTCTATGTTGCTGGTGGAAATGCATTCTAGTTACTGTTCCAGTAAGGAGCTGGCAGCAAAGCCCAGGTGGGAAATAAAGCTTTTAGGAAGTGCACCCTCCCCAAATCCAGATTCCTCATTATGAAACTGCCATGATCTTTGAGGAGCCTTATGTTACTATAGAGATCCAGCTGCATTGCTGATTTTGGGTCCTTCCTAAAGTATACCTAGAGTAACAACCATGCCGGTAAACTACCAGCCCAGGTGCCAGGTTGTTAGGAAACTAAATAGCATGTAGAATGATCTTGCAAACTATGTGTGCAACACCCCAGAGTTGTGTTACGAAACTCTTTTACCCCACTACAACCTGTTAAGTGTATTTACATTGTCATCTTATGTAATTTCATATAATGTTCTCACAAATGTGCATTCTAAGCCTTGTAAATGTATATTGCTGTAATTTCCATGTACACCAGCAGGTGGCAGCAATGTGTTAGCAGGGACTTAGCTACAGTTTAGTGTCTCTGAACTGGAATAGTTCATTCCAGTTCAGCTTCCTCTCTATGAGCAGAAGTGGGCTGGCCCATATCCTGCCTCATTGGTGGGGAAGGAAGTTAGAGTGTGTGCCAGCCACCCCGGCGAGGGGAAAGTTGTGCGTGTAGGGGCTCCCAGATATAGGGATCCAAAGCCAGGATCTTGTCTCGGCTGAAACAATTGATCATCATCCCCAGCCTCAGCCTTGCAGCCTCAGCTGGAAGAAAGCAAGCAGCCACCTCCAGTTACAGGAAGAAGCATACCCTGAGACAATAACTATGAGTACCGTGCAGAGACCCCAGGAGAAGATACAATCCTCCTCAGCAAGTCAGTCCTCAAGACAGCAGAAGATAGATAGTGCAGAAGCGGGGAAGCAGGGGAAGCAGCTGCTTCGGGGCCTGGGCTGCCAAGGGGGCCCGGCGCCCCGGCTTAAACATCGTGTTCATTTTCATGTTAGTTAAATATCGTGTTCAGGGCCCCTTCACCTTCACAGCAGCCGCTAGTGTGATCTAATTTTACTGTCTGCTAAAGTCTCCTGGTCTGGGATTCGAACCCACAACCTCCAATCTATTAGTGAATCAGTGGCAAAGCATTTACCCTCACAGTCATAAAGGCTGCATTACAACTGACTGTAAAAAAAAAATAAAAAAAAAATACATCTATACACATGACAGCTGCCAAAACACACCTAGCACTGCTATATCTGTATATGACAGCTGTCCCTGCACACTCAGCTCTGCTATATCTCTATATATGACAGCTGCCCCAGCAAACCCAGCTCTACTACATCTATACACATGACAGCTGCCGAAACACAGCCAGCTCTGCTACATCTATACACATGACAGCTGCCCCCAACACACCAGCACTGCTATATATCTATATGACAGCTGTCCCAGCACACTCAGCTCTGCTATATCTCTATATATGACAGCTGCCCCAGCAAACCCAGCTCTACTACATCTATACACATGACAGATGCCTAAACACACCCAGCTCTGCTACATCTATACACATGACAGCTGCACCAGCACACTCAGCTCTGCTATATCTCTATATATGACAGCTGCCCAGCAAACCCAGCTCTACTACATCTATACATGACAGATGCCCAAACACACCCAGCTCTACTACATCTATACACATGACAGCTGCCGAAACACAGCCAGCTCTGCTACATCTATACACATGACAGCTGCCCCCAACACACCAGCACTGCTATATATCTATATGACAGCTGTCCCAGCACGCTCAGCTCTGCTATATCTCTATATATGACAGTTGCCCCAGCAAACCCAGCTCTACTACATCTATACACATGACAGATGCCTAAACACACCCAGCTCTGCTACATCTATACACATGACAGCTATCATATATAGAGATATAGCAGAGCTGAGTGTGCTGGAACAGCTGTCATATAGAGATATATCTGAGATACTGCTATATCTGTATATGACAGCTGTCTCAGCACATTCAGCTCTGCTACATCTCTATATATGAGCAGCTGCCATGTGTATAGATGTACACTTAGCCAGCTATAACAGTAGAAGTCTCATATTTTTTCAGCCAGCATCAAGGCAGCTCCTATGGTCTAGTGGTTAGCTGTTCTGCCTCTGAAGCAGAAGGTCGTGGGTTTGAATCCCAGCAGACTCTTTTCTGAAATACAAGCACTGAGTCCATATAAGGACATACAGGGCGGGACACAGGGACAGGAGAGGCTGCATCGCATCGCTGACATGGAGGTAAGTAGAAGTGTTTATTATTTTTTTTTAATACCCGACTGTTACTGCCATGGGGGGAGCGGAAGGCACCTGATACTGGCACATGGGGGGGAGTGGGGTTGGCACCTGATACTGGCATTGGGGGGGGGGGGGGAGAGAGGCACCTGATACTGGCATGGGGGGGGGGGGGAGGGAGAGAGGCACTTGATACTGGCACTTTTTTTGTGGTGGGGGGGGGGAAGATGGCACTATGATACTGGGACATGGGGGGGGGGGGAGGCACCTGATACTGGCACCTGGAGGGGAGAGGGGGGGTTGGCACCTGATACTGGCACATGGGGAGGGGGGAGGGAGAGAGGCACTTGATATTGGCACTTTTTAGTGGGGGGGGGGGGAGATGGCACTATGATACTGGGACATGGGGGGGAGGAGAGAGGCACTTGATACTGGCATGTGGGGGGGGGGGGGTTGGCACTATGATACTGGCACATGGGGGGAGAGGCACTTAATATTGGCACTTTTTTGCGGGGGAGATGGCACTATGATACTGGCACATGGGGGGAAGAGAGAGGCACTTGATACTGGCACATGGGGGGTGGGAAGGAGAGAGGCACTTGATACTGGCACATGGGGGGAGATGGCACTATGATACTGGGACATGTGGGGGGGGGGGAGAGGCACTTGATACTGGCACATTATTGGGGGGCATTATGGGGGACACTAGGCTGGCAGCCT
Source organism: Bufo gargarizans (assembly GCF_014858855.1). Lineage (NCBI taxonomy): Eukaryota > Metazoa > Chordata > Amphibia > Anura > Bufonidae > Bufo > Bufo gargarizans. The sequence goes on from NC_058084.1 coordinate 3,699,428, forward strand.
ATCAGAGGCCGGACACTGAGGGGCATCTACTGGGGCACTATATATGGGGCATTTTATACTGGTACATTTTGGGGGGCACTAGCAGGAAGGGGGGAGAGGAGCACTATGGGGGAATTTACTGGGGGCACTATATAGGGGTATTTTATACTGGCACATTATGGGGGAACTATGGGGACATTAGCTCAACTGGGGGCATTACAAGGGTGTATTTTTTGCACTGTCACATTATAAGGAGAATTATTACTACTGGGGGGGGGGGGGCATTATGGTGGGTTTTATTACTGCCCCATGGTATGACCCCCTAGTAGCAGCACCGGCCTCTCCCTGCTTTGCTATCCCACTGCCCCTTCTCCAAATCCTTATTATAAAATCTTTCTCATTAGGATAAAACACAACATCAGCTCCGCCGAGCCCCCGGCCAAAGTGTGGAAGTGGCGTCCGAGATCCCCAAGGGCCGAGCCAAGTAACTGTAAGTGTTCATGTGGAGTATGTTTATGTTATGCACATATAGCCTACACTGTGCCCCACAATATACAGTATACCGCTACACTGTGCCCCACAATATACAGTATACCGCTACACTGTGCCCCACAATGTACAGTATACCTCTATACTGTGCCCCACAATGTACAGTATACCTCTATACTGTGCCCCACAATGTACAGTATACTGCTACACTGTGCCCCACAATATACAGTATACCGCTACACTGTGCCCCACAATGTACAGTATACCTCTATACTGTGCCCCACAATATACAGTATACCTCTACACTGTGCCTCACAATATACAGTATACTGCTACTGTGCCACACAATATACAGTATACCGCTACACTGTGCCACACAATATACAGTATACCTCTACACTGTGCCTCACAATATACCGCTACACTGTGCCACACAATATACAGTATACCGCTACACTGTGCCTCACAATATACCTCAACACTGTGCCACACAATATACAGTATACCGCTACACTGTGCCTCACAATATACCTCTACACTGTGCCACACAATATACAGTATACCGCTACACTGTGCCACACAATATACAGTATACCTCTATACTGTGCCACACAATATACAGTATACCGCTACACTGTGCCCCACAATATACAGTATACCTCTACACTGTGCCACACAATATACAGTATACCGCTACACTGTGCCACACAATATACAGTATACCTCTATACTGTGCCACACAATATACAGTATACCGCTACACTGTGCCAAAGGAGTGGGGTTTACACAGCAGGAGGGAGGTGCGAAGCGCGCTGAGGGGGGCCCTTACAAATATTTGCTGTGGGGCCCAGTCACTTCTAGTTACGCCCCTGTGCAGAAGATAAATTCCTGCCACATTACAGAGCTACTAAGCAGACGTCCTTTTCCTGCAAAAGCTCCAGGCACATGATAGAGCAGAAGATATATTCCTGCCACCCATTGCCAATACCTGCTGGGACCAAAAACTATTGCTATATCTTGCTTGGATGAAAGCTGCAAAGAGTAAAGACAAGTTTGAACTTTACCAAAGGTCTGGATCTCAATTACTGCTGCAAATTCCTCTATTATTCCTACTAGCACCACACTCATTTTATTGCAAGTGAGCCAGGATCCAGGAGTCCAGCCGTACCCAGGTAGGAGACACCGTTGACACCATTACCACTACCATACAGAGACATTACCCCACTCTGGCATTCCTAACCTGGGGCCTGAGTTACAACACCTTAAAGGGCCCTGCGACAGAACCTTGCGCACGCTGCAATTGGCGTCACGAACAAAACTATAGACTATTATACCCATATCCTGACCCACTGCATAATTTGGCGTCTGTGTACCCGTACCACGGTCCGGCTTATTGCATGTGTAAGTCACTATCATTGCTAGCATAAGTAAGTAGTACATGTGAATGCATGGAAGTTTGCCAAAATGCCACCTGTTGCACTCATCAGCAGCCTAGTTTCCCATACCTTGCCTGCAGGAACCACCTCATTCGCTCTCTAGTAACACAGTATGGCTCAGTTCACTTCATGTTCCAATCCTTTGTTTTACACATATGCTTGGAAAAGCTCATGGCGCACATACATCAAATGTATCCAGAAGGCTCCGTTCACCCAACGGAAGCCAAATTAGTGTCCTTTTGCCCTCCTTTGGGCTGAAAAAAACTTCAGTGTATCTGTATAGATTTTGGAGGTACTATCCTCTCCTTGGGGAGAGAGCTCCTTAATCGGCACGAGGAGACTTACAGGACCATACCTGCTCCTCTAGAATTCTGGAAAGAAATGGATGCAAATAAGTTCTTTACAAGCTCTGCTTCTAATGCCACCAGATGTAAGGCAGCTATCCTATAAGTCAATGTTCAACCCTTTAAATAGGCCTTGAGACATGACTCGGATATTAAATAAGCCAGCATCTCATCTGCAGACAGCTGTTTTGGGGTGATTGCCCCTCATCAGTGCATAGCAGAGAGTACTGGCTTAAGTGGGCGAGAGGCCAGGTCAGGATTTGGGGGTGTAATAACTCTCCTTAGGGAGAGAGAGCTAATTTGCATCCCTTTCTTCCCAGAATTCCAGAGGAGCATGTACGGCCTATAAGTCTCCTCACGCCGACTAAGTTGCTCTTTCCCCAAAGAAAGATAGTACCCACCAAATCCTGAATTAGCCTTTCACCCAGTTAAGCCAGAACTCTCTGCTCTGCACTGATGAGGGGCAATCACCGCAAAACAGCTGTCTATAGATCAGATGCTGGCTTATTTAATATCTGAATCATGCCTCAAGGCCTATTTAAAGGGTTGAACATTGACTTATAGGATAGTGGCCTTACATCTGGTGGCATTAGAGGCAGAGTTTGCTAAGAGCTCATTTGCATCCCTTTCTTCCTTGTATATAAAAGCATAGTCAATCAAACTTTTCTATGCAAAGGTTTTCTGTAAAAATATTTTCTTTTGTTTTTTTTTAACATTGGAACCTATTAACAAGGTATTTAGCAGTATTCCTATATAGAGACATATGTCTGAGCCGATTATTGGATGGAAGTATCAGACATAATGTGAACATAATGAGTCTAACTGAAGATCAAGGCCAGCCTAATAATATTTGCAGAACATTCCTCCCAAATCATAAGGTGTTTTATTATATTCTGCATTAGTAGACATAATTATAACCGCCATAGAGTATGGTGCTTAAATAATAGTGTCATAGTTCGGCCACATAACACCTCCATGCAGTTTCTTATTTAACAGTACTAGATAGTGCTGCCAACACCATACATTATCATACTAATATATGTTGACCACATAACAGCACCATGGATGAATTTTTTTTTAATAGCGCTATACAATGTGTAAATAATACCGCTATACAATTAAGATCCATGTCAGTCATAATCCTCAGGTATAAGCCTACTTTGGCACTCATTTCATCAAGGACAGCTGATGTGCCCTGTGTGAAGACGAAGGATGTACAGTGATCCCTCAAGATACAATGGCCTCAGGATACAATATTTTGTACATTGTACTGTAGGCACCGAGTGTAGCTGGCCAGCTAAGACCTGTCCTAGGTTGCTAGTATAGCTTATATATGTATACAGCTAAATCTGCCAATATCCTTAAAGGGAATCTGTCACTAGCATATTAGCAATTTTTTTTTTTATGAATCCATGTGTAATAAAGTACCTTATTTCCATATGTCTTGTTCTTTTTATTCTGTGTCTTGTCATTTCTTCAAAAAAACGCTTTTTATGATATTCAAATGAAGCTGTAAGGAGCCCAGAGGGGCGTTATTCTTTGTCCACGGTGCCCAGGAACGCCCCTCTGAAGTGCCGTGTCCGCCTAAATTTGAAAACTAAGAACTCCTCCAAGATCGCCTAAATCGCCTCCCAGAGGCGAGGCTAAGTGCTCCCCCCCCCCCAGCGCCGCGCTCTGCGGCAAACACCCCCGATCCTCCTCTCGCCCGCATCCGAAATCCCGCGCAGGCGCAGTGCCGGCGATTGCCTGCGCGATGATAAGACGACTGAGGGCAACAGCTTCCAGCTGGCTGAGGAAACAGCGAACACGTCACTGGGATCGGCGCATGCCCAGTGACGCTGTTGAAGCTGTTGCCCTCAGTCGTCTTATCGCGCAGGCAATCGCCGGCACTGTGCCTGCGCGGGATTTCGGATGCGGGCGAGAGGAGGATCGGGGGTGTTTGCCGCAGAGCGCGGCACTGGGGGGGGGGGGGCGGGGAGCACAGCACTTAACCTCGTCTCTGGGAGGCGATTTAAGCGATCTTGGAGGAGTTCTTCGTTTTCAAATTTAGGCAGGCACTGCACTTCAGAGGGGCGTTCCTGGGCACCGTGGACAAAGAATAACGCCCCTCTGGGCTCCTTACAGCTTCATTTGAATATCATAAAAAGCGTTTTTTTGAAGAAATGACAAGACACAGAATAAAAAGAACAAGACATATGGAAATAAGGTACTTTACACATGGATTCATAAAAAAAAAAATGTTGCTAATATGCTAGTGACAGATTCCCTTTAATACAGTTCCTATGTTTATGTGTTAAATAAAAAAGCTGAGTTATTTACTGTGACATCATGTTTTGGATGTTATATAACTGTTATATTTTGTGTTCACAAAAGCAGAAAAAGATAATATGCCTTTAAGATTCATTTGGTAATGTAAGGTAAGCTCAGTGACACAGCAGAAACAACAGAACGTATAGTGTTACTCTGTTGTTGCTTGGCAGAAGTCTAGACCAATCACAGCCAGCTTCTCACACAGTCTGTCTGGGAATTCCCCCAGCTCCTGCTGCTAGAATCATTATTCACCAGAGACAGGAGCTGAAGAGACATTCACTCCACTGAGAGCTGAGTTTTATGGGAACAAGAGGCCAATATAGGTATTTAAAACTATTATATAATGTTCATATTGTTAGTATTGTGTTTAGAACTGTATACTGAACTATATATATATATATATATATCTATATATATATGTGTTTACTTACAGTTCCACCAAAAGCTTACAAATTCAATTTAAATACATACAAATTGCAAGCATTCAGATTCCATATTGCAATCCAAATTGCATACAACCATACCAGATCATACTCAACCAATCTGCAAATAGTCACTGCTAACTGCATACTGCAAGTGAACCATTAGTTAGACCTCAAATATACCTCTCAGAGAGATCATAAAGTGCTTAAATAACTTAAAGTTTGAGTACAGATACTTAAGAGAAAGATATACCCACCATTTTATGTTGAATGACAAGATTGTACAGTTGAATCACCATCTTATGCATACCGCCATTTTGTGATATCTTTTCAACCCGTGTTTTGTACTTGGACTATCTGCTGCGGAGGCGGCAGTGTTATATATGAAGAAAAGTTGAAGTTAATAAAGAGGTTATTTGAAACATTTGGTGTGCTCTTGTCACGGCCACGGTTATGGTGACTCCTCAACCGCATGCGGTTGCCTGCGGCTTGGTTTTGGTGTTCAATCACAGGTGAGGGCCGCTGGTGTGTGGCCTCACTTGTGGTTGCCGCGGGCAACTAGTTGTATGGTGTTGTTTTCAGCAGAGCAGCCTGAGCGGTGCTGGGCAGCTTGCTGCATGGCATGCGGTTGCACCTAACAACCTTCATGTTGGGTGTTGTGTTTGTTTGTCTGGTGTGCACTGCGTTTTGTGTTGTGTGTGCACTAGGACTCTTCCCTTCACTGTGGCTGCCCGTGGCAACGTTTGGTTGGATGTGTACATGTGGTGGCAGTGTCCCGGCCTTCGGGCTGACTCCCAGGACATGGTTGCCACCCATGTCGTTGCCTGCGGCAACAGCCACAGTGTGATCTTGGTTTGGACACTTCCCCTTTAAGTGGTGTTTTCCCTTCCCTGGTGTTGGAAGGGTTAACTCCCTTTCTGTGTGTGTGAGACACTGGGTGTGTCTGTGTGGGTGTGGCCTCTTAGGCCTATAAAGCCTCAGTGTTTGGCATGTGTCAGTGGGTTGCTTCAGCCATGCTTAGCTGGAGCAGCCTCCTGTGTATATCATCTGCCAGTGGGGGCCACCCTTGTGGTCATAGGTTTATCTGTGAAGGTTTATGTCTTAATGTTCAGTTGATGTTTTCCTTTTGTCTCTGTTTATTGCAACTACGGATGTCCTGGTTACCTGTGTGTTATGTGTGCTGTGTCCTCTAGTTGTTCTGCGGACATTAGTAGTGCATGCATGGGTTCCAGTCAGCGTGGCTGTGACAGGTACGTGTGGAACTAGTAGTTCGCCTGTCATATCTGTATGTTGTATGTGTTTCCCCATTCCTTGTAGCTTGGCCAGTGAGACCCCTGTTCCTCCGTGTCCAGAAGGAACAGGCTGTCTTACCTTGACTCCTAGTTCAGGGACCGGTCGGAGGGTGAGTTAGGGATCCGAGGTTCCTGAGTATGGGCCCTCCTACCTTCAAGGTCGGCCCATGCAGCTAGGAGTTAGGGTCAGGTTAGGGACGCTTTAGGAGGTGACCTGCTCCCTAATCCTGTCGTCCTGGCCGAGCAGCCTAACATCTTCTGGCATCGCACGGCTGAGGGTTTTCCCCATCCTCAGCCGTGACAGCTCTTTAAACCTATTGTTTCCATAGAATGGTGCTAGAGGGATTACAGAGTAATAGACTGTCTGGTTAGACTAAAAGTCAGAGATACCAAAATTCTTCTAATGCCACAGCGCAAAAGGCACTTCATAGTGCTGCGCCTGTCACAATGAGGAGAGGAGAGAGAGAGGGGAGGAAGAGCGTGCAGCTGCAGTCTGTGCTTGTGTATATTTTTTTATATTATTTGAGGGACAGCTATATTTCATTTGGTCAGAGTGGCCAACTTACTTTCTCAGCTCTGCACAAACAGAAGTACTAGAGTCAGCTCATAGAAAATGGTAGCAATCTTTTTGGAGAAGACTGCATGTACTTTGCCAGCCCCGACCCCAGCCTGTTCCCGACTATGGTTTTGCTTGACCTCTCTGTGTTTCGCATTGGTGTCCCTTGAGCCCAGTGGGTGAGCAGTGTAATAAACAGAGACTACTCCAAGAGTTAGCGGCCTGATGGTTCCCTTGCAGCAGAGTCCAGATCTTGTATGGGGGTTAAATGGTTAAGACTGAGGGGGGCACATTAATAATGCCCTTAGGAGAAGCTCCAAGACAAATCTGTTCAGTGGATCCACATCCACTTCATAATAGTTTCCATTCTTAAATATATAAATAAATAGTGAAATATAAAGAAGCGAATGTATCCAAGGGTCGACACAACCAGACAACCCCATGCAGAGACGAGGAGGTGCTCTACACATAACTGGTCACATTCAACTATGCAATGCTAGAACTGAACCCTCGAGAGTAATAAATAACAGTCTTGTTTTACAGTATCTCCCACTTTTATAAATAATATGGCTGTTTCCTCTGATGGAAGTGATCAAAGGCAAGAGGTTCTCTGGGGCTGAACCGGCTCTGTACATAATCTCCGTTCAAGCGAGCCATTCCTCATTTAGAAAGCAATCTAGGAACAGTGTAACAATTGTGAGATCCTTCTAGTGACAGTCACGCTGAATGCAGCTGAAGAGATCTCATACCGCGTGACTTTAAAGGAACCATAAAACGGTGGGCTACATAAGAAAATATAGAGAAATTGATGGATGGTGCCATAGGGAATGTAAGGAAGGGACAAATTCTTATTTGACTTCTAATTCAATCTCTGAGATAAATGTAACGTAAAAAGTAATTCTACAAAATGATTTAAGAAATGTATCTTGAGACTCCTTTGAGAAATATTTAGGCAGGCCATAAACTTGGTCTGTTGTGACAATTTTCGCCAGTTCTTTGGTAACATTTTCAAGGGTAGTGTGCTTGGGGCTTGGAGACCCCCAAAGAGGCACTTTTTACATTTATGACTGTTGCAGTTTTGGTTTGTTGACAGGTGACATAGTTTACCTTACATGTACCATAGATAGCAGATCCATAAGAATAATTCAATAAACAACATACCGTATTTTTCGCTTTATAAGACGCACCTGATTATAAGACGCACCTGGGTTTTTGAGGAGGAAAATAAGAAAATAAATATTTTGAACCAAAAGGTGTGCTTTTGGTGGATTTTGAACTAATGATCTTGGGATGACACTGTTATGGGGCTCTGTGGATGATGCACTGTTATGGGGGATCTGTGGATGACACACTGTTATGGGGGGGGGGAATCTGTGGATGATGCACTGTTATGGGGGGATCTTTGGATGATGTACTGTTATGGGGGATGTCTGCTGTGAAACATAGGGCCATGAGGTATGGGTGACACACATATAGCATCTTATGCTGGTTCCCCTCATGGCCCTATGTTTCACAGCATTACAGTCAGGGGCGTAGCTATAGGGGGTGCAGAGGTAGCAGTCGCTACCGGGCCCAGGAGCCTAAGGGGGCCCAAAGACCCTTGTGCCACATAAGAAGACACTGGTATTATGGAAAGTGCATGCTGGTCAAGTTACACCTCTGGCTGCAGGGAAGGGGTTAGGTCAAGAATTTGGCATGAGTGGGGTTGGGGGGTGCCGTTTCAATTTTTAAATTTTGCCTCCCTGGTCACAAAGCACTGAGGGAAGGGGGGCCCAAGCTGAAATCTTGCAACAGGGCCCATGAGCTTTTAGCTACGCCCCTGATTACAGTACTTTATTCTTTGTATGTAAAATAGAATCAATCGCTCTCCTTTTGATAAACTAGCTGACACTGATATATCGCCGGCCGCTATGCTGCACAGTGTGGCCGGCGATACATCAGTCACAGTGCGGGGAGGGAGGAGGGGCTGGAGGCAAGTCACAGCGGGGCCCGGTGCAGTCACTGTATTACACCGGGCCCCGCGCACAGAAGTCTCTTTGTATGTAAAATCTTTCATTATTCCTGAATCCATCGCTCTCCTATTGATAAACTACCCTAATCGCCTGCATCAGTACTCACTATGAATGTAGCGTGCGGTCCCTCCGGCGCATGACTTCATCCTGCTCCTGATTCATTAATGAAGTGGGAGGAGCGTGACATCAGTCACACGCCGGCCGGACCGCACGCTACATTCATAGTCAGTACTGATGTTACTTAGTTTATCAAAAGGAGAGCGATTTACGGTATAAAGGATTAATGAAAGATTTTAGACCTCTTTCACACTTGCGTTGTCCGGATCCGGCGTGTACTCCACTTGCCGGAATTACACGCCGGATCCGGAAAAACGCAAGTGTACTGAAAGCATTTGAAGACGGATCCGTCTTCAAAATGCTTTCAGTGTTACTATGGCAGCCAGGACGCTATTAAAGTCCTGGTTGCCATAGTAGTAGTGGGGAGCGGGGGAGCGGTATACTTACCAGTCCGTGCGGCTCCCGGGGCGCTCCAGAAGTGACGTCAGAGCGCCCCATGCGCATGGATGACGTGCCATGCGATCACGTCATCCATGCGCCTGGGGTGCCCTGACGTCACTCTGAAGCGCCCCGGGAGCCGCACAGACGGTAAGTATGCTGCTCCCCCGCTCCCCGCTACACTTTACCATGGCTGCCGGGACTTTAGCGTCCTTGCAGCCATGGTAACCATTCAGAAAAAGCTAAACGTCGGATCCGGCAATGCGCCGAAACGACGTTTAGCTTAAGGCCGGATCCGGATCAATGCCTTTCAATGGGCATTCATTCCGGATCCGGCCTTGCGGCAAGTCTTCAGTTTTTTTGGCCGGAGCAAAAAGCGCAGCATGCTGCGGTATTTTCTCCGGCCAAAAAACGTTCCGTTCCGGAATTGAATACATCCTGATGCATCCTGAACGGATTTCTCTCCATTCAGAATGCATGGGGATAATCCTGATCAGGATTCTTCCGGCATAGAGCCCCGACGACGGAACTCTATGCCGGAAGACAATAACGCAGGTGTGAAAGAGCCCTTACATACAAATAGACTTCTGTGCGCGGGGCCCGGTGTAATACAGTGACTGCACCGGGCCCCGCTGTGACTTGCCTCCAGCCCCTCCTCCCTCCCCGCACTGTGACTGATGTATCCCCGGCCACACTGTGCAGCATAGCGGCCGGCGATATATCAGTGTCAGCCCTGTAAAAAAAGTCAACCGTCGTTTTATAAGACGCACTGTCATTTCCCCCCCTCTTTTGGGGGAAAAAAGTGCGTCTTATAAAGCGAAAAATACGGTAACTCTATCACGTAAAAGTATATATTATGCAATGCCATATAATAATACAGTCCATGTCTCTGCTGCAAGACCTTTGGGGTGGTGGATAAACATTTCACATGCAGCCCATATTAGCATTAATCTTAGCTAAAATTAACAGACAACCAACAACATTCTTGATCATGTCCAGAGTAGGCCACTATAACACCTTACATGGCAGGGAGGAAGTAAAGGACTGCAGTAACTCGTCTCCTACTCTGATGGACGATGATAATGAGATGACTGAATTGTCCAGTCTGCAGACAAGCAAAACTAAAAAAGCAACGTAGAACACTATTTTAGTAGAAACTCCTATACACACTGAAGGACATATGCTAAGAAATGTTTAAACTGACCTGCGGAGGTATGATTTAAGCTTCAATTTTGCCATGCCTTTGGATTGACATGCAGAAGTTTATATGTAAAGTGTGTGGCTATACTAAATACTTTATTGATGGGCCTAGACCAGAAGCATGTATCTTAGCGGCATGACCCGATTCTCCTTGTGTAGGGCCAACTATCTTGGTTTTTTACATAAATAAGGGAATTAGTCAAAACTCCTGAAAAGCAGAAGATATCTTAGACAATATCAACTACACAAATCATTTCCAAACAGATATTTAGAAAAAAAACTTGAAAAATGTTTGAGCAGATAAAGGTCGGGCATTTGTCTACCGCTCTTCAGAGACCATTTGTTATGTAACATCGGCAAGAACAATCTATCAAGGGCAAAGGGGTTAATCTGTGGAGAAACTCTACGGCATTGATTCCTCGTCTGGACAAAGCAGCAAATCTATGCCCTGTGTCCCTCACAATCACCAGAGTCATATGCAGTCAGCAGAAGGCAATTTCAGGAACGCGTGTGATATGTAAATGATGAGCTGCGAGTATGACTCATTCAGATGCCCCATGATGAATGGCACTGGGGTCTGGGCCATCAATAATGTTCACTGGGAATATTGTCTTGAAGAAATGCCATTGAAGCAAACAGCAAGAAGAAGGAAGACGAATATTTAGTCACTGACCGGAGCTGAAGAATTAAAGCCAATTCATATAAGTCTCTTGAAAAAAGGATATCGGTATTGCAGAGGTCACAAGGCCCCACAATCACTATGTGATATTTATAATACAGATGCAGAAAATGTTAAGTCTGTTAAAAGGTTTCTCCCATGATGGACGTAAAAAATTTAAATCAGATCAGACATCGCATAGTACACAACAATCTCTTTATAAGAATCAGCCCTGTACCTCACATGGATCCAGAGATCTCCCCATTTAATGCTCTGCTAGATTTATTCCAAGCTGGCAACTCAGAGGACATGACCTTTCTGCTGCAGCTCTCTCCCTATCACAGCTCAGGGCACGTGTCCTTTCTGCTGCAGCTCTCTCCCTATCACAGCTCAGGGCACGTGTCCTTTCTGCTGCAGATCTTTCCCTATGACAGCTCAGGGCATGTGTCCTTTCTGCTGCAGATCTCTACTTATCACAGCTCAGGGCATGTGTCCTTTCTGCTGCAGATCTCTCCCTATGACAGCTCAGGGGGTATGTCCTTTCTGCTGCAGCTCTCTGCTTATCACAGCTCAGGGGGTGTGTCATTTCTGCTGCAGATCTCTCCCTATCACAGCTAAGGGCATGTGTCCTTTCTGCTGCAGCTCTCTCCCTATCACAGCTCAGGGCGTTTGTCCTTTCTGCTGCAGATCTTCCCCTATGACAGCTCAGGGCGTGTGTCCTTTCTGCTGCAGCTCTCTACCTATCACAGCTCAGGGCATGTGTCCTTTCTGCTGCAGACCTCTCCCTATGACAGCTCAGGGTGTGTGTCCTTTCTGCTGCAGCTCTCTACCTATCACAGCCCAGGGGATGTGTCCTTTCTGCTGCAGCTCTCTACCTATCACAGCTCAGGGCATGTGTCCTTTCTGCTGCAGATCTCTCCCTATGACAGCTCAGGGCATGTGTCCTTTCTGCTGCAGCTCTCTACCTATCACAGCTCAGGGCATGTGTCCTTTCTGCTGCACATCTCTCCCTATGACAGCTCAGGGAGTGTGTCCTTTCTGCTGTAGATCTCTCACTATGACAGCTCAGGGTGTGTGTCCTTTCTGCTGCCACTCTCTGCTTATCACAGCTCAGGGGGTGTGTCATTTCTGCTGCAGATCTCTCCCTATCACAGCTAAGAGCATGTGTCCTTTCTGCTGCAGCTCTCTCCCTATCACAGCTCAGGGCGTGTGTCCTTTCTGCTGCAGATCTTCCCCTATGACAGCTCAGGGCGTGTGTCCTTTCTGCTGCAGCTCTCTACCTATCACAGCTCAGGGCATGTGTCCTTTCTGCTGCAGACCTCTCCCTATGACAGCTCAGGGTGTGTGTCCTTTCTGCTGCAGCTCTCTACCTATCACAGCCCAGGGGATGTGTCCTTTCTGCTGCAGCTCTCTACCTATCACTGCTCAGGGCATGTGTCATTTCTGCTGCAGATCTCTCCCTATGACAGCTCAGGGCATGTGTCCTTTCTGCTGCAGCTCTCTACCTATCACAGCTCAGGGCATGTGTCCTTTCTGCTGCACATCTCTCCCTATGACAGCTCAGGGCGTGTGTCCTTTCTGCTGTAGATCTCTCACTATGACAGCTCAGGGTGTGTGTCCTTTCTGCTGCCACTCTCTCGCTATCAAAGCTAAAGGGGCAGGTCCTTTCTGCTGCAGATCTCTACATATCAAAGCTCATAGGGCATGTTTTTTCTCAGGGGCAAGTTCTTTCTGTTGCAGCTCTCTGTCAAAACTCAAGAGGCATGCCCTTTCTGCTGCAGCTCTCTGCCTAAGGGTCCATTCACACGTCCATTGTTTCTTTCCTGATCTGTTCCGTTTTTTGCGGAACAGATCTGGACCAGATCTGGACCCATTCATTTTCAATGGGTCCTGAAAAAAATCGGACAGCACAATGTCTGACTTTTTTTCAGGACCCATTGAAAATGAATGGGTCCAGATCTGGTCCAGATCTGTTCCGCAAAAAACGGAACAGATCAGGAAAGAAACAACGGACGTGTGAATGGACCCTTACACAGCTCAGGGTGTGTGTTCTTTCTGCTGCAGATATCTCCCTATAAAAGCTCAGAGGGCGTGTTCTTTCTGATGCAGATCTCTCCTTATAAAAGCTCAGGGGCATGTTTTTTCTGCGGCAGCTCTTTCCCTGTAACTGCCACAACTTCTAAAAATAAGTATGGATTGTAGCATTTCATGGATGGAACTGAACATGTGCGACCATGCTCATCCAGCACAGAAGGTGGATGTACAGATTAGTACACAAAAAAACAGGGGACGCCATTATAATGAAGTAAAGAGAATATCTCACAACTGGATAGTAAATGACAAAAGTATCTATTTTTCATGCTGAAGTGTATTAATATAATATATAATGGCTACACAATCCTTTTAAGTATCACGTTAACATTTGCTACATCTGTATATGGCAGACGGGTTTTTGAATGCTGGTGATGTAACAATAAAACATATCTCTGCAGGCATCCATAGCGGGCGTCTCTGATTCTGCATCATGCTTGTGCATCTCTATCTAGAACATGTACAAGCGTCAGCAGTCACTTGAGGAGCACAGCTCTGCAGCATTTGACAACTATCTCCTCCATCTGAATCTTTATTTTTCAATTTCGCATCCGTTAACATTCCATTGTCATTTCTGAAGATCTTCTCTACCGTCCTCCTCCTCCTTGTTTTGATTTATATAGCTGGACGGTTGGATCACTGCTTATGAATAATGGATCCAAGCAGGTAACAGCTGTCTACTACTCAACGTCTTCCCCGTCAGTTCTCCAGATGACTGTGTTTTCCGTTGTCATAACCTTTGTTTTCTTCATGTAAATAAAATCTCATAGTTTCACGATTTACTTCCAATTTCTTTTAAAGGAATCCTTCGGCCAAACCCGTGTGCATAAAATAATGTATGGGTATTGCCTGGAGTACAACTTTAAGAGTCTTTCCAATGTTCCTCAGGGTTTGCCACCAGTGGCCACAAATCATTTAACAAGGGACATCCGGGAATAAAGGATTTCGCAGACAAAAAGAAGACAACCACTTTGAATGTGAAGAAAAATGGATCTTAAGAATTTATGAAGAAGAATAGTCCATGCATTAAAGGGGGTTTCTGGGTCTCCTATATTTATGGCCTATCCTAACTTGAACAGGACTGAGCTTGAAGTCACATGAAGTCACAATCCTAGGAAGAAGTCATGGCACTCACGGGAGCGCCATGGCCTCTTCAAACAGCTGTTCAGCGAGGGTGCTGGGAGTTGGACCCTCAACGATTAGACATTGATGACCTATCCTGAGGATAGGTCATCAATATAGAAGACCAAGAAACTCTTTAATAGCCAACTTCACCTTAAATGAAACCAATCAGCCTTTAAACTTTAAAACAACCTGCCTATTATTGTGTTTGTCCCTCTCATGCCACCAAATCAGCATGATGATGGTGCTTGTGGTATCTAGCACCAAGATATTAGCAGCAGGTTCTTTAAAGGGGTTATCCGAAACTATAACCAGCCCCCCCATGTGGTGGGCCCCTCACGCCCCCAGTTCCCTGCGCGCTCATGGTCCCCGCACCGCCGCTGCTGCTTCTTACTGTACGCCGATGAAAACATCGAGTGTTGGGGGGAGCAGCCAGTGGTGGGTGGAGACAGGGACGAGCCTCCCTAGCGTCACCCACTATGTTAGAGCTATGGATTAGACATTTTCCAGTACATCCTACAGATGACTGATTGGATTGAGATTTGGAGATCTTGGAGGCCAAGTCATCATGTTGATCTCTTTGCAATGTTCCTCATTCCTGAACAGTTTTTGCATTGTGGTCAGGTCATTATCTTTTGGAAAGAGGGTACTGTCATCAGGGAATATTGCTGCCATGAAAGTGCACTTGTCTTTACAGTGTTTAGATTGGTGGTACGTGTCAGCCTTATGATGTCAGGACCCATGGTTTTCCAGCATAACATTGTCTAGACTGTAGAGCATCATACTGCCTCCACCAGCTTGTCTTCTTATCCTAGTGCATCCTAGGACACCCTGCTGTCCACATGATATAAGAGAAAACAAGACTTATTAGACTAAACTACCTTCTCCCATTACTCCATGGTCCAATGCTGATACTCCCATGCTCATTGTAGACGCTGTTGGTAGTGGACAAAGGGCCATGTGTGTATCATAGCCAGAAGGAACCTTTTCAGCAGTTTCTGGGTCTTCTTTTTGTGTTGGACCAGATGGCCCTGCCTTTTCTCCTCGCCTTTGGCCTGAGCCTTGGGCACCCATTACCTTGTTGATGGTTCACTCATGCTCCTTTCTTGGACTACTTCTGGTAGGTACTAACTACTGCATATCAGGAATATCCCACAAGACCTTGCTGTTCTGGAGAGGCTCTGACACAGTCTTCTAGCCATCACAATTTGGCCTGATCAAAATTGCTCAGATTTTTACATTTGCCCATGTGTCCTACTTCCAACACATCAAATTCAAGAACTTACTGTTCACTTGGTGATATCACATAGTGCATGACAGCCTGTTTCCAACAAACATAGAGCCAGCCCTGTACCTCACATGGATCCAGAGATCTCATCATTCATTGCTCCAATTGCTCTGCTAGTTTTATTCCAAGCTTATTATTTCTCATAAGGTGTGTCCTTTCTGCTGCAGCTGGTAGCGATTGAAGGATGGAACGGAGCATGTGCTTCCATCACAGTGAGCTGGACAGAGAAATTAGAGAAATAGCAATGTAATTACATGCAATTACAAAAGTATTCAGATCCAGGTTCTGGTTTGAAAAATGTAGAATATTTTTAGTGGGACAACCCCTTTAATACATTCCATCCCTGACGGGTGGCATTTTCACCAGCTAATCAATGTTATTCACTACACTGTTACATAGTTGATACGGTTGAAAAAAGACATAAGTCCATCAGGTTCAACCAAGGGATAGGTGGGGATGTGAATCCCAGAAGGAAGTGAGACTCAGATTTCTACAAGTTTTCATAAGCATTAATGTTTACTTTTAAGAATTCGTCTAAACTCTTTTCGAAACGCCGCACTGTTCCTGCTGTGACCACGTCCTGAGGAAGTCTATCCCACAGATTCAAAGTTCTTACAGTAAAGAAGCTTTGACGCTTCCGGAGACTGAACTTTTTCCTCTCCAGTCGGAGGCAGAGCCCCCTTGTCTTTTGAAGGGATTTTACATGGAACAGTTTTTCACTGTATTTTTTGTATGTCCCATTTATATACTTGTACAGGTTAATCATGTCCCCCCGTAGACATCTCTTCTCAAGACTAAATAAATTAAATTATTTTATCCTTTCCTCATAAATTGGACCCTCAATGCCTTTTATCAGTTTAGTCGCTCTCCTCTGTACTTTTTCCAGCTGCAGTGCATCCTTTCTATGGACTGGTGTTGACTTGGATAACTTGACTAAAAAAAAGAAACTCATTAAGAGCCAAAAACTGTGAATTTATAAATCAGAGTATTTGTGTTGTTACACATTTTGACCATCACGCTCCCTCCATAAGAGTTTAGGACTTCAATGAGAGCACCCCATAAAAACGATCTAAGACCAGAAAAACTTGGCTGCTTTGTTCCAAAAACATTGCCATTCTTTGTTTCTGGTATTGCACTTCAGCTCCAATTACGAGAATAGGGATGAGCGGCAATGCCATGTGCAGTACCCCAGAGCTGGAGGTATCAGCAGTTCTAAATAGTTCAATGTTGTTATTGTTATGTGTTAGTAGTGTTATGTATTGTCATGCATTGGCCATATGTACCAGCAGGTGAAGGTATGATTAGCTTTGGTATGCAGGAACAGGGCTAACTATCCTGTTCCTCCCCTCTTGGTAGTAGTTAGCTGGTCCTGCTTCCTGCCAATAGGGGAAGTTCCTGAGTAATTACAGAGAGAAGAGGATGCACATGCCAGAGCTCCTGCTCCTCAGAACGATATATGATTTTCCAGAGAAACCAACACAATTGAGCACCTGAGAGACAAGACAGCAGAGTGATCATCGAAATACAGCATTACAGACACTGCTGCGAGGTGAAGGACTACAGCTTAGGCACCCACCACCTAAATCACCGCTAGGCCAGATAAAGTTCAAGTCTGAACCTTACAATGGACACCTATACCCAAAAATGCCAATATATAATCATCCCACCTGCCACCATACCTCCTCAACTGGTGCCACAAACTGCACTTTGAATCTGCTGCTACAGGATGTACCTCAAGTTGCATTTTGTACTGAGTGAAAAGAGACTGGTTTACGTTCACTTCTGATTTGATTCTTCAAACTACATTTCCACTGCACCAATCTCTAGGGAGCAACAGCGTGAAGAAGTGCACTGTGACTCAACACCTCATCGGGGCCACAACCACTCCCATGCTCTACACTGGCAAATCAGGGGCTCGTTGCACATGTGCAACCTGGGATCATATGTGGCACTGTTTTTGGAAGAAAGTAGACTTGTTTTTTCTGATCCTGCAAAAGGAGAGGAACAATATCAATATTTTCAGAGGGAATCTACAAGAATCTTCTTTTTTATTTGAGGAACTCAATCTTATTTCAGTAAAGTTCTTCCACTTTACCGCCCTGTTTTTGCTGCGAGACCCCACAGATATCTAAGGCCCCTCCCAATGACCGCACCCAATTTTTAGGGAACTGGATTTTCCTGTGAAATCTTTTGTCCTCATTTGTGGCACTTTGGGACGACTTCTTGCATTCCAAAGGGTCTCCTGGTGACAACCTTCAGCTTTGTTCCTGTGTCACTGGCTCTACCGCCGCCTATGAGACTATTTTGGAGCCCGCAACTTAAAAATCTTTCTGCAGCAAAGCACATACTTGCAGAGTTAAGGGCTCATGCACACAGCTGTTGTTTTTGTCCGCATTAGATTTTTTGGGTCATATGTGGACGCATTCACTTCAATGGGGCTTCAAAAAATGCAGACAGCAAACCGTGTGCTGTCCCTATGCATATGTCCATTCTGTGGCACATGCGAAAAAAACTAACAAAAAACAAGTCCTATTTTTTGTCCGTATGACGGACAAGGGTGGGACGGTTCTATTATGGGCCAGACATCCTGTTCTGCAAAATGTGGAACACACACAGACAGTATCAGTGTTTTTAGGATCCGCAATTTGCAGACTGAAAAAACAGCTGGGGTCGTGAGCATGAGCTCTAAGGGTGACGGCCGGTGGATATACAGGCATTGCAACTTAGAGAATCCACATTCTAGTGCATGACTATAATGTATAATGTGTGTAAGTGGTGATAACTAGTGTTGAGTGAATCAAAGTCCACGAATCGCCGCAAAGCCGAATTTCCTCGTGCTTTGTGGTAGCGAAACGATTTTTCCTGAAATGGTGCAAAAAAACAAAAAAAAACAAAACACTTGTCTCATTCATTTGCTTGCTACGGGCCGGCTGCCATCTTGATTGAAGATCAATCCCGCGCGCAGTGACGTATGACATCACCACGCTGGCCAATGTTTTTGCACCAGATCTTCAATCAAAATGGCGGTGGCTGGCCCGTTCCGAGCAAATGGATGAGGTAAGTATGATGCTATTTAATATTTTTTCTAATTTAATACTGTATCATTACTTTCAGATGCCGAGATCAGCGACGAACGTGGCATCTGGGGGGTACAATCATTGCACCCACTACTTACAAAGAAATGCACTTTGTAGTAGTAATTAGTCATAATGCAAATTTGCTCGTAAAATTCGGCAAAGCAGCCGAATCTCATTTTTAAATACTTCCCTCATCTCTAATTAAAACACTAAATGGAGCCCCAAAATCAGGTCCACACATGAGTATTTATGGAAACCTTAAATAATATACCCTACACGCTAATGATGCTGAAATGCGCCCGTGCAGATACATGGATCACTAAGCTTTGATCAATCTACTCAGCAAGGTTTCATGGGTCAGAGAAGTGTCTCTCCGATGGCTATGTAAATATTGTGTGTATTATCCTGCCGTCAGGAACAATCAGGCATGGGCTAAGATTATCTGACATATGAATACTCTATAAGAACCTGATGGAAGTGCCAATGTTTTGGATTGTCACACAGAATATGATCTTCACAAGTGACAAACTCAAAATAAAGACTTATTTATGTTCTTGAAAGGCGACCTCCACACAGAAGACAATCATCGTTCAGGTGTCAATTGAACCATGAGGTTCACTAACCATTTCAGTATTGGGCATTTTCTCCTTTTAACAGAATTCTCCGCTTTGACAATTCCTTTCTCTCAGACAGCTCCCACTAATACAAAACGGTCAGATGTCTCTGATCATGCGACCACCAGTAATCATAATCATATGAGAAATGAAGTATTACACAGTTCTCATTGCAATCAATGGGTTGAAGAATCCATGGACATACTAGGCCCTCCAGAGCGAACTACTATCTGTAGCAACTCTTCTATAGCTACAAGGTGAAGGTCCTGAAGAGAGAATACCCCTCGTTTATGTTTTAGAATTCCTTAGTATAAAAATTTATGGAATGTACAAGAATATAACTACTATAATACTGCTCCTATGTACAAGAATATAACTACTATAATACTGCTCCTATGTACAAGACTATAACTACTATAATACTGCTCCTATGTACAAGAATATAACTGCAATAATACTGCCTTCTATGTACAAGAATATAACTACTATAATACAGCCTCCTATGTACAAGAATATAACTACTATAATACTGCTCCTATGTACAAGAATGTAACTACTATAATACTGCTCCTATGTATAAGAATATAACTACTATAATACTGCTCCTATGTACAAGAATATAACTACTATAATACTGCTCCTATGTACAAGAATATAACTACTATAATACTGCCTCCTATGTACAAGTATATAACTACTATAGTACTGCTCCTATGTACAAGAATATAACTACTATAATACTGCCTCCTATGTACAAGAATATAACTACTATAATACTGCCTCCTATGTACAAGAATATAACTACTATAATACTGCTCCTATGTACAAGAATATAACTACTATAATACTGCTCCTATGTACAAGAATATAACTACTATAATACTGCTCCTATGTGCAAGAATATAACTTCAATAATACTGCCTTCTATGTACAAGAATATAACTACTATAATACAGCCTCCTATGTACAAGAATATAACTACTATAATACTGCTCCTATGTACAAGAATGTAACTACTATAATACTGCTCCTATGTATAAGAATATAACTACTATAATACTGCTCCTATGTACAAAAATATAACTACTATAATACTGCTCCTATGTACAAGAATATAACTACTATAATACTGCTCCTATGTACAAGAATATAACTACTATAATACTGCCTCCTATGTACAAGAATATAACTACTATAGTACTGCTCCTATGTACAAGAATATTACTACTATAATACTGCCTCCTATGTACAAGAATATAACTACTATAATACTGCTCCTATGTACAAGAATATAACTACTATAATTCTGCTCCTATGTACAAGAATATAACTACTATAATACTGCTCCTATGTACAATAATATAACTACTATAATACTGCTCCTATGTACAAGAATATAACTACTATAATACTGCCCATATGTACAAGAATATAACTGCTATAATACTGCTCCTATGTACAAGAATATATCTACTATAATACTGCCTCCTATGTACAAGAATATAACTACTATAATACTGCTCCTATGTACAAGAATATAACTACTATAATACTGCTCCTATGTACAAGAATATAACTACTATAATACTGCTCCTATGTACAAGGATATAACTACTATAATACTGCTCCGATGTACAAGAATATAACTACTATAATACTGCTCCTATGTACAAGAATATAACTACTATAATACTGCTCCTATGTATAAGAATATAAATACTATAATATTGCTCTTATGTACAAAAATATAACTACTATAATACTGCTTCTATGTACAAGAATATAACTACTATAATACTGCTCATATGTGCAAGAGTATAACTACTATAATACTGCTTCTATGTACAAGAATATAACTACTATAATACTGCTCCTATGTACAAGAATATAACTACTATAATACTGCTCCTATGTACAAGAATATAACTACGATAATACTGCCCCCTATGTACAAGAATATAACTACTATAATACTGCCCCTATGTACAAGAATATAACTACTATAATGCTGCTCCTATGTACAAGAATATAACTACTATAATACTGCCCCTATGTACAAGAATATAACTACGATAATACTGCCCCTAAGTACAAGAATTTTAACTACTATAATACTGCTCCTATGTACAAGACTATAACTACTATAATACTGCCTCCTATGTACATGAATATAACTACTATAATACTGCTCCTATGTACAAGAATATAACTACTATAATACTACTCCTATGTACAAGAATATAACTACTATAATACTGCTCCTATATACAAGAGTATAACAACTATAATACTGCTCCTATGTACAAGAATATAACTACTATAATAATGCCCCCATGTACAAGAATATAACTACTATAATACTGCCTCCTATGTACAATGTTATAAGATTCTTAAAAACTTGAGTTGAGCTTTTACTCTGTATTGTTTGTGTCAGACTTTGCATTTCAGCTGCTTTTAGGCACAGATTTGGGATATAAATAGAGATACGATTATAGCGGTAAGACTACAAATCTGATGTGCATTTATTGCGGTGGAATTCCACTTTCATCTGTAATGATAGTGTTAGGTGTGTGGTTTGGGGAATTGAAGGCTTTGTGGTTGTAACTGGAGAGAGCAGGAATTTAAAGATCTCGCTTTCTGGTGGTAAATGTTTCTTTGTAGATTGCTTGTTCTGTTGTACTCATGTGAGACATTAGAGAAGCCATAATGCTGCATGGTCCTGAGTACGACTACTATCTCTACATATCCTGTTAGAGTGGCGTGGCAGTCAACCATGGGAACTGTAGCTGCTGTCAAAATGTAAGGGACTTACGAACATATTCAAGTAGAGCACTCTGCCATGTCCGTCAGTCCCACTGAGACTGAATGGCGCAACAGTGCACATGCTTGAGCAGTGCTACATTCAAGCTAAGGACATGGAGACCCTATTCTTGTGTTTGGAAGTGGACCCATCGATCGGACCCCCACCTATCAGACAAGTTCTAACCTATTCTGTGGACATTTAAAACCATAAACACATTGGCCCAATTAGGGGTTATGGGTAGTGTTGAGCAAACTTGTGTTTTCAAGTTCGGCGTACAAGGTTTGGGTTATCTATGAATTCCATTATGGATTCCGCTACCAAGGACCATAAGTCATGGTCCGTGGTAGCGCAATCCAGAATGGAATTCTTAGATAACCCAAACCTTGTACGCCGAACTTGAAAACACAAGTTTGCTCAACACTAGTTATCAGAATTGAAAAAACTTTTTTATTTCCAGAGATAGAATCCGTGTTGTTTTAGAGGTGGGTTCTTTTTATATTTTCAACATTGTCTTTGTATTGATTTTTAAGCATATTATACATGTTGAGAAGTACACAATAAACAAAAAAAAAGGGATGATCCAAAATAACCATAAAGGGAAACATGATACATGGTATTGTCCCTTTTACATATACAGTATAAGACATGAGACCAGAATACTTTGCATGTACAATTGTAAGAGAAAGTTTTCGTAGCTCTTAAACATTCATTTATAGTAAGGCGGTCGGCAGCGGAGTGGCGTGTGCACTCCAGAGCCACATCAGCCATTGGTTGTGTGTTCTTATCCTGGATTGCAAGGAGGGGGTAAAAACCAGCTCATACATCACATGTAAGTTTACCATTTGGGTGACCTCCGATATGTTAGGGGTGACAGGTTCTTTCCAGTGTCTCGCTATTACCTTGCGCTATTACCTTGACACTAACCATCGGAAGGTTGATTGAATGCCATCTAGACCAATGCTCAGAATCAACCTCTATGGTTTAGACCCTTGTCAGAGAATAGGAGGTGGAGCGGGGAAGAGGGTCTCGCAGTGTTGGTGAGAGAGATTGTGTTCAGATAGTGTCGTATCTGCAGGTATTGGTATAAGGTAGAATTGGGAATAGAAAAAGAACCTATGGATAGAGGCATACTCCAGAAGAGTATGATCCTGGTACAGCTGGCCAATGGAATTAATCCCCTTAGACTTTCCTAGGGAAAGGTTGAGATGGGGGATATGGTGTGGAAATCTGGGATATGAAATGGGGTGGCAGGGAGTGCATGGAGGAGGTATTCCTATGCAAAAAGGGAGGTCTGCATGGTGAGTAGAGGAAGATGATATGTGAGTTTGCTTAGGCTGCTAAGAAGGCATTGAGAGAATGTCCTTTAATAAAGGACTCCTCTATTTGGAGCCATCTTTGAGGATTGGACAGACGCCACCACTCCCTAGTCTGGTCTATCAGGCTAGCTATATAATATTTGCGAAGGTCCGAGACCCCTAACCCTCCATTCTTTATAGAGAGAAACATGGCCCTTTTTGGAGATTCGAGGCAGGGAGGAACCCCATATAAACCGTACCATGCTGTTTTGGAGGTGGGTGAGTATATGGTTAGGCACACGTAAAGAGATACGACGGAACCTATACAAAATTAATTATTTTTACTGTATTAATCCTTGCAATCCAGGACAAGCAAAGTTTTGAGTACCTCTGATATTCACTCGCCAGTTCCCTCTGCAGGGCTTAGTAATTAAATGATACCAGTCTCCCTACCGAGTTGGGGATAAGAATGCCCAGATATGAAATATGGTCATCTGCCCATTGAAAGCAATAATCACGTTTGATATGGCCTCTGGTTTCCTCCTGGATCTGGACAGGTAGAATGGAAGATGCATTAGCATTTAGTTTATAGTAAGACACAGCTGAAAAATGTTCTAGGATGGTATATGCAGCTGCAAGAGATTCAGTTGGATTGGTAAGGGACAAGACCACATCATCGGTGTAGAGTCCAATGGTGTGGACCGAGGATACCACAGGAACTCCCTCCACCAGTGGGCTGGTACGAAGGAGCTCTGCCAAAGGTTCCATAACCAACACAAACACCAAAGGTGACAAAGGGCACCTCTGACGAGAGCCATTAGTAATTTGGAATGGCTCATAGAGAAAACAAGAGGCCAGTACACTCGCCTCCGGGGCAGAGTATAGACCCATAATAGCCAGAAGCATATGTCCCTGGATTCTAAATTTGCTCAGAACCTGTTCCAGGAACCCCCAATGGACTCTCTCTAAAGCTTTTTCAGCATCAAGATAGAAAGATAGTGGGGGTCCTGGAGAGCTCCGCAATCTGGACCAAGTTAATAAGACGTCTCATTCCATCTCTGCATTGACGCTTGGGGACAAAGCCGACCTGGTCTTCTGCAACCAATTAACCAAAACTGTGTATAGTCTAGTTGCTAGTAGTTTAGAAAATAGTTTCAGATCCACATTTAACAGCGAGATGGGTCTAAAATTAGCCGGGTGGTTCGGAGTCTTTCTTGGTTTAGGTAATGCTATAGTGGCTGATAGCATATCCCTAGGGATGTTCCCCGTTGTGAAGAAACAATTGAATAGTTTGGTCAGGCAAGGTGCGAGTACAGAAGCGTAGATCTTATAATATTCTGCAACATATCCATCTGGGCTTTATAGAGTTTGAGGGATTTGAGGGCAGATTTCACTTCTGACTCAGAGATGGGAGTATTGATCACGGCCAAGTCCTCCGCAGACAAGGAAGCTAAGGGCATAGAGTCCAGAAATGACTGGATCTCAGTTGTAGAGGTTGGGGGGTGGCTGAATCGTCTCGGAGATTACGGTATATAGAGAGGAATAAAACTTAGCAAATGCATCAGCAATCTGCTGGGGATGTGTTATTACTGAGCCATCTGGAAACTGGAACAAATCTATTCTGCTAGACGCCGCCCTTCGATGCAAGCGTTTAGCTAGCAAGGCACCTGATCTGTCTCCTATGTTGTAAAATCTTGCCTTCATACGGTGGACTGAATGTTTAAATTTATACAGCAATAGGGATGTGGGTGGGCCGATGTGAGTGTGACTTTGTGTTGCATTTCTACAGTGTGTAGTGCCTGAATCGTGCTTTGTATATCTCTCTCCCTTGCTTTTTTAAGTCTGAAAGCGGTTTTGATAAATAGATCCCTCATATACACCTTTTGAGATCCCCACAGTGAGGCAATAGATATACCTTCCACATTATCACAGTCCATCTTAATTTCTATTGGTAGGTGAAGTCCCCCCCAACGAGGATTGAACCACTAGCTACGGACATCACCTTATAGAGAAACCGCTTCAGGAACCTAAGCTGCAGCGGTTTCTCTATAAGGAACCTAAGCTGATGTGCATTGGGAGCATATACTGCTGCCAAAGTAAAGGGAACATTATCAATCAGACAGACTAAAATCACATATGTGCCAAGAGGGTCTGAGATACACTTCTGTACTGAGAAAGACGTCATATTCCTAATAGCTATAAAAACACCACCTTGGCGCTTTTTAAGAGTGTAAGAGTGATATATATGCGGGAATAAGCGGTGTGAGCACCTGTGCGCATCTGCAGATAACAAATGTGACTCTTGCACAAAAAGAACATCACAATGGGACTGCATGGCATCCCTCATTTAAAGGGGGAGTTTAATCCCTTAACATTAAGAGAGAGAACCATCAGCCCCATTGTGTGAAGGAGGTAGATCTACTGAGGTAGCGGCATTCCAGATAAGCATGAAGATTCTATATAACAGGTCAAAAAAGTAACAAAAAAGGAAACATGGAAAAAAACAGAGAAGATACTCAGCCTAGAGTGTGGTAGAGCCAGTAGTCCTGAGAGACGTGACTCTTTCATGAGTCACACCTATAAAGGGGTAAAAGCGGAACCAAACGGTGGGTCCATAACACACCCCAGGAGGTAGCAAGGAAAATGGGGAGTGCCCCATATAACAAATATCTTGAAGTGTCTTTAGGCCGTGTCCCATTCAGGGGAGACCTTGTCAGGCTTGTCCTGTTGGACATCAGGGTTTTGGGTCGACAGAGATAGGAGGCCCCATTCCTGGAGCTTCTGAAAGGTTATCTGAGAGGTGCGGCGCACGTGTTGCACTCCTGGTGGTCTTGGAGAATCTTGGTGGTTTCTGAAAATTCCCGGCGCTTAGCCAGAGTGGCCGCAGATAAATCAGGGAAAACAGAAATTCTGCAGAAAATATCCACCAGCATAGGGTTTTGCCGTAAAGCATGCAGAAAGGCCTTTTTGGTCTGAAAAAAGTGCACTTGGGCCAATACATCCCTGGGTGTTGATGGGCCTGGTCCCGATGGTTTGGAAATACTGTGGATGCAGTTGATGGTGACATCCATATCTGAGGCTGTGGGGAGTGTGGCCTTTAGCATGTCCTTCGATAACTGCTCCAAGTCGGCAGGCCCCACCGTCTCCGGAACACCACGAAGGCGCACATTATTGCGTCAGTGTCTGTCCTCTATGTCACATATCTTGGCAGACAGTCTACTGACCTCTTCCTCCAATGCTTTGTTTGCGTCAGAGAGTTGTGCAACGAGGCTAGCTTCGTCATCTTGTGTTCCAAGTGGGCTGTGTGGTCTCCGAATTGCTGTATTTCTCGCCTCATTTCCTGTATCTTCCCTTGCATGTCATCTTTGAGGGAAGCCCTTAGGAAATCCAGGAGCGGAGCGTACCCTCTATGAGTGGATGAGGGGACAAGCCCGGGCGATCGTCTGCCCCAGAGCCTGACCTCAGGCTTGACGAGGACGCAGGTGAGGCCGGAAGCGCAGGGGGTGAGGCATGCAGTAGGCCTGAGACCAGGGTTGCCGCTTTACCAAAGAATTTGGTGAATTTAGCCAGGGCTGGCCTCCCTTTCTATCTTCCCCATAATATGGGTCAAGTATGTGGCTCGTAAGGGTTGATCCACAAATGCTGGGTTAGCCGCTTTGGGGTGGTTATGGATTTTCTAGGTCTGGAGGTACAGCATCAAGCAGCCGGCGCCATCAGCTTGCAGGCCACACTTCTCTTTACAGGTTGGTTTTGTTACTACAGCTATACTGTTTATACCTCTTTTTATTGAATTCCAGACCCATCCATAGACAGGAGAGGTGCAGTTTCTGGGAAAACTAAAAGGTGATAGTTACACGCAAATATAATAATTAGCAATACGATCCAATTATGACCATATTTTTCTGAACCCCATCAGACTCCTGGACTAAGATGTAACTATAGCCTTTCTACTCTATAGTTACTATATTTACAGCCATAGAAATAATTTTACATGTCCATTTGTCTTTTAGCACTGAGATGACCTAATTTCTTAAGAGTGCATGCTTAGATGTTGCACTAGACGTTCCCCATGTGTCACCACCAGACATCTGAGAAGCTCTGACAGATGCCTTTCAGAACCTCCTCCTTGAGCTTCCTTTGTTTTGATTTTCAGTTCCTCATCTCGTTAGCCTCTCTGAGCTGTCATGTAGTTGGACTGATTGCATCCCTTTAAATTCCTCCCCATAATGCATTAGTGTGCGGTTTATACAACTTCCTGGAGTGTGTGTGCATGCTGATCCTATTTCCCAGTCTTCTACAAGATAAGTGTTGTATATTCATTTGTGATTTTCTGTTTGCTGGATCCCAGGTGACCCTGACTCCCTCCGTGTCTAGAGTAGGGAGCCGGTGGTCGTGTCCCCTCACTATTGTAGGGTGTTCAGGTGTTATACAGTCGAGGTACGAGGATATGCGATCATCTACCATTGGGATGTTCGCATAGGCTGAGCAGTCAGGGAGAGTGCCAGGTCTTATCCCTTTTTGTTCCTTAGTTTTGGATCCAGTGAGTCATATATTCATTTTGTATTGTCTTGTTTCCTGTACACCTTCCGTGACATTATAAACCGCCAAAACCGTCTCAAGCATGGATCCGGTTTCACTTTTGACTGAACGCTTCCAGGGTCTTTCATTGAAGGTAGCTGATCTCCGTATGACTCTTTCTCAGTTTCTAGTGACCGGTTCAGCTTGCGTTCATGGAGTTTGTTCTGAGCCTAAGATCTCGCTCCCGGATACGTTCTCCGGGGGTAGTGGGAATTTTGTGCGTTTCAGAGAAGCTTGCAAACTCCATTTTCGCCTTCTTCCCCATTCCTCTGGTGACTGAGGAATGGAGGGTGGGGATCATTATATCGCTGCTCAGGGGTAATGCTCAGTCGTGGGCCTTTTCGCTACCGGTGGGGGCACGGCCCCTCCGTTCAGTGGATGAATTCTTTTTAGCCCTGGGTCAGATATATGATGATCCGTATCGTGTTGCTTTGGCTGAGTCTAGACTACGTCTGTTATGCCAGGGTAAACAATCCGCAGAGATATACTGCTCAGAATTTCGGAGATGGGCAGCTGATACTGGTTGGAATGATGCTGCACTCCGAAGTCAATTTTGCCATGGTCTTTCAGAGGGATTGAAAGATGCATTTGCCTTTCATGAGAGGCCTATCTCCTTGGACTATGCTATGTCTCAGGCCGTTCGTATTGACAGGTGTCTTAGAGAGAGAGGAGAGATCACTCCCTCCTGTCATACTCAATCCCAGGACAGTGCAGCGGTCTCATTCTGTGCGCAGGGGTCTCAGTCGCTGTGAGCCCCTTCTGAACAGGAGCCCATGCAGCTGGGGTTGATTGCCTCTGACAATAGAAGATTCAGCCCGCATGGGAAGGTTTGTTTTTGTTGTGGAGGTATAAATCATTTGGCAAATGTTTGTCCCTCTAGGAGATTCAGGCAGTTTTTTGGGAGTAATAAAGAAACAAAAAGGAAAAAATCTTTTAAAAATGTTCCATCTGTTACTTTTGGCAGGGTTGAGGCGGAAATTGAAGGTTTTCCGTTTGCTAGTAGTTCCCGTTTTGTCTTGCCTGCCAGGGTGGCGTTAGAGAGCAAGAACATTTTTTGTGAGATTTTTGTAGATAGTGGAGCAGCTGTCAATCTCATTGATAATCAATTTGCGATAACTCATGGTTTCCAGGTATGCACTTTGGGAAAGGATATTCCTGTTTTTGCTATTGATTCCGCTCCACTTTCTCAGAAATCGTTAAAGGGCATAGTTCACAATATTCGTTTAATTGTGAGTGATGCTCATGTTGAGGATGTGTCATGTTTCGTCCTTAGCGGATTGCCTACTCCTCTTGTGTTGGGGCTACCCTGGCTCACTAAACATAACCCCACCATTGATTGGCAAGCGAGGAAAATAAATGGTTGGAGTGACTTTTGCAGAGAGAATTGCCTCACGACATCTGTTTCTGAGGTTTCTACTAAGACTGTACCATCTTTTCTCTCTGAATTTTCGGATGTCTTTTCTGAGAGTGGTGTTCAGGATTTGCCCCCGCACAGAGAGTACGATTGCCCTATTAATCTCATCCCAGGCGCCAAGCTGCCTAAATCTCGTTTATACAATCTTTCCCAACCTGAAAGGGTCGCTATGCGTGCTTATATCTCTGAGAGTCTGAGAAAAGGACACATACGACCCTCAAAGTCACCTGTGGCCGCTGGTTTTTTCTTTGTTAAGAAAAAGATGGTTCTTTAATACCTTGTCTGGATTTCAGGGAGCTGAACAGTATCACTATTCGTGACCCTTATCCGCTTCCTCTGATCCCGGACCTGTTTAACCAGATTGTTGGGGCTAAAGTCTTTTCCAAATTACATCTAAGAGGGGCATACAACCTGGTCAGGGTCAGAGAAGGAGACGAATGGAAGACGGCCTTCAATACCCCTGAGGGCCATTTTGAGAATTTGGTTATGCCTTTTGGTTTGATGAATGCCCCAGCTGTTTTTCAGCATTTCGTGAACAGCATTTTTTATCATTTAATGGGAAAATTTGTATTAGTGTATTTGGATGACATTTAGATTTTTTCTCCTGATTTCAAAACTCATAAGGAACACTTACGTCAGGTCTTGCTCATCCTGCGGGAGAATAAATTATACGCGAAACTGGAAAAATGTGTGTTTGCGGTTTCAGAAATTCCATTTCTGGGGTTTCTTCTCTCCGCTTCTGGTTTTCGCATGGACCCCGAGAAGGTCCGCGCTGTGCTTGAGTAGGAGCTTCCTGAGAATCAGAAGGCGCTGATGCGTTTTTTGGGCTTTGCCAATTATTACAGGAAGTTTATTTTGAATTATTCCTCTGTTGTTAAACCACTCACTGATATGACCAGAAAGGGGGTAGATTTTTCTTCCTGGTCGGTAGAGGCGCGTAAGGCCTTTTCTAATATCAAGGAGAGTTTTGCTTCCGCTCCCATCTTGGTACAACCTGATATTTCTCTACCCTTCATAGTTGAGGTTGATGCTTCTGAGGTGGGTGTGGGTGCGGTCTTGTCTCAGGGTTCCTCTCCTGCCAAATGGCGACCGTGTGCCTTTTTCTCGAAGAAACTCTCCTCCGCAGAGAGAAATTACGATGTGGGAGATAGGGAGTTGTTGGCCATCAAGTTGGCTTTTGAGGAATGGCGCCATTGGCTAGAGGGAGCCAGACACCCTATTACCGTGTTTACTGACCATAAAAATCTGGCCTACTTGGAGTCAGCCAAGCGTCTGAACCCGAGACAGGCCAGATGGTCTATTTTCTTTTCAAGGTTTAATTTTGTTGTCACGTTCCGCCCTGGGGTTAAGAATGTGAAGGCAGATGCCCTGTCACGTTGTTTTCCGGGGTGGGAATTTTGAAGACCCGGGTCCCATTTTGGCTGAAGGTGTGGTGGTCTCTGCTCTTTATCCTGAATTGGAGGCAGAGGTGCAGGTAGCCCAGTCAGAGGCTCCTGATCTTTGTCCTCCTGGGAGGTTGTTTGTGCCTCTCGCTTTAAGACACAAGATTTTTAAGGAACACCACGATACTGTCCTTGCTGGGCACCCGGGGGCAAGAGCCACAGTGGATCTCATCGCTCGGAGATTCTGGTGGCCTGCGCTTCGTAAGTCGGTTGAGGGTTTTGTGGCAGCCTGCGAGACTTGCGCTCGTGCCAAAGTCCCTCATTCACGGCCATCAGGTCCTCTCCTTCTCTTACCCATTCCTTCCCGTCCTTGGACACATCTGTCCATGGACTTCATAACAGACCTGCCTCGTTCCTCGGGGAAGACTGTGATTCTGGTGGTGGTGGACCGTTTTAGCAAAATGGTGCATTTCATCCCTTTTCCTGGTTTGTCCAATGCTAAGACGCTGGCGCAGGCATTTATTGATCACATTGTCAAATTGCACTGGTATTCCTTCAGACATAGTCTCTGATAGGGGCACGCAGTTTGTTTCCAGATTCTGGAAGGCTTTCTGTTCTCGCTTGGGGGTTCGGTTGTCATTCTCTTCTGCTTTCCACCCGCAGTCGAATGGCCAGACAGAGCGCGTCAATCAGAATCTGGAGACATATCTGCGCTGTTTTGTGGCGGAGAATCAGGACGATTGGTGTTCTTTTTTGTCCCTTGCTGAGTTTGCTTTAAATAACCGTCGTCAGGAGTCCTCTGATAAGTCACCATATTTTGGTGCATATGGGTTTCATCCGCAGTCTGGGACATTCTCGGGAGAGGGGTCTTCTGGTTTACCTGATGCGGACAGATTCTCCTCGTCTTTGTCATCTATTTGGCAAAATATTCAGGATAATCTAAAGAGCATGAGTGAGAGATATAAGCGTGTGGCAGATAAGAGACGTGTGCCTGGTCCGGACCTGAATGTTGGTGATCTGGTGTAGGTTGTCTACCAAGAATATCAAATTGAAGGTTCCCTCCTGGAAGTTGGGTCCTAAGTTTATTGGGCCTTACAAAATCCTGTCTGTCATCAATCCTGTTGCCTACCGTCTCGATCTTCCTCAGACTTGGAAGATCCATAATGTTTTTCATAAGTCCTTATTAAAACCTTATGTTCAACCCATTGTACCCTCGCCTTTGCCTCCTCCTCCGATTATGGTTGATGGTAATCTTGAATTTCAGGTCTCTAGGATTGTGGATTCTTGTGTTGTCCGCGGTTCTCTCCAGTACCTTGTTGATTGGGAGGGTTATGGTCCTGAGGAGAGGATGTGGGTCCAGTGACGTACATTAAGGCCACTCGTCTCATCAGGGCTTTCCATAGGTCCCATCCTGAGAAGGTGGGCTCTGAGTGTCCGGAGTCCACTCGTAGAGGGAGGGATACTGTCACCACCAGACATCTGAGAAGCTCTGACAGATGCCTTTCAGAACCTCCTCCTTGAGCTTCCTTTGTTTTGGTTTTCAGTTCCTCATCTCGTTAGCCTCTCTCAGCTGTCATGTAGTTGGACTGATTGCATCCCTTTAAATTCCTCCCCATAATGCATTAGTGTGCGGTTTATACAACTTCCTGGAGTGTGTGTGCATGCTGATCCTATTTCCCAGTCTTCTACAAGATAAGTGTTGTACATTCATTTGTGATTTTCTGTTTGCTGGATCCCAGGTGACCCTGACTCCCTCCGTGTCTAGTGTAGGGAGCCGGTGGTCGTGTCCCCTCACTATTGTAGGGTGTTCAGGTGTTATACAGTCGAGGTACGAGGATATGCGATCATCTACCATTGGGATGTTCGCATAGGCTGAGCAGTCAGGGAGAGTGCCAGGTCTTATGCAGGGGTCTCCCTTTTTGTTCCTTAGTTTTGGATCCAGTGAGTCATATATTCATTTTGTATTGTCTTGTTTCCTGTACACCTTCCGTGACACCATGGTTTTGCTTATATGACTATATTATGGATCTGTAGAAAGCACTAGAAGACATCTAAGAGTCCATTCTGTTCCTCAATGTGTCTCTAACTCAATTTGTGGTGCTTTTTATACCTTGATCTGTCTTAAAGCCATTGTCACTTTCGGGGGTGGGAGGGAAACACCACAGCGAACATAGAAGGGAAAGGAGTGAGGGAATAAGGCCTGTAAACTAGTCGAAAGGAGATGGACACCCCCTAGTAAAACCCTAATCAAAGTCCTGACTAACTACCAGTATGAACAGACCCAGAGGTAGGTGAGTTCATACACTGGAATACCTAGTGTCCTAACTCACCCTATAGGACCCTGGTACTAATGTCAGGACTGAGACAAAAGGAAGAACGAACAGGAGTCTCCCTCAGGCCTAATACAAATGACAGGAAAATGCAACACACAAAATAACCTAAACAAAATTCAAAAGGGAAAGAAAACACTTAACTTCAAGTGGCTATGGCAGCACCAGGAACTCAGCCGAGCTATCCACAACCCCATGAGAAGCTATAAACCGCTTAGAATAGTGGGATAAACAACAATAAATAGAGAAGGTTAAATGACCATAATAGCCACACCTGGGGAAAGAAGGTGTGGCAAGCACCAGAAACAACACAGATGTCATTTGATCCAAACGGAAAACAGGTCAGATCAAACCATGTGTTGCCAGTCTCATCGATGTTCTGCCACCTGTCGCGGGAACGTCCGTGACAGTACCTCCCCTTCTACAGGTGACCTCCGGGCACCCAGGACCAATCTTATTCGGATGAGACCTGTGAAAAAGGCTTTCACCAAACGACTGGCATTTATGTCAGATGCCGGTACCCACATACTCCCCTCTGGTCCATAACCCTTTCAGTGAACAAGATACTGAAGAGATCTACGGAGAACTCGAGAGTCAATAATCTTGGCGATCTGGAATTTCAAACTGCTGTCCACCATGACAGGAGCGGGTGGCAAGGAAGACGGCTCCAAAGGTTCAACATATCTCTTCAACAAAGATTTGTGAAAGACATTATGAATTTCCGGAGCCTGAGGAAGTTCAAGACGAAAAGCTACAGGATTAATAATGGCAGTGATCTTATATAGACCAATAAACCTTGGATCCAACGTCTAAGAAGGAACCTTTAACTTAATATTTCTTGTGGACAGCCACACAAAATCACCCACAGTTAGGTCCGGACCCTTCATACGTTTCCTGTCAGCCACACGTTTATACTTGTTGCCCATATTCATCAAGTTATTTTGAATTTTCTGCCATATAGAAGACAATGATGATGAAAAACGTTCTTCCTCAGGGATACCGGAAGTATCAGAACCAGAGAATGTGCCAAATTGCGAGTGAAACCCATATGCCCCAAAAAACGGCGACTTACCAGTGGACTCGTGTCTACGATTATTTATGGCAAACTCTGCCAAAGACAAAACGAGGACCACTCCTACTGATTCTCAGAGACAAGACATCTTAAGTAAATCTCCAGACTCTGATTAGTGCACTCCATCTGTCCATTTGTCTGAGGATGAAAAGAAGAAGAAAAGGACAGTTGTACCCCCAATCTAGTACAGAACGCCTTCCAGAATCTGGACACAAACTGAGTCCCACGATCCGAGACCATGTCAGAGGGAATGCCATTAAGTTTCACAATGTTGTCAACAAACACTTGCGCAAGTGTTTTAGTATTAGGTAGGCCAGGCAATGCAATAAAGTGCACCATTTTACTAAAACGATCAACTACCACCAGAATAACTGTCTTTCCAGACGAATTAGGCAGATCAGTAATAAAATTTATAGACAAGTGAGTCCATGGTCTGGACAGTATGGGCAATGGAAGTAGAGATCCAGAAGGCCGAGCTAAGGTCACCTTAGCGCGTGCACAGATACTACAGGCCGACACATAGTCCTCAACACACTTATGCAACCCCGGCCATCAGAATCTACAAGAGATGAGGTCGGCAGTGGAATTACTCCCAGGGTGTCCCATAAGAACCATACAGTGATGCTCCTCAAACACCTTATGATGCAATTCTGATGGAACAAACAATTTCCCAGAGAGGCAAGACTCTGGTGCATCTCCCTGAGCCTCTAACACCTTCATCTCTAGGTCAGGGTATAGAGTGGATATCACCACCCCCTCCGACAGTATCGGACTCGGATTTTCTAAATCACCACCTCCAGGAAAACTACATGACAAGGCATCTGTCTTGACGTTCTTAACCTCAGGACGATGAAGTGACAATGAAACTGAATCTGGTGATAAACAAAGACCATCTGGCCTGCCTCGGGTTCAGTTGTTTAGCCGACTCCAGGTAAGCCTGATTTTTGTGATCATTGAACACCGTGATCGGATGAATCGCCCCTTTGAACCAATGACGCCACTCCTCAAAAGCCAACTTAATGGCTAGCAACTCTTTGTTACCCACATCGTAATTTCTCTCTGCAGCAGAGAGTTTTTTAGAGAAAAATGCACATGGGCACCATTTACCAGGTGATGGGCCCTGCAATAAGACTGCTTCTACCCCCATCTTCGACACGGCAACTTCCACAATGAAAGGTTGTGATACATCTGGCTGCACCAATATAGGGGCAGAGGCGAAGCACTCCTTAATCGCAGAAAAGACTCGCAACGCCGAATCAGACCACACTGAAACATCCATCCCTTTCTTAGTTATGTCCATTAAGGATTTCACCACTGTCAAATAGGTCTGAATACATTTTCGGTAATAGTTGGTGAACCCCAAAAACCGCATAAGAGCCTCCAGATTATTGGGTCAATCCTAGTCCAATACAGCACGGACTTTCTCTGGATCCATTTGTCAACCTGAAGATCACAGCAGGTAGCCCAAGAATTGCACCTCATGTACAGAAAAAAACACACTTTTCTAATTTTGCGTACAATTTATTATCTCTTAGGATCTGTAACACCTATCTAACGTGATCCTGTTGAGTCTCCACATCTGAATAATAAATTAGTATGTCATCCAAATACACGACAACAAACTTCCCCACCAGGTGATGAAAAATGTCATACAGAAAATTTTGGAAAACTGCAGGAGCATTGTTCAACCTAAAAGGCACGACCAGGTTCTCAAAGTGACCCTCTGGGGTATTAAAGCCGTCTTCCATTCATCCCCTTCCTTGATCCTGACCAGATTATATGCCCCTCTTAAGTCCAACTTGGAGAACACCTTGGCATCAACAATCTGGTTAAACAAATCAGGAATCAAAGGAAGAGGGTAAGGGTACTTTCACACTAGCGTTTTTCTTTTCCGGCATAGAGTTCCGTCCTAGGGGCTCTATACCAGAAAATAACTGATCAAGTATATCCCCATGCATTCTGAATGGAGAGCAATTCATTCAGGATGCATCAGGATGTCTTCAGTTCAGTCTTTTTGACTGATGAGGACAGAGATAAAACCGCAGCATGCTACGGTTTTATCTCCGGCCAAAAAAACTGAACACTTGCCTTGCATTTTCTTCCATAGGAATGTATTAGTGCCGGATCCGGCATTCAAAATACCGGAATGCCGGATCTGTCCTTGCGCAGACCGAAAAAAAGGTGAAAAAAAGAAATGCCAGATCCGTTTTTCAGGATGACACCGGAAAGACGGATCCGGCATTTTAATGCATTTGTAAGATGGACAGATTGTGCCCCCTCCAGAGTAGCAATGCCCATTGTGCCCTCCAGAGTAGCAATGCCCATTGTGTCCCCTTCACATTAGCAATGCCCTCTGTGCCCCCTCCAGATAAGAAATGCCCATTGTGCCCCCCAGAGTACAAATGCCCATTGAGCCCCCTTAACATTAGCAATGCCATTAGCAGTGCCCCCTCCAGAGTAGAAATGCCGATTGTGCCCCTTCACATAAGCAATGCCCATTGTGCCCCCTTCAGAGATGAAATGCCCATTGTGCCCCCCCAAGTAGAAATGCCCATTGTGCCCCCTCCAGAGAAGAAATGCCTATTGTGCCCCCTCCAGGGAAGAATTGACCATTTTGCCCCCTCTGTGTTAAAAAAAAAAAAATGATAACAGAGTAACTACTCACCTTGTCCCGTTCCTGAAGCTCACATACCTCTCTCCCCTGCAGACACAGATCGCTCTGCAGCACTGTGTGGGCGGGGCTTATGCAGATTACCGTGCTGCAGGCTCCACCCACACAGGCCAGCAGCGCGATCCCTGTCTGCAGGCTAAATGGTGGAGCGGGGAGAAGTCTTCCTGCTCTACCATTCAGAACGCTGCCGACCTGAAGGCGGGGAGGAGCGCGGGGAGCTGAGCGGTGAGTGACAGGACTACAGCTCCCAGCGCTCCAGCAATGAGCACTTCCATCTGTATTGATGGAAGCACTCATTGCTTCTGGCACCCCCCTGAGAGTCGGCACCTGGGGCCGACCGCCCCCCTTAGTAGGCCACTGTTGCAGAGTGCTCCTTGAGGCGAAGGCAGAAGCGCTGATAAACTGCGCCTACCTTCTCCTTGGCTCCCCCACTCTCACCAATAGCCAGGGACCCTTCCCGCTCCAGACTCCTGCTACAGTACAGGGGCAGGAACTGTTATCTTTCCCTGTGCGGCGCTCCAGGAAGAAACACAGCTGATCGTATCATCAACTGTATTTCTGTCCAGCAGGACAGGGCTGCAAACATTGGCTCTGGGGGCCGCATGTGCTTTAGAGGGTAGAGTCCTGACCAAAGTTTTCACCTCCAGTAGAAGAGGAGATGATCCCAACTTGGCCCCCTCTTGCCAGGGGCCCCATAGCAGTCGCATGGTCTGCCACTATGGTAGTTACTCCCCTGGCCTGTACCAGTCAGTACTGTAGAAAATCAAGAAAATAAATTAAGTAGACAACTTAAAAATGCATAATAAAAAGTATATAAAAAAGTAATAAAAATAAAACTGTAACCTAGCAAGACAAAAATATGCACATTTCAAAATAAATCCTATGATTAAATAAATTGACAAGTCCTCTAAATACTGGTTGATCATGGTGGGCAAGTTCTTACTGCATTTTTACAAAAATTCTGTAATGTTTAACATAGTAACATAGTATATAAGGCCAAAAAAAATACATTTTTCCATCCAGTTCGGCCTGTTATCCTGCAAGTTGATCCAGGGGATTTTAGAAATTTTTTTAAAATCTAATTTGTAGCAGAAAACAAGACGACCAGTGATTAGTCTGAAATAACCCCTCATTCCTCCCTCATGTGATACAAAATGTCAATCAAGTCAATGATATTTCTCTGCCTGAAGGTATTTTCAGTGATTTAATTGGAGGACGCGATGGGGGGAAAAAAGGCCAAATGTTTATGATGCATCTCTGTTAGCATTTAACTGTGACTTAGTACATAACCCCGAAGACAATGGGGTTCTCCTCTGAGGCAATTGCCTCTGTCAGGCAGCAGCGATTGAATGATATGCTGTGTTCCTAGTAAGGAGAGAAGGAAGAATGGAAGAAAAGGTCATATTGTCGACAAGGAGAAGCTGTTTGGCCTCAACAATATCTTCTTTAATCCAAACACTGAAAGTAATTCCAGGGCCCGAGCAATGACAATTACCCCGGTCTCCCGTACATGCATAGTCTTTACCAGTGTACACAACATTATACCGTACAATGATACAAATGTGTTATTTTTATTCCGTTTTATAAATTTATACAGAGGATTGTGGGAACCTCAAAGAAAGTTTTTAATGTACAAAAATCATTTTTTTTTTATATATATTTTTTTAATGCATATGTGCAATAATGTCTCCCTATATACAAGATCTTATAAGATCTTACAAGATCTTATAAATACAGGTATAATCTACACAATATAATAGTTCAGTGACTTTGTAAATAAATAACTCACACTGCACTGATCTTGAGTTACATCCTTTATTATACTCCAGAGCTGCACTCACTATTCTGATGGTGGTGTCACTGTGTACATACATTACATTACTTATCCTGTACTGATCCTGAGTTACATCCTGTATTATACTCCAGAGCTGCACTCACTATTCTGCTGGTGCAGTCACTGTGTACATACATTACATTACGTATCCTGTACTGATCCTGAGTTCCATCCTGTATTATACTCCAGAGCTGCACTCACTATTCTGCTGGTGGAGTCACTGTGTACATACATTACATTACTTATCCTGTACTGATCCTGAGTTACATCCTGTATTATACTCCAGAGCTGCACTCACTATTCTGCTGGTACAGTCACTGTGTACATACATTACATTACTTATCCTGTACTGATCCTGAGTTACATCCTGCATTATACTCCAGAGCTGCACTCACTATTCTGCTGGTGGTGTCACTGTGTACATACATTACATTACTTATCCTGTACTAATCCTGAGTTACATCCTGTATTATACTCCAGAGCTGCACTCACTATTCTGCTGGTGCAGTCACTGTGTACATACATTACATTACTTATCCTGTACTGATCCTGAGTTACATCCTGTATTATACTCCAGAGCTGCACTCACTATTCTGCTGGTGCAGTCACTGTGTACATACATTACATTACGTATCCTGTACTGATCCTGAGTTACATCCTGTATTATACTCCAGAGCTGCACTCACTATTCTGCTGGTGCAGTCACTGTGTACATACATTACATTACTTATCCTGTACTGATCCTGAGTTACATCCTGTATTATTGCATATTTTATATAAAGATCATTCTTAATAAAAAAAACATCTTAATTACTATATGACAAACAAACCCAGAATGATTATATAATAAATATATGTTAGCTCATTTTATTATGCAGTATACAGGGCAATTATACAAAGACATATAATAATGTTTCTATTTTGTATTTAGTGGGATTGTTACTACTATCTCCATTATTGCTAGCATTATAGATGTTATTATTCCCAGATATAATGTATAAACATGCTGTAGATACAAATGACTAAATAATAATTATGGTTATGCAATAAATAATTTCTGATAAATGTTCATCTTATGATTTCACTATGTATTAGACATCACAATGAGAACAATACACTCCCATATTCACGTACAACTGCATCAGTTCCCAACAGCTGTTTTCCCAAGTAATGAATGATGGGAAGGTCCTTAAAGCAAAACAAGGCACAATCTTCAAAAAGAACATTCAGGGTCCAAGGAAGGTCAGCACTCACTCAAGAAATCTGGGAATGTCCATGTTAATTAGACATCCCCCCACCCCACCTCTATAGAATTGTAAGGACTTTTCCAACAACACTCAGGCAGCTGCTGCGTACCCGCTGTCAACCTTCACCAATCCTAATTGCGCCACTCTGCAACTTCCACTTTCCCTCCAGGGAGACTCTTGAAGCCATTGATGACTGAAATCTCAGATCAGGTCCTTCAGGCTTAAAAATGTTTTAAAAACAACATATGAGAGACATGATCTATCAAGGGGAGTCATGACATCTCTATTACATTGACAACTACCATCTTGTGACCGGCCTGATGTTACCAGTCTGTTGAAAGTTCTACTCTGTGGTCTTCATGCTAGGACCTCAGCAGATGCAGGGCAGAATATGTCAGTTTTCTGGCACAGAGCAGTCATACAAATCTTTTCCCCCTTTTCCGACACTTTTTGAGCTTTTTAAGAAGTTACCAGAGCGTGGCCCAACACATGTAACAATATATGTGCCGAAAACAGGCAACACTACACCTGAAATCTGTGCCAGCAACTTGATGGCGAAGATTTGATTTCCTGGCGTAAGGATCTCCCAAGGATGGGCCAAATTAAATAAGAGGCATCAGAAATGCCAGTCTTGCAAAATTTCCTCCAGAAATGTTAATTCTGTCCAGGGGCGTTGCTAGGGTCTCAAAAGATCCGGGGGCCCAAGCCCCAATGCATATGGCCCAATTCTCTAAGTTGACCAACCGCCCCCCCAACCCCTTCCCTCGCAAACGCTAGCACTGAAGACATTTTGCTGTACTTGCTATACAGCAGCACATACCTCTCGCATCCAGGGCCTCCAGGTGACGTCTCCTCTGATGTAGATCTTCTCTGTCATCATTAGTGATGAGCGTCAGGGGCTATATTAAAATTTGCAATATTTCACGAATATTTCGTAGAATATTTGTCATATATATGCGAATTTTGAGAATTCGAGATTATTTTATTGAATGCAATCAATCGGCAATGTAAAAATAGCGTAATGCGAATTCGCAACCCGAAATACAGGCGTGGGGTCACTTTGGCTACATTTTTCAAGCTGCTAGAAGTTTCCTTAGACTGGAGAAAATGGTTGGCACGGCAGAACATTACAATAGCTTTATATGCAGATAGAGTCAAGTGCTCCAATAAATTTGCGATTGCGCTAATCGCCAGTGATTAGAATATTTTTTCGCACTACGTGCAACTTCACATTTTGGCAGATCTGACTACAGATTACTGATTGGTGCACTAAGTATTGTGAACTTGACATTGCTTCCTTCTCATTGGCGAACAAGTAAGAAGCAGAGAGGAATCATGTGTTCAGATGGAAAAAAATGCTGAATATTCGATATAATGAATATATAGCGCTCTATTCTTTAATATTCACGAATTCTCGAAATGGCGATATTCGCAATAAAAATTCGCTATTCGAATATTCGTGCTCAACACTAGTCATCATCTTCTCCATTCGGTCCGGACAACTTCTCTCAGCCGCCTTGTCTCTGCAGAGTGTGACACACAGACATCTTAGGTTCCTCACTTTTCTCTACCCCCAAATACTATCCTACTATACTAAAGAAAAATTAGTGCCCCCATAGTAACAGTACTCCTCATAGTCCCACCAATAGTAATTCCCTTATAGAATGCCCCCATTAGTAATACTGCCCCCTACAGTGCCCCAACAGTGATAATGCTCCCCAAGAGTGCCTCCATCAGTAGAAGAGCCCTCCAGTATTAATAATACCCTCACAGAGTCCCCAGTGGAAATAAGCCCCCCTATTGTTCCCCCAGTGGTAATAAAGCTATCAACAGACCACTCAGTAGTAATAAGACCCCCATAGTGCTCTTAGTAGAAATTATAAGTCCCTCCTATAGAGCCCCCAGTAGTAAGAACGCATAATGTCTCCTGGATTTAAAATGCCCTCACAGTGCCCCCAGTATTTATAATGCCCCCTACTGTTATAATACTCACCCTGAAGTGCCCCCAGTATTGATACCTCCCCCTACTGTTATAATGCCCCCACAGTGCCCCCAGTATTTATATCGCCCCCTACTGTTATAATGCTTGCTATGAAGTCCTCCCAGTATTGATACTGCCCCTACTCTTATAATGCTCACCCTGAAGTGCCCCCAGTATTTATAATGCCCCCTGCAGTGCCCCCTGTAGTTATGTTCCTCCCTCCACCATACAGTACCATGTAAATAACATCACACCATCTCTCCTGTCCCCTCTAATATGCAGTCCCACGTAAATAACATCACCCCCTCCCCAGCCGCCTTCAACATACAGTCCCAAATAAAGAACATCACCCCCTCAATATTCAGTTTCATGTAAATAACATCACTCCCTCCCGACACCTTCAACATACAGTACCATGTAAATAAAATCGCCCCCTTCCCAGCCACCTCCAACATGCAGTCCTATGTAAATAACATTACCCCTGAACATTCAGTCCCATTTAAATAATATCAATCCCTCCCACAGCCGCCTACAACATTCAGTCCCATGTAAAGAACATCACCCCCTCACCATTCAGTCCCATGTAAATAACATCACTCTCTCTCACAGACACCTTCAACATACAGTCCCATATAAAGAACATCACACCTCAATATTCAGTTCCATATAAATAACATCACTCCCTCCCCGACACCTTCAACATACAGTCCCATGTACAAACCGGATTCCCAAAAAGTTGGGGCACTAAACAAATTGTGAATAAAAACTGAACGCAATGATGTGGAGATGGCAAATGTCAATATTTTTCTTTGTAATAGAACGTAGATGACAGATCAAACGTTTAATCCGAGTAAATGTATCATTTAAAAGGAAAAATACGTTGATTCAAATTTTCACGGTGTCAACAAATCCCAAAAAAGTTGGGACAAGTAGCAATAAGAGGCTGGAAAAAGCAAATTTGAGCATAACGAAGAGCTGGAAGACCAATTAACACTAATTAGGTCAACTGGCAACATGATTGGGTATAAAAAGAGCTTCTCAGAGTGGCAGTGTCTCTCAGAAGCCAAGATGGGTAGAGGATCACCAATTCCCACAATGTTGCGCAGAAAGATAGTGGAGCAATATCAGAAAGGTGTTACCTTAGCACAGCTATATTCCATATTAGGCTAGAAAGGTGCTAACTTAGCACAGCTATATTCCATATTAGGCTAGAATATGGAATATAGCAGTGCTAAGTTGAAATCTTCATGCGATTATTTCGTGTTATATTACTCGCATCGCAATTTCGACTTTTGCGTATGTTCTTAATATTGCTCTAACTTCGTCTTTTAGAATATTCGTAATATTCTGAAAGACGAAGTTAGAGCAATATTACGAATATTCTAAAAGACGAAGTTAGAGCAATATTACGAAATTTCGTAAAATACACATAGATTGTATTTAAGCTAATATACTGCTATAGTAATATTTTTTAATAGTGTACATATTTTACAAAACTTAAGTTCAGAAGAGGCAAAAAAAAATTGGAGGAAAAAAAAGGGATTATAGCACTATATTAGCTAAATTACAATCTATATGTGTCTTTTACGAAATTTCGTAATATTGCTCTAACTTCTTCTTTTAG
Organism: Bufo gargarizans; assembly: GCF_014858855.1. NCBI lineage: Eukaryota > Metazoa > Chordata > Amphibia > Anura > Bufonidae > Bufo > Bufo gargarizans. The sequence goes on from NC_058084.1 coordinate 3,743,044, forward strand.
AATATTCGTAATATTCTAAGAGACGAAGTTAGAGCAATATTACGAAATTTCGTAAAATACACATATTAGCCTAGCCATAGTCAATTAGCATAGGAACGTTGCCTTATACTATCAAGATAAATAATCGCAATACGCGAAAAATAAATCGCATATTATTCGCGATAATTATAATAATTGCGAATATTCGATTTCGACGAATATAACACGAATATTCATTCGAATATTCGCGAAATATCGCGAAATCGAATATGGCACCTCCCGCTCATCACTATCAATCACAACATCATGGCTGCGTAGGAGAAGGATCCGGGTACTGAAATGGCCAGTCTGCAGTCCAGATCTTTCACCTATAGAGAACATTTGGTGCATCATAAAGAGGAAGGTGCAACAAAGAAGGCCCAAGACGATTGAACAGTTAGAGGCCTGTATTAGACAAGAATGGGAGAGCATTCCTATTTCTAAACTTGAGAAACTGGTCTCCTCGGTCCCCAGACGTCTGTTGAGTGTTGTAAGAAGAAGAGGAGATGCCACACAGTGGTGAAAATGGCCTTGTCCCAACTTTTTGGGGATTTGTTGACACCATGAAATTCTGATTCAACATATTTTTCCCTTAAAATGGTAAATTTTCTCAGTTTAAACTTTTGTTCCGTGATTTATGTTCTATTCTGAATAAAATATTAGAAGTTGGCATCCTCCACATCATTGCATTCAGTATTTATTCACGATTTGTATAGTGTCCCAACTTTTTTGGAATCCGGTTTGTAAATAAAATCACCCCTCCCCAGCCAGCTCCAACATGCATTCCCATGTATATATAACATCACCCCCTCAACTTACAGCCCCATGTAAATAACATCACTCCATTCAGCCCTAACATACAGTCCCAGTTAAATAACCACAACTCCCAGCATTGCTCTGCCTCTCCCTTCAGTTACCTCTCCTCATGTAGCAGATCTCGCAACTTCTTTCCCAGGACTTCTCCTCTTTACTGCTATCCTCTCCTGCACATGATGGTGACATCATCGCAGGCCTTTTTCAGCTACTGCATTTAGAACTGATCACATGGACTGGGATGTCATCACAGGTCCTTCAGCTCTTCCAGTGCATTAGATTCAATTGTACTTCCATCCTGAGGATGGCAATACAGTTGTATCTAGCAGACAGGCAGGACATTCGGGGCCTGGGGCAAAACATCAGGGGCCCAAAATGTTTTTACCTAGCAACGCCACTGATTTTGCCCATGGGTTGGGGCACTGGTTAATCCATCTGTCATTCCATTTTGCATTACATTATGTATGCTCTTTTTATATGTGCAGCGCCCTGGAATTAACACCACTTAAAAATGAATAATAAAAGTAATAATTTATTATGTTTAAATTTAAAGAGGTATTACTGAATGGTGCTCAGCGTGAAGGTAAGCTCTTTACATACCCTCCCTTGCTCCCCCAAAGCCTCCCATGTACTCTGTCTGGTGCACACTAAGCATCAGAAGCAAGCAGAGCTCTTGGCAGGGAGGGGGTCTGCTTGGGTCAAAAAAAAAAAATATCTTAATTGAATAAAATCAAAATAAAACAAAGTTCAAGGCATTTACATACTATCTCATTCCTTAACCTCGTTACATGTATGGCACTGGAAAGATATGTAAACATGGCGCCTGCTTACACGTGCAGCGGGTGCCATGGCCGGCAGTCCTCTGCTGTTTCATGTACTGCAGAGGGGGACATTGTATATATACTACTGGGGCATTATATACACTCACCTAAAGAATTATTAGGAACACCATACTAATATGGTGTTGGACCCCCTTTTGCCTTCAGAACTGCCTTAATTCTACGTGGCATTGATTCAACAAGGTGCGGATAGCATTCTTTAGAAATGTTGGCCCATATTGATAGGATAGCATCTTGCAGTTGATGGAGATTTGAGGGATGCACATCCAGGGCACGAAGCTCCCGTTCCACCACATCCCAAAGATGCTCTATTGGGTTCAGATCTGGTGACTGTGGGGGCCATTTTAGTACAGTGAACTCATTGTCATGTTCAAGAAACCAATTTGAAATGATTCGAGCTTTGTGACATGGTGCATTATCCTGCTGGAAGTAGCCATCAGAGGATGGGTACATGGTGGTCATGAAGGGATGGACATGGTCAGAAACAATGCTCAGGTAGCCCGTGGCATTTAAACGATGGCCAATTGGCACTAAGGGGCCTAAAGTGTGCCCAGAAAACATCCCTCACACCATTACACCACCACCACCAGCCTGCACAGTGGTAACAAGGCATGATGGATACATGTTCTCATTCTGTTTACGCCAAATTCGGGCTCTACCATTTGAATGTCTCAACAGAAATCGAGACTCATCAGACCAGGCAACATTTTTCCAGTCTTCAACAGTCCAATTTTGGTGAGCTCGTGCAAATTGTAGCCTCTTTTTCCTATTTGTAGTGGAGATGAGTGGTACCCGGTGGGGTCTTCTGCTGTTGTAGCCCACCTTTCTTTCCCATTCTGACATTCAGTTTGGAGTTCAGGAGATTGTCTTGACCAGGACCACAACCCTATATGCATTGAAGCAACTGCCATGTGATTGATTGACTAGATAATCACATTAATGAGAAATAGAACAGGTGTTCCTAATAATTCTTTAGGTGAGTGTATACTACACAGGGGGCACTGCAGTGGGGTTTTATAAAATACTGGGGCCACTATAAATTATTACCACTAGGGGCTATAAAGGGAACCTTCTTACTGCTGGTGGCTCTATAGGGGGCTTTATTTCTACTAGGGTCTCTATGGGGGCATTATTAATATGGGGGTATTAAGCACAATATAGAGGATATTACTAATAAAGGGGTTGTTTTGGGGGGTACTGTTGCAATAGAGCTGGATCGGGGTATGCACTTTGACGCGAAATTATGCAATGGCTGGGTCAGGTGTAGGTGGTAGTCTATAGTTTTGTTCGTGACGCCAATTGCAGCATGCGCAGGGTACAATCACAGGGCCCTCTAAGGTGTTGTAACTCACGCCCCAGGTTAGGAATGCCAGAGTGGTATAATGTCTCTGTATGGTGGTAATAATGGTGTCAACGGTGGTTATAATGGTGTCTACCTGGGTACGGCTGGACTCCTGGATCCTGGCTCACTTGCAATAAATTGAGTGTGGTGCTAGTAGGAGTAATAGAGGAATTTGCAGCAGAAATTGAGATCCAGACCTTGGGTAAAGTTCAAACTTGTCTTTACTGGTTGTAGCTTTCATCCAAGCAAGATACAGCTTTAGTCTTAGGTCCCAGCAGGTATTGACAATGGTTGGCAGGAATTTATCTTCTGCTCTCTCATGTACCTGGAGCTTGCAGGAAAGGGCGTCTGCTTTGTAGCTCTATACTGTTGCAGGAATCTGGCTTCTGCACTTTCTGTCTTTTGCTGTGTATGGGGACTGACTAGCTGAGGAGGAATATGGCTTCTCCTGGGTCTCTAGACTTTACTCACAGCTATCTTCACAGGGTATGCTTCTTCCTGGAACTGGAGTTGTCTGCTTGCTTCTTCCAGCTGAGGCTGAAGGGCTCAGGCTGGGGATGATATTCAATTGTCTCAGCCGAGACAAGATCCTGGCTTTGGTTCCCTATATCTGGGAGCTCCTACACGCACAGCCTTCCCCTAGCTGGGATGGCTGGCACACTAACTCAACTTCCTTCCCTCCACATGAGGCAGGATGTGGGCGCAACCCACTTCTGCTCACAGAGGGGGAGCTAAACTGGAATTAACTATTCCAGTCTAGAAACACTAAACTGGCTCTAACTCCTTGCTGACACATTGCTGGTGAACATAAAGAATTACAGCAATATACATGTAAAAAGGGCTTTCAATGCACATTTGTGAGAATATTATGTGAAATTACATTAGATGACAATGTTAATGCTCTTAACAGGTTGTAGTGGGGTAAAAGAGTTTCGTAACACAACTCCGGGATGTTACACTGTCGGGGCCACTATTAATATTCGGGTCAATCTAACAGTACTATTATTTTCGGGGGACTATCTTTATGGCAGTATAATTTGTATAGTATTTGGAGGCACTGGGGAGCACATATTCCACAGTATTGGGGGTGGCAGCAGGATGACAGTGTTCGGGCACAAGAAGGGGAAGGATGATAGAAAAGTGAGGAACCTAAGATGTTTGTGTGCTGACCTCTGCAGAGACAGCAAGAACCATTATATATATATATATATTTGTGTGAGGCGCTTACAATAGTACAGTGAGGAACCCTAGGAAATAGGGTAATAAACGCAGTCGATTGTGGTGTGCCGAAACCGAGGATGAGGTAGGCCTGAGAAAGAAGAGGGCCTACCCAAGGCAAAGATATGGAAAGGAATGAGTGTGAATAAGTGGAGTTGTGGCAGGGTCAAGCAGTTCAGACCTCGAACGGTACAGGAGCCAGGTAAGGGGAGTGCCTTAAATAGGCTGGAGGTGGAACTCAGCCCCTCCCACAAATTCAGGCAAATTGCCTTAACACATATATATTACAAAAATGTTACTTTATATTTGTGCAGGGAGGGAGGGGCCCAATACTGAGTCTTGCTATGGGGCCTCATGACTTCAATGTACAACCCTGCCCCTCTTCTTTTTCTGTTCAGCTGCATTGACTATAATACTTTCGGACATGACTCGGGTGGATGAGTCCACAGCATGCGCCAGTGCAGCGGGGAAGCGAGGGACATTAATTGCTATGTAAAAGAGCTTCCTTCAACAGGTTAGCACCATACGGTAATTAGTCAATATGATCAGAGAACACAAAGCTGAAGTAGGTTTTTTATTCACAGAATTTATATCTTTTGTTCTCATGTCACTGACGGTGCCCGTCTGTCATTGATCCATGGCTGAACTGTACGATTTTTCCAAGATGAGAGACTTCTAGGGAGCTGATCATGTATACACTCAGAAGACTTCTCCTCTTCCTTGGGCTCCTGCCAAGAACTCAGATTATTTTTGAAATGTTGTTACTATATAAATCTCCTGGGAAGAGATCCTTAGGATCTAAAGATAAACCTGCGAGGACAGATGTAGAAGAGCTGAATCTGTGACTTGCCATAATTCATGGTGATATCACAATGGAGCAGATTTAGAAATAACTGTGGGTCTTTCAGCAATAAATGCAATTACTATGGGATTTCTATTAAAGTGGATATGTCAGCTTAATATAGTACCCTATGTAACAGCAGCCTGTCAACTGCCATTCTAAGAAGGGTAACGGGGTGGTGGGAATTTGGTAGATGAGGGGCAAGGGGAGTGCTCTACTCATGAACATACAGGACTCATGTTTGCTCTGTGTTGGTGACTAAGAGTACAGACCTCAAGAGATAATATCATTCCCTTACACAGTGCAGTATGTTAAGGTGACAGATCTATTTTAAACTTGAATGTAAGGTTAGGATTTTAAGATTTTACCCAAACACCTAATAGCACAATGCAATGAAAGTTTTTACCTTCATCCCTACTGTAACAGCTGAACAAGGATCTAACAACTTTCCGGTGAACAAGTATATAACTTCTATAATACCGCTCCTATGTACAAGAATATAACTTCTATAATACTGCTCCTATGTACAAGAATATAACTACTATAATACTGCCTCCTATGTACAAGAATATAACTACTATAATACTGCTCCTATGTATAAGAATATAACTACTATAATACTTCTCCTATGTACAAGAATATAACTACTATAATACTGCTCCTATGTACAAGAATATAACTACTATAATACTGCTCCTATGTACAAGAATATAACTACTATAATACTGCTCCTATGTACAAGAATATAACTACTATAATACTGCTCCTATGTACAAGAATATAACTACTATGATACTGATCCTATGTACAAGAATATAACTACTATAATACTGCCTCCTGTGTACAAGAATATAACTACTATAATACTGCCTCCTATGTACAAGAATATAACTACTATAATGCTGCTCCTATGTATAAGAATATAACTACTATAATACTGCTCCTATGTACAAGAATATAACTACTATAATACTGCCTCCTATGTACAAGAATATAACTACTATAATACTGCTCCTATGTACAAGAATATAACTACTATAATACTGCTCCTATGTACAAGAATATAACTACTATAAGGGGGGCGGAGCTTGACCTTGGAGCTGAATGGCTGCTTGTTCCTGAGCTCCTCTCCCTGGCAGCTATTATAGCCCCTTTTATTAGCTATTTACTCTGTGCCAATGGGGAAACCAGGCAAGGACCGTCACCCTGAGACACCAGAGCCGACTGGGGCCCGTTCCAGGCAACCGGAGATGGATAAATACCTCAAGAAACAGTCCAGGACTCCTGCTGCTGAAGTCTCCAAGAGGGCGCGGCAGCTCTCTGAAGCAGAGGAAGGCTCTGAGGCAGGAAGCACTTCTGATGTTTCTGATTGCAGACCACTGCGAAAGAGCTCCTCACTCTCCAAAGCAGATCTCAGGGACATTCTAGAATCTGCTCTTGCACCTCTTAAAAAGGACTTGGAAGAGATAAAAGGAGATCTGCGGCAGATTGGGAATCGTGTGGAGTCCCTGGAGCTAGCACAGGAAGCCATCCTGGTGCATGAGGGTAAGACCAGCGCAGCCCTGCAAACCCACAGAGACTTGCTAAACGATGCGCTGATGCACATAGAGGATCAGGAGAACCCGAGCCGGCGACGAAATATTCGCATCCGCGGCCTACCCGAAAATATTGCGATTGACGCGCTTCATTCAGTCGCATGTAAAATTTTCTCCTCCCTGCTGGGAGCTGAGAGAGCGGCTCCGATTGTGATCGAGCGCATCCACAGGGCCTTAAGGCCCAAGCCAAAACCTGATGAGCCGCCGCGGGATGTAGTATGCGGCATCCTAAGCTATGTGGACACTGCTCAAGGCGGGAAGGGAGGCCGACCGCATCATGTACGGTGAGACCCCAGTCCTTTTCTTCCAGGACCTGGCCCCCTCCACCTTAGCCAAGAGGCGCATCGTGAAGCCGCTCCTAGAAGGCCCTTAAAGCCACAGCTACGCCATTCCGTTGAAAAACGGGAGGCAGTATACGGTGCGGACCCCGGGTGACCTGAAAGCTATTTGGGGCCCTCTTGGGATTGAACCCATCACAGTTCCCTCGTGGATGCCGGCTGATCAAGGGGATCCCCTGCCTACCCCTCCAGGTATAGATTCGTTGCAGCAAGTTTCACCTTCCAGAGCTGGGAAACAAGGAAAAGGCCGGTCGCAAGCACCTGTTACCTGACTTTGTTCCGGGAAGCGCTGAAGGCGCTTTTGTTCACTCTTCACTGAGTTCAATGTTCTGTGACTTTGCTGGATCCCAAGACGTAGGAACTCTGTCTGGCTCTATCTGAGCTGAAGTTTAATCGTTTGTCCATTGGTTTTGGACTTATTTTAGGTCTTGGCCCACTGCCCCGTTCTCATGGGTTTTGGGCCTGACCCTATGCTTTACTACCTTGCCTGCATGAGATGCAGGTTACGAGCTGTGCACTAGAGCACTGACTGCACTGTTAGTTATGCGGGGGTTATATGTCTGCACTGTTGTCAGTTATGTTACTGATTATGTCCTCTCCCTCACCCCCTTCCTTTCCACCCCCGGTGGCCCCACAGGAGCCCCCCTCTGATAGATTTCGGCTGTTTGCCGCTATGAAAAAGGATCTCCATTGTGTCAGATGCTGGGTGGGGTCACATGCTCCCTGTCCATGGGGGGACATTCTTTGTTATTTGGGTTGTGTTACTGTCTCATTTGTTATGTTTTTTCTTTTGTCTTTCCCTTCCTCCTCTTTCCTCCCTTTCTTCCTCTTACTCCGTCCGTGGCTTTCCAGACTGGATGTCCTCTTGCTCTGGGCCGACAGGCCTCCTCTGTCTTTACTACTATGGCCTCTGTTGTAGTTGCCTCACTGAATGCCAAGGGTCTGAACGAGCCATGTAAGCGGTCTCAGGTGCTCTCTTTGTTACTGAAAGATGAGGCCTCCGTTGTATTCCTCCAAGAAACTCATTTTAAATCAGGGAAGATCCCGAAATTGTCCCAAAACGCATTCCCACAATGGTTTCATAGCTCTTTTGCCTCGGCTAGCAGGGGCGTCAGCGTGGCCGTCCACAAGCGCCTACCCTTCAAACACTCCGCTGTCCTTGCGGACACTGATGGTCGCTTCTTATTCGTTAAGGGGCACATTGCTGACGCGCCTGTTACCCTGGCTAATTTATATGCCCCTAATAGGGGTCAGATCCCCTGGCTCGTTCGGACTCTTGAGCAACTACAGGCTTTTAGTGAGGGCATGCTTATACTAGGAGGTGACTTTAATGTTACTATGGAGCCAGGCCTTGACTCGTCCTCTCAGAGGTCTGAGTTGTCCCACAAACTTCTGCGGCGTCTGAAGACTGCGCTGAAGAAGTTGCGGGTTATTGATGTGTGGCGCACTATGCATCCCTCTGGCAGGGATTATACGTTTTATTCAAACGCTAAAAAATCCTTCCAAAGGTTGGACTACTTGTTTTTATCCTCCCCCCATATTTCTCAGGTGGTAGACACGAGGATTGGGAACATTACGCTTTCTGATCACGCCCCAGTATTTCTCCGAGTGTCTATGACAGCTCTTCCTAAACGTGAGAGGATATGGCGTCTTAATGACACATTGATTTCCGACCCTACCAATGCAGCTAGAATCTCCCGGATTATGTCTGAATTCTTCTCTCTTAATGCAGTGGGCGACCCTCCTCCCTCCCCCTCCATCTTGTGGGAGACTCATAAAGCGGTGGTTAGAGGAGAATTAATTTCCCTGGGCTCGCATGTTAAACAGTTGCGCTCCAAGGCTGTAGATGACCTGCTATCCCGCATAGCGAGTCTTGAACTGACTCATAAGCAAACCCAGGCTCAGGCTGTGGCTGCTGAATTAGCGGAGGCCAGGACGGGACTGAAATACTTGCTCAACGCCAAATCAGCGAAACTTATATTCCGCCCCAGGTTTAAAGCTTATGCTCATGGGAACAAAGGGAATAAACTGATGTCTGCCATGGCTAAGCAGCGCCACATGTATTCATTTATCCCTGCTATTCTAGATGCGAAAGGCAATAAGCACAAGTCGACTCACGATATAGCGAAAGCGTTTAGTGCTTTTTATGCGGATCTATATAACCTCCCCACTCCAGACCATCCTGGTTCAGCCTCTATTGAGCAAGCCACAGATGAGTTCCTGTCCACTCTGAAGCTGCCCTCTGTTAGTCCCCTACAAGCTTCCCAACTAGTCGCCCCTGTATCAAGAGAGGAAATTGGCAAGGTCCTTTCCTCCATTCCTTTAGGTAAAAGTCCAGGCCCGGATGGACTCCCTATATCGTATTACAAGACCTTCAAAGACGCTTTGACTCCTCATTTTCAGGCACTCTGTAATTTCCTCCTGTCTGGAGGCTCTCTACCCCCCCAAACGTTAGAGGCCCACATAACTATAATCATAGTAACATAGTAACATAGTAACATAGTAGTAACATAGTACATAAGGCCGAAAAAAGACACTTGTCCATCCAGTTCGGCCTGTTATCCCGCAAGTTGATCCAGAGGAAGACCCCTCTCTAGTAGCTATAGCCTGTAATATTATTAAGCTCCAGAAATACGTCCAGGCCCCTCTTGAATTCCTTTATTGTACTCACCATCACCACCTCCTCAGGCAGAGAGTTCCATATTCTCACTGCTCTTACCGTAAAGAATCCTCTTCTATGTTTGTGTACAAACCTTCTTTCCTCCAGACGCAGAGGATGTCCCCTCGTCACAGTCACAGTCCTGGGGATAAATAGATGATGGGAGTGATCTCTGTACTGACCCTTGATATATTTATACATATTAATTAGATCTCCCCTCAGTCGTCTTTTTTCTAAAGTGAATAACTCTAATTTTGATAATCTTTCAGGGTACTGTAGTTGCCCCATTCCAGTTATTACTTTAGTTGCCCTCCTCTGGACCTTCTCCAGCTCTGCTATGTCTGCCTTGTTTACAGGAGCCCAGAACTGTACACAGTACTCCATGTGTGGTCTGACTAGCGATTTGTAAAGTGGTAGGACTATGTTCTTATCACGGGAATCTATGCCCCTTCTGATGCAACCCATTATCTTGTTGGCCTTGGCAGCAGCTGCCTGACACTGGTTTTTGCAGCTTAGTTTGCTGTTTATTAAAATTCCTAGATCCTTTTCCATGTCAGTGTTACCGAGTGTTTTACCATTTAGTATGTACGGTTGACTTGCATTTTTCCTTCCCATGTGCATAACTTTACATTTATCAGTGTTAAATCCATAAAGAAAACAAAGACCCTCTCCACTGTGGCAGTTATCGCCCGATTTCACTGCTAAATGCGGATGTCAAGTGGTGGGCCAAGATTCTGGCGCAGCGAATACAGCTGATCCTGCCGGATCTTGTTGATAGCGAGTGTGGCGAAACCAACCTCGCCACTGGGTTTTGGAGAGGGCTGTTTAAAAGCCTCTTGCCTCAGGATTATGGCCCATAGTAACTTTAAAGGAGAAAACAGACCGGCCGCACAGCTTAAATCTGTCTGTAGAATTGTATTTTATGTTATTATGCGTTCGGTTAAATTGTATGTTATGTGAGGGCACCCAGATAGCTAATATTATTGTATTCGTGTATTCTGAGTGCCATTCACCTAATGATATGCACTCAGACTTGAGCTATCTGGGGATATGTTAAATGTCTGTGTTTGCTGTGGGGGTGTGCCATTGTGTGTTTAAATGGTGATGTCTGTCCTGTTGTCTCCACATGTGTATTGGTGATCTCCCTTTGTCCTGAGAGATAATTGGATTGCCTTCGGTTGTCTGCGGGACAGAGAGGAGGGAACCATGATGCATTGTGGGGATGTGTTGTATCTGTCCTGTATTTGCAAGAAGTGTAATAAAAACCGGGCTGGGTGTGCAAGCACTTCAGAACACTGCTGACCCTCAAGACGGAGCCTTGTCTCGTTATTGGGGGGATTCCCTGTATGCTGTTGGAGACTGATTGCCAGGAGTGTAAGCTGACTGTACGCTTTTCCTGTTCGTCTGCTGACAGCTATTTGCGAGGTTCCAGTTTGGAGTGCTATTTTGTATCCAGTTCGGGAGGTTGGTGTTCTGCAGTAGCTGTGCCTGTCTCTCGGAAAGGGGCATATCGCCTAAACGGATTTTAACCCCTTGTCTGCTGAAACGGTCCGTTACAGCGAGCAAGTGGGGTTTGTGCGTGGCAGACGGGGCTATGAAAACACAATACGTTTGCTCCATCTTATGGATTGAGCTAGAAGCTCCTCTACGCCTCTGGCACGGACGCGGAGAAGGCCTTCGACAGGGTCGGTTGGCATTATATATCACGGGCCCTGTCGAGGTTTGGTTTCCCAGATTCGTTCATATCTGCGATCTTCACTCTGTACTCAGCCCCGTCTGCCAAACTCAAAATAAATGGTACGCTATCCCCCTCCTTTTCCATATCCAATGGGACGAGGCAGGGGTGTCCTCTCTCCCCATCTCTGTTTGTCATAGTGATGGAGACTTTGCTGTGCAAGATCCGGCAGGATCCTGCGGTTAGGGGCTTGACCATTGATTCTCGGACCCACTTGACAGCCGCATTTGCAGATGACCTACTTATTATGACCTCCCATCCCGAAACATCCTTCCCTAGGCTTTTGTCTCTTTTTGAGGAGTTTGGCTATGTGTCAAACTTTAAAATCAACTATAGCAAGTCAATGGCCCTAAACGTTACTTGTCCAGAATCGGTTAAAGAGGCCCTTCAGAATACTACCCCCTTTCACTGGGCTACAAAAGACATAGAATTTTTGGGAGTGCACGTCCCGGCTCAGGCGAAGGACTTATTTGCTCTGAATTATGCCCCCTTATTGTCCTCAGTTAGGAAGCAGCTGCACTCTATTAAACTGCCGTTTATTTCCTGGTGTGGCAAGAGGAACTACCTCAAGACCTTTATAGCTCCTAAATTTTTGTACCTTCTGCAGGTGTTGCCTATCTGGCTGCCGCACTCATTTTTTGTAGACATCCGCAGAGTTTTCTCCCTCTTTTTGTGGGGAAGTAAACCCTCCAGAATTGCATATTCGGTGCTGACCAGAGAGAGGAGGTTTGGCGGCTTTGGTCTGCCCGACATACGTTCCTACTATGTGGCCTTTCAACTATTTAGAGGTCTATCCCTCCTCAATAGCACTTATAGTGCTCCATATGTGTGTCTTGAGCGCTCTCTGCTCTCCACTAGAATGAAGCGGATTCTCTGGGGGTTATCCCCTTGTTCTCCGGGTAGTTCCTCTTTGCCACTCCTATGGAAGGGTATGTTTGTTGAGTGGGCCAAGCAGTTTAAGGATAGAACACTTGAGTTTCCCTTACCGGGTACTCCGCTTTCCTCTTTACAGTTTTATGTCCATCCGGAAGCCGAGAAGCCCTCAGGTATCTGGCCTCTTTTGGCCGAGATCCCTTTAAGTGAGATTAGGTCCCCGGATGGGTCCCTGGATTGGTCCACGGTCTTGAATGACCCTAAAGTCAAAAAAGCTTCCTTCCTACAGAGTTTTGCCCTGCAGAAGGAGATTAGGATGATTAAGCTACCACCCCCCACCACCTCTGGAACCCCCTTGGCTGTCTAAGAGACTGTCAGATGCCCGTAGGATCCCTAAACCGCTGTCTACCATATATAAGGAGTTACTCTCAGCCTCCCCTCCTGAGCTACATTTCCTTTCTTCATGGGAAAGGGAATTGTCCATCCACCTTACAGACCCGGAAAGAGCTTTTGTCCTTACACAATCTCACGGCTTTAGCCACTGTATTAAGGTACAAGAAAACAGGCTTAATGCAGATTTCCCAAGTGAGTGCTGGAGGTGTAGAAAAGACGTAGGCTCTCTATCACACATTTGGTGGCACTGTGAAAATATTAAAGCGTTCTGGACCAGTGTAGAAGCTCTGATAAATGAGGTGTGTGCTAAGCAGGTTAAGCTGGATCCTAAGCTGATCCTGCTTTGGTGCCCTAATGACTCGCTTTCCCCCTGTAGATCTGATCTTCCTACTATGCTCATCACGGCGGCGAGACTGCTTATCCAGCTGCTTTGGAAGGATACTAAACCTCCCACTGTTTCGATGTGGAGGGATAAGGTGGATCAGATCTACAGGTTTGAAGAGCTGGCCCACTGGGAATCTTGCACGCGTTCCCGCTTTCTGAAAATCTGGTCACCCTGGAAGACATATAGGAAGTTCCCCTGACGGAGTTGGGGAAAACACCCCTACCCCCCCCCCCCTTTCCTTTCCTTTCCCTTCCTTTCCCTCTCTTTTCCTCTTATTTGTGTTATATTAGATTTTTATTGTCTGTCACATTTGATGTATCATTTTGTACAACATGTGTTGCACTGACATGCATTTGTGGTCACTTCCATGACCGATTTGTGACTATGCCTTACCAGTGATGCTACGATGGTTTGTGATCGATTGATATGCCTTACTCTTTGAATAAAAATAAATTTGGTTAAGATTATAGCTACTATAATACTGCTCATATGTACAAGAATATAGCTACTATATTACTGCTCCTATGTATAACAATATAACTACTATAATACTGCTCCTATGTACAAGAATATGACTACTATAATACTGCTCCTATGTACAAGAATATAACTACTATAATACTGCTCCTATGTACAAGAATATAACTACTATAATACTGCTCCTATGTACAGGAATATAACTACTATAATACTGCTCCTATGTACAAGAATATAACTACTATAATACTGCCTCCTATGTACAATAATATAACTACTATAATACTGTCTCCTATGTACAAGAATATAACAACTATAATACTGCTCCTATGTACAAGAATATAACTACTATAATACTGCTCCTATGTACAAGACTATAACTACTATAATGCTAACTTTTAATATAATATTAAACATTTTAAAACATTTTAAACAATTTAAAAATATTTGTAAAAATGTAGTGAAACATAACAAAAAGCATAAAAATTTGCTATCATTTTGACAGTACTAAAACTGTAAAAAAGTATTCCTTGTGCATAGGGCTTACTGTAGATGACAATATACTCGGAAACACAAAAAGACCTCACACAGAGACGCCATAGAGTAAAATAAAAAAGTTTCCGCTCTCAGAATGATACGAGCCAAAAATGGAAAAACACGATGACTTCCTTACATGTGTTTTCCATTTGCAGGTATTAGGATCAGATCTGATATTGATCCTCTATGTAAATGATAAGGGATGTTCACTAATGATGCATTTCTGTCTTGAATTATTCAATACAAAAACAGGTGCAGGGCCCGTGGTGTCACATAAAGCCCCATCCATCATGTCTTTTTTCCCATCTGATGATAAAATCCATTGCTCTGGAGGCTCTGGACATTCTACACATCTGGATCATAGGGAGACTTCACTGATGGAAATTCCTCACGTTCTTCAATCCATTAAGTTATTGTGAAAAACATTTAACAGCGCTTTGATACAAGGTGGAACAGAGGGCGCCAAAACATGCCATAACCTTAATGCGCGGTGTGGAGTATAAAGGTTCTCTCGTGCCTCGGGAAATTTAAGCCTTACAGTAAAAGTGGTCCCGTAAGAAAACTTCAGTGAGAAAGGGCCATAAAATTCTAGTGTTCTGAGCGAATGGGGCCGTAAATATTTAATATTTAATCATTTTATGGATGGTTGTAATTCAAAGCTTTGGAAATATTACTACTTATATTGGAATGAACGGTTTGGTCTTTTATGATGAGTCCATCGGACATTTTGTCAGTTGTTTGGAAAAATCTCACTTTTGGATCTTCGAAGAAATTATTATTTAAGCCTCCTGTTGGAGTGAGGGTATAATAGTCATACTAAGACATTATAGGATTACTTAAAGGGATTTTCCACATTGGACATTTGCTCTTTGTTGGAAGGTTTTCCCCAACAATAAGGAGAGTTGAGGAACCAGGCAGCAAGTGTTCAATTTTCCTGCAGTGCCACCACAGGAGAAATCAAGTCTTACAGAAGTGTTGTCAATATTATTGGACTGTCAAAGTAATTTGCAGACTTGGGTCCTCCAGAGCAGGCTATGTGTTTGAAGAACTGGCAAATATATTATGGTCTTCACCAGGACACACCTTTCTGACATCTGAACATCTAACTAGCTGAACATCTATGAGGCTTGACACCGATACCGCTCTACATGTGGAGCTGTTTTGAGGGTGTATACGTGAATTATCTTTGTTGGCTTTGTGCGGGTAGCCTCCTGCTTGTGGTTTATCGCTATGCTTTCTAGGTGGTTGTCGTAAGCAGGTCCCATGTCATTCTAGCATCATGGTAAGTTATCTGATGATCTAGAAGGTAACACCAGCAGCTTCCTGTTTTCGAGTAGTAACTTCAGCAGCTTCTGTCTCGACTGACTTCACAACATAACCTCAGCATCATCTGCAGGCATAAGCCCAGATAAGATCACGAAACATATGAAAATTGTGGGGCAGCATAGGAGCTCAGTTGTTAGCCCTGGTGCCTTGCAGTGCTAAGGTCCTAGGATCAAATTTCACCATGGACAATATCTACAGTACATAGAGTTTGTGTGGGTTTCCTCCAGGTTCTCCGGTTTCCTCCCACACTCCAACGACATATTTAGATTGTGAGCTCCATTGGAGACAGCAAGCAATAATAGCATCTGTAAAACACTAAGGAATATGTCAGCGCTATATAAGTGAGTAAAAAAAATAAACTGTCTAAAAGAAAAACTGCCTTTATTGTTCAGAGCAACCAATCACAGCAAAGCTTTCATTTTTTTTTCTGAGCTTGTATAATGAAAGCTAAGCTGTGATTTGTTGCTTTGGGCGAGAGAGGTGTTTTTTTTGGATAGTTTTCTAAATCTGTCCATTGGTACTTGATAGGATTTGGCCTAGCTGTTAAAGTGGGTAATTGCCTCCACCATTGTTTGCCATGTATTTCATTGAAGACATTTTTTCTTCGTAATAGCTGATATGTATAATGCAGCACACCCACAATGTTCCTGTTATTGTTGCTGACCACCTTGCCCAGGTGGAGTTGGCGAGGTGACAGCCAGCAGGATGCCTGCTGCTTGATAAACTGATCGGCCGTGTGGGTACTCTCGTCCAGGCTGGTCAGCGCTAACACTGCATGGCAGTGCTTCACTTTACACATATGATAGGAAGGAGGGGGATGTCCATTGTGGACGGTGCGTAAGAGGTGGATAAGTGTTGCTGTGGGTAACAGACTGGCACAAATGTGAAGGTGGCAATAGGACCTGGCCTTGTTGCTGCAATGCTGTGTCATCACTGTTTGCGAAAACATTGACTCAGTGGGATGTAAAAGATAAGTACTTGTACTGTGCCTGCCCATCACAGCTGCAGCAGGTGTGGTGCAGGTGTGCACAGTTGTGTGCGCCTTGCTGGACAGCGACAATTTCATGGAGCAGCCCACGTTTTTGGGAGAAATAATGCCAGCTAAGTATCTTCCATTGAGGCTGAGCACACGCCATCAGTTCCTTAAAGGCAGTAGAATCCACTAAGTGGTAAGGCAGCAACTGCAGACAGTGACCAGTCCTTCACTCACTTTTTTGTTCTAAGCTTTCCCTATTAAAACTGTAAAATCCCACCCAATTAAATCTCCATTTCTCTTCCCATAGTGCCCTTGTAGTGTCCCTAGTAACTGTCTTGTGACTGCAATTGTTTTTTGTCAAACACACATCACATCCACAGCTGAGAACAGATGGCCCCCTGGCTCGTTCTGATCAGAAGGACCTGGCTGAGTACTGCCTCCTGATTGGCTGATCAGACTGTTTGTCAGCCTCTGAGATAATTGGACCAAGCCCTCTACCCTCCCTCCCAGGGTCATGTGATCATTCATGTTCTTCCTTCCTGTCATTGTTCCCGCCAATACTCCCATAGAAATGTTTTTTGCTCGATTTGTCCGAAGCAAATTGCAAAAACATTGGATTTTTTTGTTAGACATATTTTTGGGAAATTTATTATGAATATGATTTATTTAGAATCTATTCGCTCACCTCTAGTTGCATCAATTACTGTTTTACTTCTCTGTAGAACTCGAATCTTGCACACAACCAGACTGTTCTGTCTTGGGATTTATTCTTACTAAGATAATTCTAATTGTAGTCTCTCAGTATTGTCATCCTCATGTGCGAAGATTTAATTGCTATCTCCATGCCTGTTGAGTGTTGACTTAAAAGAGGAACCATTCAGTTTGAAGAAAGTCTGCAGAAACGCTTGACATCTTCTGAGGAAGTGGAAATGTTCCAGAGACCTCAAAACCACAACTTCCGATGCTGTACTGACAGTGCAGATACATGAACTTGTGAGCTACGGAACCTGCACCTAACTTACATTAGTATCTGCATGTGAAATAGCCTTTGTAGGAGGGCTTCGTTAACTTTTTGATAATATTACACCTGCAAAAAAATAAAGTAACAAAACATGTTTCTGCAGCTGATGGAGTGTATCAGATGTTGACTGATATAGAAAGTTTTTTTTAGGGCTTAAGTCTACACTTCAAAGAGTTCAGTGTAAAATCCTATGAAATTATGCATTGAAACCATGTAACCTCGGATTAGATGGTTGGGTTAAATTTCATCCCAGATATCAATGATGGTCGGAGATCATAGAATGCAATGTGATGGGTTAAAGATTTCAAGGGAATAAAATCTCCCAGTCACGGCAAGGTGATAGATGTGCTTAACAGAGCACTTTAAGGTTGATGGGTTCCAAACGTTTTTAATGATTACTGCTGCTGTAATGTCCTGGAGTAAGGGTACATTGGACTATGGACATTTGTGGACATTTGCCCATATGGCTACTACACAAAGGTATCAACTCACTACTTTAGTGCACTTGGAAGGGTTAACTTGCGCTATGATTTGTGCCCTTGTTTACATTTATACTGTTGGATATTGTCAAACAGCATTCATATGGTTATTGTAATATATCCTGTTCATTTGCACTGATATTGCACTATATCTGCACAGCACTGTCTAAAGGGTTAATGCACATCTAGCTAATACAGAGAGACTTTGTATTGAGCAGTTAGAAATCCTCCACAGTTATTATAAGGGACTATGCAAAGTTGAGGGAAAATGAGACGCCCTGACCTTCTGACTGTCTGGTTTAGCTCTAAGGCTACTTTCACACTAGCGTTAATATTTTACGGTATTGAGATGCGTCATAGAGTCTCAATACCGGAAAAAAAAATAATTCAGTTTTGTCCCCATTTATTGTCAATAGGGACAAAAAGTAACTGAATAGAACGCAGTGCTCCAAAATGCATTCCGTTCCGTTCTCATACCGGAGAGCAAACCGCAGCATGCTGCGGTTTTTCTTTTTGTCGTTGATGTGGAACAAAACTAGGAGAGACTTTGCCAGACTGCATGAGTCACCAGAAGAAGACACTGAGATACTCTGTCACAAACCCTGGGTCACCAGCCCTTTGACTGTAGGGCCAGCCAAAGAAATGAGCCATAGACCCTGGGCCACCAGCTCTTTGGCCAGGGTACCAGCCATCTGAGAGAGGGAGTGACAGGCCTTTCCTCATCACAGAATCTTCTTCTGCTCAGGAGGAGACTGGAGAAGTTAGCTTAGTGCCTGTATAGATTTTGCATTTGAGTCCCTCCAGCAAAGAAGTACACTGGTTTACTGCAAACCCGGAGTCTCTGGACTTATTCCCCATTAGGATGCACCATGCCTTACCAACCCTTCTGGAGAGCAGCAACATGTGGTGACACTATGAAGGTGTCGGGGAACCCAGCATAGGGTTGGCATCACCCCAAATCTGTCCACTGCTTTATCACTATTATTTGAGATTGTGGAAATCTTCCATGGCAAGAGACTCCTTGAAGACAAGGCAAATGACTAGGAGTATGTTTCCCTGGTGTTTAGTGCTACCAGCATGACTAGCAATGCTTACAAAGGCAGTGATGAGGCTTTGAAATTCCGTTGTGGACCTGTTTAATCAAATAATGAATTTGCAGACACTACTCCTCCTTACCTGAGTGCTGCGAACAGAGAGGACCAAGATCTTGGCCAAGAGAGGTTAGACCCTGAATCCACTTCAGGAGTAATTCAGCTCCAGAACAATTTCAGAGGAAGTCATCTGACCTATAGGGTAGTTTTATGAGTAGTGCCTTAGTTGAATTTGCACCCAGGGCTCCACTGCTAGGACACTGTCAAATGTCAATCCATTTCCTATCCATTCCTACAGAGCCCAGTGGGTCAAATATTTCCTGCATTGACTGTGGACTGAAACTCCTGGGATCTAATGCAAAATCATAGCCTCATCCTACCATGTGCCATTACAATACTGGAAGCTTTATTTGTGACAGATGGGCCATTGGGCCTCTCATGCTCCACAGTCAGGGTGCAATTGCTACCTTTGCGCCCCCTAGGTACTGTTGAGAAGAGCAAAACAATGTATACCGTAAAGCAGGCTATTATCTGCATTATTGGCCACAGGTCCCCTCTCCACTATTCACTGCATCCGGTTTGATTTACTGTAGTATATAACACTTAGTCGGCATTGTTTTCAGAGCATCTCATTGTGTTACATCAACTGAAGCAATGAAAGCCATAAAATAAAGAATTATACGGGAAAGGGATTTGCGGTCCGTGATAAATGTAATTTGTTATAGTATCATTCAGGCGCAGCTCATGCTCAGAGCAGATCAATGGAAGCTGGATAGCCAGGGTATTGCGCTTTCAGCTGAAATAAAAGGACTAAATATAAAAATACTTGTATTGATCCTAAGATACAGCCAGTATTAAAATCAAGAGCTGCATTCACCATCCTGCAAGCTTCACAGCTGTAATCTCCCAGCATTCCTCTATGGTACAAAAAACTGGGAGGTTCTCATTTTTGTTTTGGACTCCAATTTTTCATGATACAAATTCAATACATTAACCCAACATGCTAGCAAAAACCCTTGATGGGGTGCAATGGACATCATGACCACTGGGTGGCCACATTTACACATTTAGAGCATACATAACTCTGGACAGAGTACTGCAAAATCATGTTTTTTTCAGTGCTGGCCATCTTACTCCATACATCTCAGGATATGTCAAGCAAAGAGGAAAAAGAAGGAAGGACACGGCTGGTGAAAAGCTTTGAATGGATTTAAAAAGCACCTGTGAGCAGGATCAACCCTATTAAACCAGGCATAATGCCTGGTAGGGTTGACCCCGCTGATTAAAATGATATCTATGTTGTGAAAAAAGGTTGCAGTGTTTCTTAGAGAAAATACTTTTAGGGTTTGGTGCTCCTCATCTTCCCAGTGCTGGTCATGGTCCTCGATGCACTGAAGCCCTCATTTGCATGACGAGTAAGAATCTTTTTTTCTCAGGAAGGCCACAAACGATTTTCACCAGACAGGTATCATTTTAATCAGCAGAACCACCCTACCAGACAGTATGCCAAGATTAATAGGCTTGTTCCTGCTTGCAGCAGTATATAACTGAGCTGACCTCTTAGGTGAACATTCTGAGAAGGAATCCAAAGAGCACCTGGTGGTCCTATAAAGTATGTTACATCAATACCTAAACAAAGTAGTGGCACAGTGACCCATTCAAAATGCTAATGGTTACAACAACCCTACTGGCATCCCTAGACATCTATGCAGTAAAGGTGCTAATGTCAACATCCCTGGTGGTCTAGGGTAGTGATGGGCATAGTTTGAGCTAGCCAGGGTGGGCATACTGTAGTTCTGACCCAGTCTTCAAAAATACAATTATTATATCACTTTATGCTTACAATCATGTATAAGGTATTGATAAATCCAGGAACAACTTATCATGGGGTAACTATTTTAGATTTTTTTTTTCCTATCAATATCAATTTTGACTCCACTCGCTTCAGGTCTGCACAAAGAATATTGCAAAACTACTGTAAATACCTTGATTATATCTATAAGTCAATTGTTCATTACCCTATAACAGGGATGCCCAACTTGCGGCCCTCCAGCTGTTGTAAAACTACAACTCCCACCATGCCCTGCTGTAGGCTAATAGCTGTAGGCAGTCTTGTCATGCTGGGAGTTGAAGTTTTTCCACAGCTGGAGGGCAGCAGGTTGGGCATCCCTGATCTATAACATACACTTCTCTATTTAAAAGGGTTTTCCGAGACTTTTCTATTGATGACCTATCCCCTGGATAGGTCATCGGTATCTGATTGGTGGGAATCTGACCAGTCGATCAGCTGTTAGAGAATTTACTGGCGCTCCTGTGAAAGCCGCGGCCTTCTCTCTGCTCACCAAGCTCAGTGCTGATGAATGTGACATCATATGGCCTAGGGAAAGCTGCTAGAAGGCCGCAGCACTACTGCAAGTGCTGGTGCCTTCTCAAACAGCTGATCGCCAGAAGTCCTGTGCGTTAGACTCCCTATCCAGAGGACAGCTCACCAGTAGGGCTGAGCAAACCCGAACTGCAAAGTTCGGGTTTGTACCGAACTTTGCGAGTTCGGGAACCCGGACCCGAACCCGGACTTTTCCACTGAAGTTCGGGTTCGGTGTTCAGGTGATTTTATTATTTTCCATTATAACATGGTTATAACGGAAAATAATAGCATTCTGAATACAGAATGCTAAATAAAATGGCCATTGAGGAGTTAAAAATAATATAAAAAAACTCACCTCATCCACTTGATCGCGCAGCCGGTATCCTCTTCTTTCTTCTTTCTGCAGGACCTGCAAAAGGACCTGCGATGACTTCACCCCACTCATCCCTACTCACCAGTAGTAAATTCTTAGAAAACCCCTTTAACCAACTTCTGCTATATTTTTGACATACAGTCCTTCTTAGGTCTTACTTTTTAAGTTTTCTTTTTTTGTAAATTCGAAATGTATCCTCTCTCACAAATCATAGAAGATGTCTTTTAAGCAAATCCCACCAGGACCTATACACATGAAGTCTACTTCTCTAATATGTAAGTGAAGGAAATTGACAAGAGAACACTTCTGGCGGTGAGATGTACATTATTGGGATTTTTGAACAGAAGCCAAAGTTGTAAAGATGTAATTTACGACATGTTACATGTGGACCCCTCTTTGTAGAAATGTGCTTGGTACTTCCTAGAATTAGAGCCCTGTAATTTCCACATAGAAGAACATTCAGTCTGGGAAGGTACTACCAGACTTAGCAGACAGCGTGTTCTCAGTATTCGATCTGTTAAATCTATTACTGCGAAACAGCAGAGCATTCCCTGGAAGTCCTCTGAAATCCACTGTCACCTTTGCCCTAAGTAGGTGCTACATACAGTTCGCTATGGCACTAACATGGGAAAATATTCCCAAACTACTTCTCAGATAACTGGCCGTTATATGTAACAGAGGTTCCACGGATATCCATTACCTTCATACATGAACAATGCAATGACTGTAGATTTCTGCTATTCGGTCACTCAAACTTTTTGTTGGATGTCATTAGTTGCTGTTTTTTAAGGCAATATTTGGGGATGCAATGATGGGCCAGAAGTGCAACTTGAGATTCTGGGGTTCCAAGGTAAATCAGTAGCAGGGTCCACACCTACCATGTGCTACGCATGTTTAACACCAGTTTATTTCTATGTAGCAGGGGGTTGTTCCCATGGAGCCAGAGGTGACTGTAACCTTGGCATCCTCCATATCTGAAGATGATCGTCAGAGGAGCATTACACGCGGCCCCCAGAGCCATGGTTTGTGGCCCCCATCCTGCTGGGCAGAAACACAGCTGATCGTGTGATACGCAGCGCCGCATCACAGAGCATTACAGCTCTTGCAGCAGGACGGGTCAGAGACAGCGGGGGAGCCGAGGAGAAGGCAAAAGCAGTGTATCAGCGCTTCTGCCTTCTCCTCACACAGGTGAGCGGCGCGCCGTGCAGTTTAGACCCGGCGATCACGTGATGTCAGGGGCAGAGGACTGCAGAGCCTCACCAGCTCTGCCCTGTACAAAGCCTCGCCAGGAGGCTGGTTTTCCCTGTAACTGGGGCTCCTTTGGATTCTCCAGTTACAGTGGAAATAATGCAACAAAAAAAAAGTCTGTGTCCCCAAAGGTCTTTTATGAACCTTTTGGGGACAAATTATGTGGCAAATACATATATATATATATTAAAAGTTTAAAAAAAATTAAAACACAATAAAAAAAATACAAACAAAGGAAAAAAGTGCAAAAAATAAATAAAAAGTCAGTGTCCCCTAGAGGACTTTTAAAGACCTCTTGGCGGACATACAGTGGTGCAAAAATATATAAAGAAAAAAGAAAAGAGAATTTTAGTAAAAAGATGTAAAATAAATAAATAAAATGCAAGTAAAAGAAAACTATAAAAAGGAAAAAGTGCAAAATAAAATTGTTCGCTGTCATATTATGTGGCAAAAATATATTTTAAAAACAAATAATAAAGTGATGAGAAAAAATAAATAAAATACCAAATAAAAGGAAAAAAAAAGAAAATGTGCAAAATACAAAAAGTCATAAAAAGCTGCAAAAGTTATTTTGGTAGTCCACAAAGTATGTGTTTGAACCACGAGTGCTAAATCACAAAAAAGTGACTGGTCATTAAAGGGTTAACCAATAGGTGCTTTCCCGGCTAGTAAGGCCTCATACACACGACCGTACCTTTTCTTTTGGTCCGCAGGACACCAGCCATGTGTGTTCTGCATTTTGCAGAACGGAGTAACGGATGCGGGCAGCACATGGAGTGCTGTCCGCATCTTTTGCGGCCCCGTTGATGCGGCACAGATGCGGACTAAAACAATGGCCGTGTGCTTGAGCCCTCAGGGAAAATGCTTACTGGTTATTGCAGGGCACCTACAGTATATCTGGTTATAACCAGTGAGCGCCACTTAAAGGAGTTTCCTAGTTAAAATGATTTTTAACCAGTTCCTGCAGCATAGTCCCTGACACAGAAGATTCCTACTTTCCGGCTCTCGCTGTCTCCATCCTCCGCTCCCGGAGCACCTCTCTATGACTGACTTTAGCGGTGACACGCTGCTTGTGGCCACATCACCACTGAAGCCAGGCATTGGCTGGAGAGGTACAAGTGACTATGGCCGTATCCAACTGGATGTGAACAGCGCCAGAACCAGAAGATGGAGACAGCGGGAGCGGCGGGGAGCAGGAAAGTATGAATCTTCTGTTTCAGGCCCATGCTGCAGGAACGTGTTAAAAATCTGTTTTTACCAGAAAATCTCGAAAGCCCCTGTTACACGGCACGATATTCAGGACAGGACATAGGGGCGATCATTCCTGATATCTGGCCGGTATAATCGTGCCGCCGATCAGCCGATAAACAAGGAGTCACTCGTTTGTCGGCTGATTTGCATACTTTATCAGAATGAAAGACGTACAGTTATCGTCAGCACATCTCACCGTGTAATCAGGGATCTGCTGCCGATAATCGATAGAAGTGAATGAGGGAGGAATGACTGCGGTAGTGATCATTCCTCCCCAGTCACTTTGCATTAGCCTGTGCAATAGGCTGATAAAAACAAGTGCTGATTAACTTTATTTTTTGCAGCCCCTTGAAATAGTGCGATGTGACAATGCAGCCCCCAGACCAAAAAAGGTTGTGCACCCCTGGTATAATGTAAACAAAATTTTGACTTCCACATTACTTCCTGTTAAGGCTACTTTCACACTTGCGGCAGAGTGATCCGGCAAGCAGTTCCGTCACCGGCAAAACGTATGCCAACTGATGGCATTTGTAAGACTGATCAAGATCCTGATCAGTCTGAAAAATGACTGATCAGTCAGAAAAATGCATTGAAATGCCAGATCCGTCTTTCCCTGTCACCTGGAAAAACAGATCCATAATTTTTCTTTTTTCACCTTCCATTAATACATTCCTATGGGGGAAAAAAATGCCATTCAGGCAAGTCTTCAGTTTTTTGGACGGAGATAATACCATAGCATGCTGCGGTTTTATCTTTGTCATGATCAATTAAAAAAGACTGAACTGAAGACATCCTGATGCATCCTGAACGGATTACTCTCCATTCAGAATGCATGGAGATAAAACTGATCAGTTCTTTTCCGGTATAGAGCCCCTAGGACAGAACTCTATGCCGGCAAAGAAAAACGCAAGTGTGAAAGTACCCTAACTCAGTGACTTGATGGCTTGATTACCATCTTTGTGAATTGTATAATTATTGCCCCTGAGGACCGTGTTTCAGGCTGAATTAATGTGCATATACAGTAATATAAGCACATTTTTGACCCCATATTATGGCTACAAATCCATCCAAGCCTGACCACACCTCTAATGACCCAAACAGCAACATAGACCCCTGTGATTTTTTTTTTAAACTAGCCTTAAGGGGGAGTCCACATTCTAAATAATAAGTGTCTGATCACGGTACACCTAGATGCTCACAATCACAAGAACTTGGGTCTTGTGTCCTCCATTTAAATGGAGCAGCAGTTATATAGGCATATTGCTGCTCCCCTCAAAGTCTATAGGACTGATGGAGGTAGCCAAACTCTCTCAAGCATGACCACTGCTCCAGTGAAAGGACATGGGACCTCTGTTTTTGTGTTTCTTGGTGGTCTCAGAGGCCAGCTCCTTCCCAGCAACCAGGGACCTATCCTGTAGGTACGCAAGTGTTGATTATGGGAAACCCCTTTAAGAAACTTATTAGACAAATGAGATACACTATTCTATGCCAAGAGCAGCCCTTGAGCAGGCAGGGACTTTAAAGAGAATTGGTCAAGTCACTAAGGAAAAAGTGTAATCAAGCAGTGCTCAATATCATTTGATCTCATAATTAAAAGTAAATACAAAATACAGCAATCTAGCAAAAGTGAAAATTCTACTGTATACATCAACTTTAAAGACATTCAGAAGAAAAATAAAATTCTCTTGTTGTGGGCTTATCTGCAGTTGACTAACCCCAGTATAGACAGACGATTTTAAATTATGTTAAAATAATGTGAATATAATGATAAACGCTTCCTCAAACAATAAACTGGGCATAAGTTAAATGTGGGCAACAGTATTTTTCAGGAACCAACTTAATATTCAGGGTATATACTTCGACAAATCCGTTTCTAATGACTGATTCATTAACTGTGATTGGAACGTTTTAACATTTCAAGACAAAGATTAACATATTCAGTGTAGAAGCTGCAAGAATCACATCCTTTCTTTGAAACTTTCTAAGAACTTTCCTCTAAATTAGCAACTATAGCACTAACGTATGGCCCCATCAACCTAAGAATCTAAATGCCCGCCCCCCTTTTCTTTCTAAAAACAATTCCGTACCACCCACCTCACAAAAGAGTCACTCAAGTGAATAGATCATATAACATCTTGCCACTGGGCACCACTTATAAATGATGGAACCAAAATGCCTTCCTAAAGAGAGCTTTTTGTTGACATCAAAAGGATATTTGCGAAATGGAGCAAGAAGATGAAAATATATATATATTTTTTTAAATAAACGATCTTTAAAAAATGTCACTAAAAATGTAATTTCTAGATTAACACTAGATTTAAGATAAAAAAGGAGAAATCTGTTGATTTGATTGCAGTGTAAATGTTTATTTAATAGAATGAAAGAATTCAGAAAATACACTAAAATTTGTTTCAAAATAAAATTTAAAAATGGAATTCAAAATTAAAATTTTAAATGAACGTTCAAATAAAATTAAGCATTAAAGAAACTAAACAAAAAATCAACTAAGAATTCATCTATAAGACACGGATAAATTAACATGCATCCCAACTGATTTTTATATCTCCTTAAATTTTTGGAAATGCTAAATAAAAATAGGAATAGAAGGTACAAGTTAATATATTAGGTGCGTGAACTCCACTGAAAATAGCTGCTTTATTTAAAAAAGGCAGGGTATTAAAGATCTGAATAAGAAATGTGCTGTACATTAACCATTTCTGATGGTTTAACAAAAGCCAGTGAGAAAGGCACGAATCTTAATTCTTTTACTCAATAATCTAGTTTGTCAGCTCCCGTTCTAAGAGCGGGCCTAACTTGTCTTGCCCATTGAGGCATATAAGTGGCAATTCACCAGAATCATCATTTCCTCAGAGTTTAATAGCTTCACAGAGATTCTTTCATCTTTTTCTTGACCTCCATCTTTTCCTCTTTTCCCATCTTAAGATTTAAACAGGAATTTGCAATCAGTTAGTGTAGCGCTGCCCATGACCTGCATGTCTTTTGAAGAAATGCTCCTTAAGACCTCATTGATGTCTTTCATTCTCCTTCTGTGGGCTGAGTTGCTTCTTAACTGGACAGGAAACACAGAGACCCTGCTGGAAGCCCAATTGTGTTTTGTTTCATTAGCAACACAAAACCCTCAATGGAATTTCAACTCGTACAACCGACTCGTCTTATGAATATTTCTTAGAAAACTGGCAGCTCAAACTGGGAATGGAATGTCATTGGTTAAATAGACGATTTCGATAGATTATTTTTTGGGCCTAGAGATAAATTCCTTTGATGGGTTGACATGAAATGTTCCAGCCTTCACTGGGAAAAAGCAAATCTTTATTAATATACTGGTTTTGAAATGTAGCCATAGTGAAGTAAATTAGTGTGTAATATTATGCAGGTATGCAAAAGCATTAGATATTTTTGGAATAGTATTATTGTGGGAAAACATGGGTGTCCACATCTCTAAAATATATTAGATTTATTCTTCATTTCATTTATTTTTATAGTGAATCAATATGGATAAAAGTTAAACTATTTTAACAGATCGAGTTCAGATATATGTCAGTATATTTCAGTACTGTATATGGGAGTCTTATCAAGACTTACCATCAAAAAGTCATAAAAACATAATTGAAGGGGTAAATCCAACTTTTTTTCAGACCTCAGACAGTGGCTGGACCAGTAGTGGTGATCATACTTACGTGGTCCCGTCGCTAGGTTCCAGCTCCATTGCTCCACTGCTGGCTCTGCAGCTCCCGTCTCTCTCTGCATCAACATCCAGGGGGGGGCATGCCATTGGGATTTTGATGCAAATGTTGCAATGGAGCTGGAACCCAGTGGCGGGGACCAGGTAAGTATGATCACCATTGTGGGTCTGGCAATTCACTGAGGTCTGAAAAAAAGTTGGATAACAACTTAAAGGGAAATGCTTTAAAATGGCCACTAGCAACCTGTCCTAGAATATGAAAAGGACTGGCTGCCATCACTTGCAGAGTTGGTTAGGAGGTGATGGGTCTCACTACACACCACACTGCTCTGCAACAGATGGTAATGAGCATGGTTCTCCAACTTTTTTGCCAGACCCATGGAGGTGATCATACTTACCTGGGTTCCAGATCAGAAGAAAAAAAAACTATGCAATACAGATGTCACACCGATGTAATCAGTTTTTTTTTGTTGCAGATCCGCATTTTGCGGACCACTAATTATATACGTTCATGTGCATTAGCCCTAATGTGGGAATGATAGCAGCATTGTCCTCAGCCCAGCCAGTGCCATGTAATCCAGACAGCTAAAGTTTTCACTGCCACCAATGTGCCCATCTATATGAAAGAGCTGCCCCTACCCCCTAGACTTGGGTGGCTAAGGTGCTGTGATACGGCTCAACCACGTAGTAAATGCAGTTTTTTTATGGAGAATAGGGCCAATGTGCAAAATCCATGGCCTCTAAAAACAGTTCCTTAAACACATAAGTAGGGGGAGATATAAATCACAGAAACTGAAGCTAGATCCCCCTTCTTTGTGGAGTTGCATCTCCCTCCTCTCTGAAGCTGCATCTCCCTGCTCGCTGAAGCTGCATCTTCCTCCTCTCTGAAGATGCATTTCCCTAATCTCTGAAACTGCATCTCCCTCCTGTCTGAAGCTGCATCTCCCTCCTGTCTGAAGTTGCATCTCCCTCCTCTCTAAAGCTGTATCTTCCTTCTCTCTGAAGCTGCATCTCCCTCCTCTCTGAAGATGCATCTCTCTCCTCCCTGAAGCTGCATCTCCCTCCTGCCTGAAGCTGCATCTCCCTCCTGCCTGAAGCTGCATCTCCCTCCTCTCTGAAGTTGTATCTGCAGTGCGCCAGTCCTTTAGGGGAAGCGACTGTGAGGTCACGGGGGTCAGTTAACAGACCGAAGGTTGCTCTTGGTACTCACAATTCTTAATATACCCTGGGCAGGCGTACAGCAGTGATGAAGAGGCTGGCACAAAGATCCTCTGGGGCACTCTCTGGATATAGGGACCAGGCCGGGTGGTAGATGAGGTGCCCTGGGTGTTGGAAGTTTAGTGTGCCGGTGGCAAGATCCCTTACAGTTCGTGATGCCAGTGCCGGTAACGGTGGCACACCGATTTGTTAGAGGAATAATGGAGGTACACACGTTTGTAGTGAACTAGAACTCCTCTTTACTGAACAGTTCAACTATATGCAGGCTTCAGACAGTTCCATGTGAAAGGATATTGATATAAGGCAGGCTTTACATAAATGACAGGTAGAATCCTAGCAAGGTAACTCAGAGGGAATAAAACTCACAGATCAGGCTGTACTCTCTGCAGAATCCTGTCTGGCTTTCTCCAAGGCCCGTATGCCTAATAGCTGGCTTTATCCTTGGGTAGGGAAACCTTCCTCTGGTATAAATCCTCTTGCTGTCAATAAACTTCTGCCCTTCAGCTTTCTACTTGGCTGGATAAGATTGGCACTGCTCTGTACTTTGCAAGATGCAGGATCGCTTCAGGAGGAAACTCTTCTCCTGGATGCAGGCTAGGAACCTGGGCTATCTAGCTGCATGTTAGAAGCTGATCTTCAGATACTACCTGGCTAAAGTGAACACTGGCTTCTAACCACACACACTGCCACTCCCTGGACTGGACCTGTCTATATACTAGGGGGTTCCCTAGCTCCCTCTACAGCTTAGGAGGAGGAACTACACCCCTAACAGGCCTGGTACACAGGAGATAACATGACAATATACATTATAATGCAATACACAATACCATGACCATGTTCCACAGGAGGTGGAGAACAACATGACCCAATTGACCCTTGAGTAGTGCCACCTTTACGTAGTGGGACACTACATATCTCCCTCCTCCCTGAAGTTGTATCTCCCTTCTCCCGGAAGCTGAATCTCCATCCTCCCTGAAGCTACATCTCCCTCCTCTCTGAAGATTAATTTCCCTCCTCTCTGAAACTGCATCTCTCTCCTCCCTGAAGCTACATTTCCTTCCTCTCTGAAGTTGCATCTCCCTCCTCTCTGAAGTTGCATCTCCCTCCTTTCTGAAGCTGCATCTCCCTCCGAACACTAAGGGAAGGATGCTCGGCGGCTGACAGCTTCCTCACCGCGCCTTCGCCAAATACTGAATGGCGCAAGATTTCCCCAGCGTACCAGGGGCGGCAGGAGGATGCAAACGCTGCTTGGCCCTGTCAATCAAGACTTGGACGGCGTGTAATAAGGTGGGAGAGCGGAGCCTCTAGGAGCAGGAGCAACGCCCCCGCCCCTGCTCCTGCTCCTGCTCCTGCTCCTGCTCCTAGAGGCTTATTTGCATATTATAAAAGTAAAAATTCTGCAGTAACGGGCACATGAATAATCACAAGAAGTGCATAGTTAGGTACAGCTGACATTAGCACATCACTAATGTCAGCCAGTTTAATAGTGAACATTCTAGTGACAGAAACCCTTTAACCCAAAGAGATCCACCTATAATAGAAATGTACAGGGCAATGACAGAAAGTGTTAATTCTCTGTAGCTTTGCATATTACTAGCCCTTAAGTGATAAAATGTTTGCATAATAACATTACACTTGTCGCCCTGCTATAAATTATGCGCATATTATCAGTCACTGAGCAGTTTCACAGTCATATACTGTATACACACAAGGTTGCCGATTAAATCTTTTTATTCAGGTCACAGAACTTTGAAGTGATTCTAATTGATTAATCATGGTAAGGGCCACTTTATCCTGTCTGTATTATGATGTTCTGCAGCAGCTGAGGTTTATTTTACAATGTTCTACAGCAAATTACATACGTATTATGATATTCTGCAGCTAGAAGGATGGACACAAAGTCTATGTGTAGAACAATTTTTTGTGCAGGCACGTGTGTGCAAAGAGGCTGCCGCTGTAGGACCGTGAGTTGAAAACAAAAATGTGCGCCTGGGCCAGCCCAACAAAACAGATCCTCCTAGCATACAGTCAGGTCCATAAATATTGGGACATCAACACAATTCTAAAATTTTTGGCTCTATACACCACCACAATGGATTTGAAATGAAACAAACAAGATGTTCTTTACCTGCAGACTGTCAGCTTTAATTTGAGGGAATTTACATCCAGATCAGGTGAACGGTGCAGGAATTACAACAGTTTCCATATGTGCCTCCGACTTGTTAAGAAACCAAAAGTAATAGGACAATTGGCTTCTCAGCTGTTCCATGGCCAGATGTGTGTTATTCCCTCATTATCCCAATTACAATGAGCAAATAAAAGGTCCAGAGTTCATTTCAAGTGTGCTATTTGCATTTGGAATCTGTTGCTGTGAACTCTCAAGATGAGATCCAAAGAGCTGTCACTATCAGTGAAGCCATCATTAGGCTGAAAAAAAACACAACAAACCCATCAGAGAGATAGCAAAAACATTAGGCCTGGCCAAAACAACTGTTTGGAACATTCTTACAAAGAAGAAACGCACCGGTGAGCTCAGCAACACCAAAAGACCCGGAAGACCATGGAAAACAACTGTGGTGGATGACCAAAGAATTATTTCCCTGGTGACACACATACACCCTTCACAACAATTGGCCAGATCAAGAACACTCTCCAGGAGGTAGGTGTATGTGTGTCAAATTCAACAATCAAGAGAAGACTTCACCACAGTGAATACAGAGGGTTCACCACAAGATGTAAACCATTGGTGAGCCTCAAAAACAGGAAGGCCAGATTAGAGTTTGCCAGACGACATCTAAAAAAGCCTTCACAGTTCTGGAACAACATCCTATGGACAGGTGAGACCAAGATCAACTTGTACCAGAGTGATGGGAAGAGAAGAGTATGGAGAAGGAAAGGAACTGCTCATGATTCTAAGCATACCACCTCATCAGTGCAGCATGGTGGTGGTAGTGTCATGGCGTGGGCATGTATGGCTGCCAATAGAACTGCTTCTTTTGTATTTATTGATGATCTGACTGCTGACAAAAGCAGCAGGATGAATTCTGAAGTGTTTCGGGCAATATTATCTGCTCATATTCAGCCAAATGCTTCAGAACTCATTGGACGGCGCTTCACAGTGCAGATGGACAATGACCCAAAGCATACTGCAAAAGCAACCAAAGAGTTTTTTAAGGGAAAAAAAGTGGAATGTTATGCAATGACCAAGTCAATCACCTGACCTGAATCCGATTGAGCATGAATTTCAATTGCTGAAGACAAAACTGAAGGGAAAATGCCCCAAGAACAAGCAGGAACTGAAGACAGTTGCAGTAGAGGCCTGGCAGAGCATCACCAGGGATGAAACCCAACGTCTAGTGATGTCTGTGCGTTCCAGACTTCAGGCTGTAATTGACTGCAAAGGATTTGCAACCAAGTATTAAAAAGTGAAAGTTTGATTTATGATTATTATTCTGTCCCATTACTTTTGGTCCTGTAACAAGTGGGAGGCACATATGCAAACTGTTGTAATTCCTGCACCGTTTACCTGATTTGGATGTAAATACCCTCATATTAAAGCTGACAATCTGCAGTTAAAGCACATCGTGTTCGTTTAATTTCAAATCCATTGTGGTGGTGTATAGAGCCAAAAATGTTAGAATTGTGTCCATGTCCAAATATTTATAGACCTGACTGTACCTGCTTCCACAAAATACTGATTGAGGGGTGCCATATACCTGTTTCTGCCAAATATTGATTGAGGGGTGCTATATACCTTCTTCCACAAAATACTGATTGAGGGGTGCTATTGCTACTTTTTCCACCAAGTACTGATTGAGGGCTGCGTTATACCTTCTTTCTCAAATACTGCTCTTCTCTACGGACATAGGCAGAGTGTCATTTAAAAAAAGACCAGGCAGAAGAAGCGACAGACCGTTCCACAGGGGTGGTAGGGGTCGGGCAGGTGCACCAGGCCGGAGCCTAAGTGGGAAGTTGGAGAAGGCGCGTGCGATAACTTCAAAGGGCGCATCAGAGTTGGTTGAGTGGCTCACTCAGCCTTCCACTTCTGCACCCTCCTGATCCTCTTTATCTGCACCCTCCTCACTCTCTGCTGTGTGCACCCCCAAAGACACCACCACCATAGCCCCTCCACTCGAGTCAGAGGAATTATTTTCCCATAAATTCCCAGACCTTACTGATGCACAGCCATTCTTTGCATCGGATGAGGAAGAGGGGGTAGCAATGGCCGCCACCCAGCGATCTGACGACAGTACCCAGATCGGCCCAAGGAGGGTGGTCCCCGCTGGTGCTGCCTACTCCCATATCTCTAATGTCAGTGGTGGTGAAGGTGTCGATAAACGTCTCAAGGGTGCCCACAAGAGAGGAAGAGGAGGGGAGTTCAGAGGGAGAGACAGAGCAGCAGAGAGAGAGGAGAAGGAGGAGAAGTAGGCAGAACATGCAGTGCACAGGAGGCAAAAAGCAAACTACAAATGTATCTGGAGCGAGCACGGTCACATCTTGCGCTCCCAGGACGCCGACACATGGCTCCACAGTGTGGGCTTTTTTTTAACATGTCAGCTGCTAATAATAGTGTTGCCATCTGCAGCCTGTGCTGTCAATGCATAAGTCGCGGTAAGCCCAACACTAGAGACGACCACCTTAAGAAGGCACCTGGCCTCCCATCACCGAGCCCAGTGGGAGCAACGCCGCAAGTACCCACAAAGCCACACTCCCTGCGCTCCACGTCCTGCCTCTTCTCCTTCTCCTCTCTCCTTCTATTTGGTGGACTCGGAGGCCATTGGCACACCGCAATGGAAGGTCCCCGGAAGGAAATATTTCTCCCAGAAGGGCACAGTATCAGTGCCAAGATACATTTAACCACAGAAACGTGGTCTAGCAAACACAGGCAGGGAAGTTACATAACTTTTACTGTCCACTGGGTGAACCTTCTGACGGCCGTCAAGCATGTAACCCATGGCATTTGGTGTTACCACCATGGATTGCATGCAGGCCTGCCTCTTCTTCTCCTCCTCCTCCTCCTACTTCATCCTCCGTCTCCTCCTCGGCTGACTCCTCCTTTTCCACTGCTACCGCCTATTGCGCTGCGCCCCCTAAGCTCCCCAGAACCACGTGCCAGGTGAGACGTTGCCATGCTGTGTTGCGGCTGTTCTGCCTGGAAGCCAAGAGCCACACCGGTCTTGCACTCAACCCTGCTCAATTTGACAGTTGGTAATGTGGTGTGCGACAATGGTGCCAATATTCTGAGTGTGCTGAAACAGGGCAAAATGACACACGTGCCGTGCATTGCACACATCTGGAACTTAGTCGTGCAGCGATTCATTGCCAAATACTCCGGGGTCCAAGATCTTACACAGCCATGGCTCGCCTTGCTGACGTTCAGCGGCGACACCACCTGCCCGTCAGACATCTGATTTGTGACAACCCGACACGCTGGAACTCCATCTTGTATATTCTTGAGCAGGGCACCATCAGTGACATCGTACCTTATGCCTTCTTTCTGGAGCGTGCATTGTGTCGTGTCATTGATCAAGCCGTCGAGGAGCAGGAGCTAGAAGATGAGGAAGTCGCTATGCTGAATATGAATTCCCAGGGGGGGCTACTCCATCTGAGACAAGTCAGCAGGAGTATGAGGAGGAGGAGGAGGAGGATGGTGGCTGGGGGGAGGAGGAACAAGAAGAGCAGGCTTTGAGAGGGACTTTAAACTTTTCGGGGATCCCTGGTGTTGTCCGTGGCTGAGGGGAGGAGACCAAGGACGACATTCTCCTGGGCGATGAGCAGGAGCCAGGGTGCTCCACCGCTTCCAATTTAGTGCAAATGGGGGCCTTCATGCTCCAATGTTTGAAGAGGGACCCCCGTATAAAAAGCATAAAGTTCAAGAACCATTACTGGGTGGCAACGTACTTAGACCCCACAAACACAAATTGGCGGACATGTTACCAGCATCATAGAGGGCTGTCAGAATGCAGCATTTCCAGGCCTTGCTGCGAGAGATGCTGCATTATGCTGTTGCGGGCACTGGCAGAGGAATTTCCACCCACAGCAAAACAGGTGCGGGTACCAATCCTACCTCGCCTGCAAAAAGAGGGCGGTTTTAAGATGTGTTGGTCACTTCGGAAATTTGTCACGGCCTTTGCTGTGTGCGCCGTGACACTTATGCCATGCTTGCAGTTGCCGGTGGCAACGTGTTGCTGTTTAGGCATGTGGTGGCAGTGTCTCGGCTTTGGATGTGTGCGCTGTGACATGGTTGCCACGCATGCTGTAGCCGTTGGCCACATGTTGCATGTTTGCAGGTGTGTGCACTTCCCCTTTAAGTTGTAGCCTCCCTCTGTCCGGTGCTGTTAACTCCCTGACTGGGTGTGGTCACTTGTGTTTTATCTCCTCTGACTTCTTGGCTGGAGTTAGTGTTACTTCATCTGTCGTTGTTGCTGGAGCTCTGCTCTAGTCCAGGGTGTTATATCTGCCCAGTCCTCGAGGGCCACCTTGTAGGACATCGATGTCATCTGTGATGTCATTCCTTTGTCTCCCTTGTATCCTCTATGTTCCCAACCTCACTTGTTGTATGTTTGGTGTGGGTTTATGTTTAGGGTTTGTTGTACGTCTTGTTTGTTGTTACATGTTGGGCTGTTGTTGGTGTTTGTCCCTGCATGTGTGCAAGACGTTTTCCCCGTGTGCATTGTACCTCCGTGAGGGGGCTGGTTTCCCGGAGAGGTGAACCATAAGCCTGTATGTGGCGCTGCTTGAGGCTGCCATGCACTGTGTGAGCATGGGGGGCTCTGGCAGAGTTGTTATGCTGGATTCCTGTGTGGGTTGTTTGTTCTGTGACCGGCTGTGTGTTCGAGCTCCTGTACTGATGCATGGGTTCCAGTTGTAGAGGCTTTGGCAGGTCAGTGAGTTGTCTTGTTGTTCTTACCTGCCTATCCTCTTGCTGCATATGGTCTTTCCCTTTTCCTGCTGCTAGGCCATTTGAGACTCATGTTCATCCGTGTCTGGTAAGAACAGGTCGTCTCTCCCCTGCTCCTATGTGAGGGATTATAAGGGCGACTCAGGGCCATAGGTATCCTGGTATGAGCCGTCCTACGATCCAGGTCCGCTCATACGGTGAGGAGTTAGGGTGAGGATTAGGGACGCTTTATGAGGTGACCCGCTCCCTGATTCCGGTGTCCTGGCCTAGCTGCTTCTCCTTTATACCTGACATTGTACGGTGGGGGATTTTCCCCACTCCCCACCGTGACAATATGAGATCATTATTGCAGACAACCCATTGACAGCCGCCCTCCAGATCCAGCCTCAGGGAACGCCTAGACCGACAGGTGTCCGACTACATCGGGTTAACAGCCGATGTGGACGTTCTCAGAAGCGGGGAACCCCTTGACCTGGTTTGTGCAGGCGTGATGGAACTCTTGGACTGCCCCTCGTCGAGTGTCTTGTCCGAAAGGACGTTTAGCACAGCAGAGAGGATCGTGACCGATAAGCGCACTCGCCTAGCTCACAACACTGTGGACTACCTCACATTTTTAAAATTGAATGAGGCATGGATCTCGCGGGAATTCAACACCTGTGACAACCACGTGTAATTGAATTTCCTCATGCCAGCCCACACATATCCACCACCACACAGAACAAAGAATGATCCTTGTCTTATGTATATACATCGGCATAAAAGGCCTTTTATGTCAGGTGAATGCCTATTGCCCAATTTTTGGGGCCTGTACTTGCCCACAGTTACATATTTATCCTGTGACCGCCTAATGTACCTCCAGCCACAGAATCCAAAGTTCTTTGCTGTCAGGTTAAAGCCTATTGCCTAATTTTTGGGGCCTGTACTGGCCGACAGTTAAATTTTTTATCTCTAGCCACATAATCACACCCTTGTCTCACTCCTCTGTCTCATTATGGTGGTGTATGAACCGCATTCACCATAAGGACCTTCTAATGTCACAGGGTCATGTGACTGTGCCCTCCACCCCATACTGTGAGCCTGACCCCGTACTGTGCTCCCTTATTCCCTGCATTGTGCCCTCTTACCACACCCTCTGCAGTGCCTCTAGTCATTCCCTGTACTGTGCCCTCTTATACCCTTTTATCCGGTCACGGTATGGCGGTGTTATCCGGTCACTGTACAGAGGTGTTATCCGGTCAATGTATGGCGGTGGTATCCAATAACTTGATGGCCATAACTGTATCCCCTGCCCACGCCATCCTTTTTTACACCTGGCATGAGTGGGAAAAATATGCAGATTGCGGTGCTAAGGACCTTTGCGCCATAATCTGTGTGATAAATACGCCTAACATAGATGTATTTCTATATAATAATTGATCACCTAATTGTATTATTATTCGGTGGTAGGGCTAATATCTGTATATTATATAGATTCTAGTGTATTATACTGTGCCCTGTATTTCCCAGTAGAAAATGATCCTTGGAAATCACAGTCCTCATCCCTGACCACCAGGAGCCAGGTAGCGCTCTGTCAGTACATGGTGGCCTCCCCTCCGCCACGCTGCTCCGCTGTGTACTGGTGCTTATTCTGACACTAGGGCTGGGTTCACATCCTATTTTGCCATCCATTTAATGCTATACCAAAAATGTATACATTAACAGATGCCTCAGACTGATGCCGTACAGTGGCGTCCGTTCACCATACAATTCCATGGTAGAAAAAAAATTTACGTTAACTTATGCATTTTTTTATGGACTCTACAGGATACAAAAACGTGGAGTGCTGCACATTTGTATACATCAAAACCGATAGGAAATACAATTTTTCTAGGCTCCAGCAGGGCACATTTTGAGGGTTTCCCTTTAAGACGCATACAAATGGCCCCTGATTAAAATACATATTTTTTGTGGGAATTTTTGCCAATGATCCCCCTCTGGTATATCACTGTCCATGTTGTGGGACTATTTGTGCACTTCTAGTAGGTGTTTGCTGTCTGCAAATATGAGCTGAAGGTTTTTCGGGTTCGCCTGCCATTAAAGTGAACGGGGTCTGCAGCGACCTTGCGGTTCGCGAACATTTGATCTCGTTCGTGAATCAACCTGGCCGATGTTCATCCTTCACTACTCCCTTCTACAGAATTCTGACTGCCCCAAGCCTACAGCTCCTGTAACCGCACTTCACTCTTATAAGCCAAAGAGACAGTATAATGGCGGAAGTGGTTGCAATTACATCATTGTAACCTCCTGCGCCGAGTCTATTAGGTAGAGAAATAACATCTTCATATCTGCCTGGTGCAGGTAAATGGGGTGACATCAATGTGTGGGGACACAGGCAACTCTGGATCGAAGACGGTGGCATGAAGCTGGAGTCAGGTGAGTATTTTTTTTTTCTTTCGTTGTAATGCTGGGAACACTACAGAGAGTGGCTATTCTTAATACTGGGGACACTACAGAGGGGGCCAGGCTAAATACTGGGGGCACTACAGAGTGGGGGCCATGCTTAATACTGGGGACACTGCAGAGTGGGGGCCATGCTTAATACTGGGGGCACTACAGAGTAGAGGCCATGCTTAATACTAGGGACACTACAGAGTGGGGGCCATGCTTAATACTTGGGACACTACAGAGTGGGGGCCATGCTTAATACTGGGGGCACTACAGAGTAGAGGCCATGCTTAATACTAGGGACACTACAGAGTGGGGGCCATGCTTAATACTGGGGACACTACAGAGTGGGGGCCATGCTTAATACTGGGGACACTACAGAGTGGGGGCCATGCTTAATACTTGGGACACTACAGAGTGGGGGCCATGCTTAATACTGGGGGCACTACAGAGTAGAGGCCATGCTTAATACTAGGGACACTACAGAGTGGGGGCCATGCTTAATACTGGGGACACTACAGAGTGGGGGCCATGCTTAATACTAGGGACACTACAGAGTGGGGGCCATGCTTAATACTGGGGCACTACAGAGTAGAGGTAATGCTTAATACTAGGGACACTACAGAGTGGGGGCCATGCTTAATACTGGGGACACTACAGAGTGGGCGCCATGCTGAATATCTGTTGCTTTACAGAGGGTGACCAAGCTGAATACTGGAGGCACTACAGAGAGGGGCATTATACATACTTGAGACACTACAGGGGCACCCATTACAGAGTGGAGGCCATGCTTAATACTGGGTGCACTACAGAGAGAGGCCATGCAAAATACTGGGGTACTACAGAGAGGGGCCATGCTTAATACTGGAGGCACTACAGAGGAGGGCCATCCTAAATACTAGGGGTACTAGAGAATGGGGCCATGCGGAACACTTGTAGAACTACAGAGAGAGGCAATGCTAAATACTGGGGGCACTACAGAGAGGGGCATTATAAATACTGTAGACACTACAGCGGAAACCATTATAAATACTTTGAGCATTACACATACTGGTGGCACTACAGGGGCCATTATAAATACTGATGGTGCTAATGGAGGCATTATAAATATTGGGGGCACTACCGGGGCATTATTAATACTTTGCACACTACTGGGCTATTATACATAGTGGTGGCACTACTTGGCGGTATTATAAATACTGGTGACACTACTGGGGGTGCATTATAAATACTGGTGTCATGACAGGATGGCCAGTATAAATATTGGGAGCACTAGGAGGTCCATTATAAATAGTATGGGCACTATGTGGTTCCATTATAAATACTAGTGGCACTAAATCTTGGCATTATAAATATTGTGTGCACCGCGCGGGGGGGGGGGGGGATTTTAAATACTGAGGGAAATACAAGGGGGCATTATAACTGTATTATTACTGCTGGGGGTTCTGTGGGGACATTATTATTGGACACCATAAGGAAGGCACTACTACTGATTGAGCACTCTTAGAGAGTATTATCACTATAGGGAGCACTATTACTAATGAGGGAACTCTGGGTGAGAATTATTAGTATTGGTGAGACTTTGGGGAGTAATATGACTATGGGGTGGACTATCTGTATGGTACTATTATTGTTGCAGTATAGTATAGTATACAGCAGGCACAGTATTGGGGATGATAGCAGGGTAACACTATTGGGGCACCAGGATGATGAAAAAGTGAGGAACCTATGATGCCTGTATGGCAAACCTTGCAGAGACGAGAAGAGGCTGAAATAATTTGTCATGGCGGTCTGATCCGAATGGAGAAGATAAGGAAAGAGAGCGCCTATATCAGAGAAGACTTCACTGGATGTGGCTGGCTGGAGAAGTTCTATTTTCACCTAAGGCAGCAGACATTCTAGGTGAGCCCCTAGGAGTAGAAATTTAGTTTGACTGAGAAAACAAGACAATTCTTTGAATTCCCCCTCCCGGCTTATTCGTTTTACACCGCTGCTTGCTATGTATTTTAGGCGATTTGGGGTTTTCTACAACTTCTAAGAAACATGGTGATGTTTCTTTTGTGTGGTTTACTCTGTCAACTAGGCACACAACACAACAGGTCTACTTGCCTATTATATCTGAGCAAGATCATCGTGTGAAAGTACTATGGGACTTCACTATAGACCTAGTCTAAGCATTCCCTTTAAAGCCACAGCTTCAGTACAGTGGTGTGAGTCATTAAGAGGTCTCTGGGTCAAAGAAACCTTTAAAAAAAAATAAAAAAAATCCCTCCAAGTACACTGAAAATATGAAAAAACATTTTGAAATAGTTTACTTCTATGCTGAGATATGGCTTTTTGAAATTACTTCGCCAGTGCCTGACGCTGCACTACTGAGATATCCTTATCAAATGACTACGTCATGGAGACCTTGTGTGGATTCAAATCACCATCCAAATCAATGTTCACATGTTTGCATATACAGACTTGTTTAGCGCAATTCATGGGGATTAACATATACAGTGCATTTCGGAAAGTCTTCAGACCCTCTCACTTTCTTTGCATTTGCAGTACGCTAGACCCGCAGGTTATTGCGATTGTGAGGTCACGGTTAACGGGCAATCGAGGGTTACTCACAGTATTGTAGGAAAACCCTAGGGCAGGCATACGGCAAGTGAAGGAGAGGCTGGCACAGGAGACCTCTGGGGCACACTCTGTATTAAGGGACTAGGCCTAATGGTGGATGAGGTGCCCTGGATGTTGCAGGTATTTAATGTGCCTAGGGCAAGGTCCCTTTAAGGTTCGTGACGCCAGTGCCTGTAACGGTGGCACACCGATTTATAGTTGTAGTAAAATGAGGAACACGATGGTATGGTGAACCAAACTTTGCTTTACTGAAGAAACAGTTCAACTTTGTACAGTTGGGTGTCAATACAGTTCCATATATCAGGTTCACTTCACAAGCAGGCTTTCACAATAATGGCAGGTATACTGTTCCTTGCAAGATACTCAGAGGGCAACAACAACACACTCAGATCAGGCTGTACCTTCTCCTCAGAAATAGTGTACACTGTTCCTTAGAACTCCTGTCTGCTCTTATCCCAAGGCCCGGATGCCCTAATACTGGCTTTATCCTTGGTAGAAATCTTCCTCCCGTATTTATCCTTGCTTTACACTTATACTCCTTCTGCCCTTCAGCTTACTTGGTTAGCTGGTACACTGGCTCTGCTCGGCTTGTGGGAACTGCAGGTTTCTCCCAAGAGGCAAACTCTTCTCATGGGGGGAATCTTCTGAGCTAACTCTGGCTCTTTATCATCAGGCAGGCTAGGATCCTTCCACTAGCCTCCTGGTAGCAACTAGAAGCCTGGACTGTCTAGCTGCATGTCAGGAGGAGGCCCTCAGCTTGTCTCTGGCTGGTGCCTTCTCACTTCTGTCTCTACAGACTCCTGACTACAGACTAACCCCTCCCTGTCTGTGCCTGAACATTTATACTAGGGGCTCTCCATCTCCCTCTAGTGTCTAGGATGCTACACTACACCCGATAGGCCTGCTGCACATATCACAGGGGGACAATACACATAGAAAATACATTAAAATGGACGGTTAAATATACTGCCACTGTCCCTTAGGAGTAGGAGGACAGCGTGGCCCAATTGACCCTTGTGTAGTGCCAACTTTACCTAGTGGGACACTACACATTTTGATATGTTGCGGCCTTGCAACAGCAGCGGTGGGCAGTGTGACTACAAGAAGCCATCTCATTCACTTCTATGGGACGGCTCATTCCTAAGTGTATACTATAGAGTCGTCCCATTGAAGTGAATGAGACGGCTTCTTGTAGTTACACCTGCTTACCTGCAGCCACCACTAGGGAGGGAGCCTCAGAGTCCTACATGGACTTTGAAGGAGATTTATAAAGACTGGCCTCCACAAATGTCAGTGATCCCCTGTGTGCTGGAGAAAGATACACCTAATTTATTAAGAGGCATACACCAGCCAGCTTGATCTGCATATTTGAGCATCTGTTGCCAGGCTACCAGGAGGAACCATAAGCACAGCCTGAGGATAGCCTGCCTTTGATCAAGGGGGTGTGCAGTACCCCAGACCTGGGGGTATCTGCAAAGTTTTATATTATTATGTAGTATTGTGTATTTTATTGTTTTGTCTGTGTGTTCCAGTCAGGAAGGTACTCCTAGGAACAGTATCCAATTCTCCCGCAGACTGTGATAGCCTCTAGTCCCTTGCCATGTCAGAAAAGTAACGAGAACTTCAAAAAGAAGCAAATTATGGTACAAATATGGTGTAGCATAATTTTTCACCTTTTTACCCAACGAGTGGTGTAAAAGCTTTAGTGAATGCCTCCCAGTACGTAGTAAACATTTAAGCTCTCTCTAGTGGTCACTGTAGGTGGTCAG
The DNA here is from genome assembly GCF_014858855.1 of Bufo gargarizans. Lineage (NCBI taxonomy): Eukaryota > Metazoa > Chordata > Amphibia > Anura > Bufonidae > Bufo > Bufo gargarizans. Next base: position 3,785,877 of record NC_058084.1, read on the forward strand.
TCAGTAGTGATGAGCGAAGTCTTAAAAAATTTGATTCGTTGCATTACAAAATTTTATAAAAAAATTGGCTTTGTGACTAATTACTTTGTCATGAAGTGCATTTCTTTGCGCCACCCCGCCTCCCCATCATTGTACCCCTCAGAAGCTGATCGTGGCATCTGACATTGATATTACAGTGTAACATTAAAAAAATATTATCTTAGTTACATCATCCATTTAATGGCGCAGAGCCGGCCGGCGCCATGTTGATTGAAGATCTAGTGCGAAATCTCGCGTGTCCCGTGATGACAGTATGGTGCCGTCATACGTCACTGCGCACTGCATTTCGTGCAACATCTTTAATCAAGATGATGGAGGCCGACTCTTCACATTCAAACGGATGAGGTATGATTTTCATATTTTTAACCGCCATCAGGAAAAATCGATTCGCTACCACAAAGCACAAGGAAATTCGGATTCGCGTTAAATAGAATTTTCCCTGAAATTCGGATCGAATTCCACTTTGTCCGGATTAATTCACTCAACACTAGTAGTCAGCATGTTACATTTTGAATCTCTTTTTATGCTGTTGATATGTATCAGAAAAAAACGGGGCTCTGGCCACTATAAAGATATATTAAGAGGTTACTCAGCACAGACTATCGGACCTAAAAATGGCATCAGATAAAAGGTGGATATTCCAAAATTAGCCTGGTCCTGCAGGGGTTAAGTTATTCATGACTCCATAGTCCATAACAATGGAACATATCCTAATTTTGCTTCTGTTTTGAGGTATTAATGACACATTTAGACCATCTGTATTCTAACTTCCGGAATGGGAATTGGCTGAGGAATGACAATACTCCTCCATCTAATTGCAAACACCGCTGCAGGAAATGCACCTTTGTGATGATGACTGCACAGAGTCCTTTGACTAATATGAGACGTGAATGAACGGGACTGTTTGGCAGTGTGTGCCGTTACCTAATAGCATTCCCTAAGGCAGTTTGTGGGATTTCCTCTTTTGCCTTCCTTTCCTGCTCCAGTCTTAAGTAGCTTCCCATATGGGGCTCAAAACTTCCAAGACTGTACAGAATTATGTCATAGTTACATTGTGTGCCTCTGATTACAGAAGGTGCACACATGTGCGGTATACTAATGATACTAACACAGCCATGTGTCTGTTATAGTACTAGGTGAGTGGTTACATGGTCATTGCTGTCAATGAGACGCTCCGTCTAGAGACTGCTAGGACTATATCACTTAATGGGATTGTCCCATGAAAAATATTTTAAATTTTTTCAAACCAGTGCCTGAATCTGAAGCCCAGGAGAAGCAGAGCATAGGATGGGGGTGGTAGTCGCAGCGATAGGAGCTTACTCAAATCTCAGTGGCGATCCTCACATTGATGCTCCCTAGGTCCAGGGCAGTGGTAGGAGGACGCACCTTTCTTGACGTTGGGGTTCCTGTCTGATGGTAGTTGGTGGTGTGGGTTTGGTGCGGCTGAAAGGTAGAAGATGTAGGTGCATTGGCTGGTGGATGGTGCTGGAGTTAGTAATCAGATTGATAGTAGAAAATAGACAAGTCTCTTTACTAATGTGCAGAATGGGAGCTGTAGTACATTTAACTGTATCTGAACACAGTTCTAAATTATTCTCAGTGCAGATTTTCCCAAATAGCAATGTATGGATATGAGCCATGATGTGGGTTATAGTACTCATACTCTCTCTCTCTCTCTCTGCATAATCTAAAGCTGGCAATAAGGTTCTTACAAAACTTGTCTAATTCCCTTTTTAGGGATACAGGATGTGGCTGTGTCAAAATGTCCTTCTCACTGCAGTAACGTCTCTATCAGCCTAAGGGTCCATTCACATGGCCATAAGTGTTTTCCAGTCTGCACATGGCCGGCCCTATGATAGAAATGCCTGTTGTTTATGCCTGAAGACTTGTTTGTGTCTGGAAAAACTGCTTAGCCATTCCCTAAGCCATTATTGATACTCAATACATGTCTATGATAGACAGAAATTGTAATAATGTTTCTGTTTAGGCTGTGCTTCTCCACTCCACCCCTCCCACTAGAAGGTTCGAGTTCAGCTAGAAACTGTATATGATGAGAGAAGTCAAAGCTCCTAGTGTGCTGCAGATAGGGACCAGTGCTTAGTAGGAGAGAAGATGACCAGAAGAAGATGCTGAGATGGGGATACTCTGCCACAGATCCTGAGTCACTAACCCTGTGACCAGGGTGCCAGCTGAATGACTGGGCCACAGACCTTTGGCTAGTGAGTCATCCTACAGAGAGAGAGAGAGAGAGAGAGAGAGGAACAGCTAGCTAAGGCTTTTCCTCATCACAGAATTTTCTACTGTCAAGGAGGAGACTGGAGAAGCCAGTCCTATGCCTCACATATATTAATTTGCACTTTAGTTCGTCCAGTAAAGAAGCACACTGGTTTACTACAGACCCTGACTCTGTGGACTTATTTCCCATTGGGGTGCACCACGCTTTACCATCCCTTCCAGAGAATAGCAAAGCAACAAGTAGTGAAGCCTTGACGATGTCCGGAGAACCCAGCGTAACGTTGAAACTCCCACCAGACATTTATGGTGGACACCCTGGACATATCATTAATGGCCCAGATGGGAATACTTCTTTAAGTTTTATTGCAGCCCTTAGGAGCTCTACAATCAGACAAAGTGGTTTTCAGACTCGAAAAGTTTAAGCACTTCTGGTTTGGGCAGTCCACCTAGTCTACATATATTGGCCTCAACCTATTAACATGACCTCCTTGAGGAGCACACCGCCACTTCTGAGGCCTCTGAATCATATCATGTTTCCTTGTGCTGTGATAATGTCGAACATCCGAGCAGCTGCCTCCTAGTAGAAGCAATATAAGATGATTGACAGGCTACAGCAAGGATCTAAGATGGAAACACAATCCATATCTTGAAATATTCATTTCAGAGACTCTAATGCACTTATGGTTTTGCATTTTATGTCTCTTCTTTATGAATTTGTCTACACTGGAGATGTGATGTTCTAAAAGCAGCCCTAAAGTCCACCCCAAGAGATACACAGTCTGAAATACAGATGGTCGAAAGGCTTACTGATCAAGATGTAGTCTATGGAGACATCTGGCATCTTTCAAAGCTACTTATTTGCTGTGTGTACATGCTTTTTATGTGACTATGATGTTTTTCCATATGTTGATTTTTCTTCCTGCACTGAGCCAAGACTGAAGTCTAAACAAGCATTTGATATTTTATAAAATGACTCTGGTAATATCGAGGTCCGGGACTTGACTCATAGAAATGAGGACACGGTGTGAGCACCGACCATCAATCACCTCCAACATCAGCTGAAGTTACTTTGTGTTAAAAGTCAATGTTACAATCTGCTTTAGATCCTGAGTCTACGGCCATATGCTACACAAAGCTTTATTGCTTTGAAGTTCAAATGTTCTTCTCCTTAGACATTGCTCTTATTAAGTTGCCTTATTCTACCTCCACATGTAGAGGGAAATAAAAGAAAACTTCTATCTTTAAAGAAACATTGGAAAAGAAATGCCATACTGCCGGACCTCTTGCAAAAATATCTGCGGGAGTTCTAAAAAGTTTTGGTCAAAACTTCAGACGTTACAAAATCAGAAGCTAGAGCCATCAAGTTCTTCAATAATATATATATGTGTAAAGCGCCACCTGCCGTTTGTTCTTTATTTCTCTGTCCCTCTCAGTAACATCATTGAGGTGGTCGCACATGCTCAGTTCCATCAATCAACTGCCACCTGCCATATCTACTGTTGTGACAGTTTCAGGGAGAGAGTTGCAGATGAAAGGGCACATCCCCTGAGCAGTGATAGGGAGATAGCTGCAGCCAGATGGACACTCTGCTTGAGCTGTAATAGGGAGAGAGCTGCAGCAGAAAGGACACACACCCTAAGAGATAGGGAAGGAGTTGCAGCTGAAAGTACATGCTCCTGAGCTGCCAGCTTGAAAAAATCTAGCAGAACAATTGTATAAATAAATGGGGAGATCTCTGTATCCATGTGAGGTACAGGGCTGGTCCTAGCTTTGTTAGAAAGAGATTGTCATGTGCTGTATGATGTCTCATTTTAATTTTTTACATTATTAATGGGAGAACTGCTTTTGGGATCAATGGCAAATGGCAAATGAACTGAGCATATTTACTAGAGATGAGCGAATCAAATCCCATGAAGTGGAATTCGATCCGAATTTCAGGATAAATTCGCTTAGCCTCGAAACCGAATTTCCTTGTGCTTCGTGTTAGCGAATCGATTTCACCTGAAATAGTGTAAAAAAAAACTAAAAAAATTAATACTTACCTCCTCCATTTGCTCGTGATGAGCTGCCAGCAGCCATCTTGATTGAAGATCTCGGCCGGCGTGATGACGTAGTCTTGCGCCTTGCGAGATTTCACTCCAGATCTTCAAGCAAGATGGCGGCGGCCGGCCCATCGCGAGCAAATGGAGGCGGTTTTTATGTTTATTTCACACTGTTTTTACACTCAGATGCCGCGATCATGTATGAACGCGGCATCTGAGGGGTACAATGATGGGGGTGGCGCTATCGCAGCTCCCTGTCACTGCACCTGCTACTTACAAAAAAATGCGCTTGGCGACAACGTCACGAAGCAAATTGTTTTGTAAAATTCAGGCGAATCATCCGAATTGAACTTTTTATAAATTCACTCATCTCTAATATTTACAATCGGCAGTGACTGGAGGAGAACCTTCATACAATCATCATCAATCATGTAAGGGGCCTTAAAATATGGTTCCCCCCTACCTCTGTTTTCTCTTTTCCTTTACTTACATCTCATGTTCTTTCTTCTGCTTCTCTTTTCTGCTCTCCTTCTTTCCTTTCTTCTGCTTTCTTCTCCCATCGTGCCGGTAATGAAAAGGTGACAAAACCGTATATTACCGGCCACAAAAAGTGAATTTCTGGAGGCAATAAACCTTTGTGTGTGCTGGACTATGTTATCAGAGATGAGGGGGTTAATATCTTGGTCAATACAAAATGGGAGATGTGGCACCTAAGCCTGGTTTGTACAAGCTTTAAAAGATTGGCAAATAGATATCTGCTGGTGCACACTGAACTCCCCACCATCTACTATAGTGAGGGAGTGAAGACAATTCTTCAATATTCACGCTACTTGCCCCCTTAGTCACTGACCAGTCACCTATAAGGAACTTTAGGTGCCTCCAAAACCTGAGCTAAAGGGGTCAAATTATAAAACAAGATTAAAACAAGGAAAATATTCGGAGGGCCAGTGAAGACTGAGGCGTCTGTGAAGTCCTTTGAAGACTTTTTAGGTGTTAGATTTCCTGTTATTTTATTGGGGTGTTTAGACTGTGTTTAGAGTGTGATTTATGCTCCATTTGCAGCCTGAAGCAGAAGGTGAGTGAAAGGTTGAGTGACCCAAGGTAGATTGACCCTTGACCCTACGTGCCGGGAAGAAGCATACCTGACAATGTTCATTCATTCTGCTTCTACAATAATTTTTGCTTCTTTTTTAATTTTCATTTTCCTCTTCTCCTTTCCTGGACTCTCTTTTTTACTTTCTTTCTCTTTGATATTCCTCTTATCCTCTCCTTTCCTCTCGTCTCCTACTCTGCTTTCTTTGCCTTTCCTCTCCTTATTTTTGATTTGCTGTCCTCGTCTTCTTTCCTTTTATCTGCTCCCCTCTACTCATTTCCGGTCCTTTCCTTACTTTTTCATTCATCTGATTTCCTACTTACCTTTTATTTTTTTGCCTTTTCCTCACTTTCCATCCCTCGTCCACCATCATTTCTTTCCTTCCTTTGCTCAATTACCCTCTAGTCCTCTTCGTTCCTTCCTTTATCCTGGTCTTCTGCTCCCCTTTCTATTGATTTGGTTTTCACCTCAACCTTTCAACTCTCTTCTCCCCCTTTAATCTCTTTTCTTTTTCTCTTTTCTACCTCTCCCCTCAGAGATGGAATATTTAGAGCACAAGTCCTGGACTGTTCCCAAATACAGATCCCACACCCCTAAACTATACAGGCAGCGGACCAGACGTCCTTAAACAAATACAAACCCGAGAACAGACTCTCAAAGAGACAACTACAGTATATAGTTACAGACCACCAAACCAAACCCTCTGCATACAGACCAGCAGCTCACATTCTCCTCTGCCTCCGTGCTGCTCTTTAATCTTCATGGTCCCGCACAGATCTGGTCCTATGGTCCCGTTCCCGCATATTACTACACACACTAGTTCGGGCAGTTTTTGCCATGGTTTGTTGCAAAAAAAACAAAACAAGATTTAACCACAATCTGCAGCCAATCTGTGGGCCTGGGATCAGTACACAAAGACATTTTGTTGCAATGAGCATCAAGTCTTCGAGCATCCAAATGTCTATTCTGGGCCCCTTTTTCCTCTTCTTTCCTTTCTTTTCCTATCCTCTAACCTTATCCTCCCTCTACTGTTTTCCCCTTCCATCATTCATCTTGTTCCTTTTCCTTTCTTCTCCTTTGGTTTTCTTTTCCTTTCCTTTATTCTTCTTTGATTTCTTCTGCCCCACTATCTTCTTTTTTCTCTTTGACTGTCTTCTTCTGCTCTGCTCTTTTTTGTCCTTTGCTCTCCACCTTTTCTTTCCTCTTCTGACCCCTATTTCTATTTTCTTTGTCTCCCCTCCACTCCCCTTTGCTATCCTCTGCTCTATGCCCTTTCTCTTCTCTCTTCTTTTTATTTCCTCTGTTACTTCTCTTTTTTATTTCCTTTCCATTCTTTGGAATCTAATCTTGTGCTCGGATCCAAAATATACATAAGGAACCACATGGACAAAAAACAACTGTATAAAGAAGCCCTAAGGCTGGGTTCAGACCTGAGCGTTTTACAGCGCGTTCCTACGTGCTGTAAAACGCTCAACAAGGAGAAACAAATGATTCCCTATGGGAATGGTTCTCACCTGGGCGTTTTACAGCGCGTACGATCGCGCTGTAAAACGCCCGACGCCCCAAGAAGTACATGAGCTTCTTTGGGGCGTCTTGTCGCGCGTTCCCGTACATAGACTTTCGGGAACGCGCGACAATGGGCGTTCGCTTGTCTCTGTATGCGCGATTGCAAACGCAGGTACAATCGCGCATACAGAGCGCTCCTTTCAGAACGCTCAGGTGTGAACCCAGCGTAAGGCTTAAACATCTAAATAGGAAGAATTCTGCAAATTAACAGAACATATCATAATTCATTGCAATAAGTATCTTCCTCTCCTTCAGCCGATTCTTATTTTCCCATTGAGCATCAGAAGTATCCCCTGGACCAACATAGGTTTCTAACTTCTTTTTTTACTGTTTTTGCTGCTATTTTTTTTTATTCTCTCCGCATTTTTTGACTTTTGCAATTTTTGTTTAATGAGTTCATTTTACTGCTGCATAGGGGCCAAGATGGAGGTAACAATTATCTAACTGGTATCTTTTCTACATTGCCACCCGTTTATGAAAAAAAAAAGTTTTGCGTTTTGTATTTGCTAAAATTTACATTTCTGTTCTAAGGATTTCTGCCTCTAGGTGGAGTATTGTACTATACCTGATTGTAGCTTGTGGATATGTTTCTCCTTAACAGCACACCATGTGGTTAGGTTTGGTACTGCAAGGTGTTTGCAAGTTCGTTATATACCATGGTAATTTTTGGAAGGTTGTATCTTTTAGTTACAAATCATATTGGTTCACAGATCTAGTGGTCCTTTAAATTTCATGAAATGGTTCCACCTCATTGATACATTGACTATTTTCCAAGTATTTTGTAACAACTGACCCTAATACAGCATTTGAGTTAAATCAAAAAAGTGACATGACACAAACATAGCCCACATCCCTGCAAACCAAAAACATTCAAAATAGTCTTGAGGAATATATTGTTCCCTTAAAGACATTCTGGTAGCAGATTTGCACCTATGAAACTGGTGTTTTGGGGCATTTTTAGGTGCATTTTTCCTATTGTTTTTTTTAAATGTTTTGTGAAATGTAGTACAAACTTGCATTTTTTTTATTGCGGTTTTCGCTTGTGCTGAATTTTTTGGTCCATTGCTTTTATTTTTTTTATTACAGCATTTTCAGTCTATGGGGTTTTTTGGATTATTTTCTGGAGTTTTTGTGCCATTAATTTCCAGAGTTTTTTTTTTTTGGGCCCTGCTGGAAAAAATGCATTGCCGTTGTACATGGTCATTGGTAATCTACAGAGGGTATGAAATCTGAGGGGGTTCATACTTTCCTATTTAAAAACACATGGCTTCCAGAAAAACACACACATAAAAATGCATAAAAACCTCCCACAATTGACTCAAAAATGCCATGAAACAAGAAATCTAAAATCAAACTCTAAAGCACCCAACCAAATATATGTGATGGAACCCTTCAGGGGCAACATATAATTCTTCAAAAGTAATTTATCAATGGCTCTAATGCGATGTGTTCCCCTTCTACATACTCAATGGAATAAAAATAGAATGAAAAGAAGAAGGAAATGCAGGCGCAACCCTGTTAATCATCCCCAGTCTGCAGCCTCTTCCTTCCCCATGTCAGAAGCAATTTACTACAGAGGCAAATTCATTTTGTGTTGTTTGCAAATGTATTCGTTAAGTGCACCAAGGGCAGACCCAAGCAATTCTGAGCACCCTTGTTCTTCCTGCTTTGTCTGTCAGACCCTCATTCTCTTTGATTGACAGGATCAGGCGAGGTGACTATGCAGGAACCTGGCCCGCTCAATCAGAAAGGAGAGGGAACGGCTGACAGAGACAGCAGGAGGAGCAAGGGTGCACAATGTGGCTTGTCTCCACCCTAGGTGCACTTAAAGGGGTTGTCTCACTTCTGCAAAGTTAGTAAAAGGCACTTACGGTGTTTTCACACTAGCATTTTTGTTTTCCGTCATAGAGTTCCATCCTAGGAGCTCAATACTTAAAAAAAAAAAGATTTGTTTTATCCTAATACATTCTGAATGGAGAACAATCCGTTCAGGATGCATCAGTTCAGTCCCTCTTACGTTTTTTGGCCGGAGAAAATACCGCAGCATGCTGCAGTTTTCTCTCGGGCCCAAAAGAGAGCATGCATAGGAATCATGAGCAGCAGCTTCTATCGCGGCCACCTGGTATCTGTGCTTCAGCGGTGGTCGTAACCCCTGGAAATAAGCAGTGTATAATGTGATGGAAAAATGAATCCTGCCAGCAAAGGAGGCGATATGGAGAATCACATTACATTAGTAAGTGCCTTGTATTAACTTTCTCTACATGGTAAATGCCATTTACTGACGTGAGACAACCAATTTAACTGCTCATTTGCATATGGATTCAAATAAAAAAAAATCTCCATAATGAAGCAATAATCGTTAAAAGGTTTATCCGATGAATAATGGAAAAAATGAAGATCAGACATCATATAGAACATGACAGTTTATTTCTGACAAAGCTAGAACCAGCCCTGTACCTCTCATGGATCCAGAGATCTCCCCATTCATTGCTCTGATACATTTTAATATCAAGCTGGCAGCTCACGGGGCATGTCCTTTCTGCTGCAGCTCTGGGGGCGTGTCCATGCTCTCCCTATCACAGCTCAGGAGGCAGTTGAAGGATGAAACTGAGCATGTGCGGCCTTCTCAGTGAGCCGGACAGAGAAATAAGAAATTAAGTGGTGCTATACATATACATTTTATTGAATAACTCAGAAGCTATCCAAATTTTAATTACATTCAATTACAAAGTATTTAGATCCAGGTGCTGGTTTGAAAATTGTAGAATATTTTTCGTGGGACAACCCCTTTAAGTGAAAGGTATCATTACATTGAGCTGCTCTAGCTCTACAAGGCATTGTGCCGGGTGTATGAGGGACTTGACAGACTCCCTTTACTAGAAGCTCTCATCTCTTAGCCAAAGAGGGTCTCTCACTCTGGAGGACCCATTACTTCCGTGCATTACATGGACATTTCATTGACTTCCATAAGAACGCTGTAATACTTAATTTCCCCTGCGGTGGTGCTGCTGTAAAATTGAACGCTTGCTGCCAGACTTCCCCCACAGATTACGACTGATCGATCTCAAGTGATCATCTTCTCATTAGGCGAGAGGGATTATCTAAAATTGAGAAACCCTTTAAATACTTTGCAGCACTTGTGTATTCTGCTGGAGGGAGTCACAATAGATGTTAGAAATTACCATTACTAACCACAGGAGGTCATTCTCAGACTAGCAGTGTGGGACAGAGACAGCAAAGCAGTTACAACTCTAGAATTACACAAGTCACAGGATCTGAAATAGTGGAGAATATAAAAAATAAAAAAAACCTGCGAGCACCTGTCCATCATCCATGGCATTCTTGTAGAACACTCCCGACTTGTTCTGTGTCAGTCAGTTACTTGCTGTGTATAATCGCTGACCTCATGCATTCAACATCAATTTCAGTCTTATTGCCAAGTGGCTCCGTCCAGCTGGCCCCAGTCCTCTGCAGGGTAGTAAAATGGCAATGATGACTCCAGGGGAGTTCCAGGAAATCTGACCCCCGGTCAGAAATGTTTTCTCCAAGCGACAGGGAGCTGGAAGCTACAATTAGCAGTGTACCATGCACTGAATATTCATTTCATAACATTAGTTAAAAAATTATATAAGTTCTTTAGGGTATTTTGGAAATTCTGAGAAGTGATATAAGCAGAGCATAAGGTGTGCTGTAGAAACACTCCACCTATTTTAATGGTCATGCCCCCAAAATAGTTTAAATCACAAGGGGTACACAGGACCTCTTCATTACACCCCAAAATCAATACAAGATCCCAGATCCGACACCCTAATTTACAGATTCCTGCCCAGATCTCGTGAACAAATACAGAAATATCTGTGACATGCATACACTTATAAACCTGCGCTACTGTACGTGTGACATACTTGCAAGCATATATACCATTTAATATTAATATAATTTAATATAAACTATTTTTGTTTTGTATATGAACCCTATGAACTTGTAAAGCGCTGCGGAATATTGTGGCGCTATATAAATACATTTTAGTAATATTAATATGCTCAAGGCGAGCAGTAAGCAATGGGGAAGTGGCTATGCTGCCAGAGCACAAGAAACACACTCATCCACGATACCTAGCTTCATGTCCCAGTTTGCAGGGCGGTGCAGGACACCACTCTCTAAGTCACACCAGAGCGACCAGGTGGTCGGTTGGATTGCAGCAGATAATGCTTCCAGTTGGTTAAGCACCACCCTGTCTTCCACAAAGTCCATTCTCAGTAGCCAAGAGTCTGGTCAACAGAATCCTCACCCTGATCCTCCTTCCTCCCACCATGGAGAGTCTTGGCAAACAAGTGATCCCACACTCGGATATTCCGAGGAGCTCTTTTCAGCGCCATTCCTTGATTTGGGCCTCTCGCCAAGCCTGCTTGAAGAGGGACATGAGGAGATTTTGTGCACTGATTCCTAAACTCTTGAGCATCTACAGTCAGAAAAAGATGACGGTGGGGAACGGCAATTAGTGTTTCACGAGGTGGATGATGATGATGAGACACAGTAGCCAATAAGTCAACGGCAATTAGTGTCTCAAGAGGTAGATGATGAGGATGAGACACAGTTGTCAATAAGTGAGGTTGTTGTTAGGTCGACAAGTCAGGAGGATGACCAGAGTGAAGAAGTAGAACTGACCCAACCTGGGAAGGTGGCAAGTCGAGCGAGGACAGCAGTACAGAGGGGGAGAGATCCGCACCACCACAACAGGCTGGAAGAGGCAGTGGGGTGGAAAAAGGGAGAAGGCGGGCCACACCAAACAGGCCCACAACTGCTCCCTGGAGCACCCTCTTGCAGCAATCTCCCTTTCCAAGTGGTAGGTGTTCCAGCAGTCTGGCGCTTTTTTTAAGAAAGTGCGGACGATAAAAGAATTGTCATTTGCAACCTGTGCCGTACCAAAATGAGCAGGGGCGTGAACACTAGCAACCTAACCACCACCAGCAATATCCGCCACATGGCATCAAAGCACCCTAACAGGTGGGCCGAACGCCTGGGTCCACAATCAGTGTCTGCGGGTAACACCACTGCCTCCTCTTCCCCTGTGTTACATGCTGGCCAATCCCCTGTCCAAGACGTAGGCCCGGATGCCTTCCGCCCTGCACCTGGACCTTCGCAAGCACCATCAGCTAGCACATCCACTTCTGTGTCCCAGTCCAGCATACAGATGTCTATACCCCAGGCCTTTGAATGAAAGCGCAAATACCCAGCCACCCACCCACAGGCCATATTACTAAATGCGCACCTTTCCAAAGTGCTGGCCCTGGAAATGTTGCCATTTAGGCTTGTGGACACTGAAGCTTTCCGCAGCCTGATGGCGGCGGCCATCCCTCGTTACTCAGTCCCCAGCCGCCACTATTTTTACCAGGTGTGCCGTCCCCCGCCTTACACCATCATGTGTCCCGTAACATCACCCGTGCCCTGACCAACGCAGTTATTGGGATGGTCCACTTAACGACTGACACACAGGACAAGTGCTTTTGTCCAGGGATGCTACATTTCCCTGACGGTACACTGGGTGAATGTTAGGACGCCGGGAGCGCGTCGTACCATGGGATGGCACAGGTGCTACGGACGACATGGATTGCGGGCGCTACTTCCATCACGATTTCGGCCACCACCTACCCCTTCTCCTCCTCCACCTCCTCCTCCACTTCCACCTCTGAATTCTCATGTTGCAGCACCAGTCAGCCATCAGTCAGTAGCTGGAAGCAGTGTTGCACTGCAGTGGGGAAGCGGCAACAGGCCGTGCTGAAACTAATTTGCTTAGGTGACAAACAGCACACCGCCGCAGAGCTGTGGCAGTTTATAAGGGACCAGACTGAACTCTTGCCACTCAACCTACAACCAGGCATGGTTGTGTCTGATAATGGCCGTAACTTGGCGGCTTTGGAGCTCGGCCGAATAATTCGGGTGCTCGAATACAATTTAATACAATGGAAGTCATAGGGAGAACCCCAGGAAGAGAAGAGTGTGTCTGGTTCTTAAAAAAAAGATTAGAAATTGATGGAAACACCATCAAAATGGTTTGTCAATAGCATTAAGAGGATAGCTGGATGCATCTTAGACTCATATTATGTACGACATACAATAGACAACCACACAAAGGCTATATGCCAAAAGCCAGGTATGTGATCAATCTATCCATGAGACAGATAACAGCCAGCATACCTTTCAATGGCAGCCTTATGCACTATGAGATATTCCAAACCAGCTCTCATCTGACTGAGAACCAGTAAACCTCAAAGTTATTTAGCATCTGTTGGATGGCTTGGGTGGACCTGCACACCTAGATCAATATCATTAGGGCGACAAAAAGTTTTCTGATTGTCCTAACATAATATTCAATAACCTTTCTATACAGTTTTGTCATGTAAAAACTCATTTGCATAAACATGGGCATGTGGGAAAGACATGCAAATGAGCAGAATCTGCCTTGTTTTTTAGCTTTCATAAGACTATGAAAACCAATAGATGGCGCTATTGAGTTATGAACAGTGCCCTCTATTAGTTTCACAGTCTTATGACAAGACTAATATTCTTGTCAGAAGACTATGAAACAAATAGAGGGCGTTGTTCATAACTCAATAACACCATCTATTGGTTTTACAGTCTTCTGACAATAATATCAGACTGAGTCTTATGACAAGAACACATGAGCATACCGATGTGTTCGGCCAGAGCACAAGAGCACTTTGGTGCTCGCTCAATACTACTCGGCAAGCTCACACACATACCATGCCTTGTCCACGTGTTCAACTTAGTGGTTCAGCGGTTTCTCAAAAACTACCCCAATTTGCCTGAGCTACTGGTGAAGGTGCGCCGCGTGTGTGCCCATTTCCGAAAGTCATCTACAGCTGCCGCCGGTCTGGCAACGCTGCAGCAGCGCTTACAATTGCCATCTCACTGACTGTTGTGCGATGTAAGCACGCGCTGGAACACCACGTTCCACATGGCCAGGATTTGTGAGCAGCAGAGGGCAGTAGTGAAATACCAGCTGCAACATGGTCGTCACCTTTCCAGTCAGCTTCCGCTCTTCACAAGTGACGAGTGGGCATGGATGTCTGACCTCTGGGAGGTTTTATGCAACTTTAAGCAATTAACACAGATGGTGAGCTTCGATGATGCTATTATCAGCGTAACCATTCCACTGAAACGCTCGCTGCTCACAATGAAGGCGGACACTTTGCAAGTGGAAGAGGTGGAAATGGGAGAAGACAGTACACAGGGTGATACCCAGACCATCCTCGGTTCGTCTTCTCAGCGTAAATTGGATGATGATGATGAGGAGGAGGAGGAGGAGGAGCAGGAGACGGTTGCCTCTGCTACAGACGGTAGTACCCATAGCAGGTTTATTCCATCTGTTCAGCGTGGATGGGCCGAAGAGGAGGAAGAGGATGAGGAGATTGAGAGTCATCCTCCTGATGAGGACAGCAAAGTCTTGCCTGTTGGGAATCTGGCACACATGGCTGCCTTTATGCTATGCTGCCTTTCCCGTGACTCGCGCGATGTACGCATTTTGGCAACACCGATTACTGGTTGTTCACCCTTCTCAACCCCCGCTACAAATAGAACTTCTCATCTCTCATTCCTGTGGTGGAGAGGACTAGCAAAATGGTGCAATACCAGAAGGTCTTTGTGGAAAAATTGCTCCAAAAATTTCCAGCTGACAACGCTGGCGGCAGAGTACGTAGTTCCTTGGCCAACCAAGGAGGGGAGGGGAACACACAGCACTTCCAACAGAGGCAGGGGAACACTCTCCAAGGCTTGGGACAGTTTCATGACACCCCGCCAGCACCTTCATCCTGATGCGCGGCCTAGTGTCACAAGGAGGGAAAAGTTTTGGAAAATGGTGAAGGAGTACATGTCAGTCTCCTCAATGATCCCTCAGTGCCTTACTATAGGGTGTCCAAACTGGACACGTGGCACAAACTGGCGCTCTACGCCTTGGAGGTACTGGCCTGCCCTGCCGCCAGCGTTTTGTCAGAGCGGGTATTTAGTGCTGCTGGGGGCATATCAACTGATAACGCATCTGCCTGTCAACTGAAAATGCTGACAGGTTGACTCTTATCAAAATGAACAAGGCCTGGATTGCCCCTGACTTCTCTACTCCACCAGAGGAAAGCGGCTGAACATAAAGGCACTCTAAATGTGGCTTTTATGGTGTATTAAATACACTGTATTCCCATGCACCCCTTCCATCACAAAAAAGGGTATATGGTTCAATCTTCCTTTTCTCGTCCTCCTCCTCCATCATATAAACATGCTTATTAGGCTGCCCTCGCTCCTAATGTTTTAGTGGGTCAGCTCAGCAGCAGGCCCTCACCCCAATGTTTTAGAGGGTCACCAGCAGGCCCTCGCCCATAATGTTTTAGATGGTCAGATCAGCAGCAGGCCCTCGCCCCTAATGTTTTAGAGGGTCAGCTCAGCAGCAGACCCTCACCCCTAATGTTTTAGAGGGTCAGCTCAGCAGCATACCCTCACCCCTAATGTTTTAGAGGGTCAGCTCAGCAGCAGGCCCTCGCACCTAATGTTTTAGAAGGTCACCAGCAGGCCCTTGCTCCTAATACTTTTGAGGGTCACCAACAGGACATCAATCATAATTTTTCAAGGCTGTGTATGATGCCCTCCTTTATGTGTAATAAAGGGTGTATTGTAGTGCTGGTTCCTTGAAATTTTTGGCAGCTCTTTCACTTAGTGCATAGGTTTTATGAGTGTAGGAGTCCCACTACCTGAACAATTGTACCACAATGTGAATGAGACCCTCCGTTATGTGATATACAGGTTGTATCGAGTGCCTCTTTCTTTATATACTAGTAAATATACAGGAAAGAATGTTTCCTAACAATTTTTCCTCTAAAATCGATTTTATCTTTGGTTTTGTGCGTATGATTGTCAGTCTGTAAAAGTGGCGCACTACTCGGACAACATAGTTCCCAGCAGCGACCTGGGAGTCCAAGATGCATCCAGACATCCTCCCCATGCTGATGCTGTTCCCGAACCATTTCAGTGGTGTTCCATCAATTCCTGACCTTTCCCTGTGAACCAGACACCTTTCCTCTTCAGAGCAGGGGGTGCCTGGTTTAATGCTCTGGTTCTTCCATTGAATTCCATTGTGCTCTGGTGGTCTGTAGAGCACCCGAGCATCCCAATGTGCTCTACTCGAGCACCAAAGCTCCCGAGCACTTTGGTGCTCGATCAACACTAATCCTGTCCAGACCCCCCAAGCAAATATAGACCACAGATGCCCCATATACAGATTCCTGCTAGAGGCCATGAACAAATACAGACACCAGACAATACCCCTATATACAGATTCCTGACCAGACTCCCTGAACAGACCTTAGACCATACCCTGTAAATACAGAACAAGAAGACATTCCTGAAAGATCCCATCCTTTAATGACCCTGTGCAGGCAGAGGAGTCTAAATTTATTTTCATGACACCATGGGCTGCACAGAATATTTGGTTCGTAGAACTGGAACAGATCCTGTCCTGTAGTTCAGAGAAGTCTATACCAGGGAAAGGTCTGATCTGCTTCATTAGGTGATGTTGTTACATGTTGTTACTGGTGGTTAAATCATAGATTTTTGCAAATCTTGCAGAAAGGTAGTAGTTACCCGAGGGTGCAGTGAATCATACCAGTTGTGACATTATGTAGAGATGAGCAAATCTATTCTAAACTAATCAAATTCAATATGATTTTGTTTTGACTGTAGGTAAGGACAGACAAGGACAATGATCCCTAAGACTGGAACCCAGCCCACTTTCCAGACCTACAGTGCAGAACAAGCCATAGATAGCTAGACCGCAACTGGTCCACGGTCCCTATGTTATTTAAGTGCATAGACGGACAAACAAAAAAGACAGACAAACACCATACAAGAGTTGTACATAAATGGGTCAGAACCAGGCAAGCTATATAGTACCAAATGAGAGATAGAGAGTGGTCAGAAGACAAGCCGAGATCAGAACTAGACGGACAACATGGTACCAAACAAGACACAGAGTGGTCAGAAGACAAGCCAGGGTCAGAGGAAAGAGCAATTCAGTTATCACCGGAACTAGGAGTACAGTTAGTCAGAGACTATCACTGGCACTGGTGTATGGCCCGATAGGTCCATGATTCGGCGCTCCATTAGTGAGAACACTAGTACACAATAATAGAGCAGCTTAGCAATCGGCCCACTTCCAGTCTCCTCCAGCACCCCTCAGAGCATTGTATCCTGTTGCTAAGGATGCTGTCGTATCACCAAGGGTTTGGCTCACCAGTGCGTTTCTCCCAGCGCGGCCATGCTGAGGCTAAGGATTGTGCCGCTGGAGCCCAGACAGGTAAGTTTCTAAAAGATTTTTCTAAAAAATTCTGATGTGTTTCAGACAAATTTCTCAAAACAACATCTACAAACCGGATTCCAAAAAAGTTGGGACACTATACAAATCGTGAATAAAAACTGAATGCAATGATGTGGAGGCGCCAACTTCTAATATTTTATTCAGAATAGAACATAAATCACGGAACAAAAGTTTAAACTGAGAAAATGTATCATTTTAAGGGAAAAATCTGTTGAATCAGAATTTCATGGTGTCAACAAATCCCCAAAAAGTTGGGACAAGGCCATTTTCACCACTGGGTGGCATCTCCCCTTCTTCTTACAACACTCAACAGACGTCTGGGGACCGAGGAGACCAGTTTCTCAAGTTTAGAAATAGGAATGCTCTCCCATTCTTGTCTAATACAGGCCTCTAACTGTTCAATCGTCTTGGGCCTTCTTTGTTGCACCTTCCTCTTTATAATGCGCCAAATGTTCTCTATAGGTGAAAGATCTGGACTGCAGACTGGCCATTTCAGTACCCGGATCCTTCTCCTACGCAGCCATGATGTTGTGATTGATGCAGAATGTGGTCTGGCATTATCTTGTTGAAAAATGCAGGGTCTTCCCTGAAAGAGATGACGTCTGGATGGGAGCATATGTTGTTCTAGAACCTGAATATATTTTTCTGCATTGATGGTGCCTTTCCAGACATGCAAGCTGCCCATGCCACACGCACTCATGCAACCCCATACCATCAGAGATGCAGGCTTCTGAACTGAGCGTTGATAACAACTTGGGTTGTCCTTGTCCTCTTTGGTCCGGATGACATGGCGTCCCAGATTTCCAAAAAGAACTTTGAATCGTGACTCATCTGACCACAGAACAGTCTTCCATTTTGCCACACTCCATTTTAAATGATCCCTGGCCCAGTGAAAACGCCTGAGCTTGTGGATCTTGCTTAGAAATGGCTTCTTCTTTGCACTGTAGAGTTTCAGCTGGCAACGGCGGATGGCACGGTGGATTGTGTTCACTGACAATGGTTTCTGGAAGTATTCCTGAGCCCATTCTGTGATTTCCTTTACAGTAGCATTCCTGTTTGTGGTGCAGTGTCGTTTAAGGGCCCGGAGATCACGGGCATCCAGTATGGTTTTACGGCCTTGACCCTTACGCACAGAGATTGTTCCAGATTCTCTGAATCTTCGGATGATGTTATGCACAGTTGATGATGATTTTTCGCTGGGTAACACCTTTCTGATATTGCTCCACTATCTTTCTGTGCAACATTGTGGGAATTGGTGATCCTCTACCCATCTTGGCTTCTGAGAGACACTGCCACTCTGAGAAGCTCTTTTTATACCCAATCATGTTGCCAATTGACCTAATTAGTGTTAATTGGTCTTCCAGCTCTTCGTTATGCTCAAATTTACTTTTTCCAGCCTCTTATTGCTACTTGTCCCAACTTTTATGGGATTTGTTGACACAGTGAAAATTTGAATCAAAGTATTTTTCCTTTAAAATGATACATTTACTCGGATTAAACGTTTGATCTGTCATCTATGTTCTATTACAAATAAAATATTGACATTTGCCATCTCCACATCATTGCATTCAGTTTTTATTCACAATTTGTTTAGTGTCCCAACTTTTTTGGAATCCGGTTTGTATAATATTAATGTAGTATACTAAGTCTGATCTGTGGTAGTCAATCATGGCATGAACAAAGGAGATTTCTGAGGACCTCAGAAGTGGAGACGTTGATGCTCATCAGGTTGAAAAAGGTTACAAAACCATTTCTAAAGGGTTTGGACTCCACCAATGCACAGTCAAACACATTGTGTACAAATGGAGGAAATTCAAGACCATTATTACCCTCCCCAGGAGTGTTCAACCAACAAACATGACGCCAAGAACAATGCTTGCAATAGTCAGTGAGGTCGAAAAGGAACCCAAGGTAACCCGTAAACAACTAAAGTCTTTTTTTACATTAGCTATTGTTAATGTTCATGAGTCCACCATAAGGAAGACATTGAACAGCAATGGTATGCATGACAGGATTGCAAGAAGAAAGCATCTGTAGTTTGCTGAAGATTAGCAGGATAAGCCAGAAGGCTATTGGAACAATGATTTGTGGGCTCGGTTCACACCCAATATGTACAAAATCCATTAACGCTCCACATCCAATGCAAATGAAGGAGGTATTTAACACGCTTAGAAATGTGAACACGCAATAAAAATGTGGATTCTTGACTACGCTTAAAAACTAATAATCTGCAAGAAGAATGAACATACTCATTCTCCTTGTAGATTCTGCACAGCAAATCCACAAATTTGCCCAGTGCAAACAAGCTCCACCAAATAGGGCTAAGCTTTGAGCGGGTTTGGTTGGCACATCTGCACCACAACCACATGAGATATGTCAGCATGGGTTTATGCTTCAGATCCTTTGGTAATAAATATAGAATATAGAATAAATGTGAACCTACCCTTAGAGATAAGGCAGAGTGTTCATGAAGTGTAGAGATGTACAGTTACAGTTACACAGCCTTGGCTCTCCTCATTTTTATGATCAGTGCATGGAGAGAACGGGATGCTGAGCCATCAGTGTTTAGCCACCAATTACAGTCACAAACACCCGTGTCTGGAGGGGTGAGTAACTCTCTGCACATCAAGTACTAAGGCTACATATGACCCCTCCTTTCCCTACCCCGGCACTAGGGACCAACAGTCTGAGAGAAGCCACTGTGATAGATTGATAGCCAGAGCCCCTACCACTCTCATCCTCCACTCCGGCTCCCTTTGGGCTTGCTGCACATGGATCCCCAGGAATTTGACAAATAACTCCATCTCTGCCTTAGACCACCAGGGATTTTGACTTAAACACTTTTCTGCCCTGCACCAGCGAGAATACTAACACCTATCCCTTCTTTGCCCTAGGCTACCAGGGATGCAAACATTAACCACATTCTGTACCCTAGACCGCTAAGGTTAGTGACATTATCCTTTCACTGTCATAGACCACCAAGATAGTGTTTGTAACTTTTCTATTCTCTAGACCACCAGTGATGCTGATGATAACCCCTTTATCTGCCCTAGACCACCAGCGATACAGACATTACCAGTTAATTACCATAGATCACCAAGGTTGAAGACATTAAAGCCTTCTCTGCCCTAGAACCCAAGTATTTACCATAAATCAATTAACTAACCTAGCTAATTAACTGCCATTGTTGTTGTTTTTTTACCTGTTTAGAAGGAACAGCGCCCGGATCTCTCATCGCCCTCCTCACTAGATACAGTGATTGCTATCCTCATTTCATTCAGAGCTAGTGGAAATTTTGGTAACCATCCTCCAGGGGAGCACCCAGGAATTTTGTCTAGGGGGGGTCCGAAAGGCAAAACAATGTGGGATGTGTAGTGTGCTGTGCTAATTCAATTTTTCAAAGCCCCCTTTATATTTAAAACTGCAGGGAGGGGGTGTAGTGTGTTGTGCTGATTCTTTTACTTGGCGATCCTAAAAGCTCAGCAGGAAATCAAAAATTTTTTGGCCCCCGCCCATTATTAAAAGCCCCTCCTACATATAATAGGCCACTCCCAACAAACACTGTACAGCTGAAATAGTTGCGGCCTGTCTACACACCATATGGAGAGAGGGGGAGGGTCTGTCCTGGCTGCACTGCCTGCTTCACATTATACAATAAACAGCAGACTACAGCCAGAAAGCTCCTCCGCTCTCCTCCCTCCCCAGACCCTGCTCAAGGCCTGTGGCCCCCCCCACCATCTGCCACCCGCCCGTGGACTGCTGCCCCCTTTGGCCGTCCTCACCCAGCTCTGAATCCTCCTTCTGCAAATGGCAGGGGGAGGACCCGGAGCATCTCCTCTCCTACATAGCGCCTCATACCTCTTACATCCAGTGATGTCACCTTTGTTGTAGACGTTCTCTTTCCTCATCTTCTCCATTCAGACCAGACCGCCATGATGATTTTTCAGCCATCTCCCGTCTCTGCAGAGATTAACAAACAGACATTAGTTTCCCACATTTCCATCATCTTCACATCTTCTGAACACCCTTTCCTGCCACCCCCAATACTGTGCCCGCTGTGCCCCCAATACTATACTGCAGAAACAGTCCCCCTGGAAATACTACTACCACACAGATAGTGCCCCCTTCAACAATTATTGGCACACAGTGCTCTAAAAAAATAACTGCGCCCAGACACTAATAGTATAAAGATAATGTCCCCCAAAAATTATTGTGCTAAGCTGAAACGTGGCAGGGTGCCCCCAAAGTAACAGGGCTCCCCAAAATAGAAATAATTCTCTGCCAGAGCACACTTAGTAGTAATAATGCCCCTATAGTGCCCATACTAGTAATCATGTTCCTCATAGCCCCCCAGTATTAGCAAAGCTCCGTATAATACCTCCTAGTACTAATAATTCTCCCTACAATATGACAGTACATGAAATACCCCCGCTTAGTGCCCGCTGTTGAGCTAATGTCCCCATAATGTATGCCAGTATAAAATACCCCTATATAGTGCCCCAGTAAATGCCCTCATAGTGCTCCTCTCCCCCTTCCCCATAGTGTCCCCCATAATATGCCAGTAAAAAATGCCCCTTCTAAGTGCCACCATATGCCCCAATAGTGCTCCTCTCCCCCATAGTGCCTACCATAATGTGCCAGTAAAAAATGCCCCCTTAGTGCCACCAGATGCCATAATGCCCCCATAATGTGCCAATAAGAATAAAGGCCACTTTAGAGCCCCCACTTCCCCTTAGTGCCCCCAAATAATGCCCCTATAGTGCCACCAGATGCCCCATAGTGCTCCTCTCCCCCATAATGTGCCAGTAAGAAGTGCCACCCAAAAAAAAAGTACCACCAGATGCTCCATAGTGCCGTTCTCCCCTTTAGTGCCCCCATAGTGCCGTTCTCCCCTTTAGTGCCCCCATAGTGCCAGCTCCCCTTTAGTGCCCCCATAGTGCCGTTCTCCCCTTTAGTGCCCCCATAGTGCCGTTCTCCCCTTTAGTGCCCCCATAGTGCCGTTCTCCCCTTTAGTGCCCCCATAGTGCCGTTCTCCCTTTTAGTGCCCCCATAGTGCCAGCTCCCCTTTAGTGCCCCCATAGTGCCTTTCTCCCCTTTAGTGCCCCCATAGTGCCGTTCTCCCCTTTAGTGCCCCCATAGTGCCAGCTCCCCTTTAGTGCCCCCATAGTGCTGTTCTCCTCTTTAGTGCCCCCATAGTGCCAGCTCCCCTTTAGTGCCCCCATAGTGCCGTTCTCCCCTTTTGTGCCCCCATAGTGCCAGCTCCCCTTTAGTGCCCCCATAGTGCTGTTCTCCCCTTTAGTGCCCCCATAGTGCCAGCTCCCCTTTAGTGCCCCTGCCCCCATAGTGCCGTTCTCCCCTTTAGTGCCCCCATAGTGCCAGCTCCCCTTTAGTGCCCCCATAGTGCCTTTCTCCCCTTTAGTGCCCCCATAGTGCCGTTCTCCCCTTTAGTGCCCCCATAGTGCCAGCTCCCCTTTAGTGCCCCCATAGTGCCGTTCTCCCCTTTAGTGCCCCCATAGTGCCAGCTCCCCTTTAGTGCCCCCATAGTGCCGTTCTCCCCTTTAGTGCCCCCATAGTGCCAGCTCCCCTTTAGTGCCCCCATAGTGCCGTTCTCCCCTTTAGTGCCCCCATAGTGCCAGCTCCCCTTCAGTGCCCCCATAATGCTGTTCTCCCCTTTTGTGCCCCCATAGTGCTGTTCTTCCCTTTAGTGCCCCCATAGTGCCAGCTCCCCTTTAGTGCCCCCATAGTGCCGTTCTCCCCTTTAGTGCCCCCATAGTGCCAGCTCCCCTTTAGTGCCCCCATAGTGCCGTTCTCCCCTTTAGTGCCCCCATAGTGCCAGCTCCCCTTTAGTGCCCCCATAGTGCCAGCTCCCCTTTAGTGCCCCTATAGTGCCGTTCTCCCCTTTAGTGCCCCCATAGTGCCAGCTCTCCTTTAGTGCCCCCATAGTGCCAGCTCCCCTTTGGTGCCCCCATAGTGCCGTTCTCCCCTTTAGTGCCCCCATAGTGCCAGCTCTCCTTTAGTGCCCCCATAGTGCCAGCTCCCCTTTGGTGCCCCCATAGTGCCAGCTCCCCTTTGGTGCCCCCATAGTGCCAGCTCCCCCCCCTCCAAAAAAACAACAACAAAAAATACACTGATACTTACCTCCAGCAGCCTCTTCCGGTCTGTGTCCCTGCTGTGTGCTGCCCGGCTCAGGCAGCGCGATGATGACGTCATCGCGCTGCTAGAGCCGGCCTCTGATAGGCTGCAGGCATTAGTGCCTGCGGCCTATCAGAAGAACAGGGGAGGGACACGCCTCTCCCTCCCCTGCTCTGCCGCAGCACAGGCATCTATATCGCTGTCCTAAGGACAGCGATATAGATGCATTAGATATGGAGATGAGCGCTTCCACAATGGAAGCGCTCATCTCCTACGGCCCCCCACCACCGCCGCCGCAAATGCCCGCAATTTACATCCAGGGCCGCGCCGCCTGTGGTGCGGCCCTGGAGGATGAAAAAAAAAAATTTGGGCTGGTTGTTCTAGGGGGGGTCCAGACCCGCTGGACCCCCCCTGTAGGTGCGCCACTGCCATCCTCACGGACCTGATTAATTGGTGGTCACTATGTTGGAGTCTCACATAAAGGAACATCTGAATAGGCACAGAAGATATTGATTTGGGGATTTTCGCTTTAAGGTCACATTAAGGTATTTTGGTGAAAAACCCATTTTACATTATCAACCTCGTGTCTACTTTCGGAATTTTTAAATTTATTTTATCTACTTTCTTGTTTTCTATATTACAATAACACAGAAACTGTTGGGATCTTTTCAGAACAGTCAGGTGTAATTTCTCACTTCCTGATACACTGTATCAGAGTAAAATTGTCTCATACAGTTACTCACATACTCATCAGAGACAGCATCTCTGACCAGTGCATGAAACGGTTGAACTTACAGAATGACTGAGCTCTGTCAACTCTGCAAAGATGCAAGAAATACAGAATTAGGTCTTAGTGCAGTGATCTGCAACCTACCACCCAGCAGCATTTGCGAAAAACCACATTTGGGCAATTGTTTTCAATGGTTCATTTTGGGGTTTCCATCTACTGGGTGTGACTTTATCATCAGGAGGACTAGCTAATGAAAAGTATTCAGCCACCGATGTATGTGAGAGAAGAAGTCTCTGATGAGTGTGATTGGCAATCTCTTGTGCAAGCTATGGAAGTTAGTGAACCCGCTATAATGATTACCCTAGCTACACCAGTTACATGGAAAATTCCATTTAGAGAGTTGCAATGGATATGCCTTTAGATAATTAATTGGATGTACCTTGAGAAATCATGAAAGAGGTCAAAGGTCTGCCTGCCCTGACCTTGGCCTGTCTCTGACTATGATTTTGCCTGAACACTCGGTGCTCAACTCTTGCGTCTCTTCACCTAATGTGAGTGAGCAATCACTTGACCAAAGAGTACTCCAAGACATAGCAGCCTGGTGGTTCCCCTGCTGCAGTGTCCAGATCTCTGTTACAGGGGTTATAGTTATAGAATAGAGGTCAAGGGGGCCACTTATATTAAACCCTTTGGAGTAAGCCCATAAATCTGTTTCAAGTCTTCAATTAGTGTCTAATGAAAAGTACACAAAAAGCAGACAAACCGTAAGTAATATCATGGGTGGACAGGTATGAGGTGATACCATTCACCTTAACTAGTTGTGCTGAGGGGAACAACATCCCAAAGGACCAGAAGTTATGGGTGGGCAGCTGCTGCCTCATCCAGATGAAGAAAGGGTCTGGAGTGCAAAGTCTGCATGGAGAAACCCAAAATTGGACTGAATTCAGTGCAGCTGTCCCAATGATGTCCAGAAACAATGGCAGGTTTAGTCCATTTATTATCAGTGTAAAAAAGGAATGCAATTCAAAACTGTACCAGAGAACACAGCTATATATGCATACAGTAACATTGGTAAGAGGCGATAAATTCCAACCTCTTCACGTAACAGGGCCTGATCACATCACTGAACAGGTCACTTTTCACCTCAAGATCAGAACACTATTCTCCTGCTGCACTTATCAATCTTTTAATCCAACTGGTTACATGGATTTCTATCCTTTTCAATTTCAAACTGACTATTAGTTTGTTTTCTTTGCCTATTAGTGCATGCTGGTATTCAGGGCTGGATTATTGTAACAGGGTGCCGAAGGCACACTCGGTCTCCCATCAGCTGCAGACCTGCTGCTTAGCTTCGGGAGCGAGGATCTGTGTTTGACTTTGTTCCCAGGGCAGCTTTGCTAGCTGGGAGGCTTCTTGCTCCTAGGTCTGCCTTGAGCGCCGAGCTGATCACGTCACATGACCCTCAGACCCCACTATAAATTCAGGCAGCCTGCTGGCCACAGGTTGCCTGTTAATTTAGGTTCCTGGCGTTTGATAGATACCTGTATACTTACCTGATCCTGTTCCCTGATGATCCTTTGCCTGCTCTTCCTGTACTGCGCATCTCTCCTGGTATCCTGACCCCGGCTTCCACCTGACGATTCTTTGTGGACTCCTGTTGTACTTCGTTTCTCTCCTGGTATTTGACCTCAGCTTATCCTGACTATTCTCTGCTCATTCCTTAGTACTGCGTAGCTCTCTAGGTATTGACCCGATCCGTTCACTATTCGTTATTTGTCTTGTCTGTCCTTCCCGCACGTATCCTAAGTTAGGGACTGCCGTCCAGTTGTCCCCTGTCATCAGGACTCATGAGCCAAGTAGGCAGGGCCAGGGGTGAGGGTGGAGCGCAGTGGTCACTATCCTCCCCCCTGTGTGTGTGTGTGTACACGTGACCGTTACAGATTAACAGGCCCAATAACCACTGTATAATGAATCCTCTGGTGACCCTGACTGACCATGTCTCTAATCTGACGCAGATGGTGCAGGAACTAGGGGAAAAACTCAGTTCTTTTGAGTTAGGGCAAGGTTCTTCCACTCCTCAGGCCTCCAGTCAGAATTTTGAGCCCCAGATTAAGCTCCCAGAACCCTTTTTTGGAGACCGGAAGAGGTTTCTCTCTTTTAATGAGAGTTGCAGACTTTACTTCCGTTTGCACCCCGTGTCCTCTGGCCCCGAGAGTCAACGCGTGGGAATTATCATTTCCCGACTACAGGGTGATCCCCAGGACTGGGCGTTCTCTTTACCTGCTGGCGCCAGTTGTTTAACTTCTGTGAAGGGGGTCTTTCAGGCCCTGGGTACCCTCTATGATGAATCAGACAGGGCTCTAGTAGCCGAGACGGCTCTAAAGGCACTGGTTCAGGGCAATGTACCTGCAGAGGATTATTGCACCCAATTCAGAAGGTGGTGTGTCCCCTCAGGATGGAACGAACCAGCCCTGAAGAGTCAGTTCAGGTCAGGTCTGTCTGATAACTTAAAGGATCTTCTGGTCAGTTATCAACTTCCAGAGTCTTTAGAGGAGATGATGACCCTTGTTGTCCGACTTGACCAACGGGTTAAAGAGAGACGACAGGAACGACAGTTCTCTTCCCAGATGGTGGTCCAGCCAGAGGCCTATCTCAGAGACAATGCTGAGGTCTCCACAGAGGAACCCATGCAGGTTGGCATGACCCGAGGGAATCTTCGCCGCAGACGTGGAGAATGCTTTTACTGTGGAGATCCTGACCATTGGATCAACCAGTGTCCTAAGAAGGTCCTCTGTCAAGTCTCCTAAGGCAAGGCAACCTAAAGACCAGGTTCATCCTGATTTTTCTAAATGTAAGCTTTTGGTACCCATTATGATTTCTCTGGGGGTAGATAAATGGCCGGGTAAGGCCTTTATTGATTCTGGCTCAGCGGCCAGCTTTATTGACTCTCAGTACGCTGTAAGATTGGGTGTTCCAATGTTTGCTTTACCAACTCCTATCCATGTCATGGCTATTGATGCTACTCCTCTTGTTGGTGGTACGGTGAGCTCATGTGCCTCAGAGATTTCTCTAACCGTGGGTGTGTGCCAGATGTTCCCTTTTAGTCCTGGAGAACCTACTGGTTGAGGAGGTACTAGGGTTGCCTTGGCTCCGAATACATAACCTAACTATAGATTGGTCCAAGGGGGAGTTGGTGAGATGGGGGCCTAAGTGTGACTTGTGCTTGTCTGTGGTACAGGCTTGGGTCTCAGTAAAGTCTGATACTTTACCCACTGTTGTTAGGGAATATTCTGATGTATCCTCATCACCAACCCCGGAGGTTCTACCCCCCATAGACCTTATGATTGTACTATAGAGCTAGTAGAGGGGGCCAAGTTTCCTAAGGGGCAAATTTATAATCTTTCTAAGCCAGAACGCAAGGCCATGGAAGATTATATTAAGGAGAGCCTTGGTAAAATGCATTGTAGACCTTCTTTCTCTCCTATGGGAGCGGGGTTTTTCTTTGTTAAGAAAAAAGAAAGTGGTCTTAGGCCGTGTATCGATTACCGGAGATTAAATAAAATCACTGTCCAGAATAGATACTCCCTCCCATTGATTCTGGATTTATTTAACCAGGTTCTGGGGGCAACCTGGTTTTCCAAGATTGACCTGAAAGGGGCATACAATCTAATCCGAATCAAGGAGGGAGACGAATGGAAAACGGCGTTCAATACTCCGGCAGGACACTTTGAATATCAGGTGATGCCTTTTGGACTCAGCAATGCCACAGCTGTGTTCCAAAACTTTATGAACGATATTCTTAGGGAGTTCTTAGGTAAATTTGTTATTGTCTATCTTGACAACATTTTGATATTCTCTCCTGACTTTGAATCACATGTGTCTCATGTTAAACAAGTATTAGAGGTGTAGAGGGAGACTCAGCTATTAGCTAAGCAAGAGAAATGTGTCTTTGGTGTACAGGAGATTCTGTTTCTAGGGCATGTTCCTGACTCCTCACGCCTTCAAGATGGATCCTTGTAAGGTACTAGCAATTAAGGAATGGGTAAGACCTTCATACTTAAAGGCCTTACAACGGTTCTTAGGTTTCACCAATTACTATCGTAAATTTATTATGAATTTTTCTGTAATTGCTAAACCGTTGACCGACCTTACTAAGAAAGGGGCGGATTTGGAGAATTGGTCTACTGAGGCCATTTCTTCATTTGAAAAATTAAAAAACGCATTCAGTAGCGCTCCCATTCTGATCCAGCCTGATCAGGAGAGACCTTTAATTGTGGAGGTGGATGCGTCCGAGGACGGCACAGGAGCAGTCCTTTGACAAGGTCCTGCTAGCCTCACTAAACTGAGACCGTGTGCCTTCTTCTCCAGGAAATTCTCTCCCACGGAGAGAAACTACGCCATAGGGAATAGGGAGCTGCTGGCCATTAAATGGGCATTTGAGGAGTGGAGGCATTTTCTGGAGGGGGCAAGGCATTGTGTAACTGTTGTCACTGATCAGAAAAACCTTATGTTTCTCGAGTCTGCTAAGAGGTTGAATCCCCGTCAAGCCAGATGGGCTGTTTTTTACTCGTTTTGATTTTTCCATTATGTTCAGGCCGGGAAGTAAAAATGTGAAGGCGGACGCATTATCTCGGAGCTTCCATGCTTTTCAACCTACTGAGGTACCGGCTGAATCCATCCTACCAGCAAACATCTTCATAGCAGCTCTAACCCTAGACACCTAGGACTCGCCCTGCTGGTAACCTACGACTCCTACCCATTCCCAGTAGACCCTGGTCCCATATCTCAATGGACTTTATAACTGACCTACCGCCGGCAGAGGGTAAGACTGTGGTTTGGGTAGTGGTCGATAGGTTTAGCAAGATGGTCCCTTTCATTCCCATGTCTAAACTCCCGAATGCCAAAACCCTGGCGTCTATTTTTGTGAAAGAAATTGTTCGATTGCATGGTATCCCAGAAAATATTGTTTCTGACAGGGGTGTGCAGTTTGTGTTCAAATTCTGGAGGGCCTTCTTTCAAAAATGTCAAATTTCATTGTATTTTTCCTCTGCCTACCACCCTGAGAGTAATGGGCAAACTGAACACCTTAATCAGTCTGTGGAACAATTCTTGAGGTTTTAGGATGCTGATAACCAGCAATTATGGGTTAAATTTCTTCCATTGGCTGAATTTGCTTTGAATAACCATGTCAATTCTTTTGCTGGGGTTTCACCTTTCTTTTGTAACCATGGTTTCCATCCCCGTTTTCATTCTGGGTCATCCGTCTCCTCCTCTAACCCAGAGGCAGATAGGCTCTCCTCTGAACTGTGCACAGTTTGGGCCCGGGTTCAATTGAACTTAGAAAAGGCTCAAAGTTCTCAGAAACTCAAGGCCGATAGGAGACGTTCAAGGGGGGTGAATTTTCAGGTTGGGGATAAGGTATGGTTGTCCTCCAAGAATCTCTCTCTTAAGGTATATTCAAAAAAGTTTGCTCCTCGTTTTATTGGACCATATAAGATCACGGAGGTGATTAACCCGGTATCATTTAGGTTGGAGCTGCCCGAGTCATTCCACATTCATAATGTGTTCCATAAATCTCTACTTAAAAAATATTTTGAACTGGTAGTACCATTAATAGCCTCGCCTCTGCCGGTTCTTGTTAATGATGTTGTAGAGTATGTGATGTCTAAAATAGTGGATGTCAGGAAGGTGCGTAATTCCTTGCAGTACCTGATTCACTGGAAGGGGTTTGGACCTGAAGAGAGATCTTGGGTATCTGCCAGGGAGGTTCATGCTCCTAGACTTGTTTGAAAATTTAATTTAGAACACCCTGAAAGGCCATCGCCTAAAGTCTTGGGTCCGGTGGCCCCTTGTAAAAGGGGAGGTACTGTAACAGTGTGCCGAAGGCGCACTCGGTCTCCCATCAGCTGCAGACCTGCTGCTTCGCTTCGGGAGCGAGGATCTGTGTTTGACCTCGTTCCCAGGACGGCTTTGCTAGCTGGGAGGCTCCCTGCTCCTAGGTCTGCCTTGAGCGCCAAGCTGATCACTCGGTGCTCGACTGGTCGGTCTGTCGGTCATGTGATGCTGGCCACGTCAGCATGACCCTCACTCCCCACTATAAATACAGGCAGCCTGCTGGCCACAGGTTGCCTGTTAATTTAGGTTCCTGGCGTTTGATGGATATCTGTATACTTATCTGATCCTGTTCCCTGACGATCCTTTGCCTGCTCCTCCTGTACTGCGCATCTCTCCTGGTATCCTGACCCCGGCTTCCACCTGACGATTCTTTGCGGACTCCAGTTGTACTTCGTTTCTCTCCTGGCATTTGACCTCGGCTTTTCCTGACTATTCTCTGCTCATTCCTTAGTACTGCGTAGCTCTCTAGGTATTGACCCGGTCCGTTCACTATCCGTTATTTATATTGTCTGTCATTCCTGCACGTATCCTAAATTAGGGACTGCCGCCCAGTTGTCCCCTGTCATCAGGACTTATGAGGCAAGTAGGCAGGGCCAGGGGTGAGGGTGGAGCGCAGTGGTCACTGTCCTCCCCCCTGTGTGTGTGTGTGTGTGTACGTGACCGTTACAATTATGGTTTGGGCAGGATCAGTAAACAGCCATCAAAAACATGGTGAACCTGATACCCCCAAGAGAATGAAGGCACCAGGGTACTTGCCCCATATGCTGTGCCTATAGTCCAGTAATATTAGTTGTAGTTTTACTACATGTTGCAAATATATATATATATATACAGTACAGACCAAAAGTTTGGACACACCTTCTCATTCAAAGAGTTTTCTTTATTTTCATGACTATGAAAATTGTAGATTCACACTGAAGGCATCAAAACTATGAATTAACACATGTGGAATTATATACATAACAAAAAAGTGTGAAACAACTGAAAATATGTCATATTCTAGGTTCTTCAAAGTAGCCACCTTTTGCTTTGATTACTGCTTTGCACACTCTTGGCATTCTCTTAAAGAGCTTCAAGAGGTAGTCACCCTGAAATGGTCTTCCAACAGTCTTGAAGGAGTTCCCATAGATGCTTAGCACTTGTTGGCCCTTTTGCCTTCACTCTGCGGTCCAGCTCACCCCAAACCATCTCGATTGGGTTCAGGTCCGGTGACTGTGGAGGCCAGGTCATCTGGCGCAGCACCCCATTACTCTCCTTCATGGTCAAGTAGCCCTTACACAGCCTGGAGTTGTGTTTGGGTCATTGTCCTGTTGAAAAATAAATGATGGTCCAACTAAACGCAAACCGGATGGAATAGCATGCCGCTGCAAGATGCTGTGGTAGCCATGCTGGTTCAGTATGCCTTTAATTTTAAATAAATCCCCAACAGTGTCACCAGCAAAGCACCCCCACACCATCACACCCCCTCCTCCATGCTTCACGGTGGGAACCAGGCATTTAGAGTCAATCCGTTCACCTTTTCTGTGTCGCACAAAGACACGGTGGTTGGAACCAAAGATCTCAAATTTGGACTCATCAGACCAAAGCACAGATTTCCACTGGTCTAATGTCCATTCCTTGTGTTATTTAGCCCAAACAAGTCTCTTCTGCTTGTTGCCTGTCCTTAGCAGTGGTTTCCTAGCAGATATTCTACCATGAAGGCCTGATTCACACAGTCTCCTCTTAACAGTTGTTCTAGAGATGTGTCTGCTGCTAGAACTCTGTGTGGCATTGACCTGGTCTCTAATCTGAGCTGCTGTTAACCTGCGATTTCTGAGGCTGGTGACTCGGATGAACTTATCCTCCGCAGCAGAGGTGACTCTTGGTCTTCCTATACTGGGACGGTCCGCATGTGAGCCGGTTTCTTTGTAGCCCTTGATGGTTTTTGTGACTGCACTTGGGGACACTTTCAAAGTTCTCCCAATTTTTCGGACTGACTGACCTTAATTTCTTAAAGTAATGATGGCCACTCGTTTTTCTTTACTTAGCTGCTTTTTTCTTGCCATAATACAAATTCTAACAGTCTATTCAGTAGGACTATCAGCTGTGTATCCACCTGACTTCTCCACAACGCAACTGATGGTCCCAACCCCATTTATAAGGCAAGAAATCCCACTTATTAAACCTGACAGGGAACACCTGTGAAGTGAAAACCATTTCAGGTGACTACCTCTTGAAGCTCATCAAGAGAATGCCAAGAGTGTGCAAAGCAGTAATCAAAGCAAAAGGTGTCTACATTGAAGAACCTAAAATATGACATATTTTCAGTTGTTTCACACTTTTTTGTTATGTATATAATTCCACATGTGTTAATCCATAGTTTTGATGCCTTCAGTGTGAATCTACAATTTTCATAGTCAAGAAAATAAAGAAAACTCTTTGAATGAGAAGGTGTGTCCAACCTTTTGGTCTGTACTGTATATCACAGTGTGTATGTGTGTGTGTGTATATATATATATATATATATATATATATATAACTGCGATATTAACGGACACCATTAGAAAGTACTGTCCTGCAAAAAACTAGCCCCCATGAGGCTATATGAATAGAAAACTAAAAAAATTATTGCTTCAGGAAGGCACGGAGCAAAAAATCACTGTTCCAGGAAAAAAAGTTTGCTATGTTCTCAACCCAGAGATGCTGTTAGAAAGCACTAGACCTGCCCACAGCTGCAGTGGTGATTATGTCCATCATGTGAACTTTTTGAAAGCATTTCACATTTTAGTTTTTTTTTTTTACCTTTGTTGTACTTGCCATAATTTTTAATTTGAATAAAACAACATTTTTACTAACATGACTCAACACCACGTGACACAAAACCATAAAACATTAATGAATTACACAATTGCTATGAAATGTATTCAACAAGATTTAATTAATTTTTGGTTAAATTTGCCCAGTTTTTGGTCATCAACGTCAAGAGTAATTTATAGTCAATGCCTGTAAAGTATCAATAGATATAAAGTATTCCTACTACCAGGGTTGGAGTTGTCCATCAGAGTGTTCTCCAGTAGGTCATGGTTGTGAAAAAATAAATGGGGCCATGGTGACAACTGGGCCCATGAAGTTCAGCAGAGGACAATCTCATCTGAAGTAAGCAGTGGAGAAGGTCATTTGTTGTTGAGTTAATTATGAAGAACTTGAAGATATTGGATGTCTATCCATCCAAGTTTAGTACAGTTGCATGGTGGTCTCTTAAAAATATTTTCTTTGGTCAACCAAAGTTCTTGAGTTCTACACCACACATGACACTGTTGATAGAGTCATGAGCAGTGTTGAACTGGAGCCCACCAGAGAAGATGAGACTGAGGTCCCACCATCCAGCTATGTAGAACAGGTACTTGTTGGACCTAGCCTGCCCTACTATAACTAGGAGCCATTATCAGAACAGGACTTGGTTCTCTGGTTGGCTACTCCAACCGTGTCCATGTGAGTTGAAATTTCAACTAAGCTCATATTGCTAGGGTTGGTGCCAGGCATCTGTGCTAAATTATGGATAACTGGGCATTGAAGAGACATCTTGGCATATTCCATAAGTTCTTTATTAAAATATGGTGTACAGTATAATATACTATAGAGCTATACGTATATTGTATATACTGTCAATCCCCATGAAATCATCATATATGGCAGAATGCAAAGTCATTGGTGATCATGTGGGAGCTTATTCAAGGCCTTCAAGTTCTGCTACTATATGATACATGATAACCAGTCATAGGACACATCCCTTAGGCAATACAGTCCTGATCAAAAGTTTAAGACCACTTAAATTGCAAAAAAATCATATTTAGCTGGATCTTAACAAGGTTCCAAGTAGAGCTTCAACATGCAACAAGAAGAAATGGGAGTGAGACAAAACATGTTTTGAGCATTAAATTTAATTAAAACAACAAATAAACTGAAACAGGCTGTTTTTCAGCTGATCAAAAGTTTAGGACCACACCTCCCCAAAAAAAACTAAACCCCCCCAAAACAGAAATCCAACTTCCAAACAGGAACTCAGTAATGAGTAGCTCCGCTGTTATTGTTTATCACTTCAAAAATTCGTTTCGGCATGCTTGATTGCAAGCGTTTCCATGAGGTGAGTGAGAACATTTCTCCAAGTGGTGAAGACGGCCGCACGAAGGCCATCTACTGTCTGGAACTGTTGTCCATTTTTGTAAACTTCCCTTGCCATCCATCCCCAAAGGTTCTCAATTGGATTTAGATCAGGGGAACACGCAGGATGGTCCAAAAGAGTGATGTTATTCTCCTGGAAGAAGTCCCTTGTCCTGCGAGCATTGTGTACTGTAGCGTTGTCCTGTTAAAAAAAACTGTCGTTAGCACACAGACGAGGGCCCTCAGTCATGAGGAATGCTCTCTGCAACATCTGGACATAGCCAGCGGCCGTTTGACGCCCCTGCACTTCCTGAAGCTCCATTGTTCCACTGAAGGAAAAAGCACCCCAGACCATTATGGCGCCCCCTCCACTGTGAGCCGTAGAAAACATCTCAGGTGGGATCTGCTTGTCATGCCAGTAACGTTAGAAACCATCAGGACCATGAAGGTTAAATTTTTTCTCATCTTCCACCTTTGAATGTTCCATGTTTGGTGCTCTCTTGCAAAGTCCAAATGAGCAGTTCTGTGGTGTTCAAGAAGATGAGGTCTTTGAAGACGTTTTTTGTTTTTGAAGCCCTTCAGTCTCAGATGCCGTCTGATGGTTATGGGGCTGCAGTCAACACCAGTAAGGGCCTTAATTTGGGTCGAGGAGAGACCCTGCTGTGAGAGACCACGTTCAAAAAGGGAGAGTTTTTTTTGCCTTTGCCATCACAACGTGTGACTACCTAACAGAAAATGGTAATGAATCCACATCTTTGCACAGATTTGGCCTTTTAAAGGCCTGTGGTCCTAAAATTTGGATCAGCTGAAAAACTGCCTGTTTCAGTATAATCGTTATTTTCAATTAATTGAATGCTCAAAAAATGTGTTGTCTCACTCTCATTTCTTCTTGTTGCATGTTGAAGCTCTACTTGGAACCTTGTTAAGGTCCAACAATGTAAAATATATTTTTTTGCTATTTTTCAAGTGGTCTAAAACTTTTGATCAGGACTGTACATAGTTTAAAGGGATTGTCCAGTTTTTGTTACAAGACTTTCCCAGTAATAAGTAGATGACAGAGTGTC
This sequence comes from Bufo gargarizans, assembly GCF_014858855.1. Lineage (NCBI taxonomy): Eukaryota > Metazoa > Chordata > Amphibia > Anura > Bufonidae > Bufo > Bufo gargarizans. The sequence continues at coordinate 3,821,194 of NC_058084.1, forward strand.
TTGCTGCTAGAACCTCCAGTGATCAGCTGTGATCTGTGCAGAAACCTGACAGTAAGTGCCCCATTTTCCTGCAGCTCCACCACAGGAAAAATTAAGTATTACACAGTTTTTTATAAAAATCTTGATGTTGTGTCCTCCAGAGTGAAACACACTATTTAGAGCCACTTCCCCCCTGGCTAGTAGAAGTTCCTAAATGGAGAACCCCCTACCCTCTAATAATATGGAATTTCGAAAAGAGTATTTGAGAATGGAATGAAAATGAAATTCCACATGTATAGATGTAGCAGAGCTGAGTTGTGCATGGCTATATAATCTACTGTGGTAGGCTTATCTGCATGAAGTAATAATAGCACAAGGCGTTAATCAAGAAACCAATTGTCCAGTGGAGAGCTTCTATTCTGTAGAGTTAACCATTTGTATCTTGGCCAATAGAAGATTGCACTAAGCGGCATGAAAAATGGGTCTGTCTTCTGGATATTGATCCCACAGAAATGTAATCCTTCCAGTCTACACAGACCATAGATGAACTGTGACTATAGATCAGGATCTGTCAAAAGCCCCGATGATTTATAGACATGGTCAGGGTGCTAGGTGCTCAGGGATGTTGTGGTGGAGGCATTTTCAGGTGACTGCGTAGCAGCCTTATGCTGGTAAATGCAATAAAAGCCAACTATCATCAGCCATCGTGCGCTGGTCGCTGCAATAAAGGCCGTACATGCTGGTGTAGCACAGCTGAGTATGCCATGCTTTGTTAGTAGAAATATGTTGGCACTATATATACAGTACATATAAATAATTGTGATTCTGACTATGGCTGGCTTTGTTATTGAGGTACTATGGTAATTCTGGGTGTTGTTAGAGGGGTCCCACCATCGCATATGCAAAACAGCAGTCCACAAGGGGTCCCTTTAAGATGAGATAAGTGTTTGTTTTTGTGACACCAGTTGCAGTGAAGCAACAAGGGCACAGGGCCCCTTTTACTGATACTGTGGATTATACCCAGGTATAGGAATGCCAGAGTGGTATAGGGTAGCCTATAATGTCCCTTAAGGTGTTGTGCATCTGTCACGGTGCTCCTACATGGATACGCTGGAATCCCAGGCGTTGGCTCTGAAGCAGACAAATAGGGTGAAAAATTGAGGGATTTAAAGAAATATTGGAGTCTAGACCTTGTGATGAAGTTCAATGGCAGCTTTACTTTGCATAAACGTTTCTCCAAACAGTTAAATTACAGACTTTATCTTGGTTCCAGCAGGCTTTAGCATTACCTCTGGCAGGAAAACAATCTCAACTCTGCTACATCAGTTTCTCTTTGGCTCCGCTATACTAACAGACTTGAATGGAATCTCTGCTTCTACAGGATGCTGCAACTTCTCCCAGTAATCTGACTCTGGATTATACCAGGGAATAGGTTAGAATCCTGGCAGCTCCAATATGGAGTCTCAACCAGAACACACTAGAGCTCCCTACCTCCTTCTGGTAGCAAACAGGACTGGCCAACTTCTGACCAAGAAAGGAGGGGACAATGGAATGGTGAGTTCCATTCTCTCTAAGTGTAGCTCTGCCATAGTTGCTGCCACCTGCTGGTGAGCCAGGCACATTACATGAACAATTATATAACATTATTATAAATGCACAGTGTCTAGGGACCTGGAAATAAATGCATAAGAAAACATTATATTAGCATTCACAGATAGAAGCAGGGCATAGGAGTGGTAATGCCACATGTTACACATCAGCAGGGCCGGTGCTATAATAAGGCAGACCAAGAGGCTGCCTTGGGGCGCAGAAAAAATGAAACTTTTTTTTAAAATACCCTGTATTTTTCACCCCTGGGTCTTATGGGGCAAATACTAATGAAGCACTTCCATGGATTTTAAATAATCATTATAGATAATAAAGACTTTGGCCAAGCTGAGGGGAGAGAGCTGAACAGGTGGTTGGGTGCTGAAAATGTTTACTAGTGAGGGGGTCTCAATTTAATTGGTATCGTCATTTAGACGACTCCCAGTCAAATCATGAGTCCCCTAAGTGTGCCATGACCTCTATGGGGACGGGATCAGCATTTAGCATTTAGGGTCACTCAGTCCTTAAAATAAGGGGTCACAGCGACCATTTGTATTTCCCCGTGCACATAGTGTGGGCAGCGTACTTTAGTAAGCATGTCTGCACTAAATTGCACAAATGGGGGTATTAGCGCGTGGCACCCCTATATCTCCTGAGGGGTCATTATTTAGATGACAATCCCACATAACGGATACAGGGTGCAAATCCCAATATTCTAATCAGCAGTCCAATCCAACCTAAAAGTAAAAAACTCACCGCTAACCTGCTTACAACAGTCGTTAAACATTTCCAGGAGGAGTAATAGAGGAACATACTGTAGAATTGAGCGCAGGCGCAATCGGAAGAGTTTATGGGCGTAAATAAGGTTTTCACATGGAGTACTACTTTTTTTCTTCTCAGGTAGTACTCCATGTGAAAACTTTATTTAGGCCCATCAACTCTTCCGATTGCGCCTGTAGCTCGCCAGCTAAGACCTGTCCTAGCTTATATGTGTATACAGCTAAACCTGCTAATAGCCTTAATACAGTTCCTATGTTTATGTGTTAAAGACAAAAGCAGAGTTATTTACTGTGACTTCATGTTTTGGAGGTCATATAACTGTTATATTTTGTGTTCACAGAAGCAGAAAAAGATAATATGCCTTTAAGATTCATTTTGTAATGTGAGGTAAGCTCAGTGACACAGCAGATACAACAGAAAGCATAGTGTTAATCTGTTGTTGCTGGGCAGAAGTCTAGACCAATCACAGCCAGCTTCTCACACAGCAAGAGTTTTCACCAATCACAGCCAGCCTCACACACAGCCTGTCTGGGAATTCCACTAGCTGGAATCATTACTCACCAGAGAGAGGAGCTGAACAGACACCCACTTCCAGTCAGAGTCCAGTTTTATGGGAACAAGGGCCAATATAGCTATTGGCCATCTTATGCTATATGTGTCATCCACAGATCTCTCCCATAGCAGTGCCATCCACAGATCCCCCTCCCCATAACAGTGTCATCCACAGATCCCCCTCCCCATAACAGAGCCATACACAGATCCCCCTCCCCATAACAGTGCCATACACAGATCCCCCTCCCCATAACAGTGTCATACACAGATCCCCCTCCCCATAACAGTGTCATACACAGATCCCCCTCCTCATAACAGCCCTGGCCCCGCCGCTCACAGCAGTAGACTATTCCTTAACCGGCAGTAACTTTTACTTTAAATCACCACATCTTCTTTTACCTTACAATGAAGCTCCAGTAACAGGCAGAGCGGGCGGCGGCGTAACATCGCTTACTCACGTGACGCTCCTGCTCCACCTACTTTACAAACGAAGCAGGCGTAGCATGAGTAAGTAACGCCGCCGCCCGCTCTGCCTGTTACTGGAGCTTTATTGTAAGGTAATAAAGATGCGGTGATCTAAAGTTCAAGGACCCGCAGGCATAGTGCCTGACCGCCCGCTCCCGCCCGCATAGCAACGAATCGGACGATTATTCGATAACGGGATTCGTTGTATCCCGTTATCGAATATTATCGATAACGTTGATTAATCGTTGCAGCCCTAATTCTAGTGCAGTGCCAGATCTCACATGAGAAAACTACTATATGTAAATCAAACAGCACCTACACAGGGGACATTATTCACAGGATATATGAATATGCAACACATGTGACATTAATATGTATACACATGATGAGCATTTTAATGCTGAATACGTAATAAGCGCTATAAATATTGATATGCATTATGAGTGTCACAACCTATGATTTTTAGAAGCATATGAATCAAGTGAATTGTAAATGTGATGTATTTACATGTTATCGTTGGGATCACACCCCCACCTGTGCGGAGGTAAGGGACACACCCACATAAGCACTATTTAAAGGCACATTTTATATTGTGATTTCACTGGTCGAAACGTTGCTGTAATTATGCCTCTGGTTTAATAAAAAAAATTCACTATTGGAGGAGTGCTGCGGATATCTATACATGATTATCTCATGCCGGGACTCTTGACCAGGATCTCTATCTGCGAGCACCACCACCCAAGTTACTAATGGTACCTTTTTGGGGATCTGTAGTGCTGCTTATCCTTCATTTACCATTGACTATGACTGGCAATGTTATGGGGGCACTGGCTCTGGCTGCAATGTTATGGGGCACTGGCTCTGGCTGCAATGTTATGGGGGCACTGGCTCTTACTGCAATGTTATAGGGCACTAGGCTTATACAGTATATACTGACAATGTCTGGAAATGTTATGGGACTATGGCCTTGGATAGTAATCAAAGAGTCCCTGACTATGACTGGCAGTGTGATGGGGGCACTGGCTATGGCTGGAGTGCCATCGAGGTTCCATGCTTGTACGTACATGAGCATGCTTTGTGCACCCCCAGCTGATGGAGTCTTTAGAATACAGTATCAGTGGGACAAGTAAAGACTGCTAATGGAGTCCTATCGGGGCCATTCAGATTGATTTGTCAGATGGTGTATTTATGTCGGTATTATATATAGATGGAGCTTAAATGGCTCTGGATCTATAGCATCTGCTTCTCTTGGCAGCAGGCACTAGCGTGTATTTATAGCCTCTTATATTAAGCGTGTGTAGACATATGCAAATCGTAAAGGGACATTTTAGGGCACGTCCTCAGATGCATTATTAAAGGGAACTGATTTTAGGATTCGTGGTGCAAATTTGTCACTTGTAAGGTGGTGATGTTATATGACACTTCACCTTCTCAGTATTATATATGTGGAGGAGGTTTGCAGTTCTATAGAGCTGTGAATCATGTTGGCACAAAGCACAAACTTTTATATCCTTCTAAATTGTATAATCCTAAGTGATTTAAATGAGAATTGTGCAATGCCTCATTTTTCCCTGTGGTGGCGCTGCAGGAAAATTCAACACTTGCTGTCAGGTTTCACAGACTACAGCAACAGGACACCCTGTGATCGCCTTCTTATCAGAAGAACCCTCTAACAAACAAAAGATTGACCAAAGTGGGCTCAGATAAACTAGAAAAAGAGGCCTCCCATGTTCTTATTCCTTCTCATAACATAAGCCAAAAACCCTCCCCTGGTCCTGCACACGTCACCATCATCCCATGATAGGAGTGGTCATTGTTAAGGTACCCTTACTCATTAGATGGTTGGCCGTTCCTTACAAAATTGGTAGGTTTGACTGGTGTCTGGTATCTCCGACATGTTGGATTTAAGCTGCCCAAAGCTTTGTTCTCACTAGTGATTAGCCACCAGAGATGTCTGGTGGTGTCTTACTTCCCACTTCCCTTTGAGTAATACATGCACGCTCAGCTGAGAGGTCAATAGTAACAGCTGACAGGTACTGTATGTTAGGTGTATGACTTTCCTTTCTTTGTGACAGAAGACTTTCTTGACCCTTTGGTCAAATTCCTCTACCATGTGAAGTCATTTTTTGATACCAGTGAAAATGTAGATTCACAACGCCCATGGGGAAGGGTATATAAGTCCAAATAATAACAGAGATAGGGTGACAAGAAAAAACGGGGAAAAAAAGAGGTCCCCTCTTATGGTAGTGAATGCATGCCATCACAAGTATTGAACCAGGATAGGAGTACTAAATTCTATTTTGCCTTCATCCATTTCTTGTAGGATGGAAGACTCGCTTGACCCTTTGGCCACATTGCTTTCACCGGCCAAAGAGTAGAGAATTGGATTACAACACCCATGGATGAAGAAAAAAGCCCACACTGATGCTGTGAACCAAAAAACGATAAGAGTCCAATCCATGGTGCTAGAGGTATGTTGCCACACCTTCCATTCCAAAAAATACTGCACTCTCCATTCATATACCTAGGAAGTAAAACATGCTTGACTCTATGGACCAATTCCTCAAATTTGTTTGACTAGTCAAGATCTAGGTTCCCATCACTCATAGGGCAATAAAGAAGCCCAAACTGTAAACAGAAGAAATGAGGTGACAAGAAAAATTGAGAAACATGCCCCACTCCTAGTGTTTTATACATGCTGTCCCACGTCTAGCTAAGGATAGGAGTGCTCAATGTTTGCCTCAATCCATTCCTTGTAGGACAGAAGATTTCCTTAGCCTTTTGGCTAGGTTCCTCTTTTCTGTCTAATACTTTTTGATACAGTATCTGTAAAAATGTAGGTTCACCCATAGGACAGGAAAACATTCCTAAGGTTTAAACAGATAAGGGTGACAAGCAAATGTACCCGATGTACACCACCACACCTTCCCCTTTCAAAAATAACAGTGCTCAATGCGAGTCTTCCCTGTCCATACTTGACCCTTTGGCCAGGTCCTTCTCATTTGTTTGACCAGTCAAGATGTAGGTTGAGACCATCCATAGGACAATAAAGAATGTCCAACTGCTAATAGAAAAGATGGATTAACAAGCAAAAACCAATTAAGAGCCCTATTCATGGTGCTGGTTGCATGCCGCCACACATTCCCATCCAGTGCTCACAGCTAGTTTGCCCCTTTCCATTCTTTGTAGGATAGCAGAATTGCTTGACTCCTTTGTCTGATAATTTTTTGGTGCCTGAGCAGATGGAGAATGCTGTGGGTTCACAACACCCATCGTGTAACCCCACTACTGGTGCTGGGTGTATGCTTCCACAGACTCCCATCCAAGCATAGGTGTGCTCAGTACTAGTTTGCCCCAACCAGTTCTTGTAGGACAGAAGACTTTCTTGAGCCTTTGGTCAGGTTCTTCACCATTGTCTGGTCATTTTGCTAGCAGTAAAGATAGAGAATCATCTCACCCATAGGACTTGTGAATTTCCCTAAGCCTTAAATCTTCTTTGGCCCAATTTAAGTTATGTAGGGTACTCTTTTGATGGTCCCCCATTGCAGCAGGAAAAGTCCTTGCTTGGGCAAATTGATTGGCCACGGGGTTGAGCTTTGTAAGTTGCATCCAGACATGATGCCTTGCTACAATGAATATTAAAGTGTCGTCAAAAAATCCAATCTTCATTTTTGTGCGTCGATGACCTCCATTAGGTATAGTTGATGTATTATTTTTGACATTATGTGACCTTCAAAGAGTTGAAACCTATGATGAAGAATCCATCTCAGGGCAATTGTTGCCGATCATTCACCCTCACTAATCAGGAGAATGAGTATGAGATCCTCGAGGCTGTTATGTAGGAATGTCACTCGCATGCACATGTCTACAGCTCTACTGAAAATCATCCACAGCTCGGGATTGCTGAGCAGATATTTTCTTAATGGGTGTCCAAAGTGTCCAAATGTTGACATTTCGAGTAAAAGGGAAGTTCTATGTGAAGCAATGCAAACAAAACAAGTATCTGCCAAGTACAGTACAGATCACATATTTTCCAGATGAAAGAAAGAACACGCAAGGTACGGTAGTTAAAGGGACAGCTCATTGGTCCACCTGGACGTAAGCATGAAGGACTTTAAGTAAATATGCAGTTCTCTAGATTGCAAGTAGGAAACTGACCTAGTGGCCAAGACATATGCCTATAAGAGATGCAGAGCTATCAGTTACACCAAAGCCCTGGTGCCTAACTGTAGGTTGTTAAAATACATAAACCTAACTGTCTCTCTTCAGTAGCTATGTTATTGCTAATATAGGGGTTGCAAGAATTTCAGAGGGAAGTTATGTATTCCTTGGGGTCATCTCTACAGTACAGTCCCCTTCAACATAACATCAGTGGCCAGTGCAAAAGGCACAGAGGTAGCAGGGCTGAGTTGGACATTACGCATTTGCTATTTTCCATATAGTTGCATATAACTTGCAGCTGAATAACATTTAGCACAATGATGGAAAATACGCTAATCAGACCTACAGATGCAGCAGGGTTAACACACAAACTCTTAACTCAAATTTCTTAACTCAACGTATTATCTTAAAACAAAAGCCATTGAAAAGCAATTGAAGATGTTTGCTAGTGTTGAGCACGAATATTCGAATAGCGAATATTTAGAATATAGTGCTATATATTCGTTATATCGAATGTTCGGCATTGTTTTCCACCTGAACACATGATTCCTCTCTGCTTCTTGTTTGTGGGGCAATGAGAAGGAAGCACAGATCAGTAATCTGTAGTCAGACCTGCTAAAATGTGAAGTTGCACGTAGTGCGGAAAAATATTCTAATCATTGCCGATTAGCGCAATCGCGAATATATTGGAGCACTTGACTCTATCTGCATATAAAGCTATTGTAATGTTCTGCCGTGCCAACTATTTTCTCCAGTCTCAGGAAACTTATACCAGCTTGAAAAATTTAGCCAAATTGACCCACGTCTGTATTTCACGTTACGAATTTGCATTACGCGATTTTTACATTGCCGATTGATTGCATTCAATAAAATAATCTCGAATTCTCAAAATTCGCGAATATATGATGAATATTCTACAAAATATTTATGAAATATCTCGAATTCGAATATAGCCCCTGCCGCTCATCACTAGTGTTTGCTTAACGCATTTAGGGCTCTTTCACACTGGCGTTCTTTTCTTCCGGCATAGAGTTCCGTCGTCGGGGCTCTATGCCGGAAGAATCCTGATCAGGATTATCCTAATGCATTCTGAATGGAGAGAAATCCGTTCAGGATGCATCAGGATGTCTTCAGTTCCGGAACAGAACGTTTTTTGGCCGGAGAAAATACCGCAGCATGCTGCGCTTTTTGCTCCGGCCAAAAATCCTGAACAGTTGCAAAGAACACTTGAAAAGGCATTAATCCTTAAGCTAAACGTCGTTTCGGCGCATTGCCGGATCCGACGTTTAGCTTTTTCTGAATGGTTACCATGGCTGCCAGGACGCTAAAGTCCTGTTTGCCATGGTAAAGTGTAGTGGGGAGCGGGGGAGCAGCATACTTACCGTCCGTGCGGCTCCCGGGGCCCTTCAGAGTGACGTCAGGGCGCCCCACGTGCATGGATGACGTGATCACATGGCACGTCATCCATGCGCATGGGGCGCTCTGACATAATTCTGGAGCTCCCCGGGAGCCGTACGGCCGGTAAGTATACCGCTCCCCTGCTCCCCGCTCCTACTATGGCAACCAGGACTTTAATAGCGTCCTGGCTGCCATAGTAACACTGAACGCATTTTGAAGACGGATCCGTCTTCAAATGCTTTCAGTTCACTTGCGTTATTCTGGATCCGGCGTGTAATTCCGGCAAGTGGAGTACACAACGGATCCGGACAACGCAAGTGTGAAAGAGGCCTAAGTTTAGATAACACGTCTCATAAAGCATGGGTGTTAACTCTACTACATCTGTAACTATTTCCCACAGGAATGATTCTTTATGGGCTACTGTTAACATAAATCCAGCTTTGGTGTTAACACGTAGGCTGAGGAGGCTTAAAGGCTTTGGACCTTTGGAGGCAATTTTGGTGCATGTGAAAACGGCTGAATCTACCTAATCTGTGCATGCACCAAATGCGCCAAGTCCACAGTGGAAGTAGAGCAACTTGGTAGGGAGGCACATGGGGAGGAGAGAACAGGAGCATTGGTGACAGACAGTGTTATTAGTCATAGCGGTGGGGCACACTCCAGCCCTCCCGGGCCATGCACAGCGAAGACTGGGAGCACTTATTTCCAGAGGCACACCCAGGAAGTAGTCGCCTACCTGTTGCAAAGTGGGGAGCCCTTAATTTTTATCTTGGTGTGGTGAGTTGCAAGGCAGGAAACGGTAGGAAGGGAATGAGGTAGCTGAAGAAGTTCAACATATAACAAGTCTTTACTGAAGAACCTGTTTTTCTACAATCATCCCCATGAAATGGAGACACAGTGCTTAAAACCGTTGCTAAAATTCATAAGTCTGACTTATGGGGTTGATTAAAGGATAAATTTAGCAACACTTAACATCCCAATTCAGCCAAGGAGTACAATTCTCACAAAAATATATGTCTACAATGCCCACTGCGTGGTGTAGCCCTTAAGACAGAGACACAATCTGTCCTACTAATATGACTAGGAGCCAGAGGCTGTTTAAACTCAGCCAAGAGCTGTGGAGTCCAGAAGCCATAAAACCTGCGTTACCTCCACAGACTGCTTCCATGCACAAGCCCTCTTCTCTTGGCTGCCCAACCTTCTTAGGGGTGCTGATGTTCTTTCACGCCTTACGTCACCGCGTACGGGATTTCGCAAGGGATCTTCAATCAAAATGGTGGATGGCTCTTCGCACTCAAACGGATCAGGTAAGTATGATTTTTTTTAGTTTTTTTTACTGCCATTCAGGTAAAAATCGATTTGTTACCACTAAGCACATGGAAATTCGGCATCACGGCCAAACAAATTTTCCATGAAATTAGGATTGAATTCCACTTTGTGGAGTTCGATTCACTCAACTCAAGGGCAGGTACTTTGTGTTGTGGCTTGCCACTAATACATAGACCACGGGCCCGATTACGATGTTGATATATCCTGATAGGGCATAAGGACAAGGGTTGCCCGGCTATAACAACCCCTGTGATAGGTAAAAGTAATCCTCTATCCACAGAATAGGGCATAACTATTAGTTTGGTGGGGTCCTACTGCTGGGGCCCCCATGATCATGAGAACAGGGGCCCCCTGCAGGCCCTTTGCTGCTCCCCTAAAATGACTGGAGTGGCCGGTCGCACAGTACATCGCTCGGCTATCTCTGGAACTCCCATAGAAATGAATGGAGCAGCCACACGCATGTGCGCTCTGGTCATTTTAGGGGAGCAGCAAGGGGCCTTCAGGGGGTATGGGGCACCTGTTCTCATGATCGGTGGGGGTCCCAGCCGCAGGACCCACATCCTGTAGTTTGGGTGAAGAAGGAAGTTAGGTGTAGTGTAGCCCACCCCCTGCTAGGGGTAGGGTGTGTGTGTGTGGAGTTCCCCCTGCATAGGGAAGACAGCAAGGACCTAGTCTCGGCTGAGACTTGGCCATATTCCCAGCTAGAACACCTTCATCTCTGCTGGATGAACAGAGCAGAAACTACAGGTAAACTCCAGGGTTCCAGGAAGAAAGCATCCCCTGAGAATCCATCTGTGAGATAAGTCTACTGCCTAGTAGAGTTGAGCGAACACCTGGATGTTCGGGTTCGAGAAGTTCGGCCGAACATCCCGGAAATGTTCGGGTTCGGGATCCGAACCCGATCCGAACTTCGTCCCGAACCCGAACCCCATTGAAGTCAATGGGGACCCGAACTTTTCGGCACTAAAAAGGCTGTAAAACAGCCCAGGAAAGAGCTAGAGGGCTGCAAAAGGCAGCAACATGTAGGTAAATCCCCTGCAAACAAATGTGGATAGGGAAATGAATTAAAATAAAAATTAAATAAATAAAAATTAACCAAAATCAATTGGAGAGAGGTTCCATAGCAGAGAATCTGGCTTCCCGTCACCCACCACTGGAACAGTCCATTCTCAGATATTTAGGCCCCGGCACCCAGGCAGAGGAGAGAGGTCCCGTAACAGAGAATCTGTCTTCATGTCAGCAGAGAATTAGTCTGCATGTCATAGCAGAGAATGAGGCTTCACGTCAGCCACCACTGCAACAGTCCATTGGCATATATTTAGGCCCAGCACCCAGGCAGAGGAGGGAGGTCCCGTAACAGACAATCTGGCTTCATGTCAGCAGAGAATCAGTCTGCATGTCATAGCAGAGAATGAGGCTTCACGTCACCCACCACTGCAACAGTCCATTGGCATATATTTAGGCCCAGCACCCAGGCAGAGGAGGGAGGTCCCGTAACAGAGAATCTGTCTTCATGTCAGCAGAGAATTAGTCTGCATGTCATAGCAGAGAATGAGGCTTCACGTCAGCCACCACTGCAACAGTCCATTGGCATATATTTAGGCCCAGCACCCAGGCAGAGGAGGGAGGTCCCGTAACAGAGAATCTGTCTTCATGTCAGCAGAGAATTAGTCTGCATGTCATAGCAGAGAATGAGGCTTCACGTCAGCCACCACTGCAACAGTCCATTGGCATATATTTAGGCCCAGCACCCAGGCAGAGGAGAGAGGTCCCGTAACAGACAATCTGGCTTCATGTCAGCAGAGAATCAGTCTGCATGTCATAGCAGAGAATGAGGCTTCACGTCAGCCACCACTGCAACAGTCCATTGGCATATATTTAGGCCCAGCACACACACAGGCAGAGGAGAGAGGTCCCGTAACAGAGGATCTGGCTTCATGTCAGCAGAGAATCAGTCTGCATGTCATAGCAGAGAATCAGGCTTCACGTCAGCCACCACTGCAACAGTCCATTGTCATAAATTTAGGCCCAGCACCCAGGCAGAGGAGAGAGGTCCCGTAACAGACAATCTGGCTTCATGTCAGCAGAGAATTAGTCTGCATGTCATAGCAGAGAATGAGGCTTCACGTCAGCCACCACTGCAACAGTCCATTGGCATATATTTAGGCCTAGCACACAGGCAGAGGAGAGAGGTCCCGTAACAGACAATCTGGCTTCATGTCAGCAGAGAATCAGTTTGCATGTCATAGCAGAGAATGAGGCTTCATGTCACCCACCACTGCAACAGTCCATTGGCATATATTTAGGCCTAGCACACAGGCAGAGCAGAGAGGTCCCGTAACAGACAATCTGGCTTCATGACAGCAGAGAATCAGTCTGCATGTCATAGCAGAGAATGAGGCTTCACGTCACCCACCACTGCAACAGTCCATTGGCATATATTTAGGCCTAGCACACAGGCAGAGCAGAGAGGTCCCGTAACAGACGATCTGGCTTCATGTCAGCAGAGAATCAGTCTGCATGTCATAGCAGAGAATGAGGCTTCACGTCAGCCACCACTGCAACAGTCCATTGGCATATATTTAGGCCCAGCACCCAGGCAGAGGAGGGAGGTCCCGTAACAGACAATCTGGCTTCATGTCAGCAGAGAATCAGTCTGCATGTCATAGCAGAGAATGAGGCTTCACGTCACCCACCACTGCAACAGTCCATTGGCATATATTTAGGCCCAGCACCCAGGCAGAGGAGGGAGGTCCCGTAACAGAGAATCTGTCTTCATGTCAGCAGAGAATTAGTCTGCATGTCATAGCAGAGAATGAGGCTTCACGTCAGCCACCACTGCAACAGTCCATTGGCATATATTTAGGCCCAGCACCCAGGCAGAGGAGGGAGGTCCCGTAACAGAGAATCTGTCTTCATGTCAGCAGAGAATTAGTCTGCATGTCATAGCAGAGAATGAGGCTTCACGTCAGCCACCACTGCAACAGTCCATTGGCATATATTTAGGCCCAGCACACACACAGGCAGAGGAGAGAGGTCCCGTAACAGAGAATCTGTCTTCATGTCAGCAGAGAATTAGTCTGCATGTCATAGCAGAGAATGAGGCTTCACGTCAGCCACCACTGCAACAGTCCATTGGCATATATTTAGGCCCAGCACCCAGGCAGAGGAGGGAGGTCCCGTAACAGAGAATCTGTCTTCATGTCAGCAGAGAATTAGTCTGCATGTCATAGCAGAGAATGAGGCTTCACGTCAGCCACCACTGCAACAGTCCATTGGCATATATTTAGGCCCAGCACACACACAGGCAGAGGAGAGAGGTCCCGTAACAGAGAATCTGGCTTCATGTCAGCAGAGAATCAGTCTGCATGTCATAGCAGAGAATGAGGCTTCACGTCAGCCACCACTGCAACAGTCCATTGGCATATATTTAGGCCCAGCACACACACAGGCAGAGGAGAGAGGTCCCGTAACAGAGGATCTGGCTTCATGTCAGCAGAGAATCAGTCTGCATGTCATAGCAGAGAATCAGGCTTCACGTCAGCCACCACTGCAACAGTCCATTGTCATAAATTTAGGCCCAGCACCCAGGCAGAGGAGAGAGGTCCCGTAACAGACAATCTGGCTTCATGTCAGCAGAGAATTAGTCTGCATGTCATAGCAGAGAATGAGGCTTCACGTCACCCACCACTGCAACAGTCCATTGGCATATATTTAGGCCTAGCACACAGGCAGAGCAGAGAGGTCCCGTAACAGACAATCTGGCTTCATGACAGCAGAGAATCAGTCTGCATGTCATAGCAGAGAATGAGGCTTCACGTCACCCACCACTGCAACAGTCCATTGGCATATATTTAGGCCTAGCACACAGGCAGAGCAGAGAGGTCCCGTAACAGACGATCTGGCTTCATGTCAGCAGAGAATCAGTCTGCATGTCATAGCAGAGAATGAGGCTTCACGTCAGCCACCACTGCAACAGTCCATTGGCATATATTTAGGCCTAGCACACAGGCAGAGGAGAGAGGTCCCGTAACAGACAATCTGGCTTCATGTCAGCAGAGAATCAGTCTGCATGTCATAGCAGAGAATGAGGCTTCACGTCACCCACCACTGCAACAGTCCATTGGCATATATTTAGGCCCAGCACCCAGGCAGAGGAGGGAGGTCCCGTAACAGAGAATCTGTCTTCATGTCAGCAGAGAATTAGTCTGCATGTCATAGCAGAGAATGAGGCTTCACGTCAGCCACCACTGCAACAGTCCATTGGCATATATTTAGGCCCAGCACACACACAGGCAGAGGAGAGAGGTCCCGTAACAGAGGATCTGGCTTCATGTCAGCAGAGAATCAGTCTGCATGTCATAGCAGAGAATCAGGCTTCACGTCAGCCACCACTGCAACAGTCCATTGTCATAAATTTAGGCCCAGCACCCAGGCAGAGGAGAGAGGTCCCGTAACAGACAATCTGGCTTCATGTCAGCAGAGAATCAGTCTGCATGTCATAGCAGAGAATGAGGCTTCACGTCACCCACCACTGCAACAGTCCATTGGCATATATTTAGGCCTAGCACACAGGCAGAGGAGAGAGGTCCCGTAACAGACAATCTGGCTTCATGTCAGCAGAGAATCAGTCTGCATGTCATAGCAGAGAATGAGGCTTCACGTCACCCACCACTGCAACAGTCCATTGGCATATATTTAGGCCCAGCACCCAGGCAGAGGAGGGAGGTCCCGTAACAGAGAATCTGTCTTCATGTCAGCAGAGAATTAGTCTGCATGTCATAGCAGAGAATGAGGCTTCACGTCAGCCACCACTGCAACAGTCCATTGGCATATATTTAGGCCCAGCACCCAGGCAGAGGAGGGAGGTCCCGTAACAGACAATCTGGCTTCATGTCAGCAGAGAATCAGTCTGCATGTCATAGCAGAGAATGAGGCTTCACGTCACCCACCACTGCAACAGTCCATTGGCATATATTTAGGCCCAGCACCCAGGCAGAGGAGGGAGGTCCCGTAACAGAGAATCTGTCTTCATGTCAGCAGAGAATTAGTCTGCATGTCATAGCAGAGAATGAGGCTTCACGTCAGCCACCACTGCAACAGTCCATTGGCATATATTTAGGCCCAGCACACACACAGGCAGAGGAGAGAGGTCCCGTAACAGAGGATCTGGCTCATGTCAGCAGAGAATCAGTCTGCATGTCATAGCAGAGAATCAGGCTTCACGTCAGCCACCACTGCAACAGTCCATTGTCATAAATTTAGGCCCAGCACCCAGGCAGAGGAGAGAGGTCCCGTAACAGACAATCTGGCTTCATGTCAGCAGAGAATTAGTCTGCATGTCATAGCAGAGAATGAGGCTTCACGTCAGCCACCACTGCAACAGTCCATTGGCATATATTTAGGCCTAGCACACAGGCAGAGGAGAGAGGTCCCGTAACAGACAATCTGGCTTCATGTCAGCAGAGAATCAGTCTGCATGTCATAGCAGAGAATGAGGCTTCACGTCACCCACCACTGCAACAGTCCATTGGCATATATTTAGGCCTAGCACACAGGCAGAGCAGAGAGGTCCCGTAACAGACAATCTGGCTTCATGACAGCAGAGAATCAGTCTGCATGTCATAGCAGAGAATGAGGCTTCACGTCACCCACCACTGCAACAGTCCATTGGCATATATTTAGGCCTAGCACACAGGCAGAGGAGAGGTTCATTCAACTTTGGGTAGCCTCGCAATATAATGGTAAAATGAAAATAAAAATAGGATTGAATGAGGAAGTGCCCTGGAGTCCAATAATATATGGTTATGGGGAGGTAGTTAATGTCTAATCTGGACAAGGGACGGACAGGTCCTGTGGGATCCATGCCTGGTTCATTTTTATGAACGTCAGCTTGTCCACATTGGCTGTAGACAGGCGGCTGCGTTTGTCTGTAATGACGCCCCCTGCCGTGCTGAATACACGTTCAGACAAAACGCTGGCTGCCGGGCAGGCCAGCACCTCCAAGGCATAAAAGGCTAGCTCTGGCCACGTGGACAATTTAGAGACCCAGAAGTTGAATGGGGCCGAACCATCAGTCAGTACGTGGAGGGGTGTGCACACGTACTGTTCCACCATGTTAGTGAAATGTTGCCTCCTGCTAACACGTTGCGTATCAGGTGGTGGTGCAGTTAGCTGTGGCGTGTTGACAAAAGTTTTCCACATCTCTGCCATGCTAACCCTGCCCTCAGAGGAGCTGGCCGTGACACAGCTGCCTTGGCGACCTCTTGCTCCTCCTCTGCCTTGGCCTTGGGCTTCCACTTGTTCCCCTGTGACATTTGGGAATGCTCTCAGTAGCGCGTCTACCAACGTGCGCTTGTACTCGCGCATCTTCCTATCACGCTCCAGTGCAGGAAGTAAGGTGGGCACATTGTCTTTGTAGCGTGGATCCAGCAGGGTGGCAACCCAGTAGTCCGCACAGGTTAAAATGTGGGCAACTCTGCTGTCGTTGCGCAGGCACTGCAGCATGTAGTCGCTCATGTGTGCCAGGCTGCCCAGGGGTAAGGACAAGCTGTCCTCTGTGGGAGGCGTATCGTCATCGTCCTGCCTTTCCCCCCAGCCACGCACCAGTGATGGACCCGAGCTGCGTTGGGTGCCACCCCGCTGTGACCATGCTTCATCCTCATCCTCCTCCACCTCCTCCTCATCCTCGTCCTCCTCGTCCTCCAGTAGTGGGCCCTGGCTGGCCACATTTGTACCTGGCCTCTGCTGTTGCCAAAAACCTCCCTCTGAGTCACTTCGAAGAGACTGGCCTGAAAGTGCTAAAAATGACCCCTCTTCCTCCTCCTCCTCCTCCTCCTCCTGGGCCACCTCCTCTTCCATCATCGCCCTAAGTGTTTTCTCAAGGAGACATAGAAGTGGTATTGTAACGCTGATAACGGTGTCATCGCCACTGGCCATGTTGGTGGAGTACTCGAAACAGCGCAACAGGGCACACAGGTCTCGCATGGAGGCCCAGTCATTGGTGGTGAAGTGGTGCTGTTCCGCAGTGCGACTGACCCGTGCGTGCTGCAGCTGAAACTCCACTATGGCCTGCTGCTGCTCGCACAGTCTGTCCAGCATGTGCAAGGTGGAGTTCCACCTGGTGGGCACGTCGCATATGAGGCGGTGAGCGGGAAGGCCGAAGTTACGCTGTAGCGCAGACAGGCGAGCAGCAGCAGGATGTGAACGCCGGAAGTGCGAACAGACGGCCCGCACTTTATGCAGCAGCTCTGACATGTCGGGGTAGTTGTGAATGAACTTCTGCACCACCAAATTCAGCACATGCGCCAAGCAAGGGATGTGCGTCAAATTGGCTAGTCCCAGAGCTGCAACGAGATTTCGCCCATTATCACACACCACCAGGCCGGGCTTGAGGCTCACCGGCAGCAACCACTCGTCGGTCTGTTGTTCAATACCCCGCCACAACTCCTGTGCGGTGTGGGGCCTGTCCCCCAAACATATGAGTTTCAGAATGGCCTGCTGACGTTTACCCCGGGCTGTGCTGAAGTTGGTGGTGAAGGTGTGTGGCTGACTGGATGAGCAGGTGGAAGAAGAGGAGGAGGAAGCCGAGAAGGAGGAGGTGGCAACAGGAGGCAAAGAATGTTGCCCTGCGATCCTTGGCGGCGGAAGGACGTGCGCCAAACAGCTCTCCGCCTGGGGCCCAGCTGCCACTACATTTACCCAGTGTGCAGTTAGGGAGATATAGCGTCCCTGGCCGTGCTTACTGGTCCACGTATCTGTGGTTAGGTGGACCTTGCTACAGATGGCGTTGCGCAGTGCACACTTGATTTTATGGGATACTTGGTTGTGCAGGGAAGGCACGGCTCTCTTGGAGAAGTAGTGCCGGCTGGGAACAACATACTGTGGGACAGCAAGCGACATGAGCTGTTTGAAGCTGTCTGTGTCCACCAGCCTAAATGACAGCATTTCATAGGCCAGTAGTTTAGAAATGCTGGCATTCAGGGCCAGGGATCGAGGGTGGCTAGGTGGGAATTTACGCTTTCTATCAAATGTTTGTGAGATGGAGAGCTGAACGCTGGCGTGTGACATGGTTGAGACGCTTGGTGACGGAGGTGGTGGTGGTGGTGTTGGTGGTACATCCCCTGTTTGCTGGGCGGCAGGTGCCAACGTTCCTCCAGAGGCGGAGGAAGAGGCCGAGGCGGCAGCAGCAGAAGAGGCCGAGGCGGCAGCAGCAGAAGAGGTAGCAGGGGGAGCCTGAGTGACTTCCTTGGTTTTAAGGTGTTTACTCCACTGCAGTTCATGCTTTGCATGCAGGTGCCTGGTCATGCAGGTTGTGCTCAGGTTCAGAACGTTAATGCCTCGCTTCAGGCTCTGATGGCACAGCGTGCAAACCACTCGGGTCTTGTCGTCAGCACATTGTTTGAAGAAGTGCCATGCCAGGGAACTCCTTGAAGCTGCCTTTGGGGTGCTCGGTCCCAGATGGCGGCGGTCAGTAGCAGGCGGAGTCTCTTGGCGGCGGGTGTTCTGCTTTTGCCCACTGCTCCCTCTTTTGCTACGCTGTTGGCTCGGTCTCACCACTGCCTCTTCCTCCGAACTGTGAAAGTCAGTGGCACGACCTTCATTCCATGTGGGGTCTAGGACCTCATCGTCCCCTGCATCGTCTTCCACCCAGTCTTGATCCCTGACCTCCTGTTCAGTCTGCACACTGCAGAAAGACGCAGCAGTTGGCACCTGTGTTTCGTCATCATCAGAGACATGCTGAGGTGGTATTCCCATGTCCTCATCATCAGGAAACATAAGTGGTTGTGCGTCAGTGCATTCTATGTCTTTCACCGCTGGGGAAGGGCTAGGTGGATGCCCTTGGGAAACCCTGCCAGCGGAGTCTTCAAACAGCATAAGAGACTGCTGCATAACTTGAGGCTGAGACAGTTTCCCTGGTATGCATGGGGGTGATGTGACAGACTGATGGGGTTGGTTTTCAGGCGCCATCTGTGCGCTTTCTGCAGAAGACTGGGTGGGAGATAATGTGAACGTGCTGGATCCACTGTCGGCCACCCAATTGACTAATGCCTGTACCTGCTCAGGCCTTACCATCCTTAGAACGGCATTGGGCCCCACCATATATCGCTGTAAATTCTGGCGGCTACTGGGACCTGAGGTAGTTGGTACACTAGGACGTGTGGATGTGGCAGAACGGCCACGTCCTCTCCCAGCACCAGAGGGTCCACTAACACCACCACGACCATGTCCACGTCCGCGTCCCTTACTAGATGTTTTTCTCATTGTTATGGTTCACCACAACAACAAATATATTATTTGGCCCAATGTATTGTATTCAAATTCAGCGGGATATAAATTTGAGGCCTAGTATTTAGGCGCTGGGTGACCGGTATGGATTTACTGACAGAATTAGACTTGGAAATGCACAGAAGCGTGTGTGTGTGAAGTTATTCTGAATGACCCAATGTGCACCTTGAATATTATATACCCTTTTAGGGATAGATTTCAAATAGCTCTGATATAGCAGAAACCACTAAATTATGAAATTGCTAAATTGGGAATTGTATTTCAACCCAGAACAAGAAATGTGCTTGAACGGACACTAAATAACTCGCCCAGCTACAGCACTAACGAGAAATTTAGCAGGATATAAATTTGAGGCCTAGTATTTAGGCGCTGGGTGACAGGTATGGGTTTAGTGACAGAATTAGACTTGGAAATACACAGTAGCGGGTGTGTGTGAAGTTATTCTGAATGACCCAATGTGCACCTTGAATATTATATACCCTTTTAGGGATAGATTTCAAATAGCTCTGATATAGCAGAAACCACTAAATTATGAAATTGCTAAATTGGGAATTGTATTTCAACCCAGAACAAGAAATGTGCTTGAACGGACACTAAATAACTCGCCCAGCTACAGCACTAAGGACAGATTTAGCTGGATATAAATTTGAGGCCTAGTATTTAGGCGCTGGGTGACAGGTATGGGTTTAGTGACAGAATTAGACTTGGAAATACACAGTAGCGGGTGTGTGTGAAGTTATTCTGAATGTCCCTATGTGCACCTTCAATATGATCTACCCTTTTAGGGATAGATTTCAAATAGCTCTGATATAGCAGAAACCACTAAATTATGAAATTGCTAAATTGGGAATTGTATTTCAACCCAGAACAAGAAATGTGCTTGAACGGACACTAAATAACTCGCCCAGCTACAGCACTAACGAGAGATTTAGCAGGATATAAATTTGAGGCCTAGTATTTAGGCGCTGGGTGACAGGTATGGGTTTAGTGACAGAATTAGACTTGGAAATACACAGTAGCGGGTGTGTGTGAAGTTATTCTGAATGACCCAATGTGCACCTTGAATATTATATACCCTTTTAGGGATAGATTTCAAATAGCTCTGATATAGCAGAAACCACTAAATTATGAAATTGCTAAATTGGGAATTGTATTTCAACCCAGAACAAGAAATGTGCTTGAACGGACACTAAATAACTCGCCCAGCTACAGCACTAACGAGAGATTTAGCAGGATATAAATTTGAGGCCTAGTATTTAGGCGCTGGGTGACAGGTATGGGTTTAGTGACAGAATTAGACTTGGAAATACACAGTAGCGGGTGTGTGTGAAGTTATTCTGAATGTCCCTATGTGCACCTTCAATATGATCTACCCTTTTAGGGATAGATTTCAAATAGCTCTGATATAGCAGAAACCACTAAATTATGAAATTGCTAAATTGGGAATTGTATTTCAACCCAGAACAAGAAATGTGCTTGAACGGACACTAAATAACTCGCCCAGCTACAGCACTAAGGACAGATTTAGCTGGATATAAATTTGAGGCCTAGTATTTAGGCGCTGGGTGACAGGTATGGGTTTAGTGACAGAATTAGACTTGGAAATACACAGTAGCGGGTGTGTGTGAAGTTATTCTGAATGACCCTATGTGCACCTTGAATATTATATACCCTTTTAGGGATAGATTTCAAATAGCTCTGATACAGCAGAAACCACTAAATTTTTAAATTGCTAAATTGGGAATTGTATTTCAACCCAGAACAAAAAATGTGCTTTGACGGACACTAAATAACTTTCCCAGCCACAACAGGACAGCGGTAACGAGAGATTTAGCGGGATATAAATTTGAGGCCTAGTATTTAGGCGCTGGGTGACCGGTATGGATTTAGTGACAGAATTAGACTGGGATATGGCCAAAAAATAACCACACTATTGCTGGTTAAATGCACTTGGTGATGGGCGCAGCTTGCCCCTGATGTAGTATATGGCCAAAAAATGAACAGACTATTGCTGGTTAAATGCACTTGGTGTCACAGCTTGACCAACCACACTACTGAGGGTTAAATGCACTTGGTGACGGGCGCAGCTTGCCCATGATTTAGTATATGGCCAAAAAATGAACAGACTATTGCTGGTTAAATGCACTTGGTGTGATAGCTTGACCAACCACACTACTGAGGGTTAAATGCACTTGGTGTGACAGCTTCACCCTGATGTAGGCTTTAGCCAAAAAACAACCACACCATTGAGGGTTAAATGCACTTGGTCGCAGCTTGTGCTGGCGCACCACAAGACACAAAATGGCCGCCGATCACCCCAGAAAAATGTGACTGACAAACGGTCTGGGCAGCCTAAAAACAGTGAGCAATTGAGGATCAGCAGCTCAATGATCCACAGCTGCAGATCGATCAGTTAATCAAGTCCTTTGGAGGAGTTAATCTGCCTAATTTCGCCCTACTGTCGCAGCCGCAACCTCTCCCTACGCTAATCAGAGCAGAGTGACGGGCGGCGCTATGTGACTCCAGCTTAAATAGAGGCTGGGTCACATGGTGCTCTGGCCAATCACAGCCATGCCAATAGTAGGCATGGCTGTGATGGCCTCTTGGGGCAAGTAGTATGACGCTTGTTGATTGGCTGCTTTGCAGCCTTTCAAAAAGCGCCAAGAAAGCGTCACAAAAGCGCGAAGAAAGCGACGAACACCGAACCCGAACTTTTACGAAAATGTCCGGGTTCGGGTCCGTGTCACGGACACCCCAAAATTCGGTACGAACCCGAACTATACAGTTCGAGATCGCTCATCCCTACTGCCTAGGAAAAGCCTATTCCTCCTCAGCGAGTTTGTCCCCACACAGCAGAAGGTACATTTAAAGCAGAAGTACTCATTCCTGCCAATCATTGTCTACACCTGCTGGGACCAAGAGACCAAAGCTGTATATCGCTTGGATGCAGGTTATTTCAAGAAAAGCAACATTTGAACTTCATCTAAAGGTCTGGACATCATTTATTCTGCCAAGTTCCTCTATTACTCCCACTATCACTACACTCAAATTTATTGCAAGTGAGCCAGGAGTCCGGCCGTACCCAGGTAGGAGACACCGTGACACAACTAACATCAAGCTATAGGGACATTATAGGCCATTACACCACTCTGGCATTCCTAATCTGGGACGTGCGTTATAACACCTTGGAAGGGCCCTGGGATAGTACCCTGCGCACGCTGCAATTGGCGTCACGAACAAATACTGAATATTATCCACCCGTACCTGGCCACTGCACTACTTCCGTCAGCCTCATAGAAGTGAATGGAGAGGTGGCCGCGCTTTCCATTTGTTTCTACGGAACTGCCGTAAGGATGAATGGAGGATGGCTCAATTTTCTGGCTTCGTTCTAGAGACAGGTGAAGGTCCCAGACGTGGGACCCACACATATCAGACATTGGTGGCCTAACACAAGGCTATGTATGAGATGGAACAACCCCTTTATGCTAGCATTTCTTAATGAAAATGTAAAAAAAAAAAATGATGACCCCTGTCCAGCATTTCTGCATGATCCCTGGCCCAGATGTCCATGAAGACGACCTTCAGGGTTTTAAGGCTTTGTAAGGAGGTTATAGGTTATAAGTCATTCTCTCTGCCGGGTTTCATGCCAGGTCATCTGCTGAAACAAATGCACTTTCTGGCAAATAAAAAAGGAAATTGAATTCAGCAGATGCCACGATGACATCATCAGGGCATTGTTCGGCTGAATGGGTTAATTGTCCATGTCGTTTCGGTCACTTAGAAGACTTTTTTCTCTGGCTGCAGCCAACGAACGACTGGTGGTGGAAAGTAATTAGTCCTACTCTCCGCACAAAGTTCAAGTCGTATTGGCAGGCAGAAATGGGCTTCGCGGGGCTGCTTCCTAGTTTGATGCCATCGGATTACCTTGGCGGCGGTCCAGCCTGCGTGTCATTTGCCTGCTGTACTTACCATGGAAACAAAAGATGGTACCGTGCCAAGAGAGCAGCTGGTGAATGGATGGCAGATTATATACCAGCATACCCGATGGCGCAGCATACAAAGTCTTCACATCACTGCCTAATAAAAGAAGGCTGCAACAAAAGGAATAACAAATTGGATTATTGACACAAGGTCGGTTCACGTGCCCACCTGCTGGCCGTGAACCACCTGCCCACCTGCTGGCCGGTGCTTCCCTGCTTTATGCAAATGATTTTTGGGGAAGGATAGGGTAGGAGGACAGGAGGTCCGACCGCTTATTCGATACTGATATTAAAGGGAAATGGGTGGTCGCAGACATGCAGCAGCACAGAGTATTTCAGGAGATGGGGTAGAGGCATAGCTAAGAGATGCTGGGTATTTGCCCCGGCTGCTGAGTGCTGAGAGTGGGGCACCAATGTGTCCTGCTTCCTGTTAAGATTAAAGACCGAGGCAGCAAATTGAACCATTCCCTGGGGTAACGTGTAGGGTAATTACAATTGTGGTGTTGATGATGATAGGCCTGCTGATCTTTTATCAGACGACAAACTGTCCACTCATATGATATCGGTGGTGACAGTGTCATAAGGTAAAGAGAAGAAAAGTACAAGGAACAGGGTCTGCAGCAGCACAGAGTATTTCAGATAATGGACTGTGTGCCGATCCTGTGACTCATGTAATGAGATGACTGAGGACACAGCTGCATGTGACAGAGAGAGTTTGATAAGGAGTAGAGTCCACAGCAGCACAGAGTAGTTCAGGAGAGGCTGTGGCCTGCACCCTCATGTAGAGATTTTAGCGAGGAAGAGGCTATAGCCAGTGTCACGGTGTTAAGAGAGGACGGGACACAAGTGGAAGGTCAACAGTGGAGGCAGCAGCCTGTCCAGACACTTCTCTATGATGTTTAGGATAAGTCTCTTTAGATACGGTGAGATATTGAGGAAACTAGATCATGGTCCTTGGATTTATTTTAAAAAAATTCTTAAATAATTCACTTTTTATTCTCTTTAAAAAAAAAAATTGACTAAATGCCCATGATGATGCTGACTTTACCTAAACTTGCTCTGACAGTCCCATGACCTTGAGACACTTTCACCGAAGTCTCGTCAGTTTCTGCAGATGTCCCTACACAAAATCTGCCAAAAGCTGTGGGAACGTACCGCAGCTGAGAAGACAATGTCAACATTGTGCTGAGTTATCCTCTGTGGCTCACTATACAGCCTAGAATACAGATACGTGGGAGGATACAATCTTATTTTTTTTCCTTGTGTATGAGAATCCACTAGTCTGGTGAGGGTATACAGACGCTGGGTATTGAAAGTGTTAATTGCAGCGTTCATCTGGGTCTGGTGAATTGAAAGATATTCTCCCAACCTGCCTGGTGACTTTGCGTGGTAAAAAAAATTATTGCATGATCTGGGGTAATGGAGGGATGAAAGGATGCATCCTGGTGGTCTAGGTTAGTAAATGGGTTAATGTCAGTATTCCTGATGGTCTGGGGTAGTGGATGGGGTTAATGCCGCCACCTCTGCTAGACATGTGCAGGCTGTGTTCTCCAAGTTATATTTCTATTTGATATTCCATCAATATAATAATCCACAAGCCCAGCAAATTCATGGTACATCATAAAGTTGTAAGTTGTAAGTAGACGTTTCATCACATGGGCCAAGATTTAGTTTGCTTTCCTAACACTATATAATAATACTGTTCCTATGTATAAGAATATAAGTACAATAATACCGCCCCTATGTACTAGAATATAACTACTGTAATACTGTTCTTATGTACAAGAGTATAACAACTATAATACTGCTCCTATGTACAAGAATATAATTACTATAATACTGCTCCTATGTACAAGAATATAACTACTATAATACTGTTTCTATGTACAAGACTATAACTACTATAATACTGCCTCCTATGTACAAGAATATAACTACTATAATACTGCTCCTATGTACAAGAATATAACTACTATAATACTGCCCCTATGTACAAGAATATAACTACTATAATACTGCTCCTATACACAAGAATATAACTACTATAATACTGCACCTATGTACAAGAATATAACTACTATAATACTGCCTCCTATGTACAAGAATATAACTACTATAATACTGCCTCCTATGTACAAGAATATAACTACTATATTACTGTCTCCTATGTACAAGAATATAACTACTATAATACTGCCTCCTATATACAAGAATATAACTACTATAATACTGCCTCCTATGTACAAGAATATAACTACTATAATACTGCCTCCTATGTACAAGAATATAACTACTATAATACTGCCTCCTATGTACAAGAATATAACTACTATAATACTGCTCCTATGTACAAGAATATAACTACTATAGTGGCAATGCCATAAGATCCAATCGTATTGGAAACTGGTAGAGTCACTGATAAATCATATCTGCAAAACCAGGATTGTCCTGGACGCTAAGCTCGTCCTGTTATGGTGCCCTAATAGTACCCTCACTCCCGCCAAGAACAATCTCCCGACGATGCTGATCACAGCAGCTAAGTTACTTATACCCTTTCTATGGAAAGATGACACCCCTCCGACTCTCCCTATGTGGACCGATAAGGTGGACCAGATATACCGCTTTGAGGAGCTGGCGCATTGGGAAACCAACACACGTCCCCGCTTCTTAAAATTGTGGTCCCCGTGGAGAGCGTATAGGAATTTTACATGACAGAGCAGGTTTCTTCCCTTCCCTGTTCTCCCTACCCCCTCTCCTCCCTAAATGTTCCTTCCCATGTTCCCCCTCCCCCCTCTTGCTGTATATCTCTGACTGATGGCTATAATCGCTTGTTGTGTCTACACGTGACTTGTATGATGGATATTTATTCTTGTGCCTTAATGTCACTGTACTGATGTCATGTGTGGGCATGTGGCCTTGATTTTACTTTAATAAAAAGAAATATGGTTAAGAATATAACTACTATAATACTGCCCCTTATGTACAAGAATATAACTACTATAATACTGCTCCTATGTACAAGAATATAACTACTATAATACTGCCTCCTGTGTACAAGAATATAACTACTATAATACTGCTCCTATGTACAAGAATATAACTACTAAAATACTGCTCCTATGTACAAGAATATAACTACTATAATACTGCTCCTATGTACAAGAATATAATTACTATAATACTGCTCCTATGTACAAGAATATAACTACTATAATACTGCTCCTATGTACAAGAATATAACTACTATAATACTGCTCCTATGTACAAGAATATAACTACTATAATACTGCTCCTATGTACAAGAATATAACTACTATAATACTGCTCCTATGTACAAGAATATAACTACTATAATACTGCTCCTATGTACAAGAATATAACTACTGTAATACTGCTCCTATGTACAAGAATATAACTACTATAATACTGCTCCTATGTACAAGAATATAACTACTATAATACTGCTCCTATGTACAAGAATATAACTACTATAATACTGCCTCCTATGTACAAGAATATAACTACTATAATACTGCCTCCTATGTACAAGAATATAACTACTATAATACTGCCTCTTATGTACAAGAATATAACTACTATAATACTGAGCCTATGTACAAGAATATAACTACTATAATACTGCCTCCTATGTACAAGAATATAACTACTATAATACTGCTCCTATATACAAGAATATAACTACTATAATACTGCTCCTATGTACAAGAATATAACTACTATAATACTGCTCCTATGTACAAGAATATAACTACTATAATACTGCTCCTATATACAAGAATATAACTACTATAATACTGCTCCTATGTACAAGAATATAACTACTATAATACTGCTCATATGTACAATAATATATCTACTATAATACTGCTCCTATGTACAAGAATATAACTACTATAATACTGCTCCTCTAATGTACAAGAATATAACTATTATAATACTGCTCCTCTAATGTACAAGAATATAACTACTATAATACTGCTCCTATGTACAAGAATATAACTACTATAATACTGCCTCCTATGTACAAGAATATAACTACTATAATACTGCCTCCTATGTACAAGAATATAACTACTATATTACTGTCTCCTATGTACAAGAATATAACTACTATAATACTGCCTCCTATGTACAAGAATATAACTACTATAATACCGCTCCTATGTACAAGAATATAACTACTATAATACTGCCTCCTATGTACAAGAATATAACTACTATATTACTGTCTCCTATGTACAAGAATATAACTACTATTATACTGCCTCCTATGTACAAGAATATAACTACTATAATACCGCTCCTATGTACAAGAATATAACTACTATAATACTGCCTTCTATGTACAAGAATATAACTACTATAACACTGCTCCTATGTACAAGAATATAACTCCTATAATACTGCCTCCTATGTACAAGAATATAACTACTATAATACTGCTCCTAAGTACAAGAATATAACTACTATAATACTGCTCCTATGTACAAGAATATAACTACTATAATACTGCTCCTATGTACAAGAATATAACTACTATAATACTGCTCCTATGTACAAGAATATAACTACAGTTATTGGCTGCAGCAAAGCATGTGACCATGTCCATTCAGTGCTGGATGTAAACAGTCCGTGAACCGAGACATGGACACATCATTAGGCAGTGCCGAGGCCTGTGGCGGTGGGGAACAGGTAAGTATGACATTTCTGTTTCAGGAGGCAGGCTGTGGTTATTTATTCCCATCCCTTTCATTGCTGTGAAGCTTTCCTGATGTTCCAGGACTTTCTCCTCTGAATTGTGACCCGTTTCCTGTATCTCGGATGGTTACAGTGTGTCCTATATGTGCAGCATTTACAATCGGCCCACTCAGGCACTGCTAGAATTTCCGGGAGCTCGGCTTTTGTGTCTGTGGGTCATTATACATTCTTCTTTTCCCTTCTCGATTTCACAGACATTCTGCACTTTCATGACTTGTTCACCGGGACTGAGAAACACATTATGTCTGGCAGGATGTTGTCAGACACGGAGGACGCAGAATTTTATGGCATTCCCATATGTAGAATTCTATAGAAGTCACTGCCCTGTAAACTTACATAACCCAGAGGCTTCGATTTTGGAATTTTGATCACTTTTTTTTTTTTTTTACTTCCCTCCATTGTATTTTATGTTTTCATTTCCATTTTATTTAGAATATTTGAGGATAGAGGTAATAACTGAATAAACAGAGGCCGGGGCCAAAAATGGACAAAAATAGGAAATCCCTTAGGTTTACAGGGAACTAATATATTATATGTACAAAGAGACATATATGCTGTACAGTACTTCACATGGAAGTGGCAGAAAGATAGTTTATAGGCAAAGGCAAAGGGTATGGATTTATTTTTAGGTCATTGTGTCTGAACATCGCCATAAATATCGTTAGTACATCCGCACATTTAGAAAGATTGTTCAGTTCTTGAAGGAGTGCAGCTGAAAGGGTGCGGAGGTAGCAGTCACACGTGGCCCTAATCTTTGACAGGGGCCAAAACCCTTCTGCTACACAAGAAAACACTAGTATTAAAAATGGCGCATGAACTTGAAGCTCATGGGAGCCAATGGAAAATCTGCAACAGCCCCCATTAACAGACTTTGCATTAGTGCCCAGGAGTTTTAAGTCTACGTCAAGTCAGCGATAAACTAATCAAAGGATGCTCTACACACTATTTTGAGGGAATATAATGTACTATTGTATTGGCATCTGTGCCCGTTATATTATATGGGGCATCTGGGTCCAGCATATAACTATGGGGCATCTGGGTCCAGCATATAACTATGGGCATCTGGGTCCAGCATATTACTATGGGGCACCTGGGTCCAGCATATAACTATGGGGCATCTGGGTCCAGCATATAAGTATGGGGCACCTGGGTCCAGTATATAATTATGGGGCATCTGTATCCAACATATTATTATGGGGCATCTGGGTCCAGCATATAACTATGGGGCATCTGTGTCTCACATATTATTATGGGGCATCTGACTGACATAAACTGTCAAGGGGGCATGTCCTTTCTGGGGAATTCTATGATGGGATGCATCTTTATGTGTAATTCAGGGTTTGTGGCTATGGGTGTCCACTGTGTAATACAGGCTTTTCAATTGGTCTGACCCAGATGTAATCCAGGTGATGGGTGTCTGAGCTGTAGTCCTTCACCTGCAGCAAGGTCTGTATAGCTGTAGTAGCTGGTCACTCAGCTGACTGTAGTGCTGTAGCTTTGAATATATCTGTAGCTCTATATTATTGCAACCTCTCTGGAGTAGCGGTC
Organism: Bufo gargarizans; assembly: GCF_014858855.1. Classification (NCBI taxonomy): domain Eukaryota; kingdom Metazoa; phylum Chordata; class Amphibia; order Anura; family Bufonidae; genus Bufo; species Bufo gargarizans. The sequence continues at coordinate 3,851,040 of NC_058084.1, forward strand.
ACACAGATGAGCTGGGCCTAATCCTGGTCCATAAAAACCTTGGGGTCGGAGCAATCAGATGTGCTTCCTCTCTCCTTGCAGTCTTAGCTAGACCCCCCCCCCCCCTCCTGGAAAACCAAACAATTGCAGATACCCCCAAGGTCTGGGATACAGCACATATCCCAAAATGATGGCTCTTGGAAGGCGAGGAGGAAAGAATCAATCAGCAAAAATTAAAACGGCTGCATTGGGGTGGAGTTCACCTTGGAACTAGGTCTTACTTTGGATGTAAGAGATGACCTATAATCAGCGGATTTGTGGAAATATTTATCAACTTTACAGTCAAATTGTGTCATTTTCCTCTACAATGACAACTTCAGAAATTACAATTAATTTTCCATGATATTTTGCTTAGTTGCCTAATTTCCTCTGCAATGTCACCGTTGACCGTCTGCTTGAAAATATTGATAAACTGAGTGAAGTTTTAAGGAGTCAACGCTGTGAATTCTGCAGGACGGAGGTGACTTTGAAATAGTGATAATAATGCACAAAAAATCCAGTGACTTTTTTTTAACTTGGGTGAACATAAAACTTAAGTTGCTGACTCTTAAAGGGCAGATGATTTACTGGCGTCTGCGGCTGTAGGGCCCCTTTCACACGACCGAGGAAAAATGATTCATTACCACGAAGCGCGAGGAAATTCGGGTTTGTGGCGAATCAAATTTTTCCTAAACTTCAGATCGAATTCGACTTCGGACGCTTCGATTTGCTCAACACTAGAAGTCACCTATGATTAGTATCATCACTATCATAGACCCTCTACAAGTAAATTATAGCATCAAAATAATAACAGGAATAATAATAATAATAATAAATAATAATTAGTGATGAGAGGAGTGTTGAAAAATTTGATTTGCCGAATTTTACAAAATATTTTGCTTCATGACAAATTACTTTTTCATGAAGCGCATTTCTTTGTATGTATTGGGTGCAATGACAGGGAACAACAATTGCGCCGCTCCCCATCATTGTATCCCTTAGATGCCGCATTCATAGCTGATTGCAGCATCTGACAGCAATAATACAGTGTAAAAAAAAAAAAAAATAATCATACTTACCCCATCCATTTGATTGCGAAGAGCCGGCCGCCACAATCCTGATTGACGATCTAGTGAGGAATCTTGCGCGGCCTGTGGTGACTTAGGCCTCTTTCACACAGGCGTGTCCGGAATAGGTCCGGATGTGTCCCGGTGCATTGCGGCAAACCCGGACGAGTAGGAACGCAATTGCAGTCACTTTTGACTGCGATTGCGTTCTGATGTTCAGTTTTTATCGCGCGGGTGCAATGTGTTTTGCGGTACCCAGACCCAAACTTCTTCACAGAAGTTCAGGTTTGGGTTAGTTGTAGTGTAGATTGTATTATTTCCTCTTATAACATGGTTATAAGGGAAAATAATAGCATTCTAAATACAGAATGCATAGTACAATAGCGCTGGAGGGGTTAAAAAAATAAAATAAAAATTTAACTCACCTTAATCCACTTGTTCGCGCAGCCCGGCTTCTCTTCTGTCTTGTTCTGTGAGGAATGGGACCTTTGATGACGTCACTACGCTCATCACATGGTCCATCACATGGTGATGAATCATGTGATGAGCGTCCTATTCTTCACAAAAGAAGACAGAAGAGATGTCGGCTGCGCGAACAAGTGGATTAAGGTGAGTTAAATTTTTATTTTATTTTTTTAACCCCTCCAGCGCTATTGTACTATGCATTCTGTATTCAGAATGCTATTATTTTCCCTTATAACCATGTTATAAGGGAAAATAATAATGATCGGGTCCCCATCCCGATCGTCACCTAGCAACCATGCGTGAAAATCGCACCGCATCCGCACTTGCTTGCGGATGCTTGCGATTTTCATGCAACCCCATTAATTTCTATGGGGCCTGCGTTACGTGAAAAACGCACAAAGAGGAGCATGCTGCGATTTTCACGCAACGCACAAGTGATGCGTGAAAATTACCGCTCGTGTGCATAGCCCCATATAAATGAATGGGTCAGGATTCAGTGCGGGTGCAATGCGTTCAACTCACGCATTGCAGCCGCGCGGAAAACTCGCCCGTGTGAAAGGGGCCTTATGTGACGGGATTTTGTGCGGGATCTTCAATCAAGATGGCGGCGGCAGGCTCTTCGCACTTAATTGGATAAGGTAAGTATGATTATTTTCTTTTTTTACCGCCATTCAGGGAAAATTGATTCGCTACCATGAAGCGCAAGGAAATTCAGTTTTGCGGCGAATCAGATTTTCCCTGACATTCGGATTGAGATTCGCTCAACACTAATAATAATAATAATTCTTGTAGAATTGCTTGTTTTTTTTTTACAAAAACTTCCACCGGAGACATCAAAGGGAATGAAAATGTGGTTAATCCTCTTCCGATACTGTTAGATATGAAGCAATTCCACTTCAAAGAAAGAGTTTCATGACTAGAAAACACAGAACGGTTCGTCACTGACCGGCCGACACTTGTCTATATCATGTTTGCTTTGCTATGTAGTATTTGTACAGCGGGGGGGTCAGACCTGAATACAGCTCTGAGATGTACAGGTATCTGGACAGTAATTAGGATGATTGATACATTGTTGTTGCCTCCAGTAAATTATTTATTACAATGTTGGTTGGAAGGTCAGTGGATTCTCTGTGGAATAAGCCCAGATGACATAAAAATACTTGTGCATGTAGTCAGGGTCGGACTGGGGTGCCTAGGGCCCACCAGCAAAATTTATATTTGGATACGTTCAAATATTACCAGCTCACACAGCAGCAAGGTGCTACCAGATGATTGAATATGGGGGTCCCTGCAGGAACTTTGAGAAGGTAGGTCCTGGGGAGAAGAGGACACTGGTGGCTTTCCTCTACACCTAGAAGTCATCTCAGCTCTGATCGTGTCTATAATAATATACTGGAAAGTTTATTTAATACTCTATCAGGTTTTTTATATGAACATAGGCTGGTGGAGGTGCTGGACATTGAATATATGTATGGAGTGCAGTAAGTCTACTGTGTTATGTGCCACTTGTGCAGGGGTGGGAGACTAGGGGCCCACTTTGCTCAGGGGCCCACCGGGGATTCACCTGTACCCCTGTGGGCCAGTCCGAGCCTGACTGTAGTGAAAGGGCGCAGTCACACAACAGATTTAAAAAATCCGCCACCAAAAATCATTGTGGAATCTGCCCTGATTTTAAAAGCAAGTTATTTTAAAGGGGTTATCCGACACTAACAAAAGCCCCCCCCCCCCATACGCAGGGCCCCTCACAATGAATATACCAGGGTCCTCGCTCCCTGCGCCGCTCCTGGTCCCCGCACTGCCACTGCTGCTTCTCCCCGTGCGCGGATGAAAACATCCGGTGTCAGCTGGAGCAGCCAATGGCAGACGGGGACGAGTCTCCCTAGCATCGCGGGTGACATTAGGGATGCTCGTCCGCGTCACCGCTTGCAATTGATTGCCCCCCCCCCCCGACACCGGATTTTTTCATCTGAGCACGTGTGGAGACCAGGAGCGGCGCACATTTTGGGCATTTTTTTACACGTTTTTTAGGGGTGTATTCTTCAATGCAAAACTGCATTTTCTGCTCGCGTATGCCGTGATTTTATTTTCTTCCACTTTCGATTAATTTCAATAGGAGATTCAGCATGGATTCTGCACCGAGATAGGGCATGCTGCTTCTTTTTTCTGGCACGGTAAGAACTGCACTGGAAAAAAAAAACAAGCACTGCCTCCCATTAAAATAAGGCTGCTTGGAGTCATCTTTTGGCACGGATTCTGATGCGGAGAATGCAGCAAAACCAGTGCCTTAATACTGGCATACCATCACTCATTATAACCACCATACTGTACCATGGGTAAATAATACTGTCATACCATTATTAAAATGGCCAACATACCACTACCAATATAACAATACCTTTACTGAACAATAGAGATGGCCATGCGGTTCGCCCGTTTCGCGTCGAACTTTGCTTGTTCGCCGAACATGCAAACATATGGCGATATTCGCACGCGCCATATTTTTTTTCATAGCGCCGAACTATGACCCATGACACATCCATCAGGTGGTACAGGACAGCCAATTGAGACGTTTCAGCACATGGACGCACCCCCACCCTATAACAGAACCTGATCTGGCTGCCATTTTACATTCAGTCTTTTGCCAGTGTAGGGAGAGGTTGCTGTGTGGAGCAGGGACAGGCTGTTAGGGACACCAAATGCTAGTTAATAGGGCCACAAAAGTCCTTTTAAGGACTGGTATAGGTGTGCTATCGATAGGTGTGATATACTTATAATATACTCTCTATATAGTGCATTTATATTGTGCAGCAGTGGTGTGCGGTTCTGCTGAGATACCGCAGCTATACAGAGGGACAAACGCTATTGGAGTAACTAATTGCAACGGGTGTGATATACCTGTTGCCCCCCAAAAAAACTGCTTGAGGGGTGTGATATACCTTTTTCTACAAATACTGCTCTTCTCTACGGGCAGATGGTCATTTTGAAAATGACAGGAAGAGGCAGGCCATTCCGCAGGGGTGGTAGCGGTCGGGCAGGTGCACCAGGCAGATGCCTAAGTGGGAAGTTGCAGAAGGTGCGTGCGATTACGTCAAAGGACGCACCAGAGTTGGTTGAGTGGCTCACTCAGCCTTCCGCTTCTGCACCCTCCTCATCCTCTGTATCTGCACCCTCCTCACTCTCTGCTGTGTGCACCCCCAAAGACACCACTACCATAGCCCCTCCACTCGAGTCAGAGGAATTATTTTCCCATCCATTCCCAGACCTTACCAATGTGCAGCCATTCTTGGCATCGGATGAGGAAGAGGAGGTATCAACGGCCGCCACCCAGCGGTCTGACGACAGTACCCAGATCAGCCCAAGGAGGGTGGTCCCCGTTGCCTACTCCGAGATCTCTAATGTCAGTGGTGGTGAAGGTGACGATGATGACGTGTCGATGGACGTCACGTGGGTGCCCACAAGAGAGGAAGATGAGGGGAGTTCAGAGGGAGAGACGGAGCAGCAGATAGGGAGGAGAAGGAGGAGAAGCAGGCAGAACTTACAGTGCACAGGAGGCAAAAAACAGACTGCTAATGTATCTGGAGCGAGCCATCCACCATGCACGGTCACATCTTGCGCTCCCAGTAGGCCGGCACATGGCTCCACGGTGTGGGATTTTTTTAGCGTGTCAGCTGCTGATAATAGTGTTGCCATCTGCAGCCTGTGCTGTCAACGCATAAGTCGCGGTAAGCCCAACACTCACCTAGGGATGACCGCCTTAAGAAGGCATCGGGCCTCCCATCACCGAGCCCAGTGGGAGCAACACCGTCAGAACCCACAAAGCCACACTCCCAGTGCTCCACGTCCTGCCTCTTCTCCATCTCCTCTCTCCTCCCATTTGTCTTCCACTCCACCTTCCACCTTTCCGTCGTCGCGTTCATCTGGCCCAAGGCAGGCTTCCATGGCCCAAATGTTCGAGCGTATGAAAATAATGATGCTGGATAATCCTCTTGCCCAACGACTGACCACTGGCTTGTCGGAACTGCTAGCCCGCCAACTACTGCCATATAAATTGGTGGACTCAGAGGCGTTTAGAAAATTTGTGGCCATTGCCACACCGCAATGGAAGGTCCCCGGAAGGAAATATTTCTCCCAGAAGGGCATCCTAGCTATATGGCCATGTTCAGCGGCAAGTGAATATATCTCTGGCACACTGTGTCGGTGCCAAGATACATCTGACCACAGACACGTGGTCTAGCAAACACGGGCAGGGAAGGTACATAACTTTTACTGACCACTGGGTGAACCTTCTGACGGCCGTCAAGCATGTAACCCGTGGCACCCGTGTGGATTTGATGTTACCGCCACAGATTGCATGCAGCCCTGCCTCCTCTCCTCCTCCTACTCCATCCTCTGTCTCCTCCTCAGCTGACTCCTCCTTTTCCAATGCTACCGCCTCTTCCGCTGCGCCCCCCAAGCTCAGAAACACAGAATTTATTTAACATGCCAGGTGAGACGTTGCCATGCTGTGCGGTGGCGGTTGTGCCTGAAAGCCAAGAGCCACACCGGTCCTCCACTGCTTTTAGCTCTGCGGTCACAGGCCGATCTGTGGCTAACCCTGCTCAATTTGACAGTTGGTAAAGTGGTGTGCGACAACGGTGCCAATCTGCTGAGCGCGCTGAAACAGGGCAAAATGACACACGTGCCGTGCATGATACACGTCCTAAACTTAGTCGTGCAGCGATTCGTTGCCAAATACCCCGGGGTCCAGGACGTCCTGCGGCAGGCTAGGAAAATCTCTGGCCATTTTAGAAGATCTTACACAGACATGGCTCGCCTTGCTGAAGTTCAGCGGCGACACCACTTAGCTGTCAGATGTCTGATTTGTGACTGCCCGACACGCTGGAACTCCACCATGTATATGCTTGATAGGCTTCTCCAGCAGAAACTTTCCGTTAATGACTACCTGTACGAACTCTGCGGCAGGACAGATTCTGGGGAGCTTGTTTTTTTTTCACTGCGCCAGTGGCTGCTCATGCACGACGCATGCAGGCTTCTGCGGCCATTTAATGAGATCACCAAACTGGTCAGTCGTCGCCAGGGCGCCATCAGTGACATTGTACCTTTTGCCTTCTTTCTGGAGCGTGCATTGCGTCATGTGATTTATCAAGGCGTCGAGGAGCAGGAGCCGGAGGATGAGGAAGTGGCAATGCTGGATGAAGTCCCAGGGGGGGCTACTTCCATCTGAGACAAGTCAGCAGGAGTCTGAAGAGGAGTCAGAGGAGGATGGTGCCGGGGCAGAAGAGGAGCAAGAAGAGCAGGCTTTAAACTTTTCTGGGATCCCTGGTGTTGTCCGTGGCTGGGGGAGGAGACCGAGGACGACATTCTCTTGGGCGATGAGCAGGAGCCAGGCCACTCCACAGCTTCCAATTTAGTGCAAATGTGGGCCTTCATGCTCCAGTGTTTGAAGAGGGACCCGCGTATAAAAAGCATAAAGATCAAGTACCTGTGTGGGTGGCAACATACTTAGACCCCCGGTACAAACAAAAAATGGCGAACATGTTAACAGCATCACAGAGGGCTGTCAGAATGCAGCATTTCCAGGCCTTGCTGCGTGAGATGCTGCATTCTGCTGTTGCGGGCGCTGGCAGAGGAATTTCCACCCACAGTGAAACAGGTGCGGGTACCAATCCAACAGCGCCTGCAAAAAGAGGGTGGTTTGAAGATGTGTTGGTCACTTCGGATATGAGATCATTCTTGCAGCTAACCCACCGACAGCCGCCCTCAGGATCCAGCCTCAGGGAACGCCTAGACTGACAGGTGTCTGACTACATCGGGTTAACGGCCGATGTGGACGCTCTGAGAAGCGAGGAACCCCTTGACTACTGGGTGTGCAGGTTTGACCTGTGGCCAGTGCTGGCACAATTTGCCATGGAACTCTTGGCTTTCTCCTCGTTGAGTGTCCTGTCCGAAAGGATGTTCAGCGCAGCAGGGGGGATTGTGACCGATAAGCGCACTCGCCTAGCTCACGACATTGTGGACTACCTCACATTTTTAAAAATGAATGAGGCATGGATCTTGGAGGAATTTAACACCTGTGATGACCACGTGTAATTTAATTTCCTCATGCCAGCCCACACATATCCGCCACCAACCAGAAAAAAGAATGGTCCTTGGCTTATGTATATACAGCGGCATAAAAGGCCTTTTATGTCGGGTGAATGCCTAATTTTTGGGGCCTGTACTGGCCGACAGTTACATATTTATCCTGTGACCGCCTAATGTACCTCCAGCCACAGAATCCAAAGTTCTGTGATGTCAGGTGAATACCTATTGCCAAATTGTTGGGGCCTGTACTGGCCAACAGTTAAATTTTTCATCTCTAGCCACATAATCACACCCTTGTCTCACTCCTCTGCCTCTCATTATGGTGGCGTATGAACCGCATTCACCATAAGGACCTTCTAATGTCACAGGGTCATGTGACTGTGCCTCCCACCCCGTACTGTGCCTCTCACCCGGTACTGTGCCCCCTTATTTCCTGCATTGTGCCCTCTTACCACACCCTGTGCAGTGCCCCTAGTCATTTCCTGTACTGTGCCCTCTTATACCCATTTATCCGGTCACGGTATGGCGGTGTTATCCGGTCACTGTACAGAGGTGTCATCTGGTCAAAGTATGGAGGTGGTATCCAATAACTGGATGGCCATAACTGTATCCCTTTCCCTGCCCATGCCATCCTTTTTTAGACCTGGCATGAGCGGGAAAAATATGCAGATTGTGGTGCTAAGGACCTTTGCGCCACATTCTGTGTCAGAAATACGCCTAACATAGACATATTTCTATATAATGAAATGATCACCTAATTGTATTATTATTCGGGGGTAGGGCTAATATCTTTATATTATATAGATTCTAGTGTATTATACTGTGTCCTGTATTTCCCAGTAGAAAATGATCCTTGGGAAACACAGTCCTCATCCCTGACCACCAGGAGCAGGTAGCGCTCTGTCAGTACATGGCGGCCTCCCCTCTCCGCCACGCTGCTCCGCTGTGTACTGGTGCTTATTCTCACACTAGGACTTGGTTCACAGCCTTTTTTTGTCATCCATTTAATGCATACCAAAAATGTATGCGTTAACAGATGCCTCAGACTGATGCCGTACAGTGGCGTCCATTCACCATACAGTTCCAAGGTAGAAAAAAAAAATTATGGACTCTGCAGGATACAAAAACGTGGCATGCTGCACATTTGTATACATCAAACCGATAGGAAAAAAAAAAATTCTAGGCTCCAGCAGGGCACATTTTTGAAAGTTTCCCTTTAAGACGCATAAAAATGGCCCCTGACTAAAACACATATCACACTGGTATATCGCTGTCCATGTTGTGGGACTATTTGTGTACTTCTACGTAAGTAAGTGTTTGCTGGCTGCACATATGAGCTGAAGTTTTTTCAGGTTCACCTGCCATTAAAGTGAAGGGGGTCGCAAATCGTCCCGGCCGATGTTCGTCCATCACTACTGAACAATACCACCATGCTGTTACCAAATTCCAATATACTATGACAAATGCCACCATACAGTACCATTAGTGAATGATGCCACATACTATCACTAAATAATATCAATTTAACACAACAGATTAATGTGACCAATGGCTGAATAATACCACCACACCAATATTAAATAATGCTAACATGCCATTAGCGAATAATACCACCACACCATTACTGAAAAATACCAGTATACCATGATAAATTATCACCATATCAGAACTGAATAACAACGGTATACTAGGCCTGAATAATAACATTAGGACTAAATAATACCAACATACCAGGAATGAATTATACCGCCCTATCAGAACTGAATATTACCGTTATACCAAGACTGAAGTATACCATCATACCAGGACTAAATAATTCCACCATACCTGGACTGAATTATACCACCATACCTGGACTGAATTATACCACCATACCTGGACTGAATTATACCCAGGGGCGGACATACCGCCTGTGCAGCTGGTTCGGCTGCACAGGGGCCCAGTGTGGGAGGGGGCCTTTTCTGACAGCGGCACGGCAGCAGTAGTGGAGATGAGCGCTTCCATTGTGGAAGCGCTCATCTCTATTTTCATCTGTATCGCCTTCCTCAGGACAGCGATACAGATCGATGCTGTGGCGGGGCAGGGGAGAGGCGTCTACCTTGCCCGTTCCTCTGATAGGCTATGGGCATTAGGCCTGCAGCCTATCAGAGGCCTGTGTAGGCGGCTCAATGACATCATCGCGCCGCCTGAGCCGTACAGCGTGGGACACAAGCCAGAAATGACCTGCATCACATCACTGAAAGCAGCATGGAGGTATGTGAGTTTATTGTTTTCATTATTTTTAGTATAGTATGGCAAGAAGGGGGCTGGGGGGCCCTATATACACATGCACATTATGGGGGGGCACTATGGAGAAGGGGGGAAGGAGCACTATGGGGGCATCTATTGGGGACCCTATATACTGCCACATTATGGGGGGCAACCATGGAGAAGTGGGGGGAAGGAGCACTAGGGGGCATCTACTGGGGACCCTATATACTGGCATACATTATGGGGGGCACTATGGATAAGGGGGGGAGGAGCACTATGGGGGCATCTACTGGGGCCCTATATACTGGCACATATTATGGGGGGCTCTGTGGGGGCATCTACTGTGGGCCCTATATACTGGCACGCATTATTGGGGCCACTGTAGAGAAGTGGGGGGAAAGGAGCACTATGGGGGCTCTATATACTGGCATGCATTATGGGGGCATTATATAGGGGCATTTAATACTGGCACCCATTTTGGTGCCACTATGGGGAAGGGGGGAGAGGAGCATTATGGGAGCAGCTATGTGGGGCAGTCTATAGGGGAATTTTATACTGGCACATTATGGAGGGCACTATGGGGACGGGGGAGGAGCACCATGGGGGCATCTTCTAGGGGCACTGTATAGAAGTATTTTATACTGGCACAAATTATAGGGGCACTATGGGCACCTAAGCTCAACTGGGTGCACTAAGTGTCTGTTGTAGTGGCACACAGTACGGGTCATTAGAACACATGAGGGCACTCTGGGGACATTGGCTCTACTGGGGGCACTAAGAGGAAGTTTTTTTTATTGCCAAACAAAGGGGCATTTTTTGTGCTGGCGCACATTATAAGGGAGCGTTTTTCTACTGTCATACATGATAAAGAGAATTATTACTACCATGGGCATTATGATGGGCTTTATTACAACTGGGGGACTATAGGAGGATTATTATTTCTGGGACACAATTACTGTTGGGGGCTCTATTACTACTAAGTGCACTCTGGCACAGAATTTTTACTACTGTTGTGATTTTGGGGAGCACTATTACTGTGGGGGTGCCCTGGCACAGTGTCAGCTTAGCACAGTTATTTTTTGGGGACATTATGGTTACACTATTAGTGTCAGGGGCGCTATTTGCTGGGGGCAGTTATTTTTTAGAGCATTGTTTTCCAATAATTACTGAAGGGGGCGCTATCTGTGTGTAACTAGTATTTTCAGGGGGTTTATCTGTTTCTGCCGTATAGTTTTAGGGAGCGCGTTTCAGTATTGGGGTGCATGATGGGAGGATAATGGAAAATTAGGAATCTAAGATGTCTGTTTGTCAAACTCTGCAGAGACGAGAGATGGCTGAAAGAAATCATCATGGTGGTCTGGTCTAAATGGAGAAGATGAAGAAAGAGAACATATATATCAAAGGAGACATCACTGGATGTACGAGGTATGTGGACCTGTATTAGGCTACCTTTACATCTGCGTTAGTGATTCTGGCAGGCTCTTCCAGCAGAGAACAGCCTGCTGGAATTCACTGGATCCAGCACTGCTGGATGCAGACAGAATGCCCGCCGGCCCCATTAACTACAATGGGGTACGCCAGAGATCTTGCCACAATCTGGCAAAAATGCTGAGAATCAGCGGGACACAAACCACTGCATGCTGTGGTTTGTGTCTGGCTAATTCCTTGCATTTTCTGCAGGATTAGGTATCTGGAGCGTAGTGCCGCAGGTGTGAAAGTAGCCTTACCCTGTATGTTTTGTATTGCTGTATGTAATGTTAGGACGGAATAGGTTAGGTTGAGAATTTGGCATGGGGGATAGGTGTCCAGGTACATTCTTTGCACTCTTTGGGTTTACCATTTTGTAATGGAAAAATGTAAAATGTAAAATTTTGCAGTCTTTGCTTACACCCCGAGTCTCAGTGATGTAAAAGATATATATGCAAAATTTCAAGAAGATTGGATAATATTTAGAGGTTGCACATTTTGATCAGTTTTGTAAAAGTAGGAAAAAAATAAGATTTTTTATTGCTTAAACTTTTATTGAGAAAACTTAAAATAATATTAAAACTAGACACTAAGATTAATAGGTAGTATGATAGGCAAAATCTGTGTGTTATATTAATCAACTTTGAACGATGCAATCCCTTCTTTTGTTAGCTTGGTGACGACTTTTCTGTGATGCTCGACTACCCTCAACAAGAATTGTTTTTGTTGTTCGTCCCTGACGATTCGTTAAACTTTTTTATCAGAGCAATTCCTCTTTCTGCGGTATCATTGACCACCTGAAGAGCGTTAACATGGCTTCTTAGAGAATCACTGCAGTATTCTGTCATGTCGTGGATCCCAAACAATTCAAAGAACGTCTTTGTTTTATTAGTAACGAAATGGCTCTGGTCTTTTCCTTCAAAAACTAGGTTTTTTCCCTCTAATCGTTTAATTTCCTTTTTCTTTGCGGGTTTGGTTTCTAAATTTTTAGTCATATTTTCTTTAACAGCCTGAGTAATAAGTTTGTCCAAAAAGTCAATCTTAAGTTTGTTTCTAACAGATACCAAAGGTGTCTCTTAGCAACTGTGAGAGCACTTTTTTTTTACGTCTGCATCTGGGTAAGGGTAGCATATCCAAATCATTCTTTGGAGCCCATCAACTTACAATTGCCTCATGCAAAAAGCGAACATATATGAGGCTGACAAAATGTGCAACCCGTTTCATTCCTTTCAATTATCGTTGAGGAATATTCAACTGTTTAGTGAAGAGGCCAATTTTAAGTGCATATATTGCCTTTGCCATCCACCTTACTTGATGCAGAGCCCCTGGGATCCTAAAACTGAAGTAGTTTTTAAACCAACCTCCTAGGTACAGGAGTGAGAGTAGTAATACAAGTGTAATCAATGTGTGCAACCCCTAAATATTATCAAATCTTCTTGAAATTTGGCATATACAGTACAGACCAAAAGTTTGGACACACCTTCTCATTCAAAGAGTTTTCTTTATTTTCATGACTATGAAAATTGTAGATTCACACTGAAGGCATCAAAACTATGAATTAACACTTGTGGAATTATATACCTAACAAAAAAGTGTGAAACAACTGAAAATATGTCATATTCTAGGTTCTTCAAAGTAGCCACCTTTTGCTTTGATTACTGCTTTGCACACTCTTGGCATTCTCTTGATGAGCTTTAAGAGGTAGTCACCTGAAATGGTTTTCACTTCACAGGTGTGCCCTGTCAGGTTTAATAAGTGGGATTTCTTGCCTTATAAATGGGGTTAGGACCATCAGTTGCATTGTGGAGAAGTCAGGTGGATACACAGCTGATAGTCCTACTGAATAGACTGTTAGAATTTGTATTATGGCTAGAAAAAAGCAGCTAAGTAAAGAAAAACTTATGGCCATCATTACTTTAAGAAATGAAGGTCAGTCAGTCCGAAAAATTGGGAAAACTTTGAAAGTGTCCCCAAGTGCAGTCACAAAAACCATCAAGCGCTACAAAGAAACTGGCTCACATGCGGACCGCCCCAGGAAAGGAAGACCAAGAGTCACCTCTGCTGTGGAGGATAAGTTCAAGAGGCATTCTCTTGATGAGCTTCAAGAGGTAGTCACCTGAAATGGTCTTCCAACAGTCTTGAAGGAGTTCCCAGAGATGCTTAGCACTTGTTGGCCCTTTTGCCTTCACTCTGCGGTCCAGCTCACCCCAAACCATCTCGATTTGGTTCAGGTCCGGTGACTGTGGAGGCCAGGTCATCTGGCGCAGCACCCCATCACTCTCCTTCATGGTCAAATAGCCCTTACACAGCCTAGAGGTGTGTTTGGGGTCATTGTCCTGTTGAAAAATAAATGATGGTCCAACTAAACGCAAACCGGATGGAATAGCATGCCGCTGCAAGATGCTGTGGTAGCCATGCTGGTTCAGTATGCCTTCAATTTTTAATAAATTCCCAACAGTGTCACCAGCAAAGCACCCCCACACCATCACACCTCCTCCTCCATGCTTCACGGTGGGAACCAGGCATGTAGAGTCCATCCGTTCACCTTTTCTGCGTGGCACAAAGACTCGGTGGTTGGAACCAAAGATCTCAAAATTGCATTAATGCAATTGTAATAGAAAACTGCAGCACTCTCTAGCCTTGATCTTTCCAAACTTTATTTCACCAATACAAATGCGACGTTTCAGATCTGTGTGATCTTTCTCAAGCAATTGCTTGAGAATCTCAAGCAATTGCTTGAGAAAGATCACACAGATCGAAACGTCGCATTTGTATTGGTGAAATAAAGTTTGGAAAGATCAAGGCTGGAGAGTGCTGCAGTTTTCTATTACAATTGCATCTGGATTTGGGGAAGCACAAGACTGGCTTCTGACACAGCGAGCACCACCACAGTAAGGAACAACCATCATTTTTGTAGTGCTGCTACATTTTTCTTTTTCTTTTTATTGCCAAATTTGGACTCATCAGACCAAAGCACAGATTTCCACTGGTCTAATATCCATTCCTTGTGTTCTTTAGCCCAAACAAGTCTCTTCTGCTTGTTGCCTGTCCTTAGCAGTGGTTTCCTAGCACATATTCTACCATGAAGGCCTGATTCACACAGTCTCCTCGTAACAGTTGTTCTAGAGATGTGTCTGCTGCTAGAACTCTGTGTGGCATTGACCTGGTCTCTAATCTGAGCTGCTGTTAACCTGCGATTTCTGAGGCTGGTGACTCGGATGAACTTATCCTCCGCAGCAGAGGTGACTCTTGGTCTTCCTTTCCTGGGGCGGTCCGCATGTGAGCCAGTTTCTTTGTAGCGCTTAATGGTTTTTGTGACTGCACTTGGGGACACTTTCAAAGTTTTCCCAATTTTTTGGACTGACTGACCTTCATTTCTTAAAGTAATGATGGCCACTCGTTTTTCTTTACTTAGCTGCTTTTTTCTTGCCATAATACAAATTCTAACAGTCTATTCAGTAGGACTATCAGCTGTGTATCCACCTGACTTCTCCACAACGCAACTGATGGTCCCAACCCCATTTATAAGGCAAGAAATCCCACTTAATAAACCTGACAGGGCACACCTGAGAAGTGAAAACTAGAATATGACATATTTTCAGTTGTTTCACACTTTTTTGTTATGTATATAATTCCACATGTGTTAATTCATAGTTTTGATGCCTTCAGTGTGAATCTACCATTTTCATAGTCATGAAAATAAAGAAAACTCTTTGAATGAGAAGGTGTGTCCAAACTTTTGGTCTGTACTGTATATCCTTTTACATCACTGAGACTCGGGGAGTAAGTCATATGAAAATCACATCTATAGAAAAATGAAACACCCTAGGCCCTCCCTCTGCTATCTGTGTCCGCCCCTGGTAATACCAACACACCAGGACTGAATAATACCGCCTACAAGGACTAAATAATATGAATAATACCACCTACCAGGACTAAATAATACCACCATACCAGGACTGGATAGTTCCAACATATAAGGACTGAATAATACCAACATACCAGGACTGAATTTATACCACCATACTATGGCTGCTTTTTAGCATATGGTTGTAAATAATAATGTTCCCATTAATTGGTAGAAATTAAAAAATGGTAGAAGCAGATAGAGGGGCACTTGTTTCACTGGATTATTAGGGCAAAATAAAAAAAATTGAATATAAAATACAAACAAAATGATTCCAGTAATATGCCACTCGCTTTGCTGGTGGCCTGCCAGCTTCATCCGGCATATAACATATAGCGTCCTCGTGGCTGGATTTAACCCTCAAGAACCAGAAGGGATACATAGGTCACCATTCACTCGCAACATTGATCGATCAGGGCAGTGCTGTGTGAATAGTGGGGAATAACGTCTGCAGATTTCTACATGCAGGAGAGGGTAGATCTGAAGCAATCAAATAGGGGAAAATAGAATGATGGGTGATAGTAAGAGAAGTGATGGGGGGTCAAAAGTGGGATGAAAGGACCACCCTTAGGGAGAGGGTAATTTAATAGTATGTGAATATTGAAGAGACCACTCTTTACGTATAATGCGGAGTATATAATAGGTTATATTGGAATACTGCCTGTTGCTTCCCCTACTAGGTGGTGCTGCGGTGCTGATCACACACTAACACGGCCTGACCATGAAGATCAAACAGTCTGCGTTATTTAAGCAAAGTCCAAGGCCTGTGCGGAGTGCGGGTATCGCCCACCTCATTACCTGCAGCCTCCAAGCTTTGATGGTCCGATACCGGACTGATAGCTGATTGCAGGAAGCAAATAATGACACAGGTAAAGGATGGCAGCTGCACCGGAGCAGGTGACAACTTTCCCTTAAACGTCACTTAAGTCAAGGACTTCAAATTTTTGGACTTCAGACACATGATGTCAGACAAACACAATCAGTAGCTTAAAACCAAGCAACTTTATAACTGCTGTGGATATAGATATAGCAGAGCTGAATTTGTCGATTAACTCTTTGGGGCTTCATTGCTTATGTGATCACAACACAAAGATGGAAATCCTAATGAGGCCTTCCTGACAAGCTCATATATACTGGTGTATTCTACGCCGGGGTGGTTTGTGCCTGTTATGGCGACTGACGGTCAGGGACAATGCTGACTGCCCCATTGTGGTAGGAATTGAAGACTAATAATGGCAGAGATTTATCATCTTGGAGCCAAAAAGATGCAAGGAACTGCATTGCGTGCTTGTCGTAGGGTGAGTTCTAGGCACGTGGTGGACCACAGTCATTTTGGAATTCTGCGCCGGTAGAGGGTAGACCACTTTGTTACCCAAAGGCGTGTTTCGAGGCAGGAGCAGACTCCGGTGGGACTTCTCATGGTGGTCAGAATCTCAAGGCCAAGCTAAGGATCTAACATGTAGACCAATTTGTAGGCAAATAGCAGTCAGTGAAAATATCCACAACTTTGTTTCTGCAGCTATTTTATCTCCATGGTTCCAGACTACAAAACAAATCCTGTCTGTGTGAATAGCACAGAGGTAGACAGTGTTGGACTGGGGTTTATTGGGCCCAACAGAGGAAATTATTTTCGGGGCCAACCCTTATATGATCAATAAAATTGAATAGGTTGCGAATCTTAGAAGTAGACCCTAATGGCAGGTTATTATCTTCTGAGGCAGCTCCAAATGTTTTTTTTTTGTTCTACCTTTGGGGGCCACTATTGCATTAGAGCCTGGGCCCACCAGAAGATCCTATGGTTCTATGGTGGCCCAGTCCATGCGGATTCTATAGGCCCAGTCGAGAGAGGGGGTCCCAGTCCTAGATGCACCTGGGTGAGGAGAACTTCTGCAGGATTCATGTCTCCAGTGGAAGACCACTGCAAGCAACCATGGGATTGGGGAATTAGTCTAAGGGTCATTGAAAGAGTCTGTCCTGTCCATAATGGGGGGTCCCACTTGTTTAGACATACTATTTTTTATCTATTGCACTTCTTGCTTTTAAGCACATTACTGCCCCCAGGGCTTCTTTAGGTCATTCCCAACTTTAGCCAAGCTAATGACTACAAATAGCAATGTGCACTCCCCCGTGTATGTAATAGACACGAGATATGCAATAAACAGGTTCTCAACAAAACATAGTCGTCGAGGCTTTGGATTTCTTTTTTGGTCGGCTTATCCTAGCGCTAGATTTGTGCAATGCAAGCAAGGTTAGAAAGGCTGCAGCTGTCGAGCAGTATCTAGAGGGAGTTGTGTCCAGACATAAAGACACTGAGATAATGTCCCCAGATAGAACAGACTGAGCCTTTTACAATAAAGCTCGACTTTTGCACTGGTTTTCTAGGAGGACTGAAAATAAACGTACCCACGCTTACACAAAAATGTATCTCCATTTTATTAGCAGCGTGCTTAAGTGCGCCATGTACTATCCACCATATTAATAGGTGCTGTGTTCATGTGTCTTGTGCCGCTAGGAGAGGCCAATGAGTAATGAGTGTTCTCCCACAATGTACATAGTGGCTATGCATAGGCTGTAGACTGGTAACGGTGATGTCACAGGTTTCTTGTGATGCAGACATATACAAACCGGATTCCAAAAAAGTTGGGACACTATACAAATCGTGAATAAAAACTGAATGCAATGATGTGGAGGTGCCAACTTCTAATACTTTATTCAGAATAGAACATAAATCACGGAACAAAAGTTTAAACTGAGAAAATGTATCATTTTAAGGGGAAAATATGTTGAATCAGAATTTCATGGTGTCAACAAATCCCCAAAAAGTTGGGACAAGGCCATTTTCACCACTGTGTGGCATCTCCCCTTCTTCTTACAACACTCAGACGTCTGGGGACCGAGGAGACCAGTTTCTCAAGTTTTTTTTCTTTCCTGATCTGTTCAGTTTTTTTTGCGGAACAGATCAGGACCAGATCTGGACCCATTCATTTTCAATGGGTCCTGGAAAAAATCGGACAGCACAATGTGTGCTGTCCGTTTCCGTTGTTCCGTTCCGCATGTCCGTTTAAATATAAAACATGTCCTATTCTTTTCCGCAAAATTCAGGATCCGTGGTACAATACAAAGTCAATGGATCCGCAAAAAACGGAAGACATTCGGATGTCATTCCGTATGTCATCCGTTTTATGCGGAATCCGTTCCTGGAAACACATAACAATTATTTATTTATTTATTTTTTTCAATTTTTTTTCAAAGAAATCCAAACAACTTTATTTGATTATTGAACTTTATACATGTTTCCGTTTTTTGCGGATCCGCAAAAAACGGATGACATACGGATGACATACGGAAACATTTTCAGGAACAACGGATCCGCAAAAAACTGACCGAAAATCGGGATATAGGAAAATACTGACGTGTGAATGTAGCCTTAGAAATAGGAATGCTCTCCCATTCTTGTCTAATACAGGCCTCTAACTGTTCAATCGTCTTGGGCCTTCCTCTTTATGATGCGCCAAATGTTCTCTATAGGTGAAAGATCTGGACTGCAGACTGGCCATTTCAGTACCCGGATCCTTCTCCTACGCAGCCATGATGTTGTGATTGATGCAGAATGTGCTCTGGCATTATCTTGTTGAAAAATGCAGGGTCTTCCCTGAAAGAGATGACGTCTGGATGGGAGCAGATGTTGTTCTACAACCTGAATATATTTTTCTGCATTGATGGTGCCTTTCCAGACATGCAAGCTGCCCATGCCACACGCACTCATGCAACCCCATACCATCAGAGATGCAGGCTTCTGAACTGAGCGTTGGTAACAACTTGGGTTGTCCTTGTCCTCTTTGGTCCGGATGACATGGCGTCCCAGATTTCCAAAAAGAACTTCGAATCGCGACTCGTCTGACCACAGAACAGTCTTCCATTTTGCCACACTCCATTTTAAATGATCCCTGGCCCAGTGAAAACGCCTGAGCTTGTGGATCTTGCTTAGAAATGGCTTCTTCTTTGCACTGTAGAGTTTCAGCTGGCAGCGGCGGATGGCACGGTGGATTGTGTTCACTGACAATGGTTTCTGGAAGTATTCCTGAGCCCATTCTGTGATTTCCTCTACAGTAGCATTCCTGTTTGTGGTGCAGTGTCGTTTAAGGGCCCGGAGATCACGGCATCCAGTATGGTTTTACCGCCTTGACCCTTACGCACAGAGATTGTTCCAGATTCTCTGAATCTTCGGATGATGTTATGCACAGTTGATGATGATAGATGCAAAGTCTTTGCAATTTTTCGCTGGGTAACACCTTTCTGATATTGCTCCACTATCTTTCTGCGCAACATTGTGGGAATTGGTGATCCTCTACCCATCTTGGCTTCTGAGAGACACTTGCCACTCTGAGAAGCTCTTTTTATACCCAATCATGTTGCCAGTTGACCTAATTAGTGTTAATTGGTCTTCCAGCTCTTCGTTATGCTCACATTTACTTTTTCCAGCCTCTTATTGCTACTTGTCCCAACTTTTTTGGGATTTGTTGACACCGTGAAAATTTGAATCAACGTATTTTTCCTTTAAAATGATACATTTACTCGGATTAAACGTTTGATCTGTCATCTACGTTCTATTACAAATAAAATATTGACATTTGCCATCTCCACATCATTGCACTCAGTTTTTATTCACAATTTGTTTAGTGTCCCAACTTTTTGGGAATCCGGTTTGTACCTGTGTGACCCAGCTACCCCAAACCAGGATGTTAATAGATGCTGCAGACACTTTAAGTGGTGAGAAATATACTGTAAATGTGAAAATACTGCACAGGCAATAATGGACCAAGTCGGGGTCAGCATAGGGGGTTTGATCTCAGAGCCTAGAGAGGGTTGGAGAACCTGTAGAGAAGGGTAGCCTGCAGTAGGGGTAGCTGACTTGCACTTCCTAGCTCCCCGCACCCTTGGATGTTTAGCAACGAAGCGGGGCACAGACAATAGCGAAGTGGAACTTGACTTAGGGGGAAGTATGCAGGCAGGAAAGGGTTAGTATGTGTATTCAGGTTAGGTGTCTACAGGGTTAGAGGAAGTGGGTGGGGTTTGCAAATTCGCGGGCAGTATATTATCTATGGTGGGGGTGGGATCTGCAGCAGTGTCCGGGGTATTGCGGTGAGTTACCCACCCTCCCGCCCATGGTTTGGTCATTAATGTTTTTAGCGGTAGCAAGGGTTGGTTAGTGGGGCCGGTTAATAGAGGGTTCTGGAAGGCAATACAATGTTTAAGAGGTGCATGACACGTTCGAGCGTGCATCTCATGAGGTTCGGTAAGCTGATGGCTGGGGCTCCTGTTTGGGCTAAAATGCCTACAGGGGTGGATGGAGATATAATTTGGAGGATTTGGTACCTTTGGGTCGGTGACTGCGGCCAAAGGTAAGGTGGAACTCAAGTGGAGATGGGGAGTGAAGAGCGCAGATTGCTTGGGTTGCCTTCTAGGATCCTTTCTCAATGTGTTGGAATTTATTGCACTTTATTTATGTGTTTATGATTGTGATCATTAAAAGAAAGTTGATGAAGAAGTTATTTGTTTGTTTAATAAACGGGCTGCTACGGCCATTTATACCAAGAAGTTGACTTCTGAGCGTTTTTTGGGAAGGGAGGGTAGTTTGGGTTGGTAGGTCGGGCAGCTGACTGAAGTGATCTTCCATCCTATTAAGTCAATCGCTTGACCTGTGAGTAAAAAGGTAATTAGAAACAGAGCAGCCAGCTTGCTGCAGGTAGAGATCAACCATTGTCATTGATGCCACTTGTAGGAAGATTTGAGGGTAGATTTGTTGTCACCCACTGAAGTTGGGTGTAACATCTGAAACTTGCTACCAGAGGAGAAAGCAGGCCTGCTGTCACTTAAAAAGAGTGTGTCATCAAACACCTTGCCACTGAACCTCAAACAGAGACTGTCTATAACAATTAAGCTTGTTGTCCCACATTCGACTGTAACCATTAAGCCAGGTGCCTTTAGCAAGAACTTTGTAACTGCCAAGTTACATCAGTATCCATCTGTTTCCTGAGCCAGGCAGGGCAGGGCCAAATGAAGCAAGAAAGATTACTTAGATGCATGAAAGAATAGAACCAGTAAGAATAAATACGCTCATTCCCCTAAAGTCGGGGAGTCCCAAACAGATGTAGCAAAGTTGAGTCAATTGAGTTAAAAAATTTGTGGGAAAAATAACAGCCCACACCTGATCCACGAATTTGGACCTGGAAGTGCTATATAAAGGGGGAACTTATGGGGGTTGGAGTACCACTGAGGAAGGGGCGATATTATCCCCCGAAACGCGTCTGGTTTGGCTCAAGACCCCCCCAAAGATATGCCAACTTACTGATGGAAAAGGACTTTATTAACGATTACGCCGGAGATACATGACCTGACACGCTGACCCTAACTAACAAATAGGAATACAGCTGAGATCAGACAAGCGTCTGGCTGTAGGAGCGTGGAAGAAGGTACGCTGAGCTCGCAGGATACCGGCTCTAATACCCAGCGGAGCGGTGTCTAGAGCGATCACTCCGAAAGGTAAAGTCCTTTTTCCTGTGCATGTGCAGCAGCACCAACACACGGCACCGACAACCAGCTACGAACAAGCTGACTTCTTTAGGACCTAACAAAGACAGCGCTGATAAAAGTGAGTAAAGCGGGACGCCGCAACCAATGCTCACCTAAGACTCAACGGAACTGTTCCTGTTTACAGGGATTATTTTTACAGGAACGGACAGATATTAAGCACTTTTATTATTTTATCCCCATATTATATGTGATTTCCAAAGACTTTTATTCTTTATGGGATTTAGTGATCTTAGTTAAGACATTATCATGATGTTATATTATTGGATCGTCTTACTTTAGAATTGTGTACTGTTTTACATTAATATTTTATATTAATCATTTTATAGAAATTATATATATATTTTTTTTAGTGATTTAAGATATCTTAATAAACATATGGTAGTCCATGAACCAGAGTGCCCAGTATATTTTTATTTGATTTTATTCTTGTTCAGAGGAAGGGCGAATCCTCTTTACTGAGAGCACCTTTTCCAAAACTTCACCATTCCGGTGCGTCACACATCTAATTACAATTATCTTTTGAACTCGCCCTTGTGAGAGCACGGATGGTCGAAGCTATGGATATATGGAACCATATGGAAACGAAAAACTCTAAAGTAGCCAATTTTAGATTTGAGGATACAACAGAAGGGGCCAACATAGATGAAATATGTGCATACCAAACATTTAGGGAGTTAGAGGGATTATTAATCCGAGAATTGAAACAAAGATGGGAGATTAAAACCCTTAACAGATGTATAGAAATTGATCGAATTCCTAAGGGTTTAACACACAACAAAATCCCTGCTCAGGACTTGAGCAGTGTAGATTTTGATCAGGAATGGGCTATTTTACTACACGAACAATCTATAGCATTGACTAGTCTGATTATAAAAAGACGTAGTACCATTCTAGAAGAAACCTCTAAAAAAATTGCAGAGATGAAAATAATCATAGATAAACTCCCAAAAAATGAAGAATTTAGTATACTCCAGACTAGGGTATGCAATAATATAGATAAAGCTGAACGAGAAATAATGGATAAAAAAATTAAAAAATTGCTCTTTCATAGAAAAGAAAAAAAGGAGAGGAGAGAACAAATTACACCGCGAAATAGGGCAGAGAGCAGTAGTGAAGGGCAACTAGCTAATATCAATAGTCACGTGGTGGACAATCAGAGTAAGGACACGTATAGACACATAAATCACAATATACCAATTCAAAATAGATTTGAGATTTTTGAAGAAAGAGAGTCTTTTTTAGACCGGACACCGCCTCATCACCGTATACGATCGAGGCAAATATCACCCAGGAAGGAAGCACAAAAAGCACGACACAACCAACCAGTAGATCACCACTACAATTTGAGAGACAGACCACAATCACACAGAACACACCAGGAGTTCAGAACACCGAGAATAGGGACACACCATCACCAACACAACCTACACAATCACAACACACAACACAACAAAAGATTTTACGAAGAAAGGGGAAGACAAGAAGAGGAAGGAGGAAGGGAACGTCACTATCACAGATGATTGAATCACAAGTAATGAATGACTCAGTTATAAACCTGAGTTCAACTACACTGACAGAGACCCAAAATAAACTATTGAATAAAGGCTTAAAATTCGCCCCTACTGAAAAATTGAATAAATTTACAACTTTTATAGGAGTTGAAAAATTCATAAGAAGACTATGCCTGAAAAAATATTTTTCCAAAAACCCAATTACTAGAGACCTTGAGAGGGATATTGAAGTTAAAAAATATGTACACACAAATGTAAAGAACCGTTCAAAAAAATACCCAAGAAACGAAACAAGTCAGGAGATGGCCACATTTAAAGAAAGTGTAGAAAATGACGTACGCAAAATAAAAGATACTAATAAATATAGACGCCAAAACTTAACTAAAAAAGAGATTGAGATTTTAAAACAACTGCAACAAGATAATAGTATCATCATCCGCCCTGCAGATAAAGGTGGTTCGATAGTTATACAAGATGTAGAGAAATATAATCAGGAATGTTACAGACAACTCACAGATGTAAACACATATCGGAAATTACTCAAAGACCCAACGGAAAACTTTCTCTCAGAATTGGTTAATCTTTGTGAAGAAGGAAAATCAAAAGGAATTTTAAAAGAGGATGAATACAATTTTATAATTAATAAATACCCTAGAATACCAGTATTTTATTGTATACCCAAGGTCCACAAAGATAGTATGAATCCACCAGGAAGACCTATTGTGTCTGGGATTGACTCATTGACCTGTAACCTTTCGAAATATATAGATTTATTATTACAGCCAAGAGTAAAAGAAACAAAATCATACATAAAGGACTCCACACAGATAATAAAGAACATAGAAAATATGAAATTTGAGGAAGACTGGTGGATGGGTACGGTAGACGTCCAATCTTTATACACTATTATCAATCACGAGCAAGGCAAACAGGCAGTGGAGGTACAATTAAAACAAGAAGGCGTCTTAACAAATGAACAGATAGAATTTTTAATCAAAAGCATAGATTTTATATTAACACACAACTATTTTAATTTTGAAGGGGAATTTTACGTACAGACTCAGGGTACGGCGATGGGCACCAGGTTCGCCCCCAGTTATGCTAATTTATTTATGGCTAACTGTGAAGAACAAATCATTGCCCCCCGACTGGGGGAGGACCTGGTGCTCTGGAAGAGATATATAGATGATGTGTTTTTTATTTGGAAATCCGGTAGGGACAATTTGGACACCTTTTTACGAGACATCAATTTTAACAATTTTAACCTTAATTTTACCCACAATATTAGTAAAGAACATGTAGAATTTTTAGATTTACAAATTTATGTGGAAGAACACACAATAAAGAGCCGAACATATATTAAACCCACTACAAGAAATAGTTACATTTTATATAATAGTTGCCACTTACCAAGTTGGCTGATAAATATCCCGCAAGGTCAATTCCAAAGATTAAAACGTAACTGCACAATTGAGGAGCAATTTGAACAAGAAGCGAGTAAGATGAAGGAGGCTTTTTTAGAAAAAAACTACCCCAGGGAATTAATAGAAGAATCGCTCAATAAAGTGAGAAGGATGAAAAGGGAGGAATTTTTTATAGATCAAATAAAGGACAGAGAAGGAGATAAAGAGGAGATAAGAATTATATTGCCGTTTAATAACGAATATAGGAAGATCCAAAAAAAAAAAAATAATACGTACCCATTGGCATCTCCTAAAAAAAGACAAAATTATAGGCCCTCTGATACCAACAATGCCTCGCATTACGTTTACTAAAGCACCGAATTTGGGAAATATAGTGGCCCCAACAATTAAAAGGAAGACAAAAGACATCCATTCTCTACAGAAGTGGATGAGTATGGAGGGATTCCACAGATGTGGACAATGTGGGAACTGTAAGATCACAAAATTCCCACGCAAGACAGTAGAAATAATATCAAAAACAAACCAACACAAACACAAGATTAGGGATTTTTTATCATGTAACTCAGAAAATGTGATATACATAATAGAGTGCCCATGCGGCAAACAATATGTAGGGAGAACGAAGAGGACCCTGAAAAAACGCATTTCTGAACATGTGGCGAATATTAAAAAAGGTTTAGATACACACGTTCTCTCTAAACACTTCAAAACAGTACATGACAAAAACCCAGTTGGTATGGTATTTGCGGCAATTGACAAAGTAAATAAAGAATGGAGGGGGGGGAACCACATAGGGAAAATGTCAAGGTTGGAGACTCAAAGGATTTACGAATTAAATACATTGGTTCCCGGTGGATTGAACGCGGAATTCGAACTTTTCCGATTCCTATAAGTAGGGGGGCGCCCCCCACAGATGGCAAAACCCCGTCCAGATTATTTATTACTGGCGGGGTTCGGCCCTTTGTGGAGGGCCTCCCTCAAACCATCTCATCCACGTCCCCTCTTTTTTGTTCAATTTTTGGGACTATATATCCACCACATAGAATGAAGGACAAATATCAATACATACAAAGAATAAGGAATGGATTTTAGGATTTATATAAATAAACTAGAATGTGAAAAAACACAAATAATTACGAAAACAATGTATGAATAGGGACTAGATAGTAGTGGGATATGGAAGATAGCATGGAGGATTGCAGGTTTTTTATATGATATATTATGTTTTAACTTGAATTAATTATAATAAGCTGTGTCTCAACTTGAATGGATGTTAAGTTAACCGATTTCGTTTCATTTCGGACGAACTTAAAATATAATATACGTTTCTAAAGGAATAATGACATTTCAGAAAAAACCGCACGGATACCGCAGAGTGGATGTATGCGGCATGTTGCCGTCCGGAACGAAACGAATAAATCCTATTCAAGAATTGAATGACAGTTTAACTAATAGATTGAAACACATATGTCCACTATAAAGAATAATGGTTTTCATTGCTGACATATCGGGGAACAAGGAAATCCATTTCGGGTTTTGTGGGAAAAATAACAGCCCACACCTGATCCACGAATTTGGACCTGGAAGTGCTATATAAAGGGGGAACTTATGGGGGTTGGAGTACCACTGAGGAAGGGGTGATATTATCCCCCGAAACGCGTCTGGTTTGGCTCAAGACCCCCCCAAAGATATGCCAACTTACTGATGGAAAAGGACTTTATTAACGATTACGCCGGAGATACATGACCTGACACGCTGACCCTAACTAACAAATAGGAATACAGCTGAGATCAGACAAGCGTCTGGCTGTAGGAGCGTGGAAGAAGGTACGCTGAGCTCGCAGGATACCGGCTCTAATACCCAGCGGAGCGGTGTCTAGAGCGATCACTCCGAAAGGTAAAGTCCTTTTTCCTGTGCATGTGCAGCAGCACCAACACACGGCACCGACAACCAGCTATGAACAAGCTGACTTCTTTAGGACCTAACAAAGACAGCGCTGATAAAAGTGAGTAAAGCGGGACGCCGCAACCAATGCTCACCTAAGACTCAACGGAACTGTTCCTGTTTACAGGGATTATTTTTACAGGAACGGACAGATATTAAGCACTTTTATTATTTTATCCCCATATTATATGTGATTTCCAAAGACTTTTATTCTTTATGGGATTTAGTGATCTTAGTTAAGACATTATCATGATGTTATATTATTGGATCGTCTTACTTTAGAATTGTGTACTGTTTTACATTAATATTTTATATTAATCATTTTATAGAAATTATATATATATTTTTTTTAGTGATTTAAGATATCTTAATAAACATATGGTAGTCCATGAACCAGAGTGCCCAGTATATTTTTATTTGATTGTATTCTTGTTCAGAGGAAGGGCGAATCCTCTTTACTGAGAGCACCTTTTCCAAAACTTCACCATTTCGGTGCGTCACACATCTAATTACAATTATCAGTTGAGTTAAAAAATGTCTGAAATTTGGAGGTCTCACCATTGAGATCCTCACCTATTAGGAAAACAATGGTCTACTGACCCTCATTCCAACAGGTGTGATGTCTGCATCCAGGTGGAACATGAATGGAACAGTGCCTGTGCAAATGCGTGGCCCTCTTTATTCAAGTCTTCAGGAATTATAGAAACCATCATGCTAAGGTGGATGAAGAAAGATACGCACACATGCTAACTTACATGCTGAAAATTTCTGTGCTACTTACTTACTCAAAATAGTTGATGCTTTGGTAAATCATCAAGCATCACGTTCCTTTCCAGAGAATAGTTGGTATGGACCACCAGAGTTTTCCTGGGTATCCAAGTGCAATGTGCCCCCCCCCCGGGCTGATCGGGTTCCAGTGTGAGAAATTCAGAGTAGTACTGTATGTTGTGGCCTGAATAGCTTGCATGTCACAGTGCTCCTACCTCGATACCGTTGCTCCCCAGGGTTAGGCTCCGTAGCATTCAAAGTAGGGAGTCGTAGTTGGTGGAAAATAAGCCAAGTCCAGACTCTATAAAGTTCAACAGTTTTACTTAAAAAAACTTACATCCAGGCAATACTTGATCTTTCTCTTAGCTCCAGCAGGTTTTGGAGTAGTCTGGCAGGTGAACTTGAATACTCTGCTTTATCTCTCTGCTGCTAATCTCTGGTTTCAGTCTCGCTACTGGACTTTCTGACAGTTCTGGTACCTTTGAGAGGGGTGCCTTTAGCCATTGACCCCCCCCCCCCCCCCGTAACACCCAGTCTATAAACTGCAAGGCATCATGGTGCTCTATGAGATGCTTCCCCTGGGAGACTCCTACTGCAAGAGGACCCTCCTCTCACTGTGCCATGTTGTCTCTTCTCTTTCTAACTCTTCTATGGACTATTGCTTCCTGCAACTCTTCCCTTGGTAGGAAGCAGGACTAGCCAATTTCTGCCTAAAAAAGGGGAGAATTGAATGGTAACTTCCATTCTACTTAACGGTCTCTCTGCCAGATACACTGCCACCTGCTGGACAACCAGGCACATTACCTGTAATACAATACATAACAGTTACATAACAATATTATTAAGGCACAATATCAAAGGACCTGGAATTAAATACACATGTTAGCCATTAGAGAGAGTAGCAGGGTGAAGTAATGGTAGTGCCCGCTCTGGGATGCTACACAAAAAGTAAGCCTCATGGGTAGATGGAAATGATCAAAGAGGTTATGGAGTAGACAGCAATTGACGTCATTGTCAACTTCTCATGGAGGACCACTACCGGGCCTGAAGTTTATTCCTACGGATGGTCCTACGGTTTAGCTCACCTGTGTAGGAAACAGATCTTTCACAGTCAGAGTTTGTACTGGACACTACGGTCCTCCTATGTTACCTTCGAATGGTCTTCCGGCCGAGCCTCCTGATTGGCTGGCCAACTGGATGTCCTGAAGTCATTATACAGGACAGACGGTGCCAACGGCGACTAGCAAAGACAGAGTGCTACAAGGTAAGTATGTTAAATCTGGACACTGGTCCTGGGCCCCATTGCAAATTCTGTAATAGGGTCTCCACACCTGCCATGTGCCATTTATAATACTAGGGTCAGAAGGGTCTACGGGCTGAAAGGCATCAGGGCACTGGTGCAGCTGTTATCTCTGCACCCATTATAGTAACAATAGGGGGATACCGCTGCCCCCCCCCCCCCATGTCTTTTAACAGAGATTTATGAATTGATACATTGAACCAAGAGCTGTGCTAGCGGGACAGAACAGAATTCCATAGTAGGCGGTGATGTGAATGATGTCACTGCTGACTGAGCAGAATGTGAGCACTAACACATTAAACTCAGAAGTCATAAATGTTTTTGGTGCCGCTTGTTCTATATGGAACCTACAGAATGAAAGTCCTGTGCAACATATACATCTGTGGAGTGGAAAATCCGAGTGATATTTTAATGTGCTGTGAACTTCACACCATGTGAGCAGAAATCAGTAACCTTTCCCACAGCGAAATATGCAAAACATGATACGGCAAACATTTATCCTGGCTCTAACGTCTTAATGTATCCAGACTTCACCCTTGGTAAAGATGCAAGACTGTGGAGTGTGTGAACCTTCACTGACCACCAGGGACTTCATCATTAACCCCTTCTCTGACCTAGACCACCAGGGATTTTAGCATTAACCCCATTCCAACCTAGACTACCAGGGATCTTAGCATTAAACCCGCTCTGACCTAGACTACCAGGGATTGTAGCATTACCACCAACTCTGACCTAGACCACCAGGGACTTTACTGTCGGTCCTTACTCTGGCCTAGGCTACCAGGGGCTTTGCCATTAACCCTTACTCTGACCTAGACCACCAGGGATTTTACTATTAAGGGAGACTTTTACTTCCAAAATTAGAATGAAAATAAATATTCCACCATGAAGAATAAAAGCCTTGAAACAAAACCATACATTTCTTGTGAAAATTCAGTCCTCTAATCCTGAGAAATGCTTCTTTTGATTTTTTTGCAAACAAGGATTTTGGTGCATTTGGTTCACCAGGCATCTTGTGTGTCATCACTACTGGCTCTGAAATCTCAGGGACTCTAAGCCCCCCAAAAAAGGAAGAGGAGCCTGGGGTAGGGTTACTGGTGGAGTGATGGTGCACAAAATGGTGCACCAAAATCCTTATTTGCATAAATAAAAAAAAAGTATTTCTCCAGATTTGATTATCAGATATTTACAAGGGAGGTATGGTTCTGTTTTGGAACGCCTACCCTACATAGTGGTTCTGTAGGCTTACTTTGAAAGCGATTTTGGAGATGAAAGACTCCCTTGAACCTTTTATCTGACCTAGACCACCACAGACTTTGACACCATCATTATTTGAACACTGTATAGCAGTGGTACTTGGAGACCCCGTGATAATTTTATTTAGTTACTGAATGGGAGCATTCTGAGTGTAATGCATGCATTATGTGGTAACTGTATGGCTACATTATTTGCATACTGTATGGTGGCATTATTTGGTCAATGAATTGCAGTATTGTGTAAGGATTATATAAGGATATTTTGGCATTATATCTAATGTAGATGTTCTATTTTCTCATCTCCTTCATTGGAAGCAGACCACCATGATGAAATTTTTCAGCCACATCTCTAAAGAGTTTGTCACACAGACATCACTCACTTCTCCATAATCCTCTCGCTCCTGGTGTCCCAAAAGCGTTATGCTGTGACAACAACTAATACTGTCCCCGCTGTGCTTTCTATTGCCCCCGAATACTATACTACAAGCAATGAGGGCCCGAGTCCGGGATTCAGCATAGAGGGTTAGATCTCAGAACCTAGAGAGGGTTGGAGAAGCTGTAGAGAAGGGTAGCCTGCAGCAGGGGTAGCTGACTTGCACTTCCTAGCTCCCTGCACCCTTGGATGTCGCTGGACCTGTGAGCAACAAGGTCATCTGAAACAAAGCAGCCAGCTTGCCCCAGGTAGAGATCAACCATCATTATTGATGCCACTTGTAGGGAGACTTTAGGGTAGATTTGTTGTCACCCACTAAATTTGGGTGTAACGTCTGAAGCTCATTACCAGAGGAGAAAGCAGGCCTGCTGCCATCCCGCCCCCTCACTCCCATCGTCTGCGGACGCCGCCTCCATCCCAGGGCAGGCGGCCATGATGATGTCATCGTGCTGCCTGTATTCTGATGCAGACAGTCGCGATAACTTCATCGCACTGTCTGAGATCCCACGCAGATGGTTGCGATGATGTCATCAAATCGGGACTGCTTGCGTCTCCTCATAGGACACAATCTACTAGGCCATACCCTACCGCAGCTTTTAAATGTCGGGCACTGGGCAGAACATTCAGAGCCCAAGCCCCTGATGTTTTGGTGTAAAGATACCAAGGAATATTCATGGGCATTTTTGCGGCCACCCAAAACACCTAATCCGGCATTGTCTACAATAAACATAAAATATTGGCCAATCTACTGCCAACATCTTTCATTCCTTCTGGAGACCATCTGAGCGGGCTAGGATTATAAAGAGTGGCACAGTTTAAAGGTATTTCTCAGCAAAGCAATCCAACAGGAAACCACCCAACAAATCTACTGAAAAGTTATGACTGGCCTCTAGTCAAAAGCAGACGTGCTCTTGGCCCAACATATCACAAGATGGGTAGCATGAGATAACCAACAACATGACTTTGAGATACTCTGTCACAGGATGTCTATGCTATATAAGTCTATGTGTGACCACCCAGTGGTTGGAATGTGAACTGCAGTCTGTCAAGGGTTTTGATTGCATTGCATTGAATTAAATTTGTGAGAAATTGGAGAAAAGGTAAGGCTGGAGATCTTTGTGCAAAGCTAGACCAAGTTTGGCAAAGGAGAGCCGCTCTTGCTTAGCGGCACAACTGGGCTTGTCTCGTTGGCACCACCTCCTTGACAGAGTAGTGGGAAATAATTCTGCATGCTGAGGACTATCTGACCTGAGGTCTGTAAGAAACAAGAGAAGGTAACATGGAAGACTATTGGGTTTTATATGTTGCCTCCATGATACATTATATTCTACTCCAGAAGCTAAAGTAGAAACTTATTTTAATATCTGCAAGCAAGCATTTATTTATTTTTTTTGCTGAGTCAATGCACAGGACGGGAACCGTTTGCAGTTTTTTTCTCTTTCCCTGGAAATGTGTCCGTGTTCTGTGTTTTTAAAGATGCAAATCATTGTGGTTGTAACAAAGTGTTATCATCCTGGTGAAAGGGGCCCCGAGGATCCACCAGATGGGGAATTTCAGTTAGCCCTTGGTTATCATAGCATTAGCCTCTTCCTTACCGGCTCACTCCCTTTTTTTTTTTTTAGCAAAATTATCACCGTTTCAAAAACATTTAAAATGTATAAAACAGATAAAAAATAAAAGTATAAAAAATAAATACATAATTTTATAAGTAAATACTAAAAAATTGTAGACACCAGGCTGTCATGAGGTTCAAATCCCAATACACAGGACTGTTCTAAAATGACACTGTAACTTTTTAACACTTTTTACAATTATTTATAAAGAAGTTTTTTGTTTTTTATTTAGCATGAAATTCCTAAAACGTGACATTGAAAAAATGGTCCACTGTCAAATCACCCCACAGGATCCAAATATAGTAAGGTCCTTGGTAGGAATCAAATTAAAGGAGTTCTCTACCATGGACAATCCCTACTTTTGAGAAGGTTCTTTGATCATAACAGGATGTCACGTGTCCTCCTGATGGGACCCCCAACTGTACTCTGTTGATAAGCATGGAAAGAAGTGTTTAATTTCTCTGCAGCATCACCACAGGGGAAGCAAAGTATTACACAGTGTCCATTCATATCAATGGGTTGTCTATGTAATACAGGATAGGACAGGTCCTCCAAAGGGAGAAATGCTCTTTGGAACCGCTCTCCAATCTGACCAAAAGATAAGCATCCTGAACAGAGGATATCCCCACCTTTATTTTTTAAACTGGATAACCCCTATGCCAGTATGGTCGCCATGCCCGTGTTGCGGACCACAAACTGCGACTCTCTGTAATACAAGGGGCCGTGCTGCAGTGCAGACCCACTGACTTGAATGGGTCCGTGATCCACAAGATACCACATGTCCTATCCTGTGCGGTGCAGAGGTTCAGACTCGAAACCCAAGGAAGTGCTTCCGTGTGTTTCAATGGACTTCCAATACGAGCCTCCGCTCCGCATGAGGTAGGACGTGTCGTATGTTGCGGAAGTCAATAGGCAGCACGGATTTCACACGGCCGCTGTCTGTGTATTATGCGGTGCGCAACACGGGCGTGACGCCCATACAGTCGGCTGAATGGGGCCTAATAGATAGGTTCCCTTTAAGTTACGTTGGACCAGGATCATGGCCAAGTGTGAATTAGCAGTGTCCCCCTCACCACAGTAAAGTCTCTGTCACCTGGATTCTGGGTATAGAGCTGAGGACATGGGTTGCTAGATGGCCGCTAGCACATCCGCAGTATCCAGTCCCCATAGCTCTGTGTGCTTTTATCTCAGGGACAGGACTCATCTCAGGTTAATTAGCATATGTATCAAATAGTATTTTTTACACAATAAATGCGGATGTGTTAGCAGCCATCTAGTAACCCATGTCCTCAGCTCTACACACAAAATCCCGGTGACAGGTTCCCTTTAATCCTGCACTCCTCAGCCTGGGAATTACAGACACATTTCCAACAACCTTACTGCCAGCCTTAGGCCCCTTTCACACGGGCGAGTATTCCACGCGGATGCGATGCGTGAGTTAAACGCATTGCACCCGCACTGAATACCGACCCATTCATTTCTATGGGGCTGTTCACATGAGTGGTGATTTTCACGCATCACTTATGCGTTGCGTGAAAATCGCAGCATGCTCTATTTTGTGCGTTTTTCACGTAACGCAGGCCCCATAGAAATGAATGGGGTTGCGTGAAAATCGCAAGCATCCGCAAGCAAGTGCGGATGCGGTGCGATTTTCACGCACGGTTGCTAGGAGACGATCGGGATGGAGACCCGATCATTAATATTTTCCCTTATAACATGGTTATAAGGGAAAATAATAGCATTCTGAATACAGAATGCATAGTACAATAGCGCTGGAGGAGTTAAAATAAAAATAATTAAACTCACCTTAATCCACTTGATCGCGCAGCCCGGCATCTCTTCTGTCTGTCTTCTGTGCTGTGTGCAGGAAAAGGACCTGTGGTGACATCACTCCGGTCATCACATGGTCCGTCACATGATCTTTTATCATGTGATGGATCATGTGATGACCGGAGTGACATCACCACAGGTCCTTTTCCTGCACACAGCAAAAAAGAAGACAGAAGAGAAGCCGGGCTGCGCGATCAAGTGGATTAAGGTGAGTTTGATTATTTTTTATTTATTTTTTAACCCCTCCAGCTCTATTGTACTA
Source organism: Bufo gargarizans (assembly GCF_014858855.1). NCBI lineage: Eukaryota > Metazoa > Chordata > Amphibia > Anura > Bufonidae > Bufo > Bufo gargarizans. Next base: position 3,885,233 of record NC_058084.1, read on the forward strand.
TGCATTCTGTATTCAGAATGCTTTTATTTTCCCTTATTCCCTTATATTATTTTCCTATATAATAATGTTATAAGGGAAAATAATACAATGTACAGAACACCGATCCCAAGCCCGAACTTCTGTGAAGAAGTTCGGGTTTGGGTACCAAACATGCCGATTTTTCTCACGTGAGTGCAAAACGCATTGCAATGTTTTGCACTCACGCGGAAAAATCACGCATGTTCCCGCAACGCACCCGGACCTTTTCCCGCAACGCCCGTATGAAAGAGGCCTAAGTGATTCCTGTTGATATGAACTGAGCAGATGATGCACCTGTTCCCAGATGTATACATTACACCCCACATCTCCGTCTTCCTTTGTGGCCAGATATAGGAGCAGCTGCTGATCTACATATAAAGATGTCTTCCAGGCTCGGAGACGCATAAATCCTCAGGGAAGCCTCAGCCGTCAGGTCACGTCCGCGGCTAACACTCCAGAATAGTAATCTGTGAGTGCGATCTTAGGGATGTTTATACACAGCCTGGACTGGAACAGATCTTCTCCAGGGACAGGCAACCAAAAAAGGAAGGCACACGAGTTACGAAACGACACGAGAAACATAGGAATTCACATGGGGGATAATATATATATTTAAGAAGGCTGTTCGGGACTGGAAAGCATGGCTGCTGTCTGGTATTACAGCTCAGCTCTGTTCTACTGAATGTGGCTGAACTGCCGTACCACAAGCAAACTGCGGACAGGTGGGGCGCTGTTTTTGGAAGAAAGCAGCCACGTTTTTCTAATCCTGGACAAACCTATTAAATTGGACACTGGCTATTAAAGGGGTATTCTCATCAGAGACATTTATGGCATATCCACAGGATACGGCGGGGCGGACCTCTGACCTGCACCTGTCTAGAGAAGGGAGCTCCATAGAAGAAATATGGAGGAAAAAATACTCTAAGGGGCGGCCGTGACATACACTGGGCATGCACCCTCTGCGTGGCCGCCACTGGCAGATACAGACCCATTCAACTTGATCTGTCTGCACCGCAATAAAATACAGCATGTTCTTTATTTCTGTGGTGCAGAGGCACGGAGAGAAACCCCACAGAAGCGCTCCGTAGTGTACCCCAAATGTCAGTGTCATTATCCTGTACCTCGAGTGTCATTGTCATTATCCTGTACCCCAAATGTCAGTGTCATTATCCTGTACCCCAAGTGTCAGTGTCATTATCCTGTACCCCAAGTGTCAGTGTCATTATCCTGCACCCCAAGTGTCATTGTCATTATCCTGTACCCCAAGTGTCAGTGTCATTATCCTGTACCCCAAGTGTCAGCTTGTCATTATCCTGTACCCCAAGTGTCAGTGTCATTATCCTGTACCCCAAGTGTCAGTGTCATTATCCTGTACCCCAAGTGTCAGTGTCATTATCCTGTACCCCAAGTGTCAGTGTCATTATCCTGTCCCCCAAGTGTCAGTCATTATCCTGTACCCCAAGTGTCAGCTTGTCATTATCCTGTACCCCAAGTGTCAGCATGTCCTTATCCTGTACCTCCAACTGTCAGTGTCCTTATCCTGTACCTCCAAGTGTCAGTGTCATTATCCTGTACCCCAAGTGTCATTGTCATTATTCTGTACCCCGAGTGTCATTGTCATTATCCTGTACCCCGAGTGTCAGTGTCATTATCCTGTACCCCAAGTGTCAGTGTCATTATCCTGTACCCCAAGTGTCAGTGTCATTATCCTGTACCCCAAGTGTCAGCATGTCCTTATCCTGTACCTCCAAGTGTCAGTGTCCTTATCCTGTACCTCCAAGTGTCAGTGTCATTATCCTGTACCCCAAGTGTCAGTGTCATTATCCTGTACCCCGAGTGTCAGTGTCATTATCCTGTACCCCGAGTGTCAGTGTCATTATCCTGTACCCCGAGTGTCAGTGTCATTATCCTGTACCCCAAGTGTCAGTGCCATTATCCTGCACCCCAAGTGTCAGTGTCATTTGGGGTACAGGATAATGACTGACACTCGGGGTACAGGATAAGGACAAGCTGACACTTGGGGTACAGGATAATGACACTGACACTTGGGGTACAGGATAATGAGACACTGACACTCGGGGTACAGGATAATGACACTGACACTCGGGGTACAGGATAATGACACTGACACTCGGGGTACAGGATAATGACACACTGACACTCGGGGTGCAGGATAATGACACTGACACTTGGGGTACAGGATAATGAGACACTGACACTCGGGGTACAGGATAATGACACTGACACTCGGGGTACAGGATAGTGACACTGACACTCGGGGTACAGGATAATGACACTGACACTTGGGGTACAGGATAATGACACTGACACTTGGGGTACAGGATAATGACACACTGACACTTGGGGTACAGGATAATGACACTGACACTTGGGGTACAGGATAATGACACACTGACACTTGGGGTACAGGATAATGACACTGACACTCGGGGTACAGGATAATGACACTGACACTCGGGGTGCAGGATAATGACACTGACACTCGGGGTGCAGGATAATGACACTGACACTTGGGGTACAGGATAATGACACTTGGGGTACAGGATAATGACACTGACATTTGGGGTACAGGATAATGACACTGACACGTGGGGTACAGGACATGGACATAGTGCTGTTGGATGGTCAGGAGTGCTGGAGATGTCTGTGGATCCTCTTTTCTCACATATTATCCTCTATGAATATTTCTCTGAAGACCTCTGCTTGCCAAGACTTCATCCACTTCATGATGTCATCTGTGCCATGCATGGAAGTCAGCCTGTTTCCAGGCAAGCTGGCTGCCGGTCACTGGGAGGAGCGGGCAGACGCCACATGCGGCAGATCTCTGCCTTCCTGGGATTTTACTCCAGAACAAACACGTCACAGATCATTGATGCGAATTCCAGAGAAATGCTTCCGATCATCTGTGTTATAAGACGTCGTCTGCAGAACACTCGAGGGTCTCCCCGGGATATGTCAGCTTAGCTCTCTCATAGGGAATAGTGTGAGTCCAGTGACTATAGTTTATTACTCACTTGACCCCTAACGGGCACAGTCTGAAGCCCCAAATGTACTCTACATGTCTGATTACTGGGGGTCCAACTGCTGTTTGGTAACTTACCTGCCAGGCTTCACCAAATCACATGCCCCCCTATATACAGTGCCATCCATATGCCCCTCATCCTAAATGTCTGTCCCATGGTATCTATACCATGTGTTACCACATGCCCTCAAAAAGCCAACCTCATGTCCTCCTCTTGTACTGTGAGCATTAGACTGAATTCTGTCCTGAATATTCAGCCTCCTCTAGGACAACTTCAAGACCAGATGAAATATATGGCTGGAGGAGAAGGAACGCAGGCCCCATGTAATGCATGAACCACTGGGGTTTGTGTCTGCAGTGAACTGATTTTATGCTTATTCTGTGTGCATTAACAAAAGGGGTTTTACGTGATGATTTATGAGATTTTTGCTGAGAAACAGCGCCACTCTTTCTTATAGGCAGTGTCTGGTATTGCAGCTCAGTCACATTCCAGGATTTATTCATCTAATGCATGCGTCATTGGTAGAACAGACCCCTATAACCCCTCTACTATCTAAATTTTTGATAGTAGCATGCATCTTTTTTGGGGGGGTTTCACAGAGTCCAATGAAATCCCCTGCAGGAATCGGTAAGCTATTACTTTTCAAGCCATTGTACCCCCTTTTTTCAAATACAATTTTGCCAGAAACAGCACCATAACTGTTTATGGGTTGTGTCAGGTATTGCAGCTTATCTTCCCTGAATGAATGAATGAGGCTGAGATGCAATACCACACACAGCCTGTGGCAGCAGTGTCTGCAGATCTAATAGGGCCTGTATTACCGTGAATTCTAAGATTCGGGAATAAATAGGCTTAACATGACTTAGGTGAGTAAAAAGTTTATTAGACTATATATATATATATATATATATATATATATATATATATACACACACCATGCGACCACGCAGTTTAGAGGGAACGCTGGTATTGAGTGCAGAATGATGGGGACATTTTTTTTTTCAATTTTAACACAAGGCCACAACATAACAAAATGTGAAATAAATTTGAGGTCAGGAGACTTTTTAAATGCACTAGAAATGTGTGTAGAAATTAAGGCTAGGAATGGGTAGATACTGTATATGGGATAAAAAATGGCAGTGCATTTTATAAAGCGAATACTAGTGAGTGCTTCCATTATGGAAGTGCTCACTAGTACATAGTAGAATGGGGGAGTGGTGAATAAAGCACTGGTCATCTCCGGGCACCACGCTGCACTGACCTGACTGAGTACACATCAAGACGTAGTGCATACTATGACCTGACGCTGTGCGGCACAGGCCCGGAGAAGACCAAGGACCTGTGAGTACAGAGTGGCGGCATAGTCTGGAACAGGAGAGATAAGTTAATTTATTTATTTTATGTCTGATGGTGGTCTGATTTGAGGTCTAATGAGTAGAGTTGAGCGAACACCTGGATGTTCGGGTTCGAGAAGTTCGGCCGAACATCCCGGAAATGTTCGGGTTCGGGATCCGAACCCGATCCGAACTTCGTCCCGAACCCGAACCCCATTGAAGTCAATGGGGACCCGAACTTTTCGGCACTAAAAAGGCTGTAAAACAGCCCAGGAAAGAGCTAGAGGGCTGCAAAAGGCAGCAACATGTAGGTAAATCCCCTGCAAACAAATGTGGATAGGGAAATGAATTAAAATAAAAATTAAATAAATAAAAATTAACCAAAATCAATTGGAGAGAGGTTCCATAGCAGAGAATCTGGCTTCCCGTCACCCACCACTGGAACAGTCCATTCTCAGATATTTAGGCCCCGGCACCCAGGCAGAGGAGAGAGGTCCCGTAACAGAGAATCTGTCTTCATGTCAGCAGAGAATTAGTCTGCATGTCATAGCAGAGAATGAGGCTTCACGTCAGCCACCACTGCAACAGTCCATTGGCATATATTTAGGCCCAGCACCCAGGCAGAGGAGGGAGGTCCCGTAACAGAGAATCTGTCTTCATGTCAGCAGAGAATTAGTCTGCATGTCATAGCAGAGAATGAGGCTTCACGTCAGCCACCACTGCAACAGTCCATTGGCATATATTTAGGCCCAGCACACACACAGGCAGAGGAGAGAGGTCCCGTAACAGAGAATCTGGCTTCATGTCAGCAGAGAATCAGTCTGCATGTCATAGCAGAGAATGAGGCTTCACGTCAGCCACCACTGCAACAGTCCATTGGCATATATTTAGGCCCAGCACACACACAGGCAGAGGAGAGAGGTCCCGTAACAGAGAATCTGGCTTCATGTCAGCAGAGAATCAGTCTGCATGTCATAGCAGAGAATGAGGCTTCACGTCAGCCACCACTGCAACAGTCCATTGGCATATATTTAGGCCCAGCACCCAGGCAGAGGAGGGAGGTCCCGTAACAGAGAATCTGTCTTCATGTCAGCAGAGAATTAGTCTGCATGTCATAGCAGAGAATGAGGCTTCACGTCAGCCACCACTGCAACAGTCCATTGGCATATATTTAGGCCCAGCACACACACAGGCAGAGGAGAGAGGTCCCGTAACAGAGAATCTGGCTTCATGTCAGCAGAGAATCAGTCTGCATGTCATAGCAGAGAATGAGGCTTCACGTCACCCACCACTGCAACAGTCCATTGGCATATATTTAGGCCTAGCACACAGGCAGAGCAGAGAGGTCCCGTAACAGACAATCTGGCTTCATGTCAGCAGAGAATCAGTCTGCATGTCATAGCAGAGAATGAGGCTTCACGTCACCCACCACTGCAACAGTCCATTGGCATATATTTAGGCCTAGCACACAGGCAGAGCAGAGAGGTCCCGTAACAGACAATCTGGCTTCATGACAGCAGAGAATTAGTCTGCATGTCATAGCAGAGAATGAGGCTTCACGTCAGCCACCACTGCAACAGTCCATTGGCATATATTTAGGCCCAGCACACACACAGGCAGAGGAGAGAGGTCCCGTAACAGAGAATCTGGCTTCATGTCAGCAGAGAATCAGTCTGCATGTCATAGCAGAGAATGAGGCTTCACGTCAGCCACCACTGCAACAGTCCATTGGCATATATTTAGGCCCAGCACACACACAGGCAGAGGAGAGAGGTCCCGTAACAGAGAATCTGGCTTCATGTCAGCAGAGAATCAGTCTGCATGTCATAGCAGAGAATGAGGCTTCACGTCAGCCACCACTGCAACAGTCCATTGGCATATATTTAGGCCCAGCACCCAGGCAGAGGAGGGAGGTCCCGTAACAGAGAATCTGTCTTCATGTCAGCAGAGAATTAGTCTGCATGTCATAGCAGAGAATGAGGCTTCACGTCAGCCACCACTGCAACAGTCCATTGGCATATATTTAGGCCCAGCACACACACAGGCAGAGGAGAGAGGTCCCGTAACAGAGAATCTGGCTTCATGTCAGCAGAGAATCAGTCTGCATGTCATAGCAGAGAATGAGGCTTCACGTCACCCACCACTGCAACAGTCCATTGGCATATATTTAGGCCTAGCACACAGGCAGAGCAGAGAGGTCCCGTAACAGACAATCTGGCTTCATGTCAGCAGAGAATCAGTCTGCATGTCATAGCAGAGAATGAGGCTTCACGTCACCCACCACTGCAACAGTCCATTGGCATATATTTAGGCCTAGCACACAGGCAGAGCAGAGAGGTCCCGTAACAGACAATCTGGCTTCATGACAGCAGAGAATTAGTCTGCATGTCATAGCAGAGAATGAGGCTTCACGTCAGCCACCACTGCAACAGTCCATTGGCATATATTTAGGCCCAGCACCCAGGCAGAGGAGAGAGGTCCCGTAACAGACAATCTGGCTTCATGTCAGCAGAGAATTAGTCTGCATGTCATAGCAGAGAATCAGGCTTCACGTCAGCCACCACTGCAACAGTCCATTGTCATAAATTTAGGCCCAGCACCCAGGCAGAGGAGAGAGGTCCCGTAACAGACAATCTGGCTTCATGTCAGCAGAGAATTAGTCTGCATGTCATAGCAGAGAATGAGGCTTCACGTCAGCCACCACTGCAACAGTCCATTGGCATATATTTAGGCCTAGCACACAGGCAGAGCAGAGAGGTCCCGTAACAGACAATCTGGCTTCATGACAGCAGAGAATCAGTCTGCATGTCATAGCAGAGAATCAGGCTTCACGTCAGCCACCACTGCAACAGTCCATTGTCATAAATTTAGGCCCAGCACCCAGGCAGAGGAGAGAGGTCCCGTAACAGAGAATCTGGCTTCATGTCAGCAGAGAATCAGTCTTCATATCATAGCAGAGAATCAGGCTTCACGTCACCCACCACTGCAACAGTCAATTGTCATAAATTTAGGCCCAGCACCCAGGCAGAGGAGAGAGCTCCCGTAACAGAGGATCTGGCTTCATGTCAGCAGAGAATCAGTCTGCATGTCATAGCAGAGAATGAGGCTTCACGTCACCCACCACTGCAACAGTCCATTGGCATATATTTAGGCCTAGCACACAGGCAGAGCAGAGAGGTCCCGTAACAGACAATCTGGCTTCATGTCAGCAGAGAATCAGTCTGCATGTCATAGCAGAGAATGAGGCTTCACGTCACCCACCACTGCAACAGTCCATTGGCATATATTTAGGCCTAGCACACAGGCAGAGCAGAGAGGTCCCGTAACAGACAATCTGGCTTCATGACAGCAGAGAATCAGTCTGCATGTCATAGCAGAGAATGAGGCTTCACGTCACCCACCACTGCAACAGTCCATTGGCATATATTTAGGCCTAGCACACAGGCAGAGCAGAGAGGTCCCGTAACAGACAATCTGGCTTCATGTCAGCAGAGAATCAGTCTGCATGTCATAGCAGAGAATGAGGCTTCACGTCACCCACCACTGCAACAGTCCATTGGCATATATTTAGGCCTAGCACACAGGCAGAGCAGAGAGGTCCCGTAACAGACAATCTGGCTTCATGACAGCAGAGAATCAGTCTGCATGTCATAGCAGAGAATGAGGCTTCACGTCACCCACCACTGCAACAGTCCATTGGCATATATTTAGGCCTAGCACACAGGCAGAGCAGAGAGGTCCCGTAACAGACAATCTGGCTTCATGTCAGCAGAGAATCAGTCTGCATGTCATAGCAGAGAATGAGGCTTCACGTCACCCACCACTGCAACAGTCCATTGGCATATATTTAGGCCTAGCACACAGGCAGAGCAGAGAGGTCCCGTAACAGACGATCTGGCTTCATGTCAGCAGAGAATCAGTCTGCATGTCATAGCAGAGAATCAGGCTTCACGTCAGCCACCACTGCAACAGTCCATGGTCATAAATTTAGGCCCAGCACCCAGGCAGAGGAGAGAGGTCCCGTAACAGACAATCTGGCTTCATGTCAGCAGAGAATTAGTCTGCATGTCATAGCAGAGAATCAGGCTTCATGTCAGCCACCACTGCAACAGTCCATTGGCATATATTTAGGCCTAGCACACAGGCAGAGGAGAGGTTCATTCAACTTTGGGTAGCATCGCAATATAATGGTAAAATGAAAATAAAAATAGGATTGAATGAGGAAGTGCCCTGGAGTCCAATAATATATGGTTATGGGGAGGTAGTTAATGTCTAATCTGGACAAGGGACGGACAGGTCCTGTGGGATCCATGCCTGGTTCATTTTTATGAACGTCAGCTTGTCCACATTGGCTGTAGACAGGCGGCTGCGTTTGTCTGTAATGACGCCCCCTGCCGTGCTGAATACACGTTCAGACAAAACGCTGGCTGCCGGGCAGGCCAGCACCTCCAAGGCATAAAAGGCTAGCTCTGGCCACGTGGACAATTTAGAGACCCAGAAGTTGAATGGGGCCGAACCATCAGTCAGTACGTGGAGGGGTGTGCACACGTACTGTTCCACCATGTTAGTGAAATGTTGCCTCCTGCTAACACGTTGCGTATCAGGTGGTGGTGCAGTTAGCTGTGGCGTGTTGACAAAAGTTTTCCACATCTCTGCCATGCTAACCCTGCCCTCAGAGGAGCTGGCCGTGACACAGCTGCCTTGGCGACCTCTTGCTCCTCCTCTGCCTTGGCCTTGGGCTTCCACTTGTTCCCCTGTGACATTTGGGAATGCTCTCAGTAGCGCGTCTACCAACGTGCGCTTGTACTCGCGCATCTTCCTATCACGCTCCAGTGCAGGAAGTAAGGTGGGCACATTGTCTTTGTAGCGTGGATCCAGCAGGGTGGCAACCCAGTAGTCCGCACAGGTTAAAATGTGGGCAACTCTGCTGTCGTTGCGCAGGCACTGCAGCATGTAGTCGCTCATGTGTGCCAGGCTGCCCAGGGGTAAGGACAAGCTGTCCTCTGTGGGAGGCGTATCGTCATCGTCCTGCCTTTCCCCCCAGCCACGCACCAGTGATGGACCCGAGCTGCGTTGGGTGCCACCCCGCTGTGACCATGCTTCATCCTCATCCTCCTCCACCTCCTCCTCATCCTCGTCCTCCTCGTCCTCCAGTAGTGGGCCCTGGCTGGCCACATTTGTACCTGGCCTCTGCTGTTGCAAAAAACCTCCCTCTGAGTCACTTCGAAGAGACTGGCCTGAAAGTGCTAAAAATGACCCCTCTTCCTCATCCTCCTCCTCCTCCTCCTGGGCCACCTCCTGTTCCATCATCGCCCTAAGTGTTTTCTCAAGGAGACATAGAAGTGGTATTGTAACGCTGATAACGGTGTCATCGCCACTGGCCATGTTGGTGGAGTACTCGAAACAGCGCAACAGGGCACACAGGTCTCGCATGGAGGCCCAGTCATTGGTGGTGAAGTGGTGCTGTTCTGTAGTGCGACTGACCCGTGCGTGCTGCAGCTGAAACTCCACTATGGCCTGCTGCTGCTCGCACAGTCTGTCCAGCATGTGCAAGGTGGAGTTCCACCTGGTGGGCACGTCGCATATGAGGCGGTGAGCGGGAAGGCCGAAGTTACGCTGTAGCGCAGACAGGCGAGCAGCGGCAGGATGTGAACGCCGGAAGCGCGAACAGACGGCCCGCACTTTATGCAGCAGCTCTGACATGTCGGGGTAGTTGTGAATGAACTTCTGCACCACCAAATTCAGCACATGCGCCAAGCAAGGGATGTGCGTCAAATTGGCTAGTCCCAGAGCTGCAACGAGATTTCGCCCATTATCACACACCACCAGGCCGGGCTTGAGGCTCACCGGCAGCAACCACTCGTCGGTCTGTTGTTCAATACCCCGCCACAACTCCTGTGCGGTGTGGGGCCTGTCCCCCAAACATATGAGTTTCAGAATGGCCTGCTGACGTTTACCCCGGGCTGTGCTGAAGTTGGTGGTGAAGGTGTGTGGCTGACTGGATGAGCAGGTGGAAGAAGAGGAGGAGGAAGCCGAGAAGGAGGAGGTGGCAACAGGAGGCAAAGAATGTTGCCCTGCGATCCTTGGCGGCGGCAGGACGTGCGCCAAACAGCTCTCCGCCTGGGGCCCAGCTGCCACTACATTTACCCAGTGTGCAGTTAGGGAGATATAGCGTCCCTGGCCGTGCTTACTGGTCCACGTATCTGTGGTTAGGTGGACCTTGCTACAGATGGCGTTGCGCAGTGCACACTTGATTTTATGGGATACTTGGTTGTGCAGGGAAGGCACGGCTCTCTTGGAGAAGTAGTGCCGGCTGGGAACAACATACTGTGGGACAGCAAGCGACATGAGCTGTTTGAAGCTGTCTGTGTCCACCAGCCTAAATGACAGCATTTCATAGGCCAGTAGTTTAGAAATGCTGGCATTCAGGGCCAGGGATCGAGGGTGGCTAGGTGGGAATTTACGCTTTCTATCAAATGTTTGTGAGATGGAGAGCTGAACGCTGGCGTGTGACATGGTTGAGACGCTTGGTGACGGAGGTGGTGGTGGTGGTGTTGGTGGTACATCCCCTGTTTGCTGGGCGGCAGGTGCCAACGTTCCTCCAGAGGCGGAGGAAGAGGCCGAGGCGGCAGCAGCAGAATAGGCCGAGGCGGCAGCAGCAGAAGAGGTAGCAGGGGGAGCCTGAGTGACTTCCTTGGTTTTAAGGTGTTTACTCCACTGCAGTTCATGCTTTGCATGCAGGTGCCTGGTCATGCAGGTTGTGCTCAGGTTCAGAACGTTAATGCCTCGCTTCAGGCTCTGATGGCACAGCGTGCAAACCACTCGGGTCTTGTCGTCAGCACATTGTTTGAAGAAGTGCCATGCCAGGGAACTCCTTGAAGCTGCCTTTGGGGTGCTCGGTCCCAGATGGCGGCGGTCAGTAGCAGGCGGAGTCTCTTGGCGGCGGGTGTTCTGCTTTTGCCCACTGCTCCCTCTTTTGCTACGCTGTTGGCTCGGTCTCACCACTGCCTCTTCCTCCGAACTGTGAAAGTCAGTGGCACGACCTTCATTCCATGTGGGGTCTAGGACCTCATCGTCCCCTGCATCGTCTTCCACCCAGTCTTGATCCCTGACCTCCTGTTCAGTCTGCACACTGCAGAAAGACGCAGCAGTTGGCACCTGTGTTTCGTCATCATCAGAGACATGCTGAGGTGGTATTCCCATGTCCTCATCATCAGGAAACATAAGTGGTTGTGCGTCAGTGCATTCTATGTCTTTCACCGCTGGGGAAGGGCTAGGTGGATGCCCTTGGGAAACCCTGCCAGCGGAGTCTTCAAACAGCATAAGAGACTGCTGCATAACTTGAGGCTGAGACAGTTTCCCTGGTATGCATGGGGGTGATGTGACAGACTGATGGGGTTGGTTTTCAGGCGCCATCTGTGCGCTTTCTGCAGAAGACTGGGTGGGAGATAATGTGAACGTGCTGGATCCACTGTCGGCCACCCAATTGACTAATGCCTGTACCTGCTCAGGCCTTACCATCCTTAGAACGGCATTGGGCCCCACCATATATCGCTGTAAATTCTGGCGGCTACTGGGACCTGAGGTAGTTGGTACACTAGGACGTGTGGATGTGGCAGAACGGCCACGTCCTCTCCCAGCACCAGAGGGTCCACTAACACCACCACGACCATGTCCACGTCCGCGTCCCTTACTAGATGTTTTTCTCATTGTTATGGTTCACCACAACAACAAATATATTATTTGGCCCAATGTATTGTATTCAAATTCAGCGGGATATAAATTTGAGGCCTAGTATTTAGGCGCTGGGTGACCGGTATGGATTTAGTGACAGAATTAGACTTGGAAATGCACAGAAGCGTGTGTGTGAAGTTATTCTGAATGACCCTATGTGCACCTTCAATATTATATACCCTTTTAGGGATAGATTTCAAATAGCTCTGATATAGCAGAAACCACTAAATTATGAAATTGCTAAATTGGGAATTGTACTTCAACCCAGAACAAAAAATGTGCTTTGACGGACACTAAATATCTTGCCCAGCAACAACAGTACAGCGGTGGGTAACGAGAGATTTAGAGGGATTTAAATTTGAGGCCTAGTATTTAGGCGCTGGGTCACCGGTATGGATTTAGTGACAGAATTAGACTTGGAAATGCACAGAAGCGTGTGTGTGAAGTTATTCTGAATGACCCTATGTGCACCTTCAATATTATATACCCTTTTAGGGATAGATTTCAAATAGCTCTGATATAGCAGAAACCACTAAATTATGAAATTGCTAAATTGGGAATTGTACTTCAACCCAGAACAAAAAATGTGCTTTGACGGACACTAAATATCTTGCCCAGCAACAACAGTACAGCGGTGGGTAACGAGAGATTTAGAGGGATTTAAATTTGAGGCCTAGTATTTAGGCGCTGGGTGACAGGTATGGGTTTAGTGACAGAATTAGACTTGAAAATACACAGTAGCGGGTGTGTGTGAAGTTATTCTGAATGACCCAATGTGCACCTTCAATATTATATACCCTTTTTGGGATAGATTTCAAATAGCTCTGATATAGCAGGAACCACTAAATTATGAAATTGCTAAATTGGGAATTGTACTTCAACCCAGAACAAAAAATGTGCTTTGACGGACACTAAATATCTTGCCCAGCAACAACAGTACAGCGGTGGGTAACGAGAGATTTAGAGGGATTTAAATTTGAGGCCTAGTATTTAGGCGCTGGGTCACCGGTATGGATTTAGTGACAGAATTAGACTTGGAAATGCACAGAAGCGTGTGTGTGAAGTTATTCTGAATGACCCTATGTGCACCTTCAATATTATATACCCTTTTAGGGATAGATTTCAAATAGCTCTGATATAGCAGAAACCACTAAATTATGAAATTGCTAAATTGGGAATTGTACTTCAACCCAGAACAAAAAATGTGCTTTGACGGACACTAAATATCTTGCCCAGCAACAACAGTACAGCGGTGGGTAACGAGAGATTTAGAGGGAATTAAATTTGAGGCCTAGTATTTAGGCGCTGGGTCACCGGTATGGATTTAGTGACAGAATTAGACTTGGAAATACACAGTAGCGGGTGTGTGTGAAGTTATTCTGAATGACCCTATGTGCACCTTCAATATTATATACCCTTTTTGGGATAGATTTCAAATAGCTCTGATATAGCAGGAACCACTAAATTATGAAATTGCTAAATTGGGAATTGTACTTCAACCCAGAACAAAAAATGTGCTTTGACGGGCACTAAATAACTTTCCCAGCTACAACAGGACAACGGTAACGAGAGATTTAGAGGGATTTAAATTTGAGGCCTAGTATTTAGGCGCTGGGTGACAGGTATGGGTTTAGTGACAGAATTAGACTTGGAAATACACAGTAGCGGGTGTGTGTGAAGTTATTCTGAATGACCCTATGTGCACCTTCAATATTATATACCCTTTTTGGGATAGATTTCAAATAGCTCTGATATAGCAGAAACCACTAAATTATGAAATTGCTAAATTGGGAATTGTACTTCAACCCAGAACAAAAAATGTGCTTTGACGGACACTAAATATCTTGCCCAGCAACAACAGTACAGCGGTGGGTAACGAGAGATTTAGAGGGAATTAAATTTGAGGCCTAGTATTTAGGCGCTGGGTCACCGGTATGGATTTAGTGACAGAATTAGACTTGGAAATACACAGTAGCGGGTGTGTGTGAAGTTACTCTGAATGACCCTATGTGCACCTTCAATATTATATACCCTTTTTGGGATAGATTTCAAAGAGCTCTGATATAGCAGGAACCACTAAATTATGAAATTGCTAAATTGAGAATTGTATTTCAACCCAGAACAAGAAATGTGCTTGAACGGACACTAAATAACTCGCCCAGCTACAGCACTAGGGACAGATTTAGCTGGATATAAATTTGAGGCCTAGTATTTAGGCGCTGGGTGACAGGTATGGGTTTAGTGACAGAATTAGACTTGGAAATACACAGTAGCGGGTGTGTGTGAAGTTATTCTGAATGACCCTATGTGCACCTTCAATATTATATACCCTTTTTGGGATAGATTTCAAATAGCTCTGATATAGCAGAAACCACTAAATTATGAAATTGCTAAATTGGGAATTGTACTTCAACCCAGAACAAAAAATGTGCTTTGACGGACACTAAATATCTTGCCCAGCAACAACAGTACAGCGGTGGGTAACGAGAGATTTAGAGGGAATTAAATTTGAGGCCTAGTATTTAGGCGCTGGGTCACCGGTATGGATTTAGTGACAGAATTAGACTTGGAAATACACAGTAGCGGGTGTGTGTGAAGTTACTCTGAATGACCCTATGTGCACCTTCAATATTATATACCCTTTTTGGGATAGATTTCAAAGAGCTCTGATATAGCAGGAACCACTAAATTATGAAATTGCTAAATTGGGAATTGTATTTCAACCCAGAACAAGAAATGTGCTTGAACGGACACTAAATAACTCGCCCAGCTACAGCACTAGGGACAGATTTAGCTGGATATAAATTTGAGGCCTAGTATTTAGGCGCTGGGTGACCGGTATGGATTTAGTGACAGAATTAGACTGGGATATGGCCAAAAAATGAACAGACTATTGCTGGTTAAATGCACTTGGTGTGACAGCTTCACCCTGATGTAGGCTTTAGCCAAAAAACAACCACACCATTGAGGGTTAAATGCACTTGGTGACAGGCGCAGCTTGCCCCTGATTTTGTATATGGCCAAAAAATGAACAGACTATTGCTGGTTAAATGCACTTGGTGTGACAGCTTCACCCTGATGTAGGCTTTAGCCAAAAAACAACCACACCATTGAGGGTTAAATGCACTTGGTGACAGGCGCAGCTTGCCCCTGATTTTGTATATGGCCAAAAAATGAACAGACTATTGCTGGTTAAATGCACTTGGTGTGACAGCTTCACCCTGATGTAGGCTTTAGCCAAAAAACAACCACACCATTGAGGGTTAAATGCACTTGGTGACAGGCGCAGCTTGCCCCTGATTTTGTATATGGCCAAAAAATGAACAGACTATTGCTGGTTAAATGCACTTGGTGTGACAGCTTCACCCTGATGTAGGCTTTAGCCAAAAAACAACCACACCATTGAGGGTTAAATGCACTTGGTCGCAGCTTGTGCTGGCGCACCACAAGACACAAAATGGCCGCCGATCACCCCAGAAAAATGAGACTGACAAACGGTCTGTGCAGCCTAAAAACAGTGAGCAATTGAGGATCAGCAGCTCAATGATCCACAGCTGCAGATCGATCAGTTAATCAAGTCCTTTGGAGGAGTTAATCTGCCTAATCTCGCCCTACTGTCGCAGCCGCAACCTCTCCCTACGCTAATCAGAGCAGAGTGACGGGCGGCGCTATGTGACTCCAGCTTAAATAGAGGCTGGGTCACATGGTGCTCTGGCCAATCACAGCCATGCCAATAGTAGGCATGGCTGTGATGGCCTCTTGGGGCAAGTAGTATGACGCTTGTTGATTGGCTGCTTTGCAGCCTTTCAAAAAGCGCCAAGAAAGCGTCACAAAAGCGCGAAGAAAGCGACGAACACCGAACCCGAACCCGGACTTTTACGAAAATGTCCGGGTTCGGGTCCGTGTCACGGACACCCCAAAATTCGGTACGAACCCGAACTATACAGTTCGAGTTCGCTCATCCCTACTAATGAGGAATAAAAGTCTGATATGTGGTCTAATCTGACGGCTAATAATCTTTGGAGGTCTGATCTGAGGCATGATGGGGGGTCTAACCTGAGGTCTGATCTGAGGTCTAATGAGGAATGAGGTTCTGATTTGGGGGTTTGATCTGAGGTCTGATCTGAGGTCTAATGTAGAATGAGGGTCTGATTTGGGAGTCTGATTTGAGATCTGATGGGGGTCTGATATGAGGACTAATGGAGGTCTGATCTATGGTCTAATGAGAAATAGAGGTCTGATTTGGGGGTTTGATCTGAGGTGTGATAGGGGTGTGAGGAGGAATGAGAGTCTGATCTGAGGTCTGATGAGGATTGAAGGTCTTACCTGAGGTCTGACGATAATTGGAGGTCTTATCTAAGGTCTGATTCTTATTTTTTCCCTCTAAATACTAGATGTGTCATGGTCTGGTGCGTCCTATAGAGTGAAAAATGCAGTAATAGCAAAATGCATATATATAGATCTGTATATGGGTAAAGTAGGAAGGCGCAAGGGTCCGTCATTGACGGAAGGTACGTGTCACGAGGTTCCTGGCCTCGGTGAGATAAGAACCGGTAATTTTCTGTGTCAGCGACAGCTAGTGCTCGCTGACACTGTTTTACTTAGTGTGGCTGTAAAGCCAATCCAGGCCGGTTCTTATTGGGAGTAGCCAAAGAGCAGGGTGGGTGGCTGTCCCCCACGTCCAGGCCAGGTTTTGGGCTGGGAATAAAAACCCAGCCAACAGTCACAGCTGGATGTGGATTACCCTGCATTTTCATAGTGGATCTGTGAAGCACTGTGGTTTTTGGGTTCCAACCAGTTGGTAGCGTGCTGGAGAGCCGCATGCTGAAAATCAGGCGCCCTAAAGCCTGCGGTGGACGGCTGTGGATTGCCCTGGACAAAACAGTCTACCAGGTGACACGTTTGTGCTGTGGACTTTATGTGGTGTGCATTAACACCAGGACTCGGCACAGTGTTGTTTTTGCTTTTTTGTGTGACTAAACACTGAACTTTTGCTTTATTAACCGTGTTCTTGCCTCTGTACTGCGTCCGCTTACCCTGCCTACCAGAGCAAATCCCTACAATTGGTGGCTTGGTGCGGGCAAGCACAAGGAGGCTGGCGTGAACGCCGAAATATTTTTGGTTTGCATTTTTGGGCACGGTTATATGTCAGTTATCAAACCAGCTAAATTCAAACCTGTGTCACACGACAAAATGGAGGCTTTTGTGAAGGCCCTCATGGAGGCTAATTTTCAGCAGCGAAAGACCAACCTGCACCAGTGAGAGGCTAACAAGCAGCAGCAAGAGACCAACCAGTTGCTGCTACAACACGTGATGGCTTTGCAGTCAGCAGGAGCAACCCCAAGCATCCACGATGCCCGGAAAACAGTCCGTGCAGCGATCCCTAAGATGACACCAACAGATGAAATTGAAACCTACCTGGCGATGTATGAGAAAATGGCCACCAGGGAAAGGCTGCCCCAGGACCAGTGGGCTGATGTTGTCGCCCCTTTCCTGACATCAGAGTCTCAAGCTGCCGACTACCCAAAGGTAAAGGGGAGATTTTGGCAAGACTGGGGGTGAATGTGCTGGTCCGGGCCCAGCGGGTGCATCAGTGGGGGTTCAACCCAGCTGAGCCTGTGAGACCCCAGTATTATAACCTGCTCAACCTTTTGCAAAAGTGGCTGCAGCCTGACGTGCTGAGCCCCACTGCTATGTTGGACCGGTTGCTAGCAGACAGGTTCTGGAGGGCTCTGCCACCCCCTTTCCAGCAATGGATTGGCCAGGTCTCTCCAGGTAATGCGCTTGAGATGGTCGACTTGGTGGAGCGCTATGAGGCGACCCGGTACTTGCAGGGGGGTTCCTTTGGAAGGGGGGCAGTCAAATCCCGTAACTCTCCACCCCAGCCCTAGGCGACTGGTGCCCCCCAAACCCGCCCGGGATGTAACCCTTGTGGACCCCGCTCCAATAATCTGCTGGCGGTGTCGGGAGCCTGGCCATGTTCGAGCTGACTGTCCACATAAGGGGGAACCCATAGACACGAACTATAGGTTTCTGTCAGTCATTGTATGCCACGAAACTGTGTGCAGTGGGTGCTCCTGAGTCTCTGAACCACCTGTGCCAGGTTGAGGTGGGAGACACTCCAGCGGAGGATCTGCTGAACTCAGGGAGTCTGGTGACCGTCCGTAAGGTCGGAGTCATGTGTATACATGGGGACTTAAAAGACTACCCTACTGCTATAGTGTCTCTGTACAAGGTTTCCGGCAGGTGGACCCACGAGGTGGCTGTCGCAACCAACCTATACTATGAACTTATAATAGGGAGAGACTTCCCGGGCTTCCCTGCACTGTGGCCTGTTCCGAGAGTAACTGATACCCATGAGACAGAGTGGCCCGGCTCAGGGGGGAGTCCAGAACCCTGGGAAAATGAGTCCGAAGGGCCAGCGGTAGGGGTGACCGCCACTTCGGTGGAAGAGGGGGAAACAACCCCGCTAAATGTAATGGTGGGAGACATGGAGGACTTGCTGCTGGGGCCTGAGCTGGCAGACCTCAATGTCTCCGGGGATAATTTTGGTACTGCACAACACCGGGATCCAACCTTATCCCGAGCCTAGGGAAATTTACTAATAATAGATAGTGAACCACAACAACCAGGGGCAGAGTCGGTGTTCCCCCGTTTTGTGGTTCATCAGGATATGTTGTATTGGGTAAATCAGCTGCGAGGTTAATCCATTGAACAGTTGGTGGTGCCCCAGGCTTATCGCAAACTCGTGTTAGAGTTAGCCCACCAGCATGTTCTCGGGCGTCATTTGGGAATGCAGAAAACACAGGACCGGATACTACAATGGTTTTATTGGCCCAGTGTGTTTAAAGAGGTGGACGAGTTCTGTAAGTCTTGCCCGACCTGCCAGGCAACTAGCCCCCAGCATCTTTTTCGCAGTCCCTTGGTACCTCTCCTGATCATCGAGGTACCGTTTGAGCGAATCGCTATGGACCTAGTAGGCCCAGTACCGAAGTCCGCAAGGGGACACCAACACATCTTGGTTGTCCTTGATTACGCCACTCGGTACCCGGAAGCAGTGCCACTGCGACATACATCGGCGAGACTTATAGCTAAGGAGCTAATGGAGATGTTCTCCCAAGTGGGGCTTCCAAAAGAGGTCCTGACTGACCAGTGGAACCCTTTTATGTCCGAGGTCATGAGGGAACTCTGTAAGTTGCTGCATGTTAAACAGTTTCGGACGTCCGTGTATCATCCACAAACGGACGGTCAGGTGGAAAGGTTTATTAAAACTCTAAAAACCATGTTAAAAAGAGTGGTGTCCAAAGATGGGAAGGATTGGGACCTTCTTCTGCCCTATCTCATGTTCGCAGTGCGAGAGGTGTCCCAGGCCTCTACTGGGTTCTCGCCCTTCGATTTTCTATATGGCACACATCCTCGTAGCTTGTTGGATGTAGCCAAAAGAGGCGTGGGAACAACAACCCACTCAGCATAAAAGCGTCCTTGAATATGTTACCAAGATGCAACAGCGAATAGAGACCGTTTTGCCTCTTGTCCGGGAGCATCCGGAGGCCGCTCAGCGAGCCCAGAGTTGGATCTATAATCAGCAGGCTCGGGTCTGGATCTTTAACCCGGGCGATCGTGTTTTGGTTCTGGTGCCGTGGACAGTAAGTTCCTGGCCAGGTGGCAGGGGCCCTGCGAGGTACGGGAAAAAATTGGAGAGGTAAAGTACAAGGTACACCGCCGGGCAGGCGAAAGCCGGAGCAGGTTTACCATGTTAATTTACTAAAACCCTGGAAAGATACGGAGACCTGTACGGAAGACAGCTCGTGGCCAGGCTTGCTTGGGGAAGTGGTTCCTGCTCCTCTGTCTGATGTAAGGGAAGCGGTTGCCACAATAAAAATTGCTGGCAGCCTCTCCTCTAAACAGGCTCAGGAGACCAGGGAGTTTGTACCTCCCTGGATGCACTTCCACAATCCAACATGACATTGTCACTGAGCCTCAGGCAAATGTCCGGTTAAAGCCATACCGTGTACCCAAGGCTCGGCGAAAATCCATCTTGGAGGAGGTGCAGCTCATGCTGCGGCTGGATGTCATTGAGGAATCGAGAAGTGAGTGGGCCAGTCCTATAATCTTAATTCCTAAGCCAGATGGGACGTTACGATTTTGTAACGATTTTAGAAGTTGAATGAAATATCTAAATTCGATGCACATCCCATGCCTCGGGTAGATGAACTGATTGAGAAGTTAGGCCAAGCCAGGTATTTTTCTGTTTTAGACCTCACCAAAGGGTACTGGCAGGTGCCCTTGACGGAGGCTACCAAAGAAAAAACTGCCTTCATCACACCAGAGGGGCTGTACCAATATAAGGTGTTACCCTTTGGCCTGCATGGCGCCCCCGCCACCTTTCAACGTCTAATGGATATTGTTATTCGTCCACATCGGCGGTAGGCCTCGGCTTACCTGGACGATATCATTCACAGTACCAACTGGGAAAGTCACCTGCCCAAAGTACAGGCCGTAGTGGACTCCCTTAAAAAGGCGGGACTAACAGCTAACCCAAAGAAATGTGCGATAGGGTTAGAGGAGACTAAATACCTTGGGTATGTCATTGGGCGAAGAGTCATTAAACCCCAAGTAAACAAAATAGAGGCGATACGGAATTGGCCCCGACCTGCCACCTCTAGACAAGTAAAGTCGTTCCTGGGAATGGTGGGCTATTACATGAGGTTTGTCCCCCATTTTGCCACTTTATTGGCTCTATTGATAGGGCTCCTAAAGGGACGGAAGTCCGTGATAGTCTGCTGGAATGACCAGGCGGAAGAGGCTTTCTCCGCTTTGAAGTCGGCCCTGTGTGGGTCCCCGGTTTTCGTGACGCCCGACTTCAAGAGGGAATTTGTGGTACAGACCGATGCCTCCGAAGTAGGCCTCGGTGCGGTACTGTCTCAGAAAGTCAACGGGGAGGAGCACCCCGTTGTCTTCCTCAGCCATAAGCTCACTCCAGCCGAGACCCGGTACAGTATAGTGGAGAGAGAGTGCCTGGCCATCAAGTGGGCACTCGAGTCTCTCCGTTATTATCTGTTGGGGAGGAAGTTCCGTCTGGTGACCGATCACTCCCCTCTCAAGTGGATGAGCCAAGCCAAAGAGAGGAATGCTCGTGTCACCAGATGGTTCTTGTCTCTACAAAACTTGAAGTTCACAGTAGAACACAGGGCAGGCCGGTAACAGGGAAACGCAGATGCCCTGTCCCAGGTACACTGTCTGGCGAGTGTTCATCCCCTCAGGGATTGAACAAAGGCGGGAGTTATGTAGGAAGGCGCAAGGGTCCGTCATTGACGGAAGGTACGTGTCACCGAGGTTCCTGGCCTCGGTGAGATAAGAACCGGTAATTTTGTGCATCAGCGGCAGCTAGTGCTCACTGACACTGTTTTACTTAGTGTGGCTGTAAAGCCGATCCGGGACGGTTCTTATTGGGAGCAGCCAAAGAGCAGGGTGGGTGGCTGTTCCCCACGTCCAGGCCAGGTTTTGGGCTGGGAAAAAAAAAACTGCCAGCAGTCACAGCTGTGTGTGGATTACCCTGCATTTACATAGTGAAGTGGATCTGTGAAGCGCTGTGGTTTTTGGGTTCCAACCAGTTGGTAGCGTGCTGGAGAGCCACGTACTGAAAATCAGGCGCCCTAAAGCCTGCGGTGGACGGCTGTGGATTGCCCTGGACGAAACAGTCCGCCAGGTGACACGTTTGTGCTGTGGACTTTATGTGGTGTGAATTAACACGAGGACTCAGCACAGTGTTGTTTTTGCTTTATTGCTTTTTTGTGTGAATAAACACTGAACTTTTGCTTTATTACTGTGTTCTTGCCTCTGTACTGCGTCCACTTACCCTGCCTACCAGAGCAAATCCCTACAGTAAGTATAGAGAATCCTATAGATCTGTTTGGGTAATGAAACTAAATGTGGAACCAAGAAAGACGGTGAAATGAAAAAATATAGAGAAAGAAGAAAGGAAAAAGGGAAGTATAATAAATAGGGATGAGCGAACTCGAACTGTATAGTTCGGGTTCGTACCGAATTTTGGGGTGTCCGTGACACGGACCCGAACCCGGACATTTTCGTAAAAGTCCGGGTTCGGGTTCGGTGTTCGTCGCTTTCTTCGCGCTTTTGTGACGCTTTCTTGGCGCTTTTTGAAAGGCTGCAAAGCAGCCAATCAACAAGCGTCATACTACTTGCCCCAAGAGGCCATCACAGCCATGCCTACTATTGGCATGGCTGTGATTGGCCAGAGCACCATGTGACCCAGCCTCTATTTAAGCTGGAGTCACATAGCGCCGCCCGTCACTCTGCTCTGATTAGCGTAGGGAGAGGTTGCGGCTGCGACAGTAGGGCGAGATTAGGCAGATTAACTCCTCCAAAGGACTTGATTAACTGATCGATCTGCAGCTGTGGATCATTGAGCTGCTGATCCTCAATTGCTCACTGTTTTTAGGCTGCACAGACCGTTTGTCAGTCTCATTTTTCTGGGGTGATCGGCGGCCATTTTGTGTCTTGTGGTGCGCCAGCACAAGCTGCGACCAAGTGCATTTAACCCTCAATGGTGTGGTTGTTTTTTGGCTAAAGCCTACATCAGGGTGAAGCTGTCACACCAAGTGCATTTAACCAGCAATAGTCTGTTCATTTTTTGGCCATATACAAAATCAGGGGCAAGCTGCGCCTGTCACCAAGTGCATTTAACCCTCAAT
Source organism: Bufo gargarizans (assembly GCF_014858855.1). Taxonomy (NCBI): domain Eukaryota; kingdom Metazoa; phylum Chordata; class Amphibia; order Anura; family Bufonidae; genus Bufo; species Bufo gargarizans. The sequence goes on from NC_058084.1 coordinate 3,908,078, forward strand.
GGTGTGGTTGTTTTTTGGCTAAAGCCTACATCAGGGTGAAGCTGTCACACCAAGTGCATTTAACCAGCAATAGTCTGTTCATTTTTTGGCCATATACAAAATCAGGGGCAAGCTGCGCCTGTCACCAAGTGCATTTAACCCTCAATGGTGTGGTTGTTTTTTGGCTAAAGCCTACATCAGGGTGAAGCTGTCACACCAAGTGCATTTAACCAGCAATAGTCTGTTCATTTTTTGGCCATATACAAAATCAGGGGCAAGCTGCGCCTGTCACCAAGTGCATTTAACCCTCAATGGTGTGGTTGTTTTTTGGCTAAAGCCTACATCAGGGTGAAGCTGTCACACCAAGTGCATTTAACCAGCAATAGTCTGTTTATTTTTTGGCCATATCCCAGTCTAATTCTGTCACTAAATCCATACCGGTCACCCAGCGCCTAAATACTAGGCCTCAAATTTATATCCAGCTAAATCTGTCCCTAGTGCTGTAGCTGGGCGAGTTATTTAGTGTCCGTTCAAGCACATTTCTTGTTCTGGGTTGAAATACAATTCCCAATTTAGCAATTTCATAATTTAGTGGTTCCTGCTATATCAGAGCTATTTGAAATCTATCCCAAAAAGGGTATATAATATTGAAGGTGCACATTGGGTCATTCAGAATAACTTCACACACACCCGCTACTGTGTATTTCCAAGTCTAATTCTGTCACTAAACCCATACCTGTCACCCAGCGCCTAAATACTAGGCCTCAAATTTAAATCCCTCTAAATCTCTCGTTACCCACCGCTGTACTGTTGTTGCTGGGCAAGATATTTAGTGTCCGTCAAAGCACATTTTTTGTTCTGGGTTGAAGTACAATTCCCAATTTAGCAATTTCATAATTTAGTGGTTTCTGCTATATCAGAGCTATTTGAAATCTATCCCTAAAAGGGTATATAATATTGAAGGTGCACATTAGGGTCATTCAGAATAACTTCACACACACGCTTCTGTGCATTTCCAAGTCTAATTCTGTCACTAAATCCATACCGGTGACCCAGCGCCTAAATACTAGGCCTCAAATTTAAATCCCTCTAAATCTCTCGTTACCCACCGCTGTACTGTTGTTGCTGGGCAAGATATTTAGTGTCCGTCAAAGCACATTTTTTGTTCTGGGTTGAAGTACAATTCCCAATTTAGCAATTTCATAATTTAGTGGTTTCTGCTATATCAGAGCTATTTGAAATCTATCCCTAAAAGGGTATATAATATTGAAGGTGCACATAGGGTCATTCAGAATAACTTCACACACACGCTTCTGTGCATTTCCAAGTCTAATTCTGTCACTAAATCCATACCGGTGACCCAGCGCCTAAATACTAGGCCTCAAATTTAAATCCCTCTAAATCTCTCGTTACCCACCGCTGTACTGTTGTTGCTGGGCAAGATATTTAGTGTCCTGTCAAAGCACATTTTTTGTTCTGGGTTGAAGTACAATTCCCAATTTAGCAATTTCATAATTTAGTGGTTTCTGCTATATCAGAGCTATTTGAAATCTATCCCTAAAAGGGTATATAATATTGAAGGTGCACATAGGGTCATTCAGAATAACTTCACACACACGCTTCTGTGCATTTCCAAGTCTAATTCTGTCACTAAATCCATACCGGTGACCCAGCGCCTAAATACTAGGCCTCAAATTTAAATCCCTCTAAATCTCTCGTTACCCACCGCTGTACTGTTGTTGCTGGGCAAGATATTTAGTGTCCGTCAAAGCACATTTTTTGTTCTGGGTTGAAGTACAATTCCCAATTTAGCAATTTCATAATTTAGTGGTTTCTGCTATATCAGAGCTATTTGAAATCTATCCCTAAAAGGGTATATAATATTGAAGGTGCACATAGGGTCATTCAGAATAACTTCACACACACGCTTCTGTGCATTTCCAAGTCTAATTCTGTCACTAAATCCATACCGGTGACCCAGCGCCTAAATACTAGGCCTCAAATTTAAATCCCTCTAAATCTCTCGTTACCCACCGCTGTACTGTTGTTGCTGGGCAAGATATTTAGTGTCCGTCAAAGCACATTTTTTGTTCTGGGTTGAAGTACAATTCCCAATTTAGCAATTTCATAATTTAGTGGTTTCTGCTATATCAGAGCTATTTGAAATCTATCCCTAAAAGGGTATATAATATTGAAGGTGCACATAGGGTCATTCAGAATAACTTCACACACACCCGCTACTGTGTATTTCCAAGTCTAATTCTGTCACTAAATCCATACCGGTGACCCAGCGCCTAAATACTAGGCCTCAAATTTAATTCCCTCTAAATCTCTCGTTACCCACCGCTGTACTGTTGTTGCTGGGCAAGATATTTAGTGTCCGTCAAAGCACATTTTTTGTTCTGGGTTGAAGTACAATTCCCAATTTAGCAATTTCATAATTTAGTGGTTTCTGCTATATCAGAGCTATTTGAAATCTATCCCTAAAAGGGTATATAATATTGAAGGTGCACATAGGGTCATTCAGAATAACTTCACACACACCCGCTACTGTGTATTTCCAAGTCTAATTCTGTCACTAAATCCATACCGGTGACCCAGCGCCTAAATACTAGGCCTCAAATTTAATTCCCTCTAAATCTCTCGTTACCCACCGCTGTACTGTTGTTGCTGGGCAAGATATTTAGTGTCCGTCAAAGCACATTTTTTGTTCTGGGTTGAAGTACAATTCTCAATTTAGCAATTTCATAATTTAGTGGTTTCTGCTATATCAGAGCTATTTGAAATCTATCCCTAAAAGGGTATATAATATTGAAGGTGCACATTGGGTCATTCAGAATAACTTCACACACACGCTTCTGTGCATTTCCAAGTCTAATTCTGTCACTAAATCCATACCGGTGACCCAGCGCCTAAATACTAGGCCTCAAATTTAAATCCCTCTAAATCTCTCGTTACCCACCGCTGTACTGTTGTTGCTGGGCAAGATATTTAGTGTCCGTCAAAGCACATTTTTTGTTCTGGGTTGAAGTACAATTCCCAATTTAGCAATTTCATAATTTAGTGGTTTCTGCTATATCAGAGCTATTTGAAATCTATCCCTAAAAGGGTATATAATATTGAAGGTGCACATAGGGTCATTCAGAATAACTTCACACACACCCGCTACTGTGTATTTCCAAGTCTAATTCTGTCACTAAATCCATACCGGTGACCCAGCGCCTAAATACTAGGCCTCAAATTTAATTCCCTCTAAATCTCTCGTTACCCACCGCTGTACTGTTGTTGCTGGGCAAGATATTTAGTGTCCGTCAAAGCACATTTTTTGTTCTGGGTTGAAGTACAATTCCCAATTTAGCAATTTCATAATTTAGTGGTTTCTGCTATATCAGAGCTATTTGAAATCTATCCCTAAAAGGGTATATAATATTGAAGGTGCACATAGGGTCATTCAGAATAACTTCACACACACGCTTCTGTGCATTTCCAAGTCTAATTCTGTCACTAAATCCATACCGGTGACCCAGCGCCTAAATACTAGGCCTCAAATTTAATTCCCTCTAAATCTCTCGTTACCCACCGCTGTACTGTTGTTGCTGGGCAAGATATTTAGTGTCCGTCAAAGCACATTTTTTGTTCTGGGTTGAAGTACAATTCCCAATTTAGCAATTTCATAATTTAGTGGTTTCTGCTATATCAGAGCTATTTGAAATCTATCCATAAAAGGGTATATAATATTGAAGGTGCACATAGGGTCATTCAGAATAACTTCACACACACCCGCTACTGTGTATTTCCAAGTCTAATTCTGTCACTAAACCCATACCTGTCACCCAGCGCCTAAATACTAGGCCTCAAATTTAAATCCCTCTAAATCTCTCGTTACCGTTGTCCTGTTGTAGCTGGGAAAGTTATTTAGTGCCCGTCAAAGCACATTTTTTGTTCTGGGTTGAAGTACAATTCCCAATTTAGCAATTTCATAATTTAGTGGTTCCTGCTATATCAGAGCTATTTGAAATCTATCCCAAAAAGGGTATATAATATTCAAGGTGCACATTGGGTCATTCAGAATAACTTCACACACACGCTTCTGTGCATTTCCAAGTCTAATTCTGTCACTAAATCCATACCGGTCACCCAGCGCCTAAATACTAGGCCTCAAATTTATATCCCGCTGAATTTGAATACAATACATTGGGCCAAATAATATATTTGTTGTTGTGGTGAACCATAACAATGAGAAAAACATCTAGTAAGGGACGCGGACGTGGACATGGTCGTGGTGGTGTTAGTGGACCCTCTGGTGCTGGGAGAGGACGTGGCCGTTCTGCCACATCCACACGTCCTAGTGTACCAACTACCTCAGGTCCCAGTAGCCGCCAGAATTTACAGCGATATATGGTGGGGCCCAATGCCGTTCTAAGGATGGTAAGGCCTGAGCAGGTACAGGCATTAGTCAATTGGGTGGCCGACAGTGGATCCAGCACGTTCACATTATCTCCCACCCAGTCTTCTGCAGAAAGCGCACAGATGGCGCCTGAAAACCAACCCCATCAGTCTGTCACATCACCCCCATGCATACCAGGGAAACTGTCTCAGCCTCAAGTTATGCAGCAGTCTCTTATGCTGTTTGAAGACTCCGCTGGCAGGGTTTCCCAAGGGCATCCACCTAGCCCTTCCCCAGCGGTGAAAGACATAGAATGCACTGACGCACAACCACTTATGTTTCCTGATGATGAGGACATGGGAATACCACCTCAGCATGTCTCTGATGATGACGAAACACAGGTGCCAACTGCTGCGTCTTTCTGCAGTGTGCAGACTGAACAGGAGGTCAGGGATCAAGACTGGGTGGAAGACGATGCAGGGGACGATGAGGTCCTAGACCCCACATGGAATGAAGGTCGTGCCACTGACTTTCACAGTTCGGAGGAAGAGGCAGTGGTGAGACCGAGCCAACAGCGTAGCAAAAGAGGGAGCAGTGGGCAAAAGCAGAACACCCGCCGCCAAGAGACTCCGCCTGCTACTGACCGCCGCCATCTGGGACCGAGCACCCCAAAGGCAGCTTCAAGGAGTTCCCTGGCATGGCACTTCTTCAAACAATGTGCTGACGACAAGACCCGAGTGGTTTGCACGCTGTGCCATCAGAGCCTGAAGCGAGGCATTAACGTTCTGAACCTGAGCACAACCTGCATGACCAGGCACCTGCATGCAAAGCATGAACTGCAGTGGAGTAAACACCTTAAAACCAAGGAAGTCACTCAGGCTCCCCCTGCTACCTCTTCTGCTGCTGCCGCCTCGGCCTATTCTGCTGCTGCCGCCTCGGCCTCTTCCTCCGCCTCTGGAGGAACGTTGGCACCTGCCGCCCAGCAAACAGGGGATGTACCACCAACACCACCACCACCACCTCCGTCACCAAGCGTCTCAACCATGTCACACGCCAGCGTTCAGCTCTCCATCTCACAAACATTTGATAGAAAGCGTAAATTCCCACCTAGCCACCCTCGATCCCTGGCCCTGAATGCCAGCATTTCTAAACTACTGGCCTATGAAATGCTGTCATTTAGGCTGGTGGACACAGACAGCTTCAAACAGCTCATGTCGCTTGCTGTCCCACAGTATGTTGTTCCCAGCCGGCACTACTTCTCCAAGAGAGCCGTGCCTTCCCTGCACAACCAAGTATCCGATAAAATCAAGTGTGCACTGCGCAACGCCATCTGTAGCAAGGTCCACCTAACCACAGATACGTGGACCAGTAAGCACGGCCAGGGACGCTATATCTCCCTAACTGCACACTGGGTAAATGTAGTGGCAGCTGGGCCCCAGGCGGAGAGCTGTTTGGCGCACGTCCTGCCGCCGCCAAGGATCGCAGGGCAACATTCTTTGCCTCCTGTTGCCACCTCCTCCTTCTCGGCTTCCTCCTCCTCTTCTTCCACCTGCTCATCCAGTCAGCCACACACCTTCACCACCAACTTCAGCACAGCCCGGGGTAAACGTCAGCAGGCCATTCTGAAACTCATATGTTTGGGGGACAGGCCCCACACCGCACAGGAGTTGTGGCGGGGTATTGAACAACAGACCGACGAGTGGTTGCTGCCGGTGAGCCTCAAGCCCGGCCTGGTGGTGTGTGATAATGGGCGAAATCTCGTTGCAGCTCTGGGACTAGCCAGGTTTGACGCACATCCCTTGCTTGGCGCATGTGCTGAATTTGGTGGTGCAGAAGTTCATTCACAACTACCCCGACATGTCAGAGCTGCTGCATAAAGTGCGGGCCGTCTGTTCGCGCTTCCGGCGTTCACATCCTGCCGCTGCTCGCCTGTCTGCGCTACAGCGTAACTTCGGCCTTCCCGCTCACCGCCTCATATGCGACGTGCCCACCAGGTGGAACTCCACCTTGCACATGCTGGACAGACTGTGCGAGCAGCAGCAGGCCATAGTGGAGTTTCAGCTGCAGCACGCACGGGTCAGTCGCACTACAGAACAGCACCACTTCACCACCAATGACTGGGCCTCCATGCGAGACCTGTGTGCCCTGTTGCGCTGTTTCGAGTACTCCACCAACATGGCCAGTGGCGATGACACCGTTATCAGCGTTACAATACCACTTCTATGTCTCCTTGAGAAAACACTTAGGGCGATGATGGAACAGGAGGTGGCCCAGGAGGAGGAGGAGGATGAGGAAGAGGGGTCATTTTTAGCACTTTCAGGCCAGTCTCTTCGAAGTGACTCAGAGGGAGGTTTTTTGCAACAGCAGAGGCCAGGTACAAATGTGGCCAGCCAGGGCCCACTACTGGAGGACGAGGAGGACGAGGATGAGGAGGAGGTGGAGGAGGATGAGGATGAAGCATGGTCACAGCGGGGTGGCACCCAACGCAGCTCGGGTCCATCACTGGTGCGTGGCTGGGGGGAAAGGCAGGACGATGACGATACGCCTCCCACAGAGGACAGCTTGTCCTTACCCCTGGGCAGCCTGGCACACATGAGCGACTACATGCTGCAGTGCCTGCGCAACGACAGCAGAGTTGCCCACATTTTAACCTGTGCGGACTACTGGGTTGCCACCCTGCTGGATCCACGCTACAAAGACAATGTGCCCACCTTACTTCCTGCACTGGAGCGTGATAGGAAGATGCGCGAGTACAAGCGCACGTTGGTAGACGCGCTACTGAGAGCATTCCCAAATGTCACAGGGGAACAAGTGGAAGCCCAAGGCCAAGGCAGAGGAGGAGCAAGAGGTCGCCAAGGCAGCTGTGTCACGGCCAGCTCCTCTGAGGGCAGGGTTAGCATGGCAGAGATGTGGAAAACTTTTGTCAACACGCCACAGCTAACTGCACCACCACCTGATACGCAACGTGTTAGCAGGAGGCAACATTTCACTAACATGGTGGAACAGTACGTGTGCACACCCCTCCACGTACTGACTGATGGTTCGGCCCCATTCAACTTCTGGGTCTCTAAATTGTCCACGTGGCCAGAGCTAGCCTTTTATGCCTTGGAGGTGCTGGCCTGCCCGGCAGCCAGCGTTTTGTCTGAACGTGTATTCAGCACGGCAGGGGGCGTCATTACAGACAAACGCAGCCGCCTGTCTACAGCCAATGTGGACAAGCTGACGTTCATAAAAATGAACCAGGCATGGATCCCACAGGACCTGTCCGTCCCTTGTCCAGATTAGACATTAACTACCTCCCCATAACCATATATTATTGGACTCCAGGGCACTTCCTCATTCAATCCTATTTTTATTTTCATTTTACCATTATATTGCGATGCTACCCAAAGTTGAATGAACCTCTCCTCTGCCTGTGTGCTAGGCCTAAATATATGCCAATGGACTGTTGCAGTGGTGGCTGACGTGAAGCCTGATTCTCTGCTATGACATGCAGACTGATTCTCTGCTGACATGAAGCCAGATCCTCTGTTACGGGACCTCTCTCCTCTGCCTGGGTGCTGGGCCTAAATTTATGACAATGGACTGTTGCAGTGGTGGCTGACGTGAAGCCTGATTCTCTGCTATGACATGCAGACTGATTCTCTGCTGTCATGAAGCCAGATTGTCTGTTACGGGACCTCTCTGCTCTGCCTGTGTGCTAGGCCTAAATATATGCCAATGGACTGTTGCAGTGGTGGGTGACGTGAAGCCTGATTCTCTGCTATGATATGAAGACTGATTCTCTGCTGACATGAAGCCAGATTGTCTGTTACGGGACCTTTCTCCTCTGCCTGGGTTCTGGGCCTAAATTTATGAAAATTGACTCTTACAGTGGTGGGTGACGTGAAGCCTGATTCTCTGCTATGATATGAAGACTGATTCTCTGCTGACATGAAGCCAGATTCTCTGTTACGGGACCTCTCTCCTCTGCCTGTGTGTGTGCTGGGCCTAAATATATGCCAATGGACTGTTGCAGTGGTGGCTGACGTGAAGCCTCATTCTCTGCTATGACATGCAGACTAATTCTCTGCTGACATGAAGACAGATTCTCTGTTACGGGACCTCCCTCCTCTGCCTGGGTGCTGGGCCTAAATATATGCCAATGGACTGTTGCAGTGGTGGCTGACGTGAAGCCTCATTCTCTGCTATGACATGCAGACTAATTCTCTGCTGACATGAAGACAGATTCTCTGTTACGGGACCTCCCTCCTCTGCCTGGGTGCTGGGCCTAAATATATGCCAATGGACTGTTGCAGTGGTGGCTGACGTGAAGCCTCATTCTCTGCTATGACATGCAGACTGATTCTCTGCTGACATGAAGCCAGATTGTCTGTTACGGGACCTCTCTCCTCTGCCTGGGTGCTGGGCCTAAATATATGCCAATGGACTGTTGCAGTGGTGGCTGACGTGAAGCCTCATTCTCTGCTATGACATGCAGACTAATTCTCTGCTGACATGAAGCCAGATTGTCTGTTACGGGACCTCTCTCCTCTGCCTGGGTGCCGGGGCCTAAATATCTGAGAATGGACTGTTCCAGTGGTGGGTGACGGGAAGCCAGATTCTCTGCTATGGAACCTCTCTCCAATTGATTTTGGTTAATTTTTATTTATTTAATTTTTATTTTAATTCATTTCCCTATCCACATTTGTTTGCAGGGGATTTACCTACATGTTGCTGCCTTTTGCAGCCCTCTAGCTCTTTCCTGGGCTGTTTTACAGCCTTTTTAGTGCCGAAAAGTTCGGGTCCCCATTGACTTCAATGGGGTTCGGGTTCGGGACGAAGTTCGGATCGGGTTCGGATCCCGAACCCGAACATTTCCGGGATGTTCGGCCGAACTTCTCGAACCCGAACATCCAGGTGTTCGCTCAACTCTAATAATAAATAATAGCAGAAAAAAAGGAAAAAGAAGTATGTATATAGAGAAAGATAAAAAGGATATGACACAATGGCAATCCAGGAAGGGAAATCAAATCAGATATAACAGAGTCTGAAGAGGAAAGTAAAATAATATTCAGTAGAACAGAACACACAGGAAAAGCAATAAGGGCACGGTTAATATATTATGTGAGGCCATGTAGTTCATACTCTCTCTTCAAACCCAGGGGATCCAGACGCTATAATCTCTGTATCCAGTATGTTTCCCTTAAAGGGGTATTCCCATCTCAGACAATGGGGGCATATCGCTAGGATATGACCCCATTGTCTGATAGGTGCGAGTCCCACCTCTGGGACCCGCACCTACAACGAGAATGGAACGGAGAGAGCTGTGGCTGGAGGACCCCGGATTTCCTGTGGTCTGTCCACCACCATGCGCTGCTCCCCGCTGCTCCCCGCTGCTCCCATACAAGTGAATTCATTTCTATGGGGCAGACGAAAATAGCCGTGCCAGCGCTCGGCTATTTTCAGCGGCCTCATAGAAATAAATGGAGGGCGGCTGCGCATGCGCAGTGCGCCATCCGTTCATTTCCCTGCTCCGTTCTCATTGTAGGTGAGGGTCCCAGAAGTGGGACCCGCACCTATCAGACAAGTGGGGCATATCCTAGCGATATGCTCCCATTGTCTGAGATGGCAAATCCCCTTTAATTTTATTTGTCTGTTCCGATCTCCCTCGCCTCCTAGAAATGGTAACTCGTTCAGTAACCCTAAACCTACTCTTTGAGATCTGATGTTTTTCTAGATTGAGATGAGCAGGATCCGGTAATAGTAAATTTCGACATTGAATGGTTGATATTGACTGGTCTCTAATGCTCTGTGTAGTTTCCCCAATATAAACTGAGCCACAGGGACATTTTAGGTGGTAAACTATGAAATTGGTGTCACGGGTACTACCTATTAATGTGGATCCTCCTTTGATCAGCGTGAGGATGGAAAACATGGTGACCTTTTTGTAAGTTACAGCATTGGAAACCGTGTACACGTGGGAATGTACCTTTCTTTTGTTTAGGTAAGAATGTTCGATGTGGAATTAGGGAACCAGAATCTGTATCAGCTTTGACCAGAAGGTTCCTCAAATTCTTGGGACTTCTGGTACAGGGATAAATCAGTAGTTTAAACTCTCTGGTATTGTAGAATATGCTTTCGTCAGAATATTCCAGAGGCGTTGAATGATGTGTTGCACCTTCCAGTCAAAAGTGTGAAAAAAAATGGCCCAAAAGGGATTTTTCTGTGTTAATGATCTTAGGATAAGTCATCAATATCAGATTTGATAGGGGTCTGACACCATGCACCCCCACAATCAGCTGTTTCAGGGTAGCCACCGGCACTGGCTATCATACAGTGGTCATAGTGAGTTTCTGGGAGCTGAACTGCAGTACACCAACACGGACAAAATACAGTGGATGGAACCTTCTGCTTTTGGCTTCACACACTGTATAGTTTCTGGCACTGTTGGCTGCCTAAAAGAGCTAATCTATGGCAGTGCACCGATCTGACATTGATGACCTACCCTGAGGAAACTTCCCAGAAAACCCCTTTAAAGGACCTGTCTCAGGAGGTGACATATCACGAGCTTATGCCATCCAAGTAGTGATCCAACCTCTTAGACTCAGACAGCACCGTGTCGCTTTGTCTCTGGAGGTGGCACAGTCATTCCAATTATTGTAAACGATGTCCAACCATTGAGTAGGTCTCATTGAAGCAACCTTTGACATGGCTTCGAGCCAACCCAGGGCTCATGGAGCACAACATCTGGAATTATTTCTAGGATTACTAAAAAGGGAAGCCTACCTAAGTGCATCCCATAACCCACTTTGAAAGCTTTTAGTGATTCCTTGTAAAACAGTCAATAAAATGATCTAATAAAAGGCAGATGGAGGATGATTTATGAGCCAACCTCACATTGCCAACCTGAGCATCTCTCTTACTGGAAAATATTGTTTTAGGTCATATGGATACTGTTCCTTTGTTGTGTGTCAGACTTGATGAACTTCTGATGGTTTTGTAAACCTAATTTTTCTTCATACCACCCAAGATTGGTGCTGGCTTAGATCTGAGATGAGAAATCTAACATGCATCCAAGAGATCACCAGTGGTAAGGAAATATTTGACTTCACTACAAAAGATCTGAAGATTATGGCGATTAGATAAGATTGGATTAGAGTTCACACCAGTTATTTGGTCAATTATTGCCATCAGTTATTGTGAGCCAAAACCAAGTGTAGGTCAAAAACACAGAAACCCAGGAATTCTTTCCATTATACCTTATCTCTGAGTAGGCTTCACTACTGGTTTTGGCTCACAATAACTGATGGAAATAACTGACCAAATAGCTGAAGTGTGAACTCTGCTTAAGATAACAACTGATAGTGATTGCTATGGAGGACAGCAGCCAAAAGGGAAGAACCAAGACTGGGGACCAGGTATTGGGGTCTAAGGTAAGTTCAGAAGATAAGAAGATCTAGGTCTAGATGCAGGCAAATCAGTTGATATATTACCCACCTCCACCAATTTCCCGCCTCTGCTGTTCTGATGCTGCTCCAGTCCCCACTGCTCTCCACTTCCTGCTCAGCATGCCAGAAATGTCAGGAAAGAGCAGGTCAGCCAATCAGTGGCCAAGGTGGGTGACCATCATGGTCAATGACTGTTTGGCTGAGTGAGCCTTTTCTGGCTTTTCCAGCATGGGAGTGGAGAGCAGCAGGGATCAGAACAGTGTTGGAACAACAGCGGTGGATGGTCAGTGGAGATGAAAAATGCTTATTTTTTTTATTTTGAACACTTTGTGGCCTCCTTTTAAAGAAATCTCCTTGTAAATTTACACAGTTTATAACTAGACTAGACAGGAGATGTCATGTTGTACACTTTTCTCTGCCTTGCTCTTGCCTTGCTCTGTGCTTACTTCCCACTAATATTTTGTGCCAAAAGTTTGGTGCCATTTTGGCGAACATTGACCAATTTTAAGCAATGTCCCCAATGTCAAAACGGTCTACTGAGGAGCAAAAAGTATCTAAAACACGTTATAAATCTGGTGCAAGGTGTTTTTGTTTTTTTGTTTTTTTCCCCCCAGAATGGTCTATGTTCCTTAGGGTCCATTCACACGTCCGTGGTGTGTTGTGGACCCGTAAATTGCGGATCCGCAACACACCCAGCCGTCACCCCCTATAGAAATGTCTATTCTTGTCCGCAGCTGCGGACAAGAATAGGACATGTTCTATCTTTTGCGGAGCTTCGGACCGGAAGATCGGGGCCGCGCTCCGCAAATGTGGATTCGGACAGCACACTGTGTGAATGGGTCCGCGCCCGTTCCGTAAACTTGCGGAACGGATGCGGACCCATTTGCGGGCGTGTGAATGGAGCCTTAGAGGCAGCCCTTATTGTTTTTTTTTGGCATCCCTGGAGGGATCTATTCCAGATTGGTCTCTATTTTAGTGGGCAGTGAAATCCTGATCTGAGTTATGTTTACAACAAGGAAATTTAAAATCTATTAGAGTCATGAAAGAGTGACACCAGGAACCTCATGTTGTGGGTAGTTAGCAGTGTGAAGGAATCCACCATATTTTATGTATGGTATGCCACTTCTGTAAGTGTGAATAAATTAACTGTAGTTTCCGGAAATGTTCGGGTTCAGGATCCGAACCCGACCCGAACTTCGTCCCGAACCCGATTGAAGTCAATGGGGACCCAAACTTTTCGGCACTAAAAAGGCTGTAAAACAGCCCAGGAAAGGGCTAGAGGGCTGCAAAAGGCAGCAACATGTAGGTAAATCCCCTGCAAACAAATGTGGATAGGGAAATGAATAAAAATAAAAATTAAATAAATAAAAATTAACCAATATCAATTGGAGAGAGGTCCCATAGCAGAGAATCTGGCTTCACGTCACCCACCACTGTAACAGTCCATTGTCAGATATTTAGGCCCCGGCACCCAGGCAGAGGAGAGAGGTCCCGTAACAGACAATCTGGCTTCATGTCAGCAGAGAATCAGTCTTCATGTCATAGCAGAGAATCATGCTTCACGTCACCCAACATTGGAACAGTCCATTGTCATATATTTAGGCCCAGGCACCCAGACAGAGGAGAGGTTCATTCAACTTTGGGTTGCCCCGCAATATAATGGTAAAATAAAAATAAAAATAGGATTGAATGAGGAAGTGCCCTGGAGTCCAATAATATATGGTTAAGGGGAGGTAGTTAATGTCTAATCTGTCAAGTGATGGGCAGGTCCTGTGGGATCCATGCCTGGTTCATTTTTATGAACGTCAGCTTGTCCACATTGGCTGTAGACAGGCGGCTGCGTTTGTCTGTAATGACGCCCCCTGCCGTGCTGAATACACGTTCAGACAAAACGCTGGCCGCCGGGCAGGACAGCACCTCCAAGGCATAAAAGGCTAGCTCTGGCCACGTGATCAATTTGGAGACCCAGAAGTTGAATGGGGCCGAACCATCAGTCAGTACGTGGAGGGGTGTGCACACGTACTGTTCCACCATGTTAGTGAAATGTTGCCTCCTGCTAACACGTTGCGTATCAGGTGGTGGTGCAGTTAGCTGTGGCGTGTTGACAAAACTTTTCCACATCTCTGCCATGCTAACCCTGCCCTCAGAGGAGCTGGCATTGACACAGCTGCCTTGGCGACCTCTTGCTCTTCCTCTGCCTTGCCCTTGGGCTTCCACTTGTTCCCCTGTGACATTTGGGAATGCTCTCAGTAGCGCGTCTACCAACGTGCGCTTGTACTCGCGCATCTTCCTATCACGCTCCAGTGCAGGAAGTAAGGTGGGCACATTGTCTTTGTACCGTGGATCCAGCAGGGTGGCAACCCAGTAGTCCGCACACATTAAAATGTGGGCAACTCTGCTGTCGTTGCGCAGGCACTGCAGCATGTAGTCGCTCATGTGTGCCAGGCTGCCCAGAGGTAAGGACAAGCTGTCCTCTGTGGGAGGTGTATCGTCATCGTCCTGCGTTTCCCCCCAGTCACGCACCAGTGATGGGCCCGAGCTGCGTTGGGTGCCACCCCTCTGTGACCATGCTTCATCCTCATCCTCCTCTACCTCCTCCTCATCCTCGTCCTCCTCGTCCTCCAGTAGTGGGCCCTGGCTGGCCACATTTGTACCTGGCCTCTGCTGTTGCAAAAAACCTCCCTCTAAGTCACTTCGAAGAGACTGGCCTGAAAGTGCTAAAAATGACCCCTCTTCCTCCTCCTCCTCCTCCTGGACCACCTCCTCTTCCATCATCGCCCTAAGTGTTTTCTCAAGGAGACATAGATGTAGTGTACAGGAGCGAGATGCCCGTCACTACTGAAGGGTCACTTGGGTATTGTCGTTCCCCCTGTATTTAAGGGGAAGTTGGTACAGAAAATCTATAATGTCATGCTATGTATTTCCTGTTACTGTGAAACGTGCATTGCAGGCCGGCTAGGGTGTAGTTCCAGCTCTGGGTCACTAGAGGGAGCTAGAGAACCCTAGGTTATATAAGGCCCAGTCAGGAAGTAATAGCAGTGAGGCTGAGGAGACAGACAGTGGGAAGCAGAGGTCAGAAATGATCCTGTGTCTGAGAGAAAGCAAGGCTATGGGCCTGTGAGAGCATAGCAGGCCTGAAGCCTGTCGGCTAGGAGAGGGTAGTAAAGGCCCTGTAACCGGGTTCCGGATCCAAGGAAAAGGTTCCCCTCCTGAGTCACCATCCGATCAGCTGAAGCAGCATAAGCGAGCCACAAGCCAAGACACAGATTACCACAGAGGCCGATCAGATAAAGCGAGAGGTACTCAAGATAACAGAGGAGGTACTAGATAAGGATCGATTCAAGGGTACGCCAGATAAAGGGCATTAGACCTTGGAGAATTTCACATATAGCGGGACCAGACAGGAATAGTGTGCAAGCCGCCTGTACTGCATCTCCAGTAATTAACACTCTGTATAATTCATCGCTAAGACCGGCCATTCTGTAACTCCCAAGAACCACCTGTATTGCTATAAGAAACCAACCGTCTTTTATGGAACTGTGCTCTTCCTGTGTCCATGTATTATCTTGACTGATATTCAGTAAAAGTTCCAGTTTTTGTTGGCTATCCTGTGCTTGCTTCATTTGTCCACCATACTTTACACGGCGTGTCACCGTTTAATTGACACTGGCGTCACGAACTCTTTAACTACCTGCCTGTTCCAGTGTTAGCCCCGATTTGAAGACGACAGTGGATCCCAGGTTAGTGGTCAATCTGCACTACAAAGCCCAGCATACACTACTGACCCCCTGGGACACTGCATCGCTCTTTTTGGCGTCACGAACAGGATACGCATACTTCTACAGTGCAGAGAAGTGTGAACTGTGTGCTTTAACCATTCCAGCACCGTATTACAAAGACTGTAAATCTTTATTCCTAACTTGTGGATTACAATTGCGCCTGGGAGGAATCAAAGACGCTATACTGTGTGGCGCTACCCCCAGAGAGAAAATCGCATTTGTGGACTGTGTTTTACTGGACTTTTCATCATCCTGCTTGCTGTCAGTGAATTGCAGCATCAGGACATCTAAAATGGCCGCCGGCGCCATGAGGCTTTTTACTGCGCCATCAGGATGTGCAGAGGCGCGAAAAATTGGCGCCGAAACCTTCCAAGAGGAAGGAGGAGACGACTGCCCTGGAGCGCCGCCCACCTTGAGGAGTGGCGAAGCGGCTAACTACTTTGAAAAGTTGCGCCTGGGAGGCGGGGCTCCGATGGAGATAGACTGGCCCAGTGCGTGGGAGGAGTCAGAAGTGATGCAGCAATCCGGAAGAGAAGAGATGGCGTGCGCTGCTGAGAGTGATGATGAGACCACGTGCGAGTGGGGCGCCACTCCACCGGACTTTCCGGAGTTGGGGCCGTGGGATCCTCTAGCCTGGACGGTCAATCCCGGAGCCCAGGCCATGGATCTAAGCATCGCCCGACCTGAGTCCCCACCGATCCGTCGCCGGCATGCAGAATGGCCGGCTATCATGGAGGAGCTGAAAGCCGCGGTGGCGACAAAGAACACCAGCCGGAAGAAGCGGTTCGAGGAGATGGCTAAGTCCATACAGGGAGACTCCTTTCCGGGTAAGCCCCAGCTAGAAAGGCGCCGCGGGATCGTGGTGTCCTTTGATAGAGAAAGGCTATGGGTTTATCCAGGAGTTGGGGACTGGCCGGGACTTTTATGTCAACCGGCGATCTGTGAAAAGGCATTACCTCCCAGAACACCTCCACAATCTCACCATGGGAGAAATCGTGGAGTACACTCCTGCTGAGAGCTTAAGAGGCCCCTACGCCACCGCAGTGACTCGCCCGAAGGCGCCGGCTGAGAACTGGGACTCGGCGAAAGAAAGGTCAGAGCCAGTTGCGATAGAGAGAGCGCATGTGGACGAGGGCCGGACCACCCATCTGCAAAATCAGGCATACCTCAATACAGATGTCTTCTGGGAGCCGATCGTGCTGCAGGGCCTGGAGGAGCGGTATCCCCCTCCGGCTGCAGTGAAACGACAGGAGGAGCAGGAGCGGCATGACAGTTACCGGAGAGCCGAGGAGAGAGCCGAGGCCCAGAGTCAAGCAGCAGCTGCCAGTGCTCCCCCAGCGGCCGGACCCCCTGAACTCCCGGTGGATCCGACCACTTGTTCCAAGGCCGAACTAGAGGCCCTGAAGAAAAAGGTGTATTGGGTGGCGGACCTCGGTATCGCAGGAGGCATACAGTGGTTCCCATTCCCGAGGACGGAGGCCGAGAGGGAGGCCGTAAAGGACAAACCTCCTCCTCTGAAAATAATGAGAGGAGATGGATTTCAAATGTGGCCGTCCTTGCCGGAGCAACTGTTGCAGGTGCCATATGTAGACTCATCGTCTGAGGAAGAGCACGATACCCGGCTGTGAGTACTTTTGCCCTCTTGTTCCTCTCCTTAATGGCCGTTTGTCCCTCCAGTTTGGCAGAGCTGGTGTAGCTCGCTGCCAGTTACCCACGGCCGGTGGCATTCCAATTCTATAACGTGCCACTGTGTACCAAGGCTTCCAGCTGCCTCTGTTTTTGTTTGGGACATCCGGTTTGCTGCTGAATTCCCGGTTGTGCCTTGAAAGTTTTGCACAAATTTAACCCCTTTTCACCCCCATTTCAGGTTGAAAAGACATTTTTATGTCAGCACTATTTTAAAGGGTAAGCAGGACTTGCCAGGATAACAAGGCCCTGGTATTGTCAGAGTCCTGTATTGTCATTTTATATGTGTGCTGCTGACAGTATTTAATAACCGGTTTTTCTTATTCAAGTATATGTGCCCAGAGATGGACTTCCTATGTGCAAGCCTCTGAGAGGTTAATTTATTATGGACTTATTTATTGTCATGGACTATCCTGGTTCTTTCAACATCCGCTGTGCCAGGTCAGCGCCCCCGTTCCACTCACTATCCTGTGAAGAAAGAGAACGACGCCCCTTGTCACCGCACTTCGCCATTTCCAATTGGGTCTGATTAGAGTGTAAATGACATATTTGTATGTATGCATGTGTCTTCCTCTATTGCAGGTCATGATTCCAGTTGGACGGGCCCTGATGGAGTACGAGGTCGTACTCAGCTTAAAGCAGCGGGGTATGTAGTGTACAGGAGCGAGATGCCCGTCACTACTGAAGGGTCACTTGGGTATTGTCGTTCCCCCTGTATTTAAGGGGAAGTTGGTACAGAAAATCTATAATGTCATGCTATGTATTTCCTGTTACTGTGAAACGTGCATTGCAGGCCGGCTAGGGTGTAGTTCCAGCTCTGGGTCACTAGAGGGAGCTAGAGAACCCTAGGTTATATAAGGCCCAGTCAGGAAGTAATAGCAGTGAGGCTGAGGAGACAGACAGTGGGAAGCAGAGGTCAGAAATGATCCTGTGTCTGAGAGAAAGCAAGGCTATGGGCCTGTGAGAGCATAGCAGGCCTGAAGCCTGTCGGCTAGGAGAGGGTAGTAAAGGCCCTGTAACCGGGTTCCGGATCCAAGGAAAAGGTTCCCCTCCTGAGTCACCATCCGATCAGCTGAAGCAGCATAAGCGAGCCACAAGCCAAGACACAGATTACCACAGAGGCCGATCAGATAAAGCGAGAGGTACTCAAGATAACAGAGGAGGTACTAGATAAGGATCGATTCAAGGGTACGCCAGATAAAGGGCATTAGACCTTGGAGAATTTCACATATAGCGGGACCAGACAGGAATAGTGTGCAAGCCGCCTGTACTGCATCTCCAGTAATTAACACTCTGTATAATTCATCGCTAAGACCGGCCATTCTGTAACTCCCAAGAACCACCTGTATTGCTATAAGAAACCAACCGTCTTTTATGGAACTGTGCTCTTCCTGTGTCCATGTATTATCTTGACTGATATTCAGTAAAAGTTCCAGTTTTTGTTGGCTATCCTGTGCTTGCTTCATTTGTCCACCATACTTTACACGGCGTGTCACCGTTTAATTGACACTGGCGTCACGAACTCTTTAACTACCTGCCTGTTCCAGTGTTAGCCCCGATTTGAAGACGACAGTGGATCCCAGGTTAGTGGTCAATCTGCACTACAAAGCCCAGCATACACTACTGACCCCCTGGGACACTGCATAGAAGTGGTATTGTAACGCTGATAACGGCGTCATCGCCACTGGCCATGTTGGTGGAGTACTCGAAACAGCGCAACAGGGCACACAGGTCTCGCATGGAGGACCAGTCATTGGCCCGCACTTTATGCAGCAGCTCTGACATGTCGGGGTAGTTGTGAATGAACTTCTGCACCACCAAATTCAGCACATGCGCCAGCCAAGGGATGTGCGTCAAACCAGCTAGTCCCAGAGCTGCAACGAGATTTCGCCCATTATCACACACCACCAGGCCGGGCTTGAGGCTCACCGGCAGCAGCCACTCGTCGGTCTGTTGTTCTATACCCCGCCACAACTCCTGTGCGGTGTGGGGCCTGTCCCCCAAACATATGAGTTTCAGAATGGCCTGCTGACATTTAGCCCGGGCTGTGCTGAAGTTGGTGGTGAAGGTGTGTGGCTGACTGGATGAGCAGGTGGAAGAAGAGGAGGAGGAAGCCGAGTAGGAGGAGGAGGCAACAGGAGGCAAAGAATGTTGCCCTGCGATCCTTGGCGGCGGAAGGACGTGCGCCAAACAGCTCTCCGCCTGGGGCCCAGCCGCCACTACATTTACCCAGTGTGCAGTTAGGGAGATATAGCGTCCCTGGCCGTGCTTACTGGTCCACGTATCTGTGGTTAGGTGGACCTTGCCACAGATGGCGTTGCGCAGTGCACACTTGATTTTATCGGATACTTGGTTGTGCAGCGAAGGCACGACTCTCTTGGAGAAGTAGTGCCGGCTGGGAACAACATACTGTGGGACAGCAAGCGACATGAGCTGTTTGAAGCTGTCTGTGTCCACCAGCCTAAATGACAGCATTTCATAGGCCAGTAGTTTAGAAATGCTGGCATTCAGGGCCAGGGATCGAGGGTGGCTAGGTGGGAATTTACGCTTTCTCTCAAATGTTTGTGAGATGGAGAGCTGAACGCTGCCGTGTGATATGGTTGAGATGCTTGGTGACGGAGGTGGTGGTGTTGGTGGTACATCCCCTGTTTGCTGGGCGGCAGGTGCCAACGTTCCTCCAGAGGCGGAGGAAGAGGCCGAGGCGGCAGCAGCAGAAGAGGCCGAGGCGGCAGCAGCAGAAGAGGTAGCAGGGGGAGCCTGAGTGACTTCCTTGGTTTTAAGGTGTTTACTCCACTGCAGTTCATGCTTTGCATGCAGGTGCCTGGTCATGCAGGTTGTGCTAAGGTTCAGAACGTTAATGCCTCGCTTCAGGCTCTGATGGCACAGCGTGCAAACCACTCGGGTCTTGTCGTCAGCACATTGTTTGAAGAATTGCCATGCCAGGGAACTCCTTGAAGCTGCCTTTGGGGTGCTCGGTCCCAGATGGCGGCGGTCAGTAGCAGGCGGAGTCTCTTGGCGGCGGGTGTTCTGCTTTTGCCCACTGCTCCCTCTTTTGCTACGCTGTTGGCTCGGTCTCACCACTGCCTCTTCCTCCGAACTGTGAAAGTCAGTGGCACGACCTTCATTCCATGTGGGGTCTAGGACCTCATCGTCCCCTGCATCGTCTTCCACCCAGTCTTGATCCCTGACCTCCTGTTCAGTCTGCACACTGCAGAAAGACGCAGCAGTTGGCACCTGTGTTTCGTCATCATCAGAGACATGCTGAGGTGGTATTCCCATGTCCTCATCATCAGGAAACATAAGTGGTTGTGCGTCAGTGCATTCTATGTCTTCCACCGCTGGGGAAGGGCTAGGTGGATGCCCTTGGGAAACCCTGCCAGCGGAGTCTTCAAACAGCATAAGAGACTGCTGCATAACTTGAGGCTGAGACAGTTTCCCTGGTATGCATGGGGGTGATGTGACAGACTGATGGGCTTGGTTTTCAGGCGCCATCTGTGCGCTTTCTGCAGAAGACTGGGTGGGAGATAATGTGAACGTGCTGGATCCACTGTCGGCCACCCAATTGACTAATGCCTGTACCTGCTCAGGCCTTACCATCCTTAGAACGGCATTGGGCCCCACCATATATCGCTGTAAATTCTGGCGGCTACTGGAACCTGAGGTAGTTGGTACACTAGGACGTGTGGCTGTGAAGTTATTGAGAATGACCCTATCTGCACCTTGAATCTAATATACCCTTTTAGGGATAGATTTAAAGTAGACCTGATACAGCAGAAACCACTAATTTAGAGAATTGCTAAGTTGGGAATTGTATTTCAACCCAGAACAAAAACTGTGCTTTGACGGACACAAAATAACTTGACCAGCTACAGCAATAACCACAGATTTAGCTGAATATAAATTTGAGGCCTATTATTTAGGCGCTGGGTGACAGGTATACGTTTACAGACAGAATTAGACTTGGAATTGCACAGTAGCGTGTGTGTGAAGTTATTGAGACCGACCCTATCAGCACCTTGAATCTAATGTACCCTTTTAATGAATAGATTTAAAGTAGCCCTGATACAGCAGAAACCACTAATTTAGAAAATTGCTAAGTTGGGAATTGTATTTCAACCCTGAACAAAAATATATCCTTTGCCAGACAGCAGACAGTATTACAATTGGCTGACCACAGCTGAAACACCAGATTTAGGGTACTGCTATTTTGGCAATTGTATTTCACCCCTCGATAAAATAGCAAGCACAGCCAAGCCCCTGATGTAGGATATAGCCAAAAAATAACCACACTATTGATGGTTAAATGCACTTGGTGACAGCTTGCCCCATATGTAGGATATAGCCAAAAAATAACCACACTACTGATGAATGAATGCACTTGGTGACAGCTTGACCCTGATGTAGGATATAGCCAAAAAATAACCACACTACTGATGAATGAATGCACTTGGTGACAGCTTGACCCTGATGTAGGATATAGCCAAAAAATAACCACACTATTGATGGTTAAATGTACTTGGTGGCAGCTTGTGCTGGCGCACCACAAGACACAAAATGGCCACCGATCACCCCAGAAAAAAGTGACTGAAAAATGCTCTGGGCAGCCTAAAAACAGTGAGCAATTGAATAGCAGCAGTTCAATGATCCACAGCTGTAGATCGATCACTGACTTGTCTTTTGGAGGAGTTAATCACTGCCTAATCTCGCCCTAACAGTCGCAGCTGCAACCTCTCCCTACACTTATCAGAGCAGAGTGACGTGCGGCGCTACGTGACTCCAGCTTAAATAGAGGCTGGGTCACATGCTGCACTGGCCAATCACAGCCATGCCAATAGTAGGCATGGCTGTGACGGCCTCTTGGGGCAAGTAGTATGACGCTTGTTGATTGGCTGCTTTGCAGCCTTTCAAAAAGCGCCAAGAAAACGACGAACACCGAACCCGAACCCCCCCGGACTTTTACTAAAATGTTCGGGTTCGGGTCCGTGTCACGGACACCCCAAAATTCAGTATGAACCCGAACTATACAGTTCGGGTTCGCTCATCCCTACTTACTAGCAAAAATGTTGGTAAGTATAGAGATGCAATGGCCCATCTATCACATACAGGAGCATCAGTATTATGAGTGGCATATGACAGGTGGGAGGCCTGGGGCCTAAGATTAGAGATGAGCGAAGTTTTCAAAAATTCTATTGGGCCGGTTTGCCGAATTTTTTGAAGAAATTTGGTTCGATACAAATTTCTTTGCGGCAAATCATGTTAAATACAGCTATTTCCTGGATGCAGAGAGCCTTTATAGGGGTGTAGAACACTGTGCCTTGTAGTAACACGCATAGGGAGTCTGCTGTGGTAGTAAAATAATACTGTGAGTTTGTATGACATGCAGATGACAGGCCTCGCTCTTAGAATCACTGCACACTTTACTTATTTGGGCTGTCACGGGGCCAAAACTGACCAAATAACTCAAGTATGAACTCAGCCTTACAGGTCGATGTTAGCGCCAAGAAGAAGCGCACTCCTTTTACACCGTCATCAGCTGATTCCACATAGATGTCTACAGAACCTAGTCTATTAAACGCTTATGTAAGGATGTGGGGCAAGGGATCTTAAATGTATTACGCTGCTATGTTGTAAATTGTATAATTACTGCAACATCTCACTTTGGTCAGTAGATAGCAGCAAAGGATAAGATGATAAAAGTCTACATTGGAGCTGCCTATCAGAGGAATACTATAACCTATTTAGTTAGCAAAGTTGGTAAATAGCTGATTAATGGGCTGTTTTGGACCCTTACAAGTGTGATAGCAAACTGAATGCACTTAGCAAATGACTTATTGCATCACACTCTCCCTGTGTTAGGGGAGGAGGTTCCTCCAGAAGCAGGAAGTGAGCAGAAGGAGGCTGTGCTTGGTGCTGCTAGAAACCACAAGGGATCATCTCTGCTGAATCTGGAAGAGAATGGACTGGCTCATGGTAGAGACTGGCGACAGCACGAAGGGGAGGTTTGCAGCGACGATCCCAGGAGTGTCGTGTCTGTAGGATCCAGTTCTGGAGTGGACCAGGAAATAAGAAAAAAGCCCCAAGAACATGCTCAAGGAACTGTAAATGCAGCTTTACCGCGTAACATTGCACCACACTGTTGAAGTGGCATTTGGACATACAATAACGCTCCAAGTACAGTTACATTGTTTTGTATGGGTTGCAAGCTAATGCATAGCCCTAAGGGACTCATACGCTGACACCTTCCTATCTTACTGGCTGCTCATAGGGTGTTATATGCTGGAGTAAAGATTAAAGTTACAAAAGACAGACATCATTTCCCTGTGGATTACAAATAGTATTGCGCAATACTTAGGGTGCACACCAACGAGGAACTGGTCCAGGAACATACAAGTGCAGCTAGGCTGCTTAATGGACTTAGGGGAAAGCATCACATTTACTGTTTTTTTGTTAGACAGCGTTACATTTACTGTTGGTTTATTCTCTGTGTACCAATCTGTTTTATATATTCTCAGCTTTTTTTTCACTACATTTTTCAGTAAACTCAACTGTTGGGAAAAAAATGTTGTCTGTGTGGCATTGTGTACCCTCTGTACCTGTGGGCCCAGCCCTCTGTCTTTTTTCACTAATACAAGTAGAGCCCCCTGACAGAGTGCAGAGGGTGTCAGCAGTAAGTTTGTGTTGACGTCACAGATTATTTTGTCCTTCCCCTGATCCGTCAGAACAATAACCCTCAAAAAACAGATCCTGTCTGTTTGAGCATCCGCCTTCACTCGGTCAGCATTTGGTCAGTAATCCATCAGTGTTGCTAAATCCCAAAAAAACAAGGCTGGATCCAAAACAGACGACATGTGAATGGAATATTTGCATGTCTTCTGTGTTTTGTACCCACTCCTGTTTTTTTGACATTAGCAATACTGACGGATTACTGACCCAATGCTGACCAAATCATAAGCCAATTATGATGTGACCATACAGGCCTTACGGCAGCTACACAGACAGGATACATTTTGCGTCTAATTTTTTCTTCCTTCTGACAGATCAGAAGAAGGGTCAAATAAATGATGATGTCAGCCAGGCTGAAAGGCAAAATAGTGGCCCAGTCATGAAGTAGGGAGGGTGGGAACAGCATGAGAAGTTCACAGAGTGGCCCTATGACATAGTGGTGAGGTGGAAGCAGCATGAGGAGACCACAGAGTGGCCCAATGACAGAGTCTGGAGGTGGCGGCAGAATCAGGAGGAGGCCACAAAGTGGCACAATGACAGAGTCTGGAGGTGGCTGCAGATTTAGGAGACCACAGAGTGGCAAGGTGACATAGTGTGGAGGTGACAGCAGCATCAGGAGACCACAGAGTGGCAAGGTGACATAGTGTGGAGGTGACAGCAGCATCAGGAGACCACAGAGTGGCAAGGTGACATAGTGTGGAGGTGGCAGCAGCATCAGGAGACCACAGTGACCCGGCGACAGAGTGGGGAGGTGGGTGGCAATATGAGTACAAGCTAAAGATGGTGGGTGAAAGAAGGAGCACTTGGCATCAGATGTGTGGCATCAGGTGGGTGGCAGCATCAGAATAGTAGCAGAGCCAGGTAGCTAGAAGAAACCGGTCTTTTTTGTCAAAGTGTTGTTGTGGCACCATGGATGATCTAGTCTGAGGCATCAGGCATTGGTAGGTGGAAATTCTGGCTGATCCACGCCTGATTCATGACCTGACCTCTGCCTGATTACAATATTGACCCTTTGCTGCCTGCCCTGACCTTTGGACTATTTACAGATTCACACATACTCTGCCTGCCCTGTTGCTCACTATGGTTTTGACTGATTCCTCTGCCTCCGACCAGTGTTTGTGACACTGTGGGTCAGCTGTCAACCACACCGGGACTACTCCAGGAGCTAGCATCCTAGTGGCTCCCCACAGCTAAGTCCAGATCCATGTATAGGGTTTAAAAGGTAAATACAAGAGGATTGCCAACATAACAACCTTAGGTTTAGCCCAAAGTCAAGCCAGTTGGTTGACACAGTGGTTCTGCTGTACCCCAGACCTGGGGGTATCTGCAAATATTTTAGACTGATTTATTGTGTGTTTTTATGCCATGTTATGCCTTCATTCAAGCAGATGAGGTAATGGTTGTCAGGAACAGGGCTAACCACCCTGGTAGGAGTGGGCTGGTCCTACATCCTGCCAGGAGGTATCACAGTGGATACCTTTATCCACAAATACCTCCAAGTGCTATTAAACTGCCACACAACCAGCCACCTTACCTCTTCATCTGTTGCAACAAATGGCACTTCATATTTAATGGGGTTGTCCGGGTTGAGAGCTGAACCTGGACATATCCCCATTTTCACCCAGGCAGCTACCCTGATATGAGCATTCCATGCTCCAGTGCTCTCATTTGCCGTATGCTGAATCGCACAGGGCAAAGGCTTATTTTGGAGATCCGGTAAGGTATTGGGCTCTCCCGATGACATCACCGGTACTAATGGGCGGGCTTTAGCGCTGCCCTAGCCTGTAAAATAACTAGGGTAGCTCTAAAGCCCAACCATCAGTGTCGGTGACATCACTGGCAACACTGCTAGGCAGAAACTTCCGCCTAGCAGTGTAAAAATTATAAACAAACAGCCTTTGCCCTTCGCTGTATCTCTCAGGGCAAGGGAGAGCATCGGAGCATGAAATGCTCCGATGCTCATATCAAGGGGGGCTGGCTGGATGAAGAAGGGGATACAGTATGTCTGGATTCAGCTCTGAACCCGGACAGCCCCTTTAATACTGCTGGATGTACCCAAAGTTATTTTCTGCACTAAGTAAAGAGAGACTTTTATACTTTTGCTTCTAGCCTGCTTCTTTAAGACATCTTTCCACTGCACTGATCCCCGGGGGACAATGAACTGAGGGAGTACATTGGGACACAACACCTCATCGGGGCCACTACCACTCCCATCCTCTGCGCTGGCTCCTTGTAGGCATGCTGCAGTTCTACACCTACTGCCGTAATAATAGGCTTCAACATCCCCCTTGTTACACCCTTGATTACTATATGAATAATAGATGCTATATAAGTGTATGGGAACAAAACATCGCTCCTTATCTGTATTATAAATATGTGCCCCCGTACACCCATAGTGCTAAGGAATTCTTCCCCAAATCAGCTTGTAAAATTATGACAAGTGATCCTTTCGCTCAGATGCAGTAAATGTAATTTTTCATTTTCTCAGCTTTTTCATGCAATTGAATCTTCTTTATGTGTGGCATCCAATACTCAGCTACTGTGCTGTTCCATTCCGCAAAATTGAGATACGATTTTGTATATTTTTCAGTTCATTGAATCCTCTTCTCCAAAGAAGAAGTCAGCAAATCATCCTTATTAAAGTCAGCATTACAGATACATCAAAGGGTAAGAGATGAACGTTCAGTGGAGTATGAGGAGTGGGACGCAGAGAGCGCGATGCAGACACAATGGTGCAGACACAGTAATACAATGTACTGTTTCCGTGCTATTTAGATGCTTAGAAACTGCTGGGTCTTATTGTGTCTGGTCTGTTGCCTACTCCCGGCTAGGTAATAAAGACTAATCGCAGAAAAAGCTGCATTAAACAGAAACCTGAGTGGAGCTAGATAAGAAAACCTTTAAGAAAACATTTGCACTGTATAGTGTCCCTCCACTTTGGTTGCACTGTATGGTGTCCCAGCATATGCATGTGTCCTACCTTACCTTTCCTCTTTCTTGGTTGACATGGGATGACCAGCTCTGAAAAAATAAAATAAAATCTCAATACTCTCTTGGCAGTTTTTTATGCTATACGGATTGGCCATAGACCTTACAGGTAAATTTCCTGGTGGGCCGATGCCCAGGTGGCCACCTGAGCCCTCGTCACGGCCGGCAAGTGGACATTCTTGGGGATGTATTTTGTGCTGTTGGCGGCAGTATTTTGTGATAGACTGCAGTATTTGTCTCTGTTGTGGTGGTATAATGTGCCAAAGTATGGCATTGTTGGCCCAGCCTTCCATCAACCTAGACCTGACTACAACATGGGGCCACTTTTAGTATTGGCTGAGCCTGTAAGGCTTCCATGGTTTCCCTGGAGGGAGCACATAAAAGGGATGTCCATAAACGCATTAAAATTGATGGAGGCATCTGCTGTAGGTTAAAATGTTCTTGCCCCAGGACATTTTGATTTGGTAGCCCCAGCCTTTAGCCTCCACAATGACATTTTCAAATGTTCCTTACCAATTTTGATTGTTGGATTTTCTATAGTCTGCTGGGATTTGAGGCTTTCTTGATGCTAATTTCATTAGAGATAATAGATACATGTCTAAATCTTGGGGCGAACCGAGTGGCCCTGAATGTGATGAACAGTATGGAAATGGAGTTTACTCCAGGTGAGTAACAGTTGGTTACCGCTGGGTTGTGTGCGGAGGAACATCGCCTTTCCTTTGTGCGTCTGAATATTTTTATAGCTAAAGGTCATCGAAACTTTGGGATACGGCAACATGAAAGATCCTTCCTAGACTTTGCCCATCGCATAGGAATTTAAATAGAAGTAATGACACCACCTGCCGAAAACAGGAGGACTTCGGTGGCCATGTAAGACCAGAAGACTGCTGGAATTCTAGAATCCTATTTATTTTACTGTAGGAGGTAGATGATTTGTTTCTTATAATAAAAAAGTTTCTATTTGACACAAAACAAGGGACTTGTCGGGATTAATTCACATTCCCAGCTATATTCTATTTTGTCATCATGTTAGCAATGCCTCTCTGAACTCCTGGGGTCTTGAGCTTGGATCCAAACAGGGAAAACATCTACATGACGTTGGATCCTTGGTAACTAGCAAGAAAGAGTTTTATCATAACTCCAAATTCCTTGGTGACCTAGGAGAGTGAAAGGATCAATTGTATATTCCTTGGTGGTCTAAGGCAGTGAAGAGGGTCACTTTTACATTCCCTGGTGGTCTAGGGCAGTGAGGGGGCTAATTTTACATTTGTTTGTAGTCTAGAGCAGTGGTTATCAACCTTTTCAGGCCAAGTACCCCCTTTTAAAAAGAAGTTCGCAACGAGTACCCCCAAGAAAGTGAACAGTGGTAAATGTTAATAAAATAAGGCTATTCTCTAAAGGGCTCTTTACAGTGGCCAAAAATTTGCTAGATAATTGTTAACAAGTGTTTACAGAAACACGCGTTAGTGGTTAACTGGTGGTGTAAAGGTGCCACTGCTAACACGCTAAATGCTTGTTCGTTGGGTAATAGATCATTTGTGCGATTACAAAAATTATAATTTGCCGGCAGCAGACAATGCTGTGTAAACACGCTCTGCTGACGGCAGACAATGAGTCTGCGTGGGGACGAGCGATGGCATTAGCGATCACTCCTCCAGATACTGAGGAGGAGATTCAGCGGTCCCCTCCACTGACGAGCAGACAATTGCCGGGAAGGAACTCTTTCTTACTGACAATCACCCGCTGTATTGTCCCATCTAAAGGGACCTTAAGGCTATTCTATTCTTTGTTCTAAGGCTAGGTCTACACGACGACATGTGTTGCACGACAATTTTTATAATGGTAGTCTAAGGTGTTGCACTATGACATGCAACATGTTGCCACTGTGACGCAACAGCCACAGAAAAATCCATTTTGAATGGGGTTTTTTGCGACTGTTGTGTCGCAGTTGCAGCATGTCGCACAATGACTACCATTATAAAAAGTGTTGCGCGACATTGGTGCGACAAAATGTTGTGCGACAAATGTCGTTGTGTAGACCTAGCAGTTTCTTCAGATCTGAGAGATTAGCACATCAAAATAACAGCTCATTAGGACCCATGACGGATGCCTATTACTTTTTAAATTATATTCTGCGCAACCAAACATACAGGAGAATACTGCTGGATGATGGATATACGGTATATATGCTCTTTTCTCATTTACTCCATTTGGACCAGACCACCATGATGACTTCTTTCAGTCTAGTCTTCTCTCTAAAATACTAAACCTACAAAGACTGCCAGGCCGCTTATGATGTATTAATACTTTATTACAAAATTACATGTATTTACAAACATGATTAAAAAGAATATGGGCATATTCTTTTTAATCATGTTTGTAAATACATGTAATTTTGTAATAAAGTATTAATACATCATAAGTGGCCTGGCAGTCTTTGTAGGTTTTGCATTGTGTTAGTTTGCCATAGGCTTATGCCAGCTAATTACTCTTTTTGAGTAACGATTACCTGGTTGGGGTATATATTGGATTTCCTAGTCTTCACTCTGCAGACTTTGACACACATGTATCTAAGGCTACTTTCACACTAGCGTTGTTTTAATCCGGCGTTCAATTCCGACACTGGAACTGCCCGCCGGATCCGGAAAAACGTGTGAAAACGGATTACATTTGAATCCTGATCAGGCTTTCGATCACAATGGAAAAATGCATTGGAAAAAACGGATCCGCCATTTATGGACTTTAACTTTTTTTTCACATTTTTCGGGTTTAACATGCAAAAGCCTGATCCGTTTTGACTGAACACACGGGGCCGGATCCGGCGTTAATGCAAGTCAATGGGAAAAAAGCCTGATCAGGCGTTCAGTCAAAGTGTTCAGGCTTTTTGGCCGGAGGTAAAAATACTGCATGCTACGTTTTTCTGAAAAGCCTGATCAGTCAAAAAGACTGAACTGAAGACGTCCTGATGCATCCTGAAGGACTGACTCTCCATTCAGAATGCATTAGGATAAAACTGATCAGTTCTTTTCCGGATTTGAGCCCCTAGGACGGAACTCAGCGCCGGAAAAGAAAAACGCTAGTGTGAAAGTACCCTTAGTTTCCTACTTTTCCATCATCCTCCCACCGTCTCAACACCTCATCCTGCCACCACCAATACTGTGTCTGCTGTGCTCCCCAATACTATACTGCAGATGCAAAAAGACCCCACGAAAATACTGGTAACACAGATTGAGCCTCTTTGAATAATTATTGACTCACAGCACTCTCAAAAATAATTGCGAACAGCATATCTGACAATAGTAGTACCGTAAACATAGTGTCCTCCAAAATATTATTGTGCTTTTGTTACTCTAGTGGGGTCCCCCACAGTAATAGTGCTCCCAGTAATAGTGCTCCCAAAAGTCCCACCAATAATAATTCTTTCCAAGAGTTGTAGTAATTACTACCCTTAGTGCCGATACAGTGCACCCAGTAGTAATAATGTCCATAGTGCTAACAGTAATAATTATGTTCTCCATAGTCTCTAGTAGTAATAAAGCCCACCATAGCAACCCAAGTAGTAGCAGAGTCCATCAAAATGTCCCCTAGTAATAATAATCCCCCATATGTAATAATGCCCGCTTATAGAGCTCCAGTATTAATAAAGCCCACCACAGTGTCCTTCAGTAGTTATAAAGCCCACCATAATGCCCCCAGTAGTATTAAAGCCCCCACAGTTTGCCCCAGTAGTAAATATACCCCCAGTAGTAATGACGCCAACCATAGTGCACACCAGTAGTACTAAAAGCCCCATAGTATGCCCCAGAAGTAATAATTTCCATCTATAGTGCCCTACTTGTAATTCCCCCCCCCCCCCCCCCCCCCCAATGTGGGCCAGCAGAACAGATTATCGAGAAGCCCTAGCAGCCAACAATGAAACGTTGCTGGCTGCGAGGGTAGTCCCGTGTACCCCCTCACCCTGCGGCACGTAACCCTTGGGGTATGCATACTGCAAATTGAGAATATCTGGTCTATGTTCATTTTACATTCCCTGGTGTTCAAAAGCAATGAAAGGGTTCATTTTACCATCTCTTGTGTTCTAGGATAGTGAAGCGGTTAGTTTTACTGTGGTGGTCTAGGGTAGTAAAGGTATTGGTTCTATATTCCCTGGGGGCTTAGGACAGTGAATGGGTTGGTTGGGCTTGGTTTTTCATTTCCTGTTGGTCTAGGGCAGTGGTGGGCAAACTTTTTTGTCAACTGAGCCAAATATTGCCAAAAATCACGATTGAAATTTCTTTTGAGAGCCACATTTTTAAAACCTAAAATATATAGGAAGGAAGCGCATGCTGAAGTGAATGGGTCCATGATGCGGGCCGCACACGGCCGTGTGCAGCCCGCATCATGGACCCATTCATTTCAATGGGTCCAGGATCCGGGATATGAGTGCTACAGAGTGCTTCCGTGGTGCTTCTGGCTGTGCCTCCGCAACGCAAAAATGTAGTGCATGCTTCTGTGGATGATGCACTGTTATGTATCTGTGGATGACGCACTGTTCAGCTTCTGTGGATGATGCACTGTTATGGGGGATCTGCTGATGACGCTGTTATGTGGGGGATCTGTGGAGGACGCTGTTATGTGGGGGATCTGTGGATGACGCTGTTATGTGAAGGATCTGTGGAGGACGCTGTTATGTGAAGGATCTGTGGAGGACGCTGTTATGTGGGGGATCTGTGGAGGACGCTGTTATGTGGGGGATCTGTGGAGGACGCTGTTATGTGGGGGATCTGTGGAGGACGCTGTTATGTGGGGGATCTGTGGGGGGCGCTGTTATATGGGGGATCTGTGGAGGACGCTGTTATGTGGGGGATCTGTGGAGGACGCTGTTATGTGGGGGATCTGTGGAGGATGCTGTTATGTGGGGGATTTGTGGAGGACGCTGTTATGTGGGGGATCTGTGGATGACGCTGTTATGTGGGGGATCTGTGGATGACGCTGTTATGTGGGGGATCTGTGGAGGACGCTGTTATGTGGGGGATCTGTGGATGACGCTGTTATGTGGGGGATCTGTGGAGGACACTGTTATGGGGGATCTGTGGAGGACGCTGTTATGGGGAATCTGTGGAGGACGCTGTTATGTGGGGGATCTGTGGATGACACTGTTATGGGGGATCTGTGGAGGACGCTGTTATGTGGGGGATCTGTGGATGACGCTGTTATGTGGGGGATCTGTGGAGGACACTGTTATGGGGGATCTGTGGAGGACACTGTTAGGGGGGGATCTGTGGAGGACACTGTTAGGGGGGGATCTGTGGAGGACACTGTTATGGAGGACCAGTGGATGATGCTGTTATGGGGTGGACCTGTGGATGGCACTGTTATAGGCAGGGGATGTGTGCTATGACACATAGGGCCATGAGGGGGGCCAGCATAGGACACACATATAGCATCTTATGCTGGTCCCCCTCATGGCCCTATGTGTCCCCTCATGTGTCCTAAACTGCGCACATAACTGGCTTTGTGTGTAAAGTATTTTACTACTGTCTGAACTCTGAAACAAGCTCTCTCCTATTGATAATATGGCCAGCCTCTGTACTCACTGTCACTATGAATGCACTGCAGCGAGCGGGCCGGTGTTCTGCCACTTTTCTATACCCGGACAAAAGTCTATACCCGACAGTGATGTAGCTGCACCGGAAGCCGCTCGCTGCAGTGCATTCATAGTGACAGTGAGTACAGAGGCTGGCCATATTATCAATAGGAGAGAGATTGTTTCAGAGTTCAGACAGTATCAAAAAAACTTCACACATAAAGACAGTTATGTGCCCCTTCATATATAATGTTCGGGTCTGCAAAATCGCATTTATCGATTATTCGCGATTCGATTATTGCGCACCAAAGAGCCGCATAGAAGTGTCTAAAGAGCCGCTTGTGGCTCGCGAGCCGCACTTTGCCGACCACTGGTCTAGGGCAGTGATGGATTTTGTCTGATATTCCCTTCTGGTCAAGGCCAAGGAAAGTACTTAGTTTTGACTTCCCAGTGGTCTAAGCCAGTCAATAGGTTGGTTTTATATTTCATGGTGGTCTAGGGCTGTGAAGTGGTTGGGATGCTTTTACACAAACCAAGGATCAGGACAAATATCAGAGTCAAACATTTGCACGAACGCTCATTCCTGATATTTGCCCAGTGTTCACACCCAAGAAAACGCTTGTTTGTTGGGTGATCTCATCTTTCATATGGCACCTACAATCATTGTTTGGGGTATAATAGGGGCGTGATTCCGACAAACAATGAATCTATACTGGGATGAATGATCGCCATAGTTATTGTTCATCCCTATACAGAGGCGATGATTTCTGCACGTAAATGTTGTTGTACTGTGGGTCAAAGATCAGGCAACAATACCCTGAGCATTGGCCCAAGAAGAAGGCCCCTTAGTTTTATCTTCTCTGGTGGTCTAGGATAGTGAAGGGGCTGGTTTTATATCCCCAGTAGTCTATGGCAGTGGTTAGTGGTTAGTTTTACCTTCTCTGGTGGTCTAGGATAGTGAAGGGGCTGGTTTTATATCCCCAGTAGTCTATGGCAGTGATTAGTGGTTAGTTTTACCTTCTCTGGTGGTCTAGGATAGTGAAGGGGCTGGTTTGATATCCCCAGTAGTCTATGGCTGTGGTTAGTTTTACCTTCTCTGGTGGTCTAGGATAGTAAAGGGGCTGGTTTGCTATCCCCAGTAGTCTATGGCTGTGGTTAGTTTTACCTTCCTGGTGGCCTAGGGCAGTGAAAGGGATGGTTTTACATTCCTTGGTGGTGGTGGTGAATGGTCACCCCTTACGCCAGCCTTCGTCTCCTTTAGTATCTCAGCTGGGCTGTGTCAGCGCATTCACCCTGTGTCCATCCAGATGTGGAGCGTGCACGGTCTGTCATACCCCAGTGACCCAGCCCTTAGCATCCTGTGTGAGCTGACTGCTTGGTACCGTGGGAGTTCTCTGTGTCCAGATTTCCATCTTGTCCCCATTCAGATGGATTTCTTGGCCGGGGTGTCTGCACAGGAGGAGCCGGCTGACAGGTTCTCTATGAAGCATGCATTTACAGAAGGTAAGTAAAGAAATTGCTGCTAATGAAAATATACAGCTGAGAGATCAGGAACTTGTCACTCATTTGACATGGGAAAGTGATTCTGCAGCGCGTCTTGAGTACGGAGCAGAGATTTCGGCATGGCAGGTTTAATACTTGAATCTGGGGAGGACAAACTTAAGAAGATAGTATTTCTCAAGACATGGAGGAGGGGGGCAAATATAACGGGAAATCTATAAGAAACCCTATCTAGGTTTATCTGCGGACCTACAGAAAAGCTTGCATTTCACCTTTAATTGTGCCAGATGACAAACTCGGCTTTGCTACATCTGTGTGTCTTAATAGAAAACGTCTGAACGTTGCAAGAAGAACTATTACTACTCCCACCGTGGCTTCTTACTGCTCAGAATAGAACACAAGTGTGAGGTGCAGATGTTTCGCTTTTGATCTTACTGTCCGATAACACGTGCTCTGAATAAGATTGCAGAATGGTAAAGGTATAGTGGAGAGACATGGTGCAAGCAGGGGAGTAGCCCCAGTGCTGGTACTGGTGGATGCCCCTAAAATCACTTGATGGTTGGCGTAACAAGCGGTATAGTCGGTGACCATAGACATACTATAAAGCAGAAAATGCAATGGGCTACTCACCATAAGTCACGTTTAATGGCCGCTGTGCTGAGTGAGCATGGGTTAATCCTGTACCATAGACAGCATCAATTATATGGTTTTCTGGGAATTTAATTGGTGAAATGGTTAAATTCTGATTGGTGTTGTTCCGACTCCGAGCTGTTTAAGGGGTGCTTTATGCTTGTGTCACCGCTATAATATGTCTTTCAAGTGTCCGGATACAGCATTCTTCGTGAACTGCAAAGTTCTTGCTCTTATGTAACGAGAACTCTGGTTAATTGAAATCTTGTAGGGTTGATTGTTACACCTTAATTAAAAGCTTTTTAATATATATGGTAGAAAAATTTGAACTATTTTTTTTCCGGTAAGAAATATATGCCCAATTACATATCCCCTGGCTGAGAACACTCTATAAACTGCTATTGGTACACTAATATAAGATTATGTGCATGCATAAACAGTAGACAAATTGCAGGTTTTTGGAAAGAAAAAGGAGCAATTGCACAGCCTGCGCCGTGAAATATATGCTGCTGGTGGTGCTGGGAATATACCTATAAAACATTTATGAACTGTGGAAGCTTTGTAACAGGTTATTGGGAAAAAAAAGCTGGCTTATGCACAATATAGAAAGAATACTGTCTCTTTATTATCTTTGTGCAGTGCAACGCATGAACAGCTCCAGCAGCTGCCCTGACTGTAAGACACAAGGTACACGAACTGCCCCTATCCTGTCCCTATCCTGTCCCTACTGATAAAACCTGACTTTCTACCTTCTAATTAAATCTACCTAAGTAAACATATCCCTACTGACATGTTCTTGGGTGACAAGAACCCCTGAACATTTTCACAAGCGAATAATCTCCAGCGTTCACAGAAAATACAAACAACAAAGAAAGCCAAAACTAATACTTTATTAAACAATTACCAACCAAAAACAACCGGAATAATCCTGGACAAACAGATAGGAAACAGTTGCAGATGTAGAACCACTGGGACAAGTGACCAGTTTGACTAAGGGCATTATTCCAGTGCTCCCCTGGTTTTCTCCCTTTAACCTCTATACAGGGATCTGGTCTTCGTCTCAGTGGAGCGACCGGACCGCTACCTCCTGGGATGGTCTCAGTACACTGGTGCATAGCACCAGCGGTCCAGGCAAGTAACAAAACTAGGAGCACAGGCAGGCAAACAGGAACCCCAAGAAACATGCAACTTAGGACACTGTTCAGACACAAGCAAAGGATCAGGGAAACATTAACCCTACGTGAACACAGAGAGCACACAAGTCACAGGACAAAGTTTGCACACTAGAAGACCGCCACCAGCAAGCACCACACAAGCAACCAGCATACAACGAACTGCAGCCAGCGCGCAAGAGCGCAGGACG
This sequence comes from Bufo gargarizans, assembly GCF_014858855.1. NCBI lineage: Eukaryota > Metazoa > Chordata > Amphibia > Anura > Bufonidae > Bufo > Bufo gargarizans. The sequence continues at coordinate 3,944,109 of NC_058084.1, forward strand.
CCAAGTGTCACAGCAAACCGCACTGTGATACAGACACAGGAAGTGCCCAAATTCACAGGACACAGTTCACACACTAGAAGGCTGCAGCCAACACGCAACGCCCAAGCAACCAACACACACCGGTAGCGGCAGCAGCCAGTACGCAACAGCGCATGCAGCCAGCCTCCACGGCAACAAGTGCCACAATGAACCACACTGTGACACCTACACTGTCCCTGAAACACCCTGCGATGGCTTGTGTCTGCAATTGGTGTCTGTCAGAGACATAGCAGACACGTCCTCCTATATGAGTAACTGAGCTCAGAATGGGGTCCCTGCTTCCCAGCTAGCGCAGAGCCTGATAGGCCGCCAATATCCTCCCTCCTGATTGGCTTTCAGGCCGCCTGCACAGCATTGTGGGTGAGCCTGGCGGCTAGGACTCCTCCCAGGGTCACAGGATCCTCCGTCTTCATGTTCCCTGCCCTGTATCCCTGGCTCCTGTGCTGAGTTTTATAAGTAGAATGGCAGCAGGCACCGTTTTGCTCCATTCATCCAGAGCTAATCGTCAAAACTTCTGATTTATTTAGATGACATTTTTTTCGGAAATTCGTGACAGATTGTATAGAAGGAGCCAGAAAGAGAGAGGTGGAGCAGGGAGGATCCAGCAGAGACTATGCATGTCTCTGTGACAAACCTCAAGATCTCTAGATGTGTCAGATTGCTCCATCTTGTCTACCTTTATGAGGTGGATACATATTTTCCATGAACATACATTACATTTTGTTCTTTACTTATCTTAAATCTCGTCTTGTCCTTTTAGATCCTCTAGGCACAGCGTGAAGCATCTCTCTAAATTGAATCCTGTTGACCTGCACACCAGAAGATATTTTGCTACAGATGAGCCATCAAGAAATAAGACGTCATCATCACTAGTGAGTCAGCAAAGCAAGCGTCAGAATTCATTGAGAGGAGAACTTATACAAAATGAAATGTGAAGGACACAACAAGGACGGCCTGACCTGAACTAGAACCTCCCATGTTCCTGTTTCTGAAGAGGTGGCCAAACTGGACTACAGCGACCATGCTGCTGGCAAGAGTAGAAAGATGGATTTTCATCTCAGTATCAGAACATTTTTGTGTTGGATAATTCCTTGGAAATCCATTGTATAGGAGAAAAATAGCATAGCCCCTATGAGTACATGACATGGGGACAACATAGATTGGGTAGGACTATGGTCCTGGTATAGATAAACAGGAGGCAAGACCTCATAGTTTATTTTCCACTAGCTCTAAACTGTTCCGGCAGAGGAACAGCCTGCCAGAGCTCATTGAATCCGGCTTAGCCGGATACTAGGTTTCTTTACTGGAGTCCATTGACTTTAATGGGACCCGACGAAGACCCGGCCTGTTTGCGGCATTAGGGCCAGGATTTGGCCAGACAAAAACTGGTGCGAAGAACTCCTGCAGGCTGTGCCTCTACCTCTTTAGTTGATCCATTGCTCCATTCTGGAGTTATGATACTTTTTCTTACTACGCAAATTAGGCGTTTGGTGCAATGAGGGTGTCACTATTGCTCTATCTACACCCAAGCTCGGCTCCTTTCTCCCCTCTCTTGCTGCTTTGCCACTGCCTGGCCCTGTCACTCAAAGTAGCCAGAGAGGTGCTGGCCACAGAAATGAATGGAGCTTGGGTGCAACAAAAACAATGGTGACGCCCTCATTGCACCCAAGGCCTAATTGCATATTGAGAAAAAGTATCATAACTCATAAATGGAGCCTTGGATCAACAAAATAAAAACTGCTTTTTACTCAGGCGAACCACAGCTCTGTGTTTATGCAAACAGCTGGATAGGGAGGTCACTGGTGACAGATTTCGTTCCGGTGTAGATCAGCAACTCAATTCTAAAATTCGGAAATTTGAAAACAAATTATCCAAAAAGTTGAAACAGAAACCCAAATCAAGTTGGCTGAGCAATTCTACTTAGGCTACTTTCACACTTGCGTTCAGAGCGTATCCGTCTGGTGTCTGCACAGACGGATCCGCACCTTTAATGCAGACGATGGGATCCGTTCAGAACGGATCCGTCTGCATTATAGTTTAGAAAAAATTCTAAGTGTGAAAGTAGCCGCAGACGGATCCGTCCAGACTTTACATTGAAAGTCAATTGGGAACGGATCCGTTTGAAATTGAGCCATATTGTGTCAACTTCAAACGGATCCGTCCCCATTGACTTACATTGTAAGTCTGGACGGATCCGTTTGCCTCCGCACGGCCAGGCGGACACCCGAACGCTGCAAGCAGCGTTCCGGTGTCCGCCTGCTGAGCGGAGCGGAGGCCAAACGCTGCCAGACTGAGGCATTCTGAGCGGATCCGCATCCACTCAGAATGCATTAGGGCAGTATGGATGCGTTCGGGGCCGCTTGTGAGAGCCTTCAAACGGAACTCACAAGCGGAGCCCCGAACGCTAGTGTGAAAGTAGCCTAAACTGGAACACAACTGAGTGTTTACAAATTGACTGATCTCTATTTTTAAAGCGTACCTCCAGTTATAAAACAACTTGCCATAAATGAATAGTACATGTGAATATAAGAAACTTTGTAATATATCTAGTTAAAAAATGCTTCTATCTGCTTTTATCAGGCTGCTTTTCTCTATCCTGCTTTTACCACTGATGTGTACGAAAAGAGCAGACTGCTGGGTGACAGACCCGCAAACTGCAGTTTCTTAGCTTTGCTAGCACTTTTGACTCCATTATATCTAGTAGGATAAGGTTCTACCTACTTTTCAGAGTGAGGTAACAAGTCGCTTACTAACTGGCAGTAGCCTTCTCATCCCTCCTCCTCTCTTCATAGACTTTTGTGTGTGAGACTGGGAATGGAGATGATAGCTATTAGAGGCTGAGTAAAGGTAAAGAGGAGGAAAGCAGCACAGGGAAGCATAATAATTTAGTAAGAAATATTACAAACTTTTTTATATTCACTTGTACTATGAAAACTTTTTTATAACTAAGGGTACACTTTTAGCAATCAGCCATCAAGGTGTCCTCAAACATTACCAGGACCACACTTAGGCTACTTTCACACTCGCGTTTTGGCTTTCCGTTTGTGATATCCGTTCAGGGCTCTCACACGCGGTCCAAAACGGATCAGTTTTGCCCTAATGCATTCTGAATGGATAAGGATCCGCTCAGAATGCATCAGTTTGCCTCCGTTCAGTTACCATTCCGCTCTGGAGGTGGACACCAAAACACTGCCTGCAGCGTTTTTTCTGTCCGCCATGTGGTGCGGACAGAAAAACACAATGTACGTCAATGGGGACGGATCCGTTTTCTCTGACACAATAGAAAATGGATCCGTCCCCCATTGACTTTCAATGGTGTTCATGACGGATCCGTCATGGCTATAGAAGACATAATACAACCGGATCCGTTCATGACGGATGCAGGCGGTTGTATTATTGTAACGGAATCGTTTTTGCAGATCCATGACGGATCCGCAAAAAACGCTAATGTGAAAGTAGCCTAAGACGAAGTCAACAACATGTATTAAGAAAAAACTGATAGTCTTAATCAAAATATGTGAGGTTTTAGAGATTTCGGTTGATAAAGGACCAGTTCATCAAAGAGCTTGTCTATCTGAAAGCCTAACCCCATAATATACAGTACAAGCACAAAGATGAAGTCCCTCCTCCTCTTTCCTTGAAGGGCTTGTCTGGGATCAGCAAATGTATTTATCCTGTAGACAAAGTTACAACAAGGCCCTTACTAATGTACTGTATATGAAACATCGCTGACCTGTGCTCCCTTTCGCAATCCTGGCGCCTTTTCCTATAGTGTGCAATCACGACCACTGCTGCTGAATTGCAGGGTGGTCGTAACCATGGAAACTAACAGTCTATATTGCAATAGAAAAAATGAATCAAGCCAGCAAAGGAGGCAATATGGACAATCACAGTACATTAGTAACTTTCTCTACATGATAAATGTAATTTGCTGAACTGAAACAACCCCTTTAATACCTACCTTTAATTTTACGCAAAATTACTAAATATTAATTTCCCACTATTATAGCTCCAGCATATTCTGTGCAATGTTTAACAAAGCCTCACAGCAATATTTTTTTGCACATACAATGCTGGCTCAACCCCAATATTTTAGCAATGTCTTTTGTTTCCATACATGTTAAACCCATTCATTTTAGGACCTTGACCTGGACTTGTGACCTCCACTCTGACCCCTCAGTTCAGTTCATGCTTTCCTGAGTAAACAAGAGTCTCTCCTGTGTGGGTGACTTCCTGTGAACTACAACATTACATCATCACCTAGCAAATCCCTCCTGGAAGCTCACAGACCCTTCCCATCCCCCATTAAGCCCCTCCTTTTTTATCTGTATATCCCATATGCATGTTATGCTGCTGAAGATATTTCTGCCCTATCTAAGAGACAATGGGCACAGTGATATGGTAGGTGAGTCCATACATTGGTTAGCTGACAAGTTATAAACCTCTCCTGTCTGCACTATCTGCAGATAGCATTCCCAGCTTCACACTGCTCTCCCTGCCTTCTGCTTGCAAGAACTGACAGGGAGAAACCTATCACAAGCAGGAAGCAGGAAAAACAGGGAGAAGTTGCATGATGTAGGACATCACATAGAAGTACACTAAGACTCTGTAGTCAGTTAGTAGATAGAAGACAGTGGTTTTATGTCACTGATCTATCTCTGATGCCCTTAGTGTGATGAAACATCTCCCATTTGCCTCTGCAAAGCCACAGGCATAATGGGAAATGTAGGCTGCATTAGGGGAACCTTATATGAGGAGAAAAAGGAGTCAAGATGGCAGACAAACCACTTCAACCAAAAGTGTTATGCAGAAGGGGAACATAAGATCCTCTACATTACTCTTTAATACTGTAAAAGTCTATACCACACCACATAAGCAAAAAAGTTATAATAATAAAAATACCGGAGTGCTTCTTTAAATCCATCATTCACATCAGTCTGTGTCCACTATGGGATGCAAAACCAAAAATATATCCCAAATCTATAGGAAACCAATTCATCCAAAAGGACATTTTTGGAACCTGGGAGGTTTAGAGGCCTCCATAGCCATGAGAAGATCTCACAGATTCCCTGTAGATATAGCCTTGGACTCAAGGTAAAAATTGTTTTTAACCTCCTTAAAGAGAAAGCATCAGCTATACTTTTTTTTTATGAATTAGGGAAGAAACAGATACATAGACCATAGGAAGCAGTAGTCTGGAGCTGACTTACTGACTTCTTCGGGCATGCTCTGTAACCTGTGAAAAAGGTCATTGTGCAGGAAAAAGGTAAGCTGTGACCTGACATTTTAGTCCTGCCGGTGAAGATAATGAGATGACTGCTGCGAAGTGATCTCCACAAAAACAGAATTTGCCAGCCTATTATAAGGATTGTTTTAATCCGAGGTGTAACTAGTAATGACTGGGCCCCACAGCAAATTTTTGAACAGGGCCCCCCCAACCCAGCAACTACGGTACTTTGCACCCTCCTCCTCGCGTGTAACCCCCACTCCTGTGGCTAGTCAAGGTTGCACTCTCAGACGAGGCGCGGCGGCCGCTCCGTCCGTTACCTACAGTTTCATTGTATACAATGTCAGTTTATAATACTGTTGAGGTGGCCCTGACAACAAAATCTTTTAGTCCTCCTCCTGGGTGGGCCCCTTCTGAGCTTGGGCCCAAAGCAGCCGCTTCCTCTGCTTCCCCTATAGCTACGCCCCTGGTTTTAGTATAGATAATGGCATGGAACATTAGAAAAAAGACGTGATTGTAAACAATAGGTCGTTCTCTGGTGATACATTCCATTTACTCACATGGCCAATTTTTGTCTTAAAGGGCTATTCCATTATACTATACTTGACTCCTATTAAAAGGATGAGGTCCAAAGTAAAAATCCTCAATATATAGTCACTAAGGGGCACATTTATTAGGACCAGTATTTTAGACGCCGGTCTTAATAAGCCCTATATCTGGCGGTGGATCCACCAGAGTTATAATGAGGCGCCGGCCTCTACATGACTTTGGCATATCCATCGCCGCTTCTAAATGTAAGACAGCTTCTTAGCTTTCTTACATTTAGAACTTTTTCTATGCCTAAAACAGATGCAGAAAATGCTAAATGAGATGGGTCCGCTGGCCTGTCACCTCCCCCCCCCATGCCCACTTTTGTAGACCTGGTGTGAGCGGGGGTGAAGTCAAAGATTGCGGCGGAAAGGGCCTGGCCGATAATTCTTTTATTTTTTTAATAAGAGTCATATGGCTTAGAAAAAAATAATACTCACCTTGGCAATCTCCCCTTAGCTCCCATTATGGCGCTTTCTGGGTCTCTAACTTTTTAGCCAATCATTGCCCGTAGTGGAGACCCTCCGCAGCCAATTTTTGGGTTGAGAAGTCACATTTCGAGAACTAGGAAGCAGAGACCGGTAGCAAGAGGCATCAGAATGGGAGCATCAGGTGAATATTACTTTATATTGTTTTTTTTAAGTCATTTTTCTGACTTTTAAAGTTATACTCACCTTACTGTTATTTTTTTATTATTATTTTTTTAAAGGAAAATGAATCCTTTTTGACACTTCAAAAAAAAATGTAATACAAAAATACTGACTGGAAAACCCCTTTAATGATGGCTGTTGAAAAGTGCATAGGTGGTCATTAAGGGATTAAATGTGTTATTTTATCAATTACAAAGACTTTTTTTTTTTAAATTCTCAAACGCCGAGAGTACATTTTAGTTCAAACATGTCAAGAGCAGTCGAGTGTGGCCGTTATCAAAATGGCACTGAACAAGTCCAATTTACACAAGTTTTAGGATCCCATTCTCCTAATCCCGAGGTCTAAGTCAGCAGTGGGAATAAAAGCAAAAACAAACGAAAAAGCAAACACATTAGTGCTGGAGTTCATTCATTAGATATTTGGCCGGTTTCAGCGTCTGGCATGGCATTGACACTAATGTTTGGACAGGTTTTAAGTGCTGCTCAGCACTGTTTCCGCAGCAATTCTTTGGTCAAACAGGCTGAAAAAAGACTCCGTCTGTTTACACGAGCGACAGAGAATAATAATAATAATAATATATTGTTTTTTAAATTGCATCACATATTTGAAGTTCCCATCCTGCTGCTTTATAACAGTTGCACAGACAAAGCCAAAAAGTTTGGCAAATGTTTACATGAAAATCAGGCTTTAAGTCAAGGCCAGGCTGGGTATTCACAACAGCTGTGAGTGACTGATACTAGCCTGTACTCTTATCAGGTTACCACGGTCACAAAGGAGGCAAATCCTCCAAATTGGGCCAATCTGTAAAAAAATTGGAAAAAAACAAAACTGTTATATACTTACATAACTACAATTTTGTTCTGGTCCCTGTTCACCACTCAACCTCCAAGTTGGTCCTGTGTAGACATTTTGGGGAGAATGTATCATTCCCTGCACTCTTGAATTCTGGATTCAAAAAGTCTAAAGAAATGTTGAGATGTCTTAGGCTTATTTGCTCAAAATTTTTGGGACATTTTGGTCCTGAAACGCTTGCCTTGATAGGTCCTGTGCTGCCGGAGGAGGACTATAATTAATGATGAGGAGCAGGTCATAAATTACCTACCTCCGGGCGTCGAAAGAAAATCTACGGCATAGATTTCACTTTTTATTTACCCCAGGTTCTAGCACAAATAATGAATTAGCCGGGCCGATAACCTCACCCTTCTCAATGCCCTCACCATTCTACCTTTTGTATACTTGGCCAGGGTGGCTTAAAATGTAAATTGCAACTAGAAAAGTCACGAAAGCATTGAAAAGTCAAAATCCACAGACTCTTGTAAGCCAAAAAGAGGTGTAAGGGGAATGATAAATTCTCTACTTTGTGTTTTTACTCTAAATCAGTTTTAAAAAGTGGATGGGAAAGTGTCATGATTAGCCCGTCTAGCTGATTTAAGCCAGATTTACCAACTAACATTTTTCAAAAAGGTGAACAATTGTTTCACTATTACTCCAGTTACTTAAGAGGTGGCGTAGAAAGTGGAGTAAAAGCTCAACACTCAAATGTTAAACTGGCCATACACATTCAACAGCTGTAGACGAAACTATCCCTCCTGACGTCCTCCCGACTGAACCCATACACGTACACAAAAGTATCGGCAAAAATAGACACTTCACCTGTTCACCTGACGACAGATGGGTCGGGAGCTCCCCATACACATTAGACCGTTCTCGGTGTCTCGGTGGGTTTAGTTGACAATACATTTGGTGGCCTTTTAAGCTTACAGATAGACCAAAATTTTGAACCATTGTGAGACATGACAAAGACAAAACTGACTTCAAAACCTCCCCTCATGACAACCCCCCCCCCCCCCGCACCCTCCACTTTGTCCCTAGTGAGGGTCAATAGTTATCATGGTATCGAATCATGTAAGACGGGTATAGTGTTACTTTATCCACCAGTGATTGGTCAATGTAGTCACTTGACATCACAGGACTGGAGAAGAAAGTTTAATGATTTGCAAATTGCAATAAAAATAAAATCCCTATTTTTTTAGATTGGGTCCATGTGGCAGTTTTTAAGCTTAAAGGGGTTGTCCAAATTATATTTATTGATGACCTATCCTCAGGATAGGTCATCAATATCAGATTGGCGGGGGTCCGACACCCGGCACCCCCTCCGATCAGCTGTTTGAAGAGAAGGCGTGCGCGGTGTCAGCGCTGCCTCCTCTTCACTGTTTACCTTCTAGCCGTTGCATCTGCAGTGGTGAGCAGGTGTAATTACACCCAAGCCGTCCCATTCATTTCAATAGGAAGGCTTGGGTGTAATTGCACCTGCTCACCACTGCAGATCTGATCGGAGGGGGTGCCGGGTGTCGGACCCCCGCCGATCTGATATTGATGACCTATCCTGAGGATAAGTCATCAATAAATATAACTTGGACAACCCCTTTAAGGGGTCATCCCATGTAAAAAAAATAAAAAAAAACAGACACCATATATGCAGTACCCCAGTCCTTAAGGCCTTATGCACACGACCGTATGCAAAAAATGGATCGCAAAAAATACAGATGACGTCCGTGTGCATTCCGTATTTTGGGGAACGGAACAGCTGGCCCCTAATAGAACAGTCCTTTCCTTGTCCGTAATGCGGACAATAATAAAACATGAACATATTTGCAAAAAACAAAATGGCTGCACACCGTTATATATACAAACAATAGAGCTATGAAATGGGGGTCATACTAGATAAAAGTGGTACAATACCGACTATAAATGAGTAATGGAAGCTGTTAGCGCACATACATGTCGGGCCCATCTACCAGGCGTCTAGGTGGCTTCCGCAGATGGGTCCCTAACACTAAATATACTGCCTCACTTTGGACTTACTTAAGCCTACAATATTCAGGGCAGTGTAGGAACCAGCTACAAACATACTCTGCTCAGAAGTCCCAGGTAGATGGGCGTGTTCAGTCTAAAAGAGGCGCTACCCTCAATATATTTTTTGTAATTATGCTTGCTTCATGGATATGCACCTGTGATTCTGAAGGTTCTAGTCTAAATTTTCTTGCAATATATTGAGGGTAGCGCCTCTTTTAGACTGAAGACGCCCATCTACCTGGGACTTCTGAGCAGAGTACGTTTGTAGCTGGTTCCTACACTGCCCTGAATATTGTAGGCTTAAGTAAGTCCAAAGTGAGGCAGTATATTTAGTGATAGGGACCCATCTGCGGAAGCCACCTTGACGCCTGGTAGATGGGCCCGACACGTAAGTGCGCTAAGAGCTTCCATTACTCATTTATAGTCGGTATTGTACCATTTGTCTCTCCTTTTGATTCGTTCCTCTAACACCATCAATCTTAAGGCTCATGGTACTTCATTACACCCATCACTGTTCCTCCATTAAAGCCCCCATTCACTGCCAGCAAGCAGATGTGTGGCAAAGGTAGGAGACCTCCTCTGGCAGCTGAACTAATCTGTGCTTAACCCCTTATAGGCTGCTTTAGTGCCATTATCCCTCTTTTTAACTTCACTACATGTCTTTGAAGCAGAAAGGATCACCTAACCATCTGCCCATCACCTCACATGTCATATAGTGCCGTGCACTAACATAGCTGTGCTTTTCTTGATCGTACGCAGTATAGGCAGTAGTGTTGATCAAGCACCAAAGTGCTCGGGTGCTCGAGCCGAACACATCGGGATGCTCGGGAGCTCTACAGAGCACCCGAGCACAATGGACGTCAATGGGAGAACCCGAGCATTAAACCAAGCACCCCTTGCTCTGAAGAGGGGAGGGTCCTAGTTCATAGGAAAAGGTCAGAAATTGATGGAAACACCACTGAAATGGTTCAGGAACAGCATGGGGAGGATGTCTGGATGCATCTTGGACTCCCAGGTCGCTGCTGGGAACGATGTTGTCCGAATAGTGCGCCAAGTAAAAGGGCTGCCAAAAATTACAAGGAACCGTATACACCCTGTATACACCCTGTATATTACATAAAAGAGGGCCCTAATACACAGCCTTGAAAAATTATCTAAAGATCTAAAACATTATGAGTGAGGGCCTGCTGCCGCTTTGGTGACTCTAGATAACCTGGGCCCGATCGCACATCTCCGTGACGGGAAGGATCCATTCGGATGTCTGCCCTATCAACTTTTGATGTTATCTTCAGCGCGAACCACTTGTTACGGGGATTTGATTCCAGAGAGGGAGCCTGAGAAATAGCTACGGCTACCACTTCCAAGCAAGGCAGCATGCGCGCAAATTACCTATTAGGTATAATTAGGTGAGGGCCTATAGGTGAGCTGACCCTGTAATACATTGTAGGTGAGGGCCTTCTGGTGAGCTGACCCTTTAAAAAATTATATGCGAGGGCTTTATATGCGATGAATAAGCATGTGTTGATATGATGGAGAAGGAGGAGGAGAAAAGGAAGATTCAACCATATACCCTTGTTTGTGGTGGAAGGGGTGCATGGGAATACAGTGTATTCAGTACATTATAAACAACACATTTAGAGTGCCTTTATGTTCATCAGCTTTCCTCTGGTGGAGTAGAGAAGTCAGGGGCAATCCAGGCCTTGTTCATTTTGATAAGAGTCAACCTGTCAGCATTTTCAGTTGACAGTCGGATGCGCTTATCAGTTATTCTGCCCCCAGCAGCACTAAATACCCGCTCAGACAAAACACTGGCGGCAGGGCAGGCCAGCACCTCCAAGGCGTAGAGCCCCAGTTTGTGCCACGTGTCCAGCTTGGACACCCAGTAGTTGCAAGGCACTGAGGGATCATTGAGGATGCTGACACGGTCTGCTATGTACTGCTTCACCATCTTCCAAAATGTTTCCCTCCTTGTGACACTTGTGGCATCAGGGTCAGGGTGCTGGCCGGGTGTCATGAAACTGTCCCAGGTCTTGGAGAGTGTTGCCCTGCCTCTGTTGGAACGGCTGTGTGCTCCCCTTATCTCCCCTCCTCAGTTGCCCAAGGAACTACGTATTCTGCAGCCAGCGTTGTCAGTAATCGGTGTTGTCTAAAATGCGTATAACACGCAGGTCGCTGGAAAGGCAGCATAACATAAAGTCAGCCATGTGTGCCAGAGTACCAACAGGCAAGACTTCGCTGTCATTATCAGGAGGATGACTCTCAATCTCCTCATCCTCTTCCTCCTCTTCTGCCCACCAACGCAGAACAGATGGAATTAAACTTCCATGGGTACTACCCTCTGTAGCGGAGGCAACCGTCTCCTGCTCCTCCTCTTCATTGTCCAATTCGCGCTGAGAAGACGAACTAAGTGTGGTCTGGCTATCACCCTGTGTCATGTCTTCCCCCATTTCCACCTCTTCCATATGCAAAAAGTCTTCCTTAATTGTTAGCAGTGAGCGTTTGAGTAGACACAGAAGTAGGATGGTTACGCTGACAATAGCGTTATCGCCGCTCACCATCTGTGGAACATTAAGTTCCAGCACGTGCTTACATCACACAACAGTCGGTGAGCTGGCAATTTCAAGCGCTATTGCAGTGTTGACAGACCGGCTGAAGCTGTGGATGACTTGCGGAAATGTGCACACACACGGCACACCTTCACCAGTAGCTCAGGCAAATTGGGGTAGGTTTTGAGAAACCGCTGAACCATTAAGTCTAAGATGTGGGCTAGGCATGGGATGTGTGTGAGCTTGCCGAGCTCCAAAGCCGCAACCAAAGTTATGGCCATTATCAGACACAACCATGCCTGGTTGTAGGTTGAGTGGCGAAAGCCACAGCTCAGTCTGGTCCTTTATACTGTGCCACAGCTCTGCGGCGGTGTGCTGTTTGTCCGCTAAGCATATCAGCTTCAGCACGGCCTGTTGCTAGAGTTGAGCGAACACCTGGATGTTCGGGTTCGAGAAGTTCGGCCGAACATCCCGGAAATGTTCGGGTTCGGGATCCGAACCCGATCCGAACTTCGTCCCGAACCCGAACCCCATTGAAGTCAATGGGGACCCGAACTTTTCGGCACTAAAAAGGCTGTAAAACAGCCCAGGAAAGAGCTAGAGGGCTGCAAAAGGCAGCAACATGTAGGTAAATCCCCTGCAAACAAATGTGGATAGGGAAATGAATTAAAATAAAAATTAAATAAATAAAAATTAACCAAAATCAATTGGAGAGAGGTTCCATAGCAGAGAATCTGGCTTCCCGTCACCCACCACTGGAACAGTCCATTCTCAGATATTTAGGCCCCGGCACCCAGGCAGAGGAGAGAGGTCCCGTAACAGAGAATCTGTCTTCATGTCAGCAGAGAATTAGTCTGCATGTCATAGCAGAGAATGAGGCTTCACGTCAGCCACCACTGCAACAGTCCATTGGCATATATTTAGGCCCAGCACCCAGGCAGAGGAGGGAGGTCCCGTAACAGAGAATCTGTCTTCATGTCAGCAGAGAATTAGTCTGCATGTCATAGCAGAGAATGAGGCTTCACGTCAGCCACCACTGCAACAGTCCATTGGCATATATTTAGGCCCAGCACACACACAGGCAGAGGAGAGAGGTCCCGTAACAGAGAATCTGGCTTCATGTCAGCAGAGAATCAGTCTGCATGTCATAGCAGAGAATGAGGCTTCACGTCAGCCACCACTGCAACAGTCCATTGGCATATATTTAGGCCCAGCACACACACAGGCAGAGGAGAGAGGTCCCGTAACAGAGAATCTGGCTTCATGTCAGCAGAGAATCAGTCTGCATGTCATAGCAGAGAATGAGGCTTCACGTCAGCCACCACTGCAACAGTCCATTGGCATATATTTAGGCCCAGCACCCAGGCAGAGGAGGGAGGTCCCGTAACAGAGAATCTGTCTTCATGTCAGCAGAGAATTAGTCTGCATGTCATAGCAGAGAATGAGGCTTCACGTCAGCCACCACTGCAACAGTCCATTGGCATATATTTAGGCCCAGCACACACACAGGCAGAGGAGAGAGGTCCCGTAACAGAGAATCTGGCTTCATGTCAGCAGAGAATCAGTCTGCATGTCATAGCAGAGAATGAGGCTTCACGTCAGCCACCACTGCAACAGTCCATTGGCATATATTTAGGCCCAGCACACACACAGGCAGAGGAGAGAGGTCCCGTAACAGAGAATCTGGCTTCATGTCAGCAGAGAATCAGTCTGCATGTCATAGCAGAGAATGAGGCTTCACGTCAGCCACCACTGCAACAGTCCATTGGCATATATTTAGGCCCAGCACCCAGGCAGAGGAGGGAGGTCCCGTAACAGAGAATCTGTCTTCATGTCAGCAGAGAATTAGTCTGCATGTCATAGCAGAGAATGAGGCTTCACGTCAGCCACCACTGCAACAGTCCATTGGCATATATTTAGGCCCAGCACCCAGGCAGAGGAGGGAGGTCCCGTAACAGAGAATCTGTCTTCATGTCAGCAGAGAATTAGTCTGCATGTCATAGCAGAGAATGAGGCTTCACGTCAGCCACCACTGGAACAGTCCATTCTCAGATATTTAGGCCCCGGCACCCAGGCAGAGGAGAGAGGTCCCGTAACAGAGAATCTGTCTTCATGTCAGCAGAGAATTAGTCTGCATGTCATAGCAGAGAATGAGGCTTCACGTCAGCCACCACTGCAACAGTCCATTGGCATATATTTAGGCCCAGCACCCAGGCAGAGGAGAGAGGTCCCGTAACAGACAATCTGGCTTCATGTCAGCAGAGAATCAGTCTGCATGTCATAGCAGAGAATCAGGCTTCACGTCACCCACCACTGCAACAGTCCATTGTCATAAATTTAGGCCCAGCACTAGTGTTGAGCGGCATGTCCCATATTCGAATTCGCGAAATTTTGTGAATATTCGAAAGAATATTCGTAAAATATTCGCGATTATTCAAATTCGTTATTATTTCGCATATGCGATAATTCGAATTATCGCATAATACATATGCTATGCAAAATTCACATGTGCGCTAATGAAATCGCCTTACGAAGATTCGCAACTCAATTCAATCACTAATGTATGAATGCAATGCCCTTTGCCTCTGTTCTGGGACAAGTGTAGATATTCGCATGTGCGCTAATAAAATCGCCTTACGAAGATTCGCACCTCAATCACTTTCTAGGGAATGTGAGACTTTTGGGAATCAATCGAGATACAGTGGGGGGTGATGACAGTAGTTGACAGAGTACAGATCAATGTAATCTGTAAGGTGGAAAGTAAAATAAAAAATACGAATATTCGTAAATCGAATTTTACGAAGTTCTACGTATTCGCGAATATGGTGCTATACTATATGAATGCACAGGCCTTTGCCTCTCTGTTCTGGGGACAAGTGTAGATATTTGCATTTGCGTTAATAAAATCGCCTTACGAAGATTCGCAGCTCAATTCAATCACTAATGTATGAATGCAAAGCCCTTTGCCTCTGTTCTGGGACAAGTGTAGATATTCGCATGTGCGCTAATAAAATCGCCTTACGAAGATTCGCAACTCAATTCACTAATGTATGAATGCAAAGCCCTTTGCCTCTGTTCTGGGACGTGCCGATATTCGCATGTGCGCTAATAAAATCGCCTTACGAAGATTCGCAGCTCAATTCAATCACTAATGTATGAATGCAAAGCCCTTTGCCTCTGTTCTGGGACAAGTGTAGATATTCGCATGTGCGCTAATAAAATCGCCTTACGAAGATTCGCAACTCAATTCACTAATGTATGAATGCAAAGCCCTTTGCCTCTGTTCTGGGACGTGCCGATATTCGCATGTGCGCTAATAAAATCGCCTTACGAAGATTCGCGCCTCAATCACTTTCTAGGCAATGTGAGTAAGATCTGAGCTGTTGGACCTTTGGGAAACAATCAATTATATGTGTACTGTAATTTTGTGGGGGGGGGGGGGGGAAACAAAAAACGAATATTCGTTTTTACGAATATATAGCACTATATTCGAAATATTCGCGAAATCGCGAAGTTGCGATATTCGCGAAAAAAATTTGCTTTTCGAATATTCGCGCTCAACACTACCCAGCACCCAGGCAGAGGAGAGAGGTCCCGTAACAGAGAATCTGGCTTCATGTCAGCAGAGAATCAGTCTTCATATCATAGCAGAGAATCAGGCTTCACGTCACCCACCACTGTAAGAGTCAATTTTCATAAATTTAGGCCCAGAACCCAGGCAGAGGAGAAAGGTCCCGTAACAGACAATCTGGCTTCATGTCAGCAGAGAATCAGTCTTCATATCATAGCAGAGAATCAGGCTTCACGTCACCCACCACTGCAACAGTCAATTGTCATAAATTTAGGCCCAGCACCCAGGCAGAGGAGAGAGCTCCCGTAACAGAGGATCTGGCTTCATGTCAGCAGAGAATCAGTCTGCATGTCATAGCAGAGAATGAGGCTTCACGTCACCCACCACTGCAACAGTCCATTGGCATATATTTAGGCCTAGCACACAGGCAGAGCAGAGAGGTCCCGTAACAGACAATCTGGCTTCATGTCAGCAGAGAATCAGTCTGCATGTCATAGCAGAGAATGAGGCTTCACGTCACCCACCACTGCAACAGTCCATTGGCATATATTTAGGCCTAGCACACAGGCAGAGCAGAGAGGTCCCGTAACAGACAATCTGGCTTCATGTCAGCAGAGAATCAGTCTGCATGTCATAGCAGAGAATGAGGCTTCACGTCACCCACCACTGCAACAGTCCATTGGCATATATTTAGGCCTAGCACACAGGCAGAGCAGAGAGGTCCCGTAACAGACAATCTGGCTTCATGTCAGCAGAGAATCAGTCTGCATGTCATAGCAGAGAATGAGGCTTCACGTCACCCACCACTGCAACAGTCCATTGGCATATATTTAGGCCTAGCACACAGGCAGAGCAGAGAGGTCCCGTAACAGACAATCTGGCTTCATGACAGCAGAGAATTAGTCTGCATGTCATAGCAGAGAATGAGGCTTCACGTCAGCCACCACTGCAACAGTCCATTGGCATATATTTAGGCCCAGCACCCAGGCAGAGGAGAGAGGTCCCGTAACAGACAATCTGGCTTCATGTCAGCAGAGAATTAGTCTGCATGTCATAGCAGAGAATCAGGCTTCACGTCAGCCACCACTGCAACAGTCCATTGTCATAAATTTAGGCCCAGCACCCAGGCAGAGGAGAGAGGTCCCGTAACAGACAATCTGGCTTCATGTCAGCAGAGAATTAGTCTGCATGTCATAGCAGAGAATGAGGCTTCACGTCAGCCACCACTGCAACAGTCCATTGGCATATATTTAGGCCTAGCACACAGGCAGAGCAGAGAGGTCCCGTAACAGACAATCTGGCTTCATGACAGCAGAGAATCAGTCTGCATGTCATAGCAGAGAATCAGGCTTCACGTCAGCCACCACTGCAACAGTCCATTGTCATAAATTTAGGCCCAGAACCCAGGCAGAGGAGAAAGGTCCCGTAACAGACAATCTGGCTTCATGTCAGCAGAGAATCAGTCTTCATATCATAGCAGAGAATCAGGCTTCACGTCACCCACCACTGCAACAGTCAATTTTCATAAATTTAGGCCCAGAACCCAGGCAGAGGAGAAAGGTCCCGTAACAGACAATCTGGCTTCATGTCAGCAGAGAATCAGTCTTCATATCATAGCAGAGAATCAGGCTTCACGTCACCCACCACTGCAACAGTCAATTGTCATAAATTTAGGCCCAGCACCCAGGCAGAGGAGAGAGCTCCCGTAACAGAGGATCTGGCTTCATGTCAGCAGAGAATCAGTCTGCATGTCATAGCAGAGAATGAGGCTTCACGTCACCCACCACTGCAACAGTCCATTGGCATATATTTAGGCCTAGCACACAGGCAGAGGAGAGGTTCATTCAACTTTGGGTAGCCTCGCAATATAATGGTAAAATGAAAATAAAAATAGGATTGAATGAGGAAGTGCCCTGGAGTCCAATAATATATGGTTATGGGGAGGTAGTTAATGTCTAATCTGGACAAGGGACGGACAGGTCCTGTGGGATCCATGCCTGGTTCATTTTTATGAACGTCAGCTTGTCCACATTGGCTGTAGACAGGCGGCTGCGTTTGTCTGTAATGACGCCCCCTGCCGTGCTGAATACACGTTCAGACAAAACGCTGGCTGCCGGGCAGGCCAGCACCTCCAAGGCATAAAAGGCTAGCTCTGGCCACGTGGACAATTTAGAGACCCAGAAGTTGAATGGGGCCGAACCATCAGTCAGTACGTGGAGGGGTGTGCACACGTACTGTTCCACCATGTTAGTGAAATGTTGCCTCCTGCTAACACGTTGCGTATCAGGTGGTGGTGCAGTTAGCTGTGGCGTGTTGACAAAAGTTTTCCACATCTCTGCCATGCTAACCCTGCCCTCAGAGGAGCTGGCCGTGACACAGCTGCCTTGGCGACCTCTTGCTCCTCCTCTGCCTTGGCCTTGGGCTTCCACTTGTTCCCCTGTGACATTTGGGAATGCTCTCAGTAGCGTGTCTACCAACGTGCGCTTGTACTCGCGCATCTTCCTATCACGCTCCAGTGCAGGAAGTAAGGTGGGCACATTGTCTTTGTAGCGTGGATCCAGCAGGGTGGCAACCCAGTAGTCCGCACAGGTTAAAATGTGGGCAACTCTGCTGTCGTTGCGCAGGCACTGCAGCATGTAGTCGCTCATGTGTGCCAGGCTGCCCAGGGATAAGGACAAGCTGTCCTCTGTGGGAGGCGTATCGTCATCGTCCTGCCTTTCCCCCCAGCCACGCACCAGTGATGGACCCGAGCTGCGTTGGGTGCCACCCCGCTGTGACCATGCTTCATCCTCATCCTCCTCCACCTCCTCCTCATCCTCGTCCTCCTCGTCCTCCAGTAGTGGGCCCTGGCTGGCCACATTTGTACCTGGCCTCTGCTGTTGCCAAAAACCTCCCTCTGAGTCACTTCGAAGAGACTGGCCTGAAAGTGCTAAAAATGACCCCTCTTCCTCCTCCTCCTCCTCCTCCTCCTGGGCCACCTCCTCTTCCATCATCGCCCTAAGTGTTTTCTCAAGGAGACATAGAAGTGGTATTGTAACGCTGATAACGGTGTCATCGCCACTGGCCATGTTGGTGGAGTACTCGAAACAGCGCAACAGGGCACACAGGTCTCGCATGGAGGCCCAGTCATTGGTGGTGAAGTGGTGCTGTTCTGTAGTGCGACTGACCCGTGCGTGCTGCAGCTGAAACTCCACTATGGCCTGCTGCTGCTCGCACAGTCTGTCCAGCATGTGCAAGGTGGAGTTCCACCTGGTGGGCACGTCGCATATGAGGCGGTGAGCGGGAAGGCCGAAGTTACGCTGTAGCGCAGACAGGCGAGCAGCAGCAGGATGTGAACGCCGGAAGCGCGAACAGACGGCCCGCACTTTATGCAGCAGCTCTGACATGTCGGGGTAGTTGTGAATGAACTTCTGCACCACCAAATTCAGCACATGCGCCAAGCAAGGGATGTGCGTCAAATTGGCTAGTCCCAGAGCTGCAACGAGATTTCGCCCATTATCACACACCACCAGGCCGGGCTTGAGGCTCACCGGCAGCAACCACTCGTCGGTCTGTTGTTCTATACCCCGCCACAACTCCTGTGCGGTGTGGGGCCTGTCCCCCAAACATATGAGTTTCAGAATGGCCTGCTGACGTTTACCCCGGGCTGTGCTGAAGTTGGTGGTGAAGGTGTGTGGCTGACTGGATGAGCAGGTGGAAGAAGAGGAGGAGGAAGCCGAGAAGGAGGAGGTGGCAACAGGAGGCAAAGAATGTTGCCCTGCGATCCTTGGCGGCGGAAGGACGTGCGCCAAACAGCTCTCCGCCTGGGGCCCAGCTGCCACTACATTTACCCAGTGTGCAGTTAGGGAGATATAGCGTCCCTGGCCGTGCTTACTGGTCCACGTATCTGTGGTTAGGTGGACCTTGCTACAGATGGCGTTGCGCAGTGCACACTTGATTTTATCGGATACTTGGTTGTGCAGGGAAGGCACGGCTCTCTTGGAGAAGTAGTGCCGGCTGGGAACAACATACTGTGGGACAGCAAGCGACATGAGCTGTTTGAAGCTGTCTGTGTCCACCAGCCTAAATGACAGCATTTCATAGGCCAGTAGTTTAGAAATGCTGGCATTCAGGGCCAGGGATCGAGGGTGGCTAGGTGGGAATTTACGCTTCTATCAAATGTTTGTGAGATGGAGAGCTGAACGCTGGCGTGTGACATGGTTGAGACGCTTGGTGACGGAGGTGGTGGTGGTGGTGTTGGTGGTACATCCCCTGTTTGCTGGGCGGCAGGTGCCAACGTTCCTCCAGAGGCGGAGGAAGAGGCCGAGGCGGCAGCAGCAGAATAGGCCGAGGCGGCAGCAGCAGAAGAGGTAGCAGGGGGAGCCTGAGTGACTTCCTTGGTTTTAAGGTGTTTACTCCACTGCAGTTCATGCTTTGCATGCAGGTGCCTGGTCATGCAGGTTGTGCTCAGGTTCAGAACGTTAATGCCTCGCTTCAGGCTCTGATGGCACAGCGTGCAAACCACTCGGGTCTTGTCGTCAGCACATTGTTTGAAGAAGTGCCATGCCAGGGAACTCCTTGAAGCTGCCTTTGGGGTGCTCGGTCCCAGATGGCGGCGGTCAGTAGCAGGCGGAGTCTCTTGGCGGCGGGTGTTCTGCTTTTGCCCACTGCTCCCTCTTTTGCTACGCTGTTGGCTCGGTCTCACCACTGCCTCTTCCTCCGAACTGTGAAAGTCAGTGGCACGACCTTCATTCCATGTGGGGTCTAGGACCTCATCGTCCCCTGCATCGTCTTCCACCCAGTCTTGATCCCTGACCTCCTGTTCAGTCTGCACACTGCAGAAAGACGCAGCAGTTGGCACCTGTGTTTCGTCATCATCAGAGACATGCTGAGGTGGTATTCCCATGTCCTCATCATCAGGAAACATAAGTGGTTGTGCGTCAGTGCATTCTATGTCTTTCACCGCTGGGGAAGGGCTAGGTGGATGCCCTTGGGAAACCCTGCCAGCGGAGTCTTCAAACAGCATAAGAGACTGCTGCATAACTTGAGGCTGAGACAGTTTCCCTGGTATGCATGGGGGTGATGTGACAGACTGATGGGGTTGGTTTTCAGGCGCCATCTGTGCGCTTTCTGCAGAAGACTGGGTGGGAGATAATGTGAACGTGCTGGATCCACTGTCGGCCACCCAATTGACTAATGCCTGTACCTGCTCAGGCCTTACCATCCTTAGAACGGCATTGGGCCCCACCATATATCGCTGTAAATTCTGGCGGCTACTGGGACCTGAGGTAGTTGGTACACTAGGACGAGTGGATGTGGCAGAACGGCCACGTCCTCTCCCAGCACCAGAGGGTCCACTAACACCACCACGACCATGTCCACGTCCGCGTCCCTTACTAGATGTTTTTCTCATTGTTATGGTTCACCACAACAACAAATATATTATTTGGCCCAATGTATTGTATTCAAATTCAGCGGGATATAAATTTGAGGCCTAGTATTTAGGCGCTGGGTGACCGGTATGGATTTAGTGACAGAATTAGACTTGGAAATGCACAGAAGCGTGTGTGTGTGAAGTTATTCTGAATGACCCAATGTGCACCTTGAATATTATATACCCTTTTAGGGATAGATTTCAAATAGCTCTGATATAGCAGAAACCACTAAATTATGAAATTGCTAAATTGGGAATTGTACTTCAACCCAGAACAAAAAATGTGCTTTGACGGACACTAAATATCTTGCCCAGCAACAACAGTACAGCGGTGGGTAACGAGAGATTTAGAGGGAATTAAATTTGAGGCCTAGTATTTAGGCGCTGGGTCACCGGTATGGATTTAGTGACAGAATTAGACTTGGAAATACACAGTAGCGGGTGTGTGTGAAGTTATTCTGAATGACCCTATGTGCACCTTCAATATTATATACCCTTTTAGGGATAGATTTCAAATAGCTCTGATATAGCAGAAACCACTAAATTATGAAATTGCTAAATTGGGAATTGTACTTCAACCCAGAACAAAAAATGTGCTTTGACGGACACTAAATATCTTGCCCAGCAACAACAGTACAGCGGTGGGTAACGAGAGATTTAGAGGGAATTAAATTTGAGGCCTAGTATTTAGGCGCTGGGTCACCGGTATGGATTTAGTGACAGAATTAGACTTGGAAATACACAGTAGCGGGTGTGTGTGAAGTTACTCTGAATGACCCTATGTGCACCTTCAATATTATATACCCTTTTTGGGATAGATTTCAAAGAGCTCTGATATAGCAGGAACCACTAAATTATGAAATTGCTAAATTGGGAATTGTATTTCAACCCAGAACAAGAAATGTGCTTGAACGGACACTAAATAACTCGCCCAGCTACAGCACTAGGGACAGATTTAGCTGGATATAAATTTGAGGCCTAGTATTTAGGCGCTGGGTGACAGGTATGGGTTTAGTGACAGAATTAGACTTGGAAATACACAGTAGCGGGTGTGTGTGAAGTTATTCTGAATGACCCTATGTGCACCTTCAATATTATATACCCTTTTAGGGATAGATTTCAAATAGCTCTGATATAGCAGAAACCACTAAATTATGAAATTGCTAAATTGGGAATTGTACTTCAACCCAGAACAAAAAATGTGCTTTGACGGACACTAAATATCTTGCCCAGCAACAACAGTACAGCGGTGGGTAACGAGAGATTTAGAGGGAATTAAATTTGAGGCCTAGTATTTAGGCGCTGGGTCACCGGTATGGATTTAGTGACAGAATTAGACTTGGAAATACACAGTAGCGGGTGTGTGTGAAGTTATTCTGAATGACCCTATGTGCACCTTCAATATTATATACCCTTTTTGGGATAGATTTCAAATAGCTCTGATATAGCAGGAACCACTAAATTATGAAATTGCTAAATTGGGAATTGTACTTCAACCCAGAACAAAAAATGTGCTTTGACGGGCACTAAATAACTTTCCCAGCTACAACAGGACAACGGTAACGAGAGATTTAGAGGGATTTAAATTTGAGGCCTAGTATTTAGGCGCTGGGTGACAGGTATGGGTTTAGTGACAGAATTAGACTTGGAAATACACAGTAGCGGGTGTGTGTGAAGTTATTCTGAATGACCCTATGTGCACCTTCAATATTATATACCCTTTTTGGGATAGATTTCAAATAGCTCTGATATAGCAGAAACCACTAAATTATGAAATTGCTAAATTGGGAATTGTACTTCAACCCAGAACAAAAAATGTGCTTTGACGGACACTAAATATCTTGCCCAGCAACAACAGTACAGCGGTGGGTAACGAGAGATTTAGAGGGAATTAAATTTGAGGCCTAGTATTTAGGCGCTGGGTCACCGGTATGGATTTAGTGACAGAATTAGACTTGGAAATACACAGTAGCGGGTGTGTGTGAAGTTACTCTGAATGACCCTATGTGCACCTTCAATATTATATACCCTTTTTGGGATAGATTTCAAAGAGCTCTGATATAGCAGGAACCACTAAATTATGAAATTGCTAAATTGGGAATTGTATTTCAACCCAGAACAAGAAATGTGCTTGAACGGACACTAAATAACTCGCCCAGCTACAGCACTAGGGACAGATTTAGCTGGATATAAATTTGAGGCCTAGTATTTAGGCGCTGGGTGACAGGTATGGGTTTAGTGACAGAATTAGACTTGGAAATACACAGTAGCGGGTGTGTGTGAAGTTATTCTGAATGACCCTATGTGCACCTTCAATATTATATACCCTTTTAGGGATAGATTTCAAATAGCTCTGATATAGCAGAAACCACTAAATTATGAAATTGCTAAATTGGGAATTGTACTTCAACCCAGAACAAAAAATGTGCTTTGACGGACACTAAATATCTTGCCCAGCAACAACAGTACAGCGGTGGGTAACGAGAGATTTAGAGGGAATTAAATTTGAGGCCTAGTATTTAGGCGCTGGGTCACCGGTATGGATTTAGTGACAGAATTAGACTTGGAAATACACAGTAGCGGGTGTGTGTGAAGTTATTCTGAATGACCCTATGTGCACCTTCAATATTATATACCCTTTTTGGGATAGATTTCAAATAGCTCTGATATAGCAGGAACCACTAAATTATGAAATTGCTAAATTGGGAATTGTACTTCAACCCAGAACAAAAAATGTGCTTTGACGGGCACTAAATAACTTTCCCAGCTACAACAGGACAACGGTAACGAGAGATTTAGAGGGATTTAAATTTGAGGCCTAGTATTTAGGCGCTGGGTGACAGGTATGGGTTTAGTGACAGAATTAGACTTGGAAATACACAGTAGCGGGTGTGTGTGAAGTTATTCTGAATGACCCTATGTGCACCTTCAATATTATATACCCTTTTTGGGATAGATTTCAAATAGCTCTGATATAGCAGAAACCACTAAATTATGAAATTGCTAAATTGGGAATTGTACTTCAACCCAGAACAAAAAATGTGCTTTGACGGACACTAAATATCTTGCCCAGCAACAACAGTACAGCGGTGGGTAACGAGAGATTTAGAGGGAATTAAATTTGAGGCCTAGTATTTAGGCGCTGGGTCACCGGTATGGATTTAGTGACAGAATTAGACTTGGAAATACACAGTAGCGGGTGTGTGTGAAGTTACTCTGAATGACCCTATGTGCACCTTCAATATTATATACCCTTTTTGGGATAGATTTCAAAGAGCTCTGATATAGCAGGAACCACTAAATTATGAAATTGCTAAATTGGGAATTGTATTTCAACCCAGAACAAGAAATGTGCTTGAACGGACACTAAATAACTCGCCCAGCTACAGCACTAGGGACAGATTTAGCTGGATATAAATTTGAGGCCTAGTATTTAGGCGCTGGGTGACCGGTATGGATTTAGTGACAGAATTAGACTGGGATATGGCCAAAAAATGAACAGACTATTGCTGGTTAAATGCACTTGGTGTGACAGCTTCACCCTGATGTAGGCTTTAGCCAAAAAACAACCACACCATTGAGGGTTAAATGCACTTGGTCGCAGCTTGTGCTGGCGCACCACAAGACACAAAATGGCCGCCGATCACCCCAGAAAAATGAGACTGACAAACGGTCTGTGCAGCCTAAAAACAGTGAGCAATTGAGGATCAGCAGCTCAATGATCCACAGCTGCAGATCGATCAGTTAATCAAGTCCTTTGGAGGAGTTAATCTGCCTAATCTCGCCCTACTGTCGCAGCCGCAACCTCTCCCTACGCTAATCAGAGCAGAGTGACGGGCGGCGCTATGTGACTCCAGCTTAAATAGAGGCTGGGTCACATGGTGCTCTGGCCAATCACAGCCATGCCAATAGTAGGCATGGCTGTGATGGCCTCTTGGGGCAAGTAGTATGACGCTTGTTGATTGGCTGCTTTGCAGCCTTTCAAAAAGCGCCAAGAAAGCGTCACAAAAGCGCGAAGAAAGCGACGAACACCGAACCCGAACCCGGACTTTTACGAAAATGTCCGGGTTCGGGTCCGTGTCACGGACACCCCAAAATTCGGTACGAACCCGAACTATACAGTTCGGGTTCGCTCATCCCTACCTGTTGCTGCTTCCCCACTGCAGTGCTTCACTGCTTCCAGCTACCGACTGATGACTAACTGGTGCTGCACGTGGATAATTCGGAGGTGGAAGTGGAGGAGGAGAAGCGGGGGTTGGAGACACTTACAAATGTGCTGGTGGAAACCTTGATCGATGTAGGGCCCGCAATCCGTCGGTAGCACCTGTACCATGCCAGGGTACGATTCGCTCCCGGCCCCCACAACATTCACCCTGTGTGCCGTCAGGGAAATGTAGTGTCCTTGGCCGAATGCACTTGTCCGTGTGTCCATGGTTAAGTGGACCTTCCCAGTAACTGCGTTGGTCAGGGCACGTGTGATGTTACGGGACACATGCTGGTGTAAGGCGGGGATGGCACACCTTTAAAAATAGTGGCGGCTGGGGACTGCGTGATGCGGGACGGCCGCCAACATCAGGCTGCGAAAAGCCTCAGTGTCCACAAGCCTAAATGGCAACATTTCCAGGGCCAGCAATTTGGAAAGCTGCGCATTTAGTGCTATGGCCTGTGGGTGGGTATTTGCGCTTGCGTTCAAATCCCTGGGGTAAGGACATTTGGACGCTGTGCTGGGACACGGAAGTAGTCGCTGATGGTGCTTGCGAAGGTCCAGGTGCAGGGCGGGAGGCGAGAGGATTGTCCAGCACATAACACCGACGAAGAGGAGGCAGTGTTGTGAACCGCAGACAGATTGTGGACCCAGGCGTTCGGCCCACCTATTACGGTGCTTTGGTGCCATGTGGCGGATCATGCTGGTGGTGGTGAGGTTGCTAGTGTTCACGCCCCTGCTCATTTTGGTGTGGCACAGGTTGCAAATGACAATTATTTTATTGTCCACAATTTCATCAAAAAAGCGCCAGACTGCGGAACACCTACCCCTTGGCAAGGGAGATTGCCATAAGTGGGTGCTCCGGGGAACAGTTGCTGGCCTGTTTGGTGTGGCCCACCTACTCCCTTTTGCCACCCCACTGCCTCTTTGGAAGAGATAACTGTCAGTTGGGCGGTTGTTCGCCCAACAGCAAATGAAGGTATGTGTCCATCTTAAGACTACAAAGGCTCATGTACATGGCAATATTACAGCTCTGCACAAGGCCAGGGTTGTGTGCAGCCAAAACACGATATTAGGGGTGAGCAAATCGAAGTCCACAAAGTGCACTTCGAACCAAATTTCAGGATAAGGGTCCATTCACACGTCCGTTTTTTCTTTCCTGATCTGTTCCGTTTTTTGCAGAACAGATCGGGACCAGATCTGGACCCATTCATTTTTAATGGGTCCTGAAAAAAAAAAAAAAAAAAAAATCGGACAGCACAATGTGTGCTGTCCGTTTCCGTTGTTCCGTATGTCCGAAAAAATATAAAACATGTCCTATTCTTTTCCGCAAAAATCGGATCCCGGTACAATACAAAGTCAATGGATCCGCAAAAAACGGAAGACATTCGTATGTCATTACGTATGTCATCTGTTTTATGCGGATTCCGTTCCTGGAAATTAAATCCTGCAAACAGAAACTTTTTTTTTTTTTAAGAAATCCAAACAACTTTATTTGCTTATTGAAATTTATACATGTTTTCCGTTTTTTGCGGATCCGCAAAAAACGGATGACATACGGAAACATTTTCAGGAACAACGGATCCGCAAAAAACTGACCGAAATTCGGGATATAGAAAAATACTGACGTGTGAATGTAGCCTAAAAATGTGATTCGCCGCAAAACCAAATTTCCTCGTGTTTCGCAGTAGCATATCGATTTAACCTGAAATAGTGTAAATAAACCCTAAAAAATAATACTTACCTGCTCCATTTGCTTGAAGATCTCGACCGAAATCCTGTTCGTGATTACGTCATCTCGGGTCGCTTGAGATTTCATGCAAGATCTTCAAACAAGAAGGCGGCGGGATCAGGTATTTATTTATTCTTAAATTTTACACTCTTTTATTTATATCAGATGCCGCGATCATGTGTGAACGCGGCATCTGTGGGGTACAATGACGGGGGTTGGCGCTCCCTCTTTGCACCCCCCTCTTACAAAGAAATGTGTTTCGTCACAAAGATGATTTTTTATTTTTTATTTTTGGCGAAGCAGCCGATTTGAATTTTTAAATACTTTGCTCGTCTCTACACGATATCATAGAAGCCAAAGGGGCCATAGTTTATCACTGTATGCAGCTGTGTCATGAAGAGGCAGATAATATGGAATCCCAAAAGGTGATGAGAGCAGCTGCTCCTCTCTCTGGACTGCTGCGCATGCTCACTACACTCAACCATAGAATACAATGGTAAATCACCAGAATTACCAATCAAAGAACGGGCAGCCAGGCTTTGGTTGACTTGAGACTCTGTATTACCTCTGTCGTTTATTTTTTTTTAGAGAAAGTCACCTATGGATAATTTGTATCATTTTGCCAATTTGTAAAAATGACAAGTCCTATTTACGGAATCCAAACTCGAGCTGTTATTTATTAATCTGCTCCAGAAAACTGGTCGATAACTTCTCTTTTTGGAGCCAAATCAGATACTGGTTGTTGTGTTGTCCCTTCTTTGATCAGGAGACAGGATCAGTCCATGTGTCCTGTTCCCACACACAAGATCAGCTGTTCTACAATAAGCAGAGCGTCAGCGTCCTTAATGGAAAGTCGAGACGGAAGATTTCACACTTCACCGTCGGCTGCTCATTAATGACATTGTTTCGTAAAATAAACAAATCCTGGGATTTCCCTGAAGTTTCATCGAGCTGAATACAGTGTAACTAAGTCTCCAAGTTCTACCGTCCATAAAAAAACCAGAGAACCAAAGAAATCTGAGATTCAGCAAGAGTAAGAGTCTAATGTCTATCACATTAGATAGATTAATAGACATGGGGGGGTCATTTATCATTTGCGGTTGTTTTGGTGTCAGTTTTAAGTCTGGCTTTCCTTTCTGTGTCTGCAACAAATTTATGAACTGGTGCACCTTAATAATATATGTGCAACACGCCAGACCTGCAGGGTATAGCGAAGTGAGGTCACGGTTATGGGCAATCGAGGGTTGCTCACTGTATTGGAGAACCCTGGGCAGGCATGTGGCAGTGAAGGAGAGGTAGACACGGTTCCTCTGGGGCACACTCTGTATGTAGGGACCAGGCCTGATGGTGGATGAGGTGCCCTGGATGTTACGGGTATTTTGAGTGCCTGGGGCAAGGTCCCTTTAAGGTTCGTGACGCCAGTGCCTGTGACGGTGGCACACCGGTTGGTAGTTGGAATAAGTGAGGTACACAGGTGGTATAGTGAACCAAACGTTGCTTTACTTAACAGTCCAACTTTATACATCAAGGGAGTAGTGCAGTTCTTTATATCAAGTACTTTACAAGCAGGCTTCAATACAAATACTGGCAGGTATAATTCGGTGCAAGATACTCAGAGGGTAAATCCACAATACACTCAGAATCAGGTTGTACCTTTCCTCAGAAATAGTGTACACTGTTCTTTTAGAACTCCTGTCTGGTTTCAATCCCAAGGCCCGGATGCCTGAATGCTGGCTTAAATCCTTGGTAAATATATATCTTCCTCCCGTATTAATCCTTGCTTTGCTTTATAGTCCCTCTGCCCATCAGTGTTACTTATCTTGGCTGTAAATATCCTTACTTGACTTGAGAATGACTGCAGGTTTCTCCCAGGAGGTCCTACTACTGGGGTATCTCAACTGAGCTATCCTTAGCCTCAGGAGCTTCAGGCTGACGAGGTAACTCCTCTAGTCCCCTGGAATACACTCGGTCTCCAAGCAGGCTGTACTCCATCCAGCCTCCTGGTGCAGCTAGAAACCAGGACTGTCCAGCTGCATGTCAGGAGGAGGCCCTCAGCATATCCTGGGCTGGTGCCTTCTCACTTCTGTCTCCACAGACTCCTGACTATGACCACCACTCTCTGTCTGGGCCTGGACATTTATACTAGGGGCTCCCTATCTCCCTCTAGTGTCTGGGATGTCTAAATTACACCCCACTAGGCCTGCAAAGCATATGAGAGGGGAAATCATACATGTAAAAACACATTGAAAATGCATTAAAGTGCACAGTAAAATGTAACATCACTGTCCCTTGTGAGTAGAAGTACACGCTACCCAATTGACCCTTGTGTAGTGCCCACGCCTACCTAGTGGGACACTACATATGTGGAGTGAGTGCAATGTGGATTACACCTTTATGTGCTAATGTAGACAGGGGGGTTGCCTGGCGTAGGTCGCAACTGTTATGCAACTTTTGCAAAAGTCGCACATACTGTAGTAAATGTGTCAAAACCCAGATCTAATTTCACTTTCAGCTCTTAAACATAAACCACTGAAATGTGGCGATGAAAACCAGATATTGCAAAACTGACCAAATGTCGCAGTTGCCATGACTTGTGACTTTTGTAAACCACAACTGATGTATCTGATTTGATAAATTACCCCCATAGCGTAGATAGATAAAGTGGATTTATTCGGCCCAAATATCAGGCCGATTATCGGGAAAAAACATACCTATGCTTCACCTCCACTTAACAAGCAGATGATTGTCAGGGAGGAACGCTTCCTCCTGACAATCAGCTTCTCCTCGTCCTGTGAAAATGCGCAGATAGATAGAATGAGATAGATAGATAGAACAATGGAAGATAGGGAATTTGATATACTCCTTCCCCTAACGACACCAGTTGCATACAGAATTCCAGTGAGGAAGATGCAATGGATATTCCTTTAGATGATTTATTGAATGTACAAACTACAAATTGGCGTGGTATTAAAAAGTAGGAAGTGCTCAACCCCATATGCAGTGGTGCATCTATACTGGGGGGGCAGATCCTGCACTTGTGGCCCGTTGCTAATGGCAATCCCCAGCAAAAATCCATACAATGGAGGATGCCTGCAGCGGACCACAATGGACATCCTACACAGGATAGCAATTGTGTGGATGTGATAAGCAGTCAAAATAACATAACAAAAACAAAGACAGGTGCACTATGCGGTCTTACTAACCCTCATACTGGTGTAAAATGGAGAATTAGCCAACATATCCTGGTTGGAGGACATGTCTGAGCCCGAGCACCGCGCCAAGGTTTCTCAAGTAGCTCGGGAACCTAACGCTAAACCTACCTGAGCCGTATGGGCAATACCAGGAGCCAGTGGGCGAATTACAGGTGCGCAAGGTCCGACACAATTGCTATCCTGTGTAGGATGTCCATTGTGGTACTTGTGGTCCGCTGCAGGCATCCTCCATTGTATGCATTTTTGCTGGTGATTGCCATTAGCAACGGGCCACAAGTGCAGGATCTGCCCCCCCAGTATAGATGCCCCACTGCATATGGGTTTGAGCACTTCCTGCTTTTTAATACCACACCAATTTGTAGTTTGCATTTTGAATTTTTGGAGGTGTAGAAACTCCTAGTCTGAATGTGCCTTTATTTCCATCCACAGGCAGCATTCTGGTGCACATGTGAGGCCCGGGCTATATCAGCCAGTCTTGGGTGGGGCTCAGAGCTCTCTGCCTCCTCCCATTGTATGCATGGTCACATGCTGGAGGTTACTGGGGGATTGCTTTGAGTCGGACCTTGCGCACCTGTAATTCGCCCACTGGCTGCTGGTATTGCCCATACGGCCCAGGTAGGTTTAGCGTTAGGTTCCCGAGCTACTTGAGAAACCTTGGTGCGGTGCTCGGACTCAGACATGTCCTCCAAGCAGGATATGTTGCTAATTCTCAATTTTACACCAGTACGAGGGTTAGTAAGACCGCAGAATGCACCTGTCGTTGTTTTTGTTATGTGATTTATTGAATGTACTCTGAGAAATGATGATAGAGGCCAAAGGAAAATCCTATCTCCAGCTCTGTAATGCATGTCTGACAAACAGGAAAAGACTGCAGGACACAGGATGTGAGCTCATAGAAGAGGAGGAGTTACAAGATGAATGACATAATAAATTACAACCATAGATAACTTACATAAAGCCAAATATAACAATGGCCACTAGATGTCAGAAAAGAACGCTAAGGCTACATGCACATGAAAAACGGATGTGTGATGTACATCACACGTCCGTTTTAAGACCAATGGTAGTCTGTGGGGTTATTCACATGGCAGTTTTTTTGACTGTCAGTGAAAAACGGACATAAAAAAATAGAACATGTTCTATCTTGTCTGTTTTTCACTGACAGACTGCCCCCATACAATTGAATAGGTCCATTTTTAACGTCCGTTTCTCAGAAAGGCATGTAGCCTAAGTATAGTGGATAACAGATATAACGCGGAATACAATTAAAGGGCATCTGTCAGCAGATTTGTACCTATGACACTGGCCGCACCTGAAGGCATCTGTGTTTAATTTACAGGGCAAGGCAGTGAAAACAGCCTAATGCCTATCGCTGTTAAAGTTGCAGAGAGAGCAGAGCCTCTAAAAGAATTCTAGTTTATAAGCTATAGCAGGAGATAGATCGATATGTCAACCTCTCCTTCACATGAGAATAACAACGGACAAAAACTGAATAGTTATTTCTACATACAGATCTCATAAAAAAAACAGCATCAGCATGTAAAACATCTGCAGCAATAAATCCAGGATAGCACCATAGTTTCTAGTCTGAGTGGAGTCACCCTTTAAGGGGAACTTTATATTTGTCATAGCGAGTGTTCACTATTAGTCTACATCAAGACAAACAAACTGTAAAAATCATCAGCTACAAGTATGAGCGGACAAAAGGAAATACAGACTCAGAATGGAGGTGAGTCACACAGTAGAAAGTGGCCTGGGCGACTGACCTTGGCTTGAAGTTGTGCCAGTCTGCTGTGCTAAAGCCTATTTACTCCACAATTTACATGGCAGAAGAATCGTTTTTGCTGTCTCCAAGTAGCTGAGCGGAAGATCTTCTGGCAGGCCTCGGGGTATAAGTCATGCTTGGCCATGTACTGGTAAATACACAGGAAATGTATGACATTCTGGCCGGCCTCGGGGCTGGAGTAGATTTCAGTTTCTGGTGCACAGTCCTCGTGACATTAGCCAAAGCATTAATACATTTGGCGGATCTTACACCAGCACAAGATCTGATCAAGACTGGTGACTACATGGCTGTCGGAGTCAATCAGCCCCCTGTGTGTTCAGCCACGGTAGTGCGTCGGAGCCTGCAGTAAGAGGTCTATCTATGGATTTCTGAAACGTTTGGAGTGTTTGCTAACGAGAGGCAATTAGATCAATTAACATCGGCATATATTGTATTGGCGTGTTATTCCATATTAAATCAGCATTAAAAGTTTTTTTCCAGGACGTAGATATTGATGTTTGATCTTCATGATAGGTCATCAATAAGACCACTGGGGGCAGGGGGTGCACCTAGCCTTTCTGCCACCCGAGCTGAAAATTTACATGGCACCCAAGCCTCCTCCCACCGTGCCAAAGTCTCAATCTAACCCCTTCTCTCCAGCCCTACAGCCAAAACATACAGGATAATACAGCACCACATCCCTCTTACATCCAGGCATGTAGACGTTCTCTTTCCTCATCTTCTCCATTTGGACCAGACCACCTTGACGGCTTCTTTCAGTGGAGTCTTGTCTCTGCAGAGTTTACCACACAGACATCTTAGATTCCTCACTTTTCTATCATCCTCTTACTCCTGGTGCCCCAATGTTGTTCTCCTGCTGCTACCCCCAATACTGTGCCCACTGTGTTCCCCAATGCCTCCAAAAAATATACCACAGAAATATTAGCACTATACAGCTAGCCCCCATAGTAATAGCGCTCCCAGACTACCCTCAAAAGTAATAGTGCCCCCTACAGTACCACCAAATCGATAATGCTCCCCAAGAACGTCCCCATTAGTAGCAATGCCTTCCATAATAGTTTGATCATTTTGGGACGTGGCCAATACTAATGATCTTTTTTTTTGCTTTTTTTTTAATATGGGGAAGGGAGGTGAATTTTTTTATTTATTTTTTATTTAAAAAAAAACTTTTTAAACTTTTTTTTAGCACTTTTTAAAGTCCCTCTAGGGGACTTAGACATGCGATCATCTAATCACTTCTCCCATAGACTGCAATGATTTAACATTGCAGCCTATGGGAGATTCACTACGTTCCTGCTACAGGCAGGGCTTCATGGGAACATAGCTTTGGTAGGCCTCGAATCCTTCAGAAGGCCTGAGACTGCCACAGAAAACTAAGGGCTTCCTTGATCTAGGTGCGGGAGAGCCTTTCAGTCCCCGGGAGTGAATCGGAGGGGTTATATGTCCGGACATTGCCTCCGGGTGTCTTCTCTGTAGCGGTTACAGTGCCTGCTGAAATTCTGAGCGGGTGCTATATGTACGGCGGAGGTCCTGAAAGGGGTTAAAACATTTTAAAATGGGTTCACCCTGCTTTAGAAAGCTCCGGAGAGAGCTAAAAAGCAGGGTGAAGACACAGCTGAACTAAAACAGGCAAAAATCTTTCCGCCAGGGCTGCAGGCCAAAGAACCTGGACTGGAGTCTGAAGGCAGTAGAGATGGTGAGGGCAGGCAGCAGAATAAGGTAACGTGGTGCGTCAAACACTCTCATAGCCCACTCAAGGCTACTGCAGGAAGAGTTTGGCGACAGCCTCCACAATGGCTGACAGGCACGTCCACCTCCTGACACTCCCGGCTGGATCATGTGATGACCGCATCCTGGGAGGGTCATGTCGTGGCTGCTTCCCTGCTGCTGCTCCTCAAAGGTTCTGCGCCCCCTGCTGGCGACACCTGCTCCATCTTGTCACTGACTGTGTCAATGCAATAGATTCTGAGGCAGCTTAGTCAGGATGTGCCGCCCTTCAAAAGAGAAACGCTGGCGGCATGTCCTGAGCTGGTTCCACTGTAACATAGGCACAACACCTAGAACACTGTACTCTGTGCACTGTCACTGTGTAATGGTACTGCCACCTGCGCAGCGCTGCCGCCCACCACTTTCTTTTAGATGCCGCTGACTGAGGCAACTGCCTCACATTGTCTCATTGATGGGGCGCCCCTGAATGGGAGTCCAATATCCTGCCTCCCCACCCATCAGCTGTTCTATCAAGATCTCATATCTATCTATCTTATATCTATTATCTATCTATTATCTCCTATCTATCTAATATCTATATATCTATCTATCTATCTATCTATCTATCTATCAATCTATCTATCAATCTTCTATCTAGCTATCTATCTATCTATCTATCTACTACATATCTATTTATCTACCTTAATAATCCAGGATAGTGTACAATTTTTATTCCATTTATTTTTTAAGAAATCATTTTATTATTTTAGGGTACTTTTACACCTGCAGTGTGAAGATCCAGCAGTTCTGTCGCCGGAACTGCCTACCGGATCCGGAAACCCGTGTGCAAACGGATAGCATTTGTAGACAGATCCAGATGCGGATCCATCTGACAAATGCATTGAAACACCGGATCCGTCTCTCCGGTGTCATCCGTAAAAACAGATCCGGTATTTTTAAAGGTCTGCACATGCACAGACCAGAAAGCTGGATCCGTTTTGCTGGAACACCTGGTGTCGGATCCGGCATTCCGATAAGTGTTCTGGAATTTTGGACGCTGCTGCGGTATTTTCTCCGGCCAAATACCGTAAGAGGGACTGAACTGAAGACATCCTGATGCATCCTGAACGGATTGCTCTCCATTCAGAATGCACAGGGATAAAACTGATCAGTTCTTTTCCGGTATTGAGCCCCTAGGACGGAACTCAGCGCCGGAAACGAAAAACGCTAGTGTGAAAGTACCCTACATTAGTCAACAATCAGTTATGACCTAAAATATGTTGTAAATGACATTTATGGAAGGTTTTCCCCTCCCCCACACATTTTCGATGATGACAGTGATGTGTAGCCTGCACTGGGCAGCTGTGAAGGTGGCTCTAATCTCTACATTATGGACTCTTTGGGTATTTATTTTAACATATGTGATAAATGCCACGCTTCACACTTCTCTCTTGTCCTGTGTCTGACAGTAACCCTAAGTTCACACCTGAGCATTTTACAGCGCGTTCAAACGCGCTGTAAAACGCACTGTAAAACGCTCAACACGTGAAAACCAATGCTTCCCTATGGCCCTGGTTCACACTTGAGCGTTTTACAGCGCGTTTGAACGCGCTGTAAAACGCCCGACGCATAAACAAGTTCTTGAGCTTTTTTTGGGGCGTTTGTCGCGCGTTTTGGCCATAGACTCATTGGACAACACTGCAGTCAATCACACAAATGCGCGTCAAACGCGCGTTTACTATTGCAAAAAACGCGCACAAAAACGTGCGACAAATAGGTGCGTAAAACGCGCGTCTCAGAAACACTCAGGTGTGAACCCAGGGTAAGTGTTCAAATAGAGCTTTATTATAGTGAAAGGCAAGACCTGGAGAAATGAAAGCCGACCTCAGAGGCAGCGTCTTTGTGGTTACCACAAAAAGGAAAAAAACTGAATGACAAAACTCACAGAAAGTTTTATATAGCCGCCAATTTACCAGAAGTGCAGCTTTACATTTCCACTATGACTATAAAAAAGTACCAAAAGGTATCACAAAGTACAACCGACAAAAAAAGCATTAACCACATCTTACCATGAAAACTACACCCATTATCAGCTCTAAACGAAATCATTTCTGTGATCCAATGACACAAATCCAGCTGTTAGTATTATAGTAGTTATATTCTTGTACATGGGGCAGTATTATAGTAGTTATATTCTTGTACATAGGAGCAGTATTATAGTAGTTATATTCTTGTACATGGGGCAGTATTATAGTAGTTATATTCTTGTACATAAGAGCAGTATTATAGTAGTTATATTCTTGTACATAGGGGGCAGTATTATAGTAGTTATATTCGTGTATATAGGGAGCAGTATTATAGTAGTTATATTCTTGTACATAGGAGGCAGTATTATAGTAGTTATATTCTTGTACATAGGAGGCAGTATTATAGTAGTTATATTCTTGTACATAGGAGCAGTATTATAGTAGTTATATTCTTGTACATAGGAGGCTGTATTATAGTAGTTATATTCTTATACATAGGAGCAGTATTATAGTAGTTATATTCTTGTACATAGGAGCAGTATTATAGTAGTTATATTCTTGTACATAGGAGGCAGTATTATAGTAGTTATATTCTTGTACATAGGAGCAGTATTATAGTAGTTATATTCTTGTACATAGGGGCAGTATTATAGTAGTTATATTCTTGTACATAGGAGCAGTATTATAGTGGTTATATTCTTGTACATAGGAGGCAGTATTATAGTAGTTATATTCTTGTACATAGGAGGCAGTATTATAGTAGTTATATTCTTGTACATAGGAGGCAGTATTATAGTAGTTATATTCTTGTACATAGGAGCAGTATTATAGTAGTTATATTCTTGTACATAGGAGGCAGTATTATAGTAGTTATATTCTTGTACATAGGAGCAGTATTATAGTAGTTATATTCTTGTACATAGGGGCAGTATTATAGTAGTTATATTCTTGTACATAGGAGCAGTATTATAGTAGTTATATTCTTGTACATAGGAGGCAGTATTATAGTAGTTATATTCTTGTACATAGGAGCAGTATTATAGTAGTTATATTCTTGTACATAGGAGGCAGTATTATAGTAGTTATATTCTTGTACATAGGAGGCAGTATTATAGTAGTTATATTCTTGTACATAGGAGGCAGTATTATAGTAGTTATATTCTTGTACATAGGGGCAGTATTATAGTAGTTATATTCTTGTACATAGGAGCAGTATTATAGTGGTTATATTCTTGTACATAGGAGGCAGTATTATAGTAGTTATATTCTTGTACATAGGAGCAGTGTTATAGTAGTTATATTCTTTGTCAAATTTCTTTTTATTTGGAAATAGGCAAAGAGAAAGCATCACAGCCGTGAAGCAACTATTCTGCCATGCAAGGCAGGACAATACACACAATCGACTTATACAATGAAATGGGGTACAAGCATAAGTACGAGGTATACAAGAGGTCATAACATCAATAGATAGACAGATATTCGGTGTTGACTAGCTGCAGAGACTTTTACGCTCTGTCCTCTACTAGTGTGTTGTCCTGCGCGTACCATGTATCTACGTCCTGCATAGATAGGCAATATGCACCTATTCAACAGACAATTTGACGTCGTTTAACAGGAAAAATCCCGGAAATGAACAGGAAGAAAGGGTAAACCTGGAAGCAAGGGAATAGACGGGCAATAGTCCGTCAACTTGGGGCATAAGGGGGGGGTTGGGGTGATGAGATCTCCGTGGAGAGACCCTCCTGCACACACGTATTCTATATGCTTCCTATCGGCTCCGAACATATACACTCTATCATACCTAGCACACTCTGCAATAGTAAGTAGAAGTTTAGGCTACTGACTAAGTTGCTATTCCCGCATCCTATGGGTCAGTGAGTCCGTCCCCTGTCTCCTATAGGTCTGCCATGGAGTCCAGATTTTTAGATATTTGTCATGGCGTCTGACCTCCCAGCCAGCTCCTCCAGTCTGCATATCTGGTCCACCTTTGCTTCCCAATGTGGCAATGTAGGTGGTTCCTTGCGAAGCCATTTCTGTGGGATTAAAAGTCTCGCAGCCTGGATTAAGTGCGTAGGTAAATTAGATTTGGATGGAGACAGGCCAGAGGTGGGTAGCCAGAGAAGTACCAATTCCGGGGATAACTGAATATGTCTATTCATAATTTTATCTATCACCGCAGATACTCCCTCCCAGTACTCCCGTATTTTCGGACAAGACCAAAATATATGCGTTTGTGATCCGCTCCCCTCCCCGCACCTCCAGCACAGGTCAGAGTTGCTGAGGCCTTTAGTGAATAATTGTTTTGGGGTGTGATACCACTGAGTCAATAACTTGTATGAGTGCTCCTGTACTCTCACGCACCTGGAGAACCCATGCGAGTGCGCATGTATACGTAGGATATCTGTTTCCGAAAGTTCTAAGTTTAGTTCCGCAGCCCACGTTCTTAGATAGTGGGGAATCCCTACCGGGTTTTGTGTGTTGAGCGCCAAATACAGTTTAGAGATTAGTTTTTTAGGAGGTGACTCCGAGTGCATCAGCTTCTCAAACCATGTGGTTTCTGATTTGCTTTGTCTGTCTCTTAGTAGGGGCTTACTAACCGAATTAAATTCAATGGCGTCCAAAAAGTTACAGGATGACAAGACATTATTCATGGGGTGTTGATCGCAAAGAGCACCTGACGCCCCGTCTAGGAATTCTGTTACTGTATAAGGGCGCATTTTGCTCCATGCTGGTGATACAATATCTGCCTTAGGTCTAGTTAGGTACGGGGCAAGGTCGGCTGGCATCAATGATGACGGGGCAGGTAGTAAACTTTTGTCTTTGTTCAGTTGTCTAATTACAGCAGCTGTGCCTTTGAGCAGCACATGAGAGTGCAGTGACGAGGAATTCAGGTCCCACAGACCTGCTCTCTGCTTCTTATCCAGCTGTGCAATTTCCAGTTCCCTACTTAAAATGTTGGACCACGGGGCGTGAAGTTGTAACCACCTCTTCAGGTGTATGGCATTATAGTATACGTGAGCATCGGGCAGAGCCATGCCCCCCTGTGTCCTCCTCAATATCAGCGTGCGATGCGCCAGTCTCGCTCCCCTCCCCCTCCAAAGGAACGTGCTAAAGAGTCGCCTGATTTGCGTAAAGAAGGAAGAGGGGAGAAAATAGTAGTTATAATCTTGTACATAGGAGGCAGTATTATAGTAGTTATATTCTTGTACATAGGAGCAGTATTATAGTAGTTATATTCTTGTACATAGGAGGCAGTATTATAGTAGTTATATTCTTGTACACAGGAGGCAGTATTAAAGTAGTTATTTGCTTGTATATAGGAGCAGTATTATAGTAGTTATATTCTTGTACATAGGAGCAGTATTATAGTAGTTATATTCTTGTACATAGGAGGCAGTATTATAGTAGTTATATTCTTGTACATAGGAGCAGTATTATAGTAGTTATGTTCTTGTACATAGGAGCAGTATTATAGTAGTTATATTCTTGCACATAGGAGCAGTATTATAGTAGTTATATTCTTGTACATAGGAGCAGTATTATAGTAGTTATATTCTTGTACATACAAGGCAGTATTATAGTAGTTATATTCTTGTACATAGGAGGCAGTATTATAGTAGTTATATTCTTGTACATAGGAGCAGTATTATAGTAGTTATATTCTTGTACATAGAAGGCAGTATTATAGTAGTTATATTCTTGTACATAGAAGGAAGTATTATAGTAGTTATATTCTTGTACATAGGAGCAGTACTATAGTAGTTATATTCTTGTACACAGGAGGCAGTATTATAGTAGTTATATACTTGTACATAGGAGGCAGTATTATAGTAGTTATATTCTTGTACATAGGAGGCAGTATTATAGTAGTTATATTCTTATCAATTGTCTTTTTATTGAGAAAGGTCAAGATCAAAAATACAAAGATGACATTCCATACACATTAGTATAAAGATAGGCATTGTATAACAACATATCTGGGGGAAGGCACATCCTGTTACATTTTAAAGCCTGTGTTACAGATGTTAACATATCGTAAAACCTCTTTTCGCACATAAATATAGCGTAAACAAGGCACCTATCAGGTGCACAGGTAATACACATATTGCAGTGTTGTACTACCACCCTTGGTTAAGTTTTTATAAGGTGCAAGTACTACTTGTGTATGATCTGTAAGGACCTCTGACATTTTGAGGCAACTGGCCTCACGAACATAACACACGAAACCGTAATAACGACAAACAATAGATCTCTAGTTAGTCACGGAGATAAAGCCTTCTGTGATAGATAGTCAGATGTGCAATGTAATAAGGTATGACCGGGTCAGTAGACCTTTATGAGATTGTTAACAGTGTTGACTCCCTAAATTGCAACCATGGCCTCCACATCTTAGTGTGCTTCTCATGAGTCCTGGACTCCCAGCTGGCTAACTCTTCCAGGCGTTGGATGAGGTCAACCTTGTGTATCCAATGAGAAATGGTAGGGGGTTCTGTACTGAGCCATCTCTGAGGAATTAGCAGCCTTGCTGCTTGAATTAGTTGAGTGGCAAGGCAGCCTCTAGATGGGGTAAGCGCCTTAGTAGGCAGCCACAAAAGGACCAACTCAGGTGTTAATGTGATATCGGTATGGAGAATCGATTTCAGGGCAGTAGAGATACCATCCCAAAATGGTCTTATCCCTGAGCAATACCATAAAATGTGGGAGAGGCTACCCTCTTCTAAGTTGCACCTCCAGCAACGATCAGTAGGGCACAGCCCCTTTGAGAACATTTGTTTGGGTGTCATGTACCACTGGGTTAGAACCTTATAGGAGTGCTCTTGCACCTTGACGCACCTGGAGAAGCCATGAGAGTGTGCGTACATTCGAAGGATATCTGTTTCAGAGAAGGATCTGTTCAACTCTGATTCCCATGTATTCAGGAACTGAGGGCGAGCATTGGGTCCTGGTGTGTTCAGTGCTATATACAGTAATGAGATCAATCTCTTATGCGTTGACCTAGAGGAAACAATTTTCTCGAACCAAGTTTGGTCCAGAACATGAACTTTTTTATCCACTAAGGCCTTCCCTACCGACCCAAAATCTGCTAAGTCCAGAAAATTGCGCAACTTCATGACAGCCTTGAGAGTGTGTTCCTCTGGCAGGTTGCCTAAGGCATTCTCCATAGTAGTTATATTCTTGTACATAGGAGCAGTATTATAGTAGTTATATTCTTGTACATAGGAGCAGTATTATAGTAGTTATATTCTTGTACATAGGAGCAGTATTATAGTAGTTATATTCTTGTACATAGGAGCAGTACTATAGTAGTTATATACTTGTACATAGGAGGCAGTATTATAGTAGTTATATTCTTGTACATAGGAGGCAGTATTATAGTAGTTATATTCTTGTACATAGGAGCAGTATTATAGTAGTTATATTCTTGTATATAGGAGCAGTATTATAGTAGTTATATTCTTGTACATAGGAGGCAGTATTATAGTAGTTATATTCTTGTACATAGAAGGCAGTATTATAGTAGTTATATTCTTGTACATAGGAGCAGTATTATAGTAGTTATATTCTTGTACATAGAAGGCAGTATTATAGTAGTTATATTCTTGTACATAGGAGCAGTATTATAGTAGTTATATTCTTGTACATAGAAGGCAGTATTATAGTAGTTATATTCTTGTACATAGAAGGCAGTATTATAGTAGTTATATTCTTGTACATAGGAGCAGTATTATAGTAGTTATATTCTTGTACATAGGAGCAGTATTATAGTAGTTATATTCTTGTACATAGGAGCAGTATTATAGTAGTTATATTCTTGTACATAGGAGCAGTATTATAGTAGTTATATTCTTGTACATAGAAGGCAGTATTATAGTAGTTATATTCTTGTACATAGGAGCAGTATTATAGTAGTTATATTCTTGTACATAGAAGGCAGTATTATAGTAGTTATATTCTTGTACATTGGAGGCAGTATTATAGTAGTTATATTCCTGTACATAGGAACAGTATTATAGTAGTTATATTCTTGTACATAGGAGGCAGTATTATAGTAGTTACATTCTTGTACATAGGGGCAGTATTATAGTAGTTATATTCTTGTACATAGGACGCGGTATTATAGTTGTTATATTCTTGTACATAGGACGCGGTATGAACGTTATTCTTGCACAGAAGCAGTATTATAGTAGTTATATTCTTGTACATAGTAGCAGTAATATAGTAGTTATATTCTTATACGTAGGAGCAGTAATATAGTAGTTCTATTCTTGTCCATAGGAGGCAGTATTATAGTAGTTATATTCTTGTACATAGGACGCGGTATTATAGTTGTTATATTCTTGCACAGAGAAGCAGTATTATAGTAGTTATATTCTTGTACATAGTAGCAGTAATATAGTAGTTATATTCTTATACGTAGGAGCAGTAATATAGTAGTTCTATTCTTGTCCATAGGAGAGGATAGACGTGTGGTGCTGAGCTCCCTGCAGGGAGGGGTCATGGCTTCTGACCCAGGTGGAGGGGAGGGGAGCTGGGCTGATGACCCTGGGAAAGCCCAGAGCTTGGAGTGCGGCCTGCAGCATGGAGATCTTGGAAGCGATGATCTGGAAATGGTGGCTGGTGAGTCTACTGAAACTTGTAGTGCTTCTGGATTAAGTACAACTGTGACAAAGAAAAGTTTATTTAAACTGGAAAGGCGCATTTCTAAGTTAAGAGATGAGATAAAGACAGAGGCTGATCCCAAGAAGAAGCCTATGAAGTATGAATGCCTGGATGACTGCACACGTGAACTGGATATATTAAAAGATAAATTAGATAAAGGTAAAAACACAATACCTAAAGTGGAAAGCTGGGCAATGGAGAAAAAGAGGGAGGCCAGAGCCCAGAATGTGAAGATAAAAGAAATCATAGAAATAAAAAGTAAAGATTACAGTGATGTGCATAATATGGTGAAGCAAGGAAGCCCTCAGAGATGTGTGGGTGCAGCGCCTGGAGGGTCACTGCTTTCAGGGTCACTATGTATGGGGTCTGAGCAGTCAGTCTCTGAAAATGCTGGGAATACTATGGAGCAAAGTGAGCCATCCAACAAGGAGTTAATTGCAGTGGACTCAGCTTGTAACTCTGGTGAAGTGAATGAGAGCAGCAACCCTGTGTGTGAGCAGGAGAGTGCTTCATGTATGGACATTGTGGGTGAGACCCCGCTCAGTGCTGTGGAGGAGACCCCGCTCAGTGCTGTGGAGGAGACCCCGCTCGGTGCTGTGGAGGAGGCCCCGATCGGTGCTGTGGAGGAGCCCCCGCTCAGTGCTGTGGAGGAGACCCCGCTCGGTGCTGTGGAGGAGGCCCCGCTCGGTGCTGTGGAGGAGACCCCGCTCGGTGCTGTGGAGGAGACCCCGCTCGGTGCTGTGGAGGAGACCCCGCTCGGTGCTGTGGAGGAGACCCCGCTCGGTGCTGTGGAGGAGACCCCGCTCAGTGCTGTGGAGGAGACCCCGCTCAGTGCTGTGGAGGAGACCCCGCTCAGTGCTGTGGAGGAGACCCCGCTCAGTGCTGTGGAGGAGACCCCGCTCTGTGCTGTGGAGGAGACCCCGCTCAGTGCTGTGATTGAGACCCCGCTCAGTGCTGTGATTGAGACCCCGCTCAGTGCTGTGGGGAGACCCCGCTCAGTGCTGTGGGGGAGACCCCGCTCAGTGCTGTG
The DNA here is from genome assembly GCF_014858855.1 of Bufo gargarizans. Lineage (NCBI taxonomy): Eukaryota > Metazoa > Chordata > Amphibia > Anura > Bufonidae > Bufo > Bufo gargarizans. Next base: position 3,987,358 of record NC_058084.1, read on the forward strand.
GGGGAGACCCCGCTCAGTGCTGTGGGGAGACCCCGCTCAGTGCTGTGGGGGAGACCCCGCTCAGTGCTGTGGGGAGACCCCGCTCAGTGCTGTGGGGAGACCCGCTCAGTGCTGTGGGGGAGACCCCGCTCAGTGCTGTGGGGGAGACCCCGCTCAGTGCTGTGGGGGAGACCCCGCTCAGTGCTGTGGGGGAGACCCCGCTCAGTGCTGTGGAGGAGACCCCGCTCAGTGCTGTGGGGGAGACCCCGCTCAGTGCTGTGATTGAGCCCCCGCTCAGTGCTTTGATTGAGCCCCCGCTCAGTGCTTTGATTGAGCCCCCGCTCAGTGCTGTGATTGAGCCCCCGCTCAGTGCTGTGATTGAGCCCCCGCTCAGTGCTGTTATTGAGCCCCCGCTCAGTGCTGTTATTGAGCCCCCGCTCAGTGCTGTTATTGAGCCCCCGCTCAGTGCTGTTATTGAGCCCCCGCTCAGTGCTGTTATTGAGCCCCCGCTCAGTGCTGTTATTGAGACCCCGCTCGATCGGCTCTCAGAGGAGACAACTGCACAGATTGGAGCAGACATGGAGGTCAGTATACAGGACCCTCAGCCGTCCACAATGTCAGCTGCACAGCGGTCTGGAGCAGACACAGGTGGATCTGCAGGACAATCTGGAGTCAGTAAGCCTGTAGAGGAGAGGCCCAGCACTGATCCTCCTGCAGACCGTCCACAATTCAGGAGACTGTTCTCCAATGTTACAAGGCCGGCAAACCCGCCACCTCAGAGGAGGAATGCGGTACAGATTAAGTATACGGGTCCAGAAGAAAACCTCCCCTCTAGACTGTACATAGGGAAAGTTCTTCTGAAGGACTTCATGAAATTTAAGGCATCTGAGGTATACGCCCTGATCCATATCCCCTCCAGCAGGATCTTTGACATCAGCTTTAAGCTTCAGTATGATCTGGACTTATTCTGGAATATATACAATGACACAAAAGAACAGTCAATCTGGGAGCATCTACAGGTGATCCAGTTGTCCAAGCCTCAGGTAGTGAGGGCTACCATCTTGTTCCAGTCTGAGGTGGTGGCGCTGGCAGATCTGGAGCACTGGCTGAGCAGACAGTGTCTGTTGAAGAGTCATCCTGTAAAAATCTATGATGAGGAAGACATCTGGAATGGCGGATACACTGTGATGATACAACTAGCGCAGAACAATGGTGTGACCAGACATCTGCCGCACTCCTTCTACCTGGGCTCAGAGAGAGGGATATGCTACTACCCCGGTCAGCCGCGGCTGTGTCACAGATGTGGGGGCAGGCACCTCGCCATCAACTGCTCCCGTATTAAGTGCTCATTTTGTGGACAGTTTGGTCATTCAAAGGACGACTGTACAGGTCCGGTCATCTGTAACCTGTGTTTAGGATCTGGTCATACGTTCCGGGACTGTCCTCATGCAGATCATAATAAAGGCAGTGATGAGATCTTCTCAGAGGCCATGGAGGAAAGTCAGGAGGATGTCACTGCAAGAGCAGATACAACCCCAGAAACTGGTAGTCGTCCTGCTGAAGTAATGCAAAGTACTAGTGACCCTGCTGTAGAGAGTGGAGACCCTCCTGATGCACTACAAGTACCGGCAGAGTTGGAGACTGATAGCCAAACTACTCCATTACAAGTAACAACATCTGCTGAACCACAAATACCAGCTATTGAAAAGGCTTTGATATCCAGAAATCCTGCTGTGGAAACTAAAGTACCATCTGTAGCACTACAAGTACCAGCCACTGAAGAGAATTCTCATCTGCAGAGTAAAGTGACCAGTAAACCAGTTGCCAAACCACCTAAAGAACTGCCCTCTACGTCTACAAAGCCTGATGGTCCAGCTGCAGGGCTGAGGAAGCTCAGGAGGTCCTCTGTGGATGAAGAGGGGTTCCAGACTGTAAAAAGAAAGAACACCACTACAGCAAAGAAAACCCCGGATCCGCCAGTGCTGGCCATAACCTCCGGGCAGTATGGTGCGTTAGGGGAAGAAGAGTCAGAAGAAAAGATTGAAATGGTCTATGTTTCTTCACATAACCCTGATGGTGACCCTCTGGAAGATGAACCTGGCCCTTCAGTGTCCACCAAAAGATGGGGTTCTAAAGGTCACAGCAGTGGAAGGAGAAAAAAGAATAAGAAAAACTAAGTGACCTGGATGAGGCTGAGAATCAGCTCTATAAATGTGAACAGTGTAAGGACTAAGAACAGGCGGCAGGCGATCTACCAGCGTCTGTCTCAGGAGAGATCTGACATCTTCTTCTTACAGGAGACTTATTTGAAGAGTAATGCTCATGTGTTTGCAGCCAAGAGAGACTGGAGACATGGAGCATCTTTCTGGTCCTTTGGGCTGGAGAGAAATGATGGTGTGGCGATTCTCTTCAATAAGATGGAAGTTGAGGTGGAGAGAGTCCTGGAGATCTGTCCGGGCCGCTGTCTGATGCTGGACTTTATACTGGACACTGTGTATTATAGAGTGATTAATGTCTATGCTCCTCAGACTAGAAAGGAGAGGAGGGAATTGTTCCAGCAGATGAAGCCATATTGTTTTACATCCAGGGTGTTTATAATGTGCGGGGATTTTAATAGTGTCTCCTGTAATGTGGACCGTTCCAGTAGTCATAAGCAATTGAGATATGATGAGAACTTTCTTAACAATATTGTCCAGCAGGCTCATTTAGTGGATCCCTATGGTATGCGTGGCTCCAATAGAGCCTACACTTACCATAAGGCCGGTAACGCCAGTAGAATAGACCGGGTGTATATAAAACGTGAAGTGAGGAGCTCTGACTACAGGACGAGTCCCATAGAGTTCTCTGACCATTGTATGGTGAGTGTCACGTTGGATCTGGCCGGGGCCGTGGTCTGTGGTAGGGGCTACTGGAAGGTGAATGGCTCGGTGCTGCAAGATCCAGGGTTTAGAGAGGCCTTTACCACCTTCTATAATGACCGGAGGACCACCCAGTGTATGTGTGATGACACAGCGGAGTGGTGGGAGTGTATGAAGGGTGATATCAAGCAGTTTCTGATACGTGCTGCGAGGAGGCATAGTAATGTGGAGTATATGAGGTATTCTGCACTGAGGCTGCAGCTAAGCAGGTTATATGGTAAGATCAATAGTGGTGAGAAGATAGATGGTAAATACGTCAGCCAGATAAAGCAGGAGATGCGAGAGCTGCAGTATGACCGCCTCAAGTCTCTCAAAGTAGAGGGGCAGTTTGATAATTGGGGGGTTCACAACCCAGACCCCTATATTGCCTGTAAGAACAGGGTAATAAGAAGCTTATGACCAGCCTGTTAGATGAGCATGGGGTGGAGCAGTCAGATCAGAGTAAACTCCACAAGATTATTGGAGATTATTACAAAAATCTGTTTAAAGGCCATCAGATAAGTGGTGACAGCATCAGAACTTACCTGAAAGGCGTCAAACTCCCTAAACTAGACCATGCACAAGCAGATGGCTTGGCCGAGCCCATAACTGAGGAGGAGGTGAAGAGGAGCATTGACTCCTTAAAAACCAAGAAGAGCCTGGGCCTGGATGGTCTGACCAGTCAGTTCTATAAGGAGTTCAGAGATATATTAGCACCAGACCTGGTGCAGGTCTATAATGATTGCCTCTCTGCCAGGAAACTTCTACAGTCACAGTATAAATCTGTTCTGGTTCTCCTGGCAAAGAAAGGAAATCTAAAAGACTTAAAAAACTGGCGTCCATTGTCCTTACTGAACACTGATTATAAAGTCTTGGCCAAGATCTTGTATCACAGGCTGAGTGCGGTGGCAGATGACCTGATCATCTCCAACCAGACGTGTGGTGTGAAAGGCCGGACTATAGAGGACTCATTGCTGCTGGTGAGGGAAGCAGTGACATACATCAGGCAGCACAGTGGAGGAGCATATGTGGTTGGGTTAGACCAGAGCAAGGCCTTTGACAGAGTCCATCATGACTACCTGTACCAGGTGTTGTTGGAGTATGGCCTTCCTGCACGCTTCGTACAATGGCTGCAGGTTCTCTATAAGGAGGCGGTAAGCCAGCCTCTGATTAATGGTCATTTGGTAGAACCCTTTAGGATCATGTCTGGTGTAAGGCAGGGCTGCCCTCTAAGCCCATTATTGTACGTCTTCAGTCTGGATCCTTTTTTTAAGAAAGTTGCAGGATAATAGAAATCTCTTGGGGTTAGAATGTCACCTACAGAGTAAAAGAGTGGACATAAAGTTCTGTGCTTATGCGGACGATGTGACTGTTCTGGTCTCGTCTAGTGAGGACTGTGTGGCCCTACAACAGGAGATAGCAGCTTTCTCTCGAGTGTCGAATTCTGCTGTGAATATGGATAAGAGCGAGGCGTTGTGGCTGGGGGGTGACCATGGGGTCTTCTCAGTGCCCTTTAGAACAGTGCAGGACAAGATAAAGATTTTGGGGGTTCATTTTGGAACTGTAGATGATGGGAAGGTGAACTGGGAGGAGAAGCTGGCGGTGTGTGAGCAGAAGGTGCAGTGCTGGAGGCACTGGAAGCTGACTTATCAGGAGAAGATCCGCCTGCTAAAAAGCTTCCTTCTCCCGATATTCCTCTATGTCAGTGTAGTGTTCCCAGTGCCCGATAAGTTACTTACCAGACTGACCAATATCTTCTTCCACTTCTTGTGGGGTAATAGGGTGAATATAGTCAGGAGGAACATTGTCTATCTCCCCCAGAAGGAGGGCGGCCTGTCCATGCCCTGCCCAGAGCTCTTCTTTAACCTAATGTTTCTGATGAGGAATTTCTCATTTTGTAAGAGTTCAGAGCTGAAGCTGTGGAGTCGTCTGTTTAAGAACCAGATCCAGCAGTTTGTGTCTGTGTGGTCGGTAGGTGACCCCATTAAGAGGATCTCGGGGCGCATTAAGAATAACGTTTCCTGGTACGCGGTACAAGCAATTAGCAAGATTATTAAATGGAAAATCTTATATGGTGAAGTAAAGCAGCTCAGTAGGAAAGAGATGTATAAGAACCTGCTGTCGTCTCAGTTTAATGCCCATATTCAGCTGAGGAACGCCCCGAACCTGGATGTAAAACAGGCTGTGAAAATCCTGGAGGACCCCAGAGTCCCCGCTCACATGAAGGATGTGTCATGGCTGGCATTTCATGGTAAAATGTATGTCAGGGACAATCTAAAGTGTAGAAATGTGCCAGATAGGTCCTGCCCTAGAGAGCAATGCCATCAGGTACTGGAGACCATGGAGCATCTTCTGCTGGATTGTCCGTTCAGTGTCCAGGTATGGGAGGCCGTGTCACGGTCCCTTCAGTTACCACATCTAGTGGGACAGCCGTATAATCGGCTCTTGTATGGAGACTTCTCCCCAGATCTCAGACAATACAGCAGAAGTTCCCTGTATGTAGTGAATGTGGTGACCATGTACCATCTGTGGTGTGCGCGGTGCTGCCTGGTCATCAACAGAGAGCTCCTGACCTGTGATAAAATCTCATATAATATCCTGGAAAGTCTGAAGATGATATATAAGAAAGACCTGAAAAATAACCGCAATAACGTGTACTGGAGGAACATCCATGTGTCAGCAATTGTATAATGTGTTGTGATGTGTATTATGAAAGTGATATCCCTTTATATTTATTCTTTTCTATGATTTTATAGTAAGTGTATTGTAATATTTTGTTGCCTGTTTTTAAATAAAAAGATCATTATAGTTGTTATATTCTTGTACATAGGAGGCAGTATTATAGTAGTTATATTCTTGTACATAGGAGCAGTACTATAGTAGTTATATACTTGTACATAGGAGGCAGTATTATAGTAGTTATATTCTTGTACATAGGAGCAGTACTATAGTAGTTATATACTTGTACATAGGAGGCAGTATTATAGTAGTTATATTCTTGCACATAGGAGGCAGTATTATAGTAGTTATATTCTTGTACATAGGAGCAGTATTATAGTAGTTATATTCTTGTACATAGGAGCAGTATTATAGTAGTTATATTCTTGTACATAGAAGGCAGTATTATAGTAGTTATATTCTTGTACATAGAAGGCAGTATTATAGTAGTTATATTCTTGTACATAGAAGGCAGTATTATAGTAGTTATATTCTTGTACATAGGAGCAGTATTATAGTAGTTATATTCTTGTACATAGAAGGCAGTATTATAGTAGTTATATTCTTGTACATAGGAGCAGTATTATAGTAGTTATATTCTTGTACAATGGAGCAGTATTATAGTAGTTATATTCTTGTACATAGAAGGCAGTATTATAGTAGTTATATTCTTGTACATAGGAGGCAGTATTATAGTAGTTATATTCCTGTACATAGGAACAGTATTATAGTAGTTATATTCTTGTACATAGGAGGCAGTATTATAGTAGTTATATTCCTGTACATAGGAACAGTATTATAGCAGTTATATTCTTGTACATAGGGGCAGTATTATAGTAGGTATATTCTTGCACATAGGAGCAGTATTATAGTAGTTATATTCTTGTACATAGGAGGCAGTATTATAGTAGTTATATTACTGTACATAGGAACAGTATTATAGTAGTTATATTATTGTACATAGGAGCAGTATTATAGTAGTTATATTCTTGTACATAGGAGCAGTATTATAGTAGTTATATTCTTGTACATAGGAGCAGTATTATAGTAGTTATATTCTTGTACATAGAAGGCAGTATTATAGTAGTTATATTCTTGTACATAGAAGGCAGTATTATAGTAGTTATATTCTTGTACATAGAAGGCAGTATTATAGTAGTTATATTCTTGTACATAGGAGCAGTATTATAGTAGTTATATTCTTGTACATAGAAGGCAGTATTATAGTAGTTATATTCTTGTACATAGGAGCAGTATTATAGTAGTTATATTCTTGTACAATGGAGCAGTATTATAGTAGTTATATTCTTGTACATAGAAGGCAGTATTATAGTAGTTATATTCTTGTACATAGGAGGCAGTATTATAGTAGTTATATTCCTGTACATAGGAACAGTATTATAGTAGTTATATTCTTGTACATAGGAGGCAGTATTATAGTAGTTATATTCCTGTACATAGGAACAGTATTATAGCAGTTATATTCTTGTACATAGGGGCAGTATTATAGTAGGTATATTCTTGCACATAGGAGCAGTATTATAGTAGTTATATTCTTGTACATAGGAGGCAGTATTATAGTAGTTATATTACTGTACATAGGAACAGTATTATAGTAGTTATATTATTGTACATAGGATCAGTATTATAGTAGTTATATTATTGTACATAGGATCAGTATTATAGTAGTTATATTCTTGTACATAGGGGCAGTATTATAGTAGTTATATTATTGTACATAGGGGCAGTATTATAGTAGTTATATTCTTGTACATAGGAGGCGGTATTATAGTAGTTATATTCTTGCACAGAGGAGCAGTATTATAGTAGTTATATTCTTGTACATAGGAGGCGGTATTATAGTAGTTATATTCTTGCACATAGTAGCAGTATTATAGTAGTTATATTCTTGCACGTAGGAGGCAGTATTATAGTAGTTATATTCTTGTACGTCGCTGATAGTATTATAGTAATTTTGTTCTTATATATAGGGGCAGTGATGCAATATCATTAGTATGGCAGGATGCAATACTTCTTTTTTCCTGTACTATACATTTTATCTCTCATGTTTCTTTGGTTATCCTCAGTTTAGATTACCCCTTTTCACATACTCTACGCCGTAGGGATTTAAAATAACATAAAAGCACCTGTTTGGTAGCCTATGTGTTAAAATATTCATACCATTTCATTTACCAGACACCTAAAGTCTTTGCAGTAGTTTTATGAGAAGCCGCATGTATCACTTTTCTCCAGACGTTGACTGCAGACTTGTCATGTAAAGCCATGATCACAGCAGCAGGATTTTTTCGGACCTTCGTTTCCACATTCAGTATTAGTACATTACACTTTCCCTATCCCAAAAATGATGGATGACAAGTAGCAGCCACATCCAAAACAGAGAGAAGGTCATCAATTCTAACATGTCTTCATTTTGCATTTTATCCTGTGTGATCTTTCTGTTCTCACACAGTAGTAACCACAAAGCTCTTTCTCTTGTAGGTCGTTTCTTCTTAACTATCACTACATGGCCGACACCACAAAGACCAGAATGTTTCTAAACTTCCTATGACAAATTTGACATTAAGCTTAATTGTTACCGAAAATTCATCATCCCTCCGACATTTCTCATTATGAATAATTTACCCTACTTTCTAGGTGTTAAACCATAGCCATAGCGTACAGTGCTTAAAGAGCACCTGTCAGCAGGATCAGCCCTAGTAAGTCAGTCATACTGCCTGGTAGGGTTGATCCTGTTTAATAAAATGAAATCTGTCTTGTAAAAATTGGTTGTAGAATTTTTTATTATTTTATTGTTTATGCAAATGAGGGCTTTAGTGCAACCAGGGGTGGGGCCTAGCCCCATGGTGCACCCTTTACTCGGTCTTTCTAGTCTAGGACACCTCTCTCTGTGCATAAAGAATAAATATAATTTTTATCAATTTTCACAAATATCATTTAAGCCAGCAGGATCAACCCTACCAGGCAGTATATGGTTTAATAGGGTGGATCCTGCTGATAGTTTTTATTTAAATACAGACATTGTGTGGACCCAAATGGCAGTTACATATGTTACAGAAGATTACCACACACCTATACACTGCCAAACCAGTATACAATACCAGTGCCAAAGCAAAAACCACCATACAGTTCCCAAATACTGCTGCCATTTAGTGATCAGGTTAACCTTAATACGTTAATAAAGGGGTAATATGATAATTAGAAGGTATCCCCTGTCCAATAGATTGGCAGAGGTCTGAATGCTGGGTCCCCCACCAAACACGAGAGAGTGAGTCCCCCATTTAAATGGAGTGATGGTCAGGCATGGTCACCACATCTGCATTCAAACTTTGTGGGACTATGGGATAGTCGAGCCTGTACTTGGATCCCCACTTATTGGTGGTGGAATATCCCTTTAAGTAATTTAAAGCGCTTTAGTATGTCTAATATTAAGAATTGTGGCGGTCGCAAGACTTGAGCGCCAGGCAACCTGTGGCAGACCCTAGCAGTAGGGTGTCTATGTCACAGCCCTGATAGCACTCACCATAAGGCTGGTCTAATTGGACAACCTGCTTTCTTAAAGGAGCCCCCTACTATAGAGCTGAAGTTTATAGCATGTTCATGTGCAGTGTTACATGGAATACATGGCAGTGCTGAGAAGTGGAGGCTAAACCAAACTTCTAACTTTTTGACTAGATGCAGTAATCACTAGGGGGAGCTTGTGGGCTCTTTAAGCTCCATCTAGTGGTTGCATCATGCAGCCAAAATTTTATCATGTAGCCCTCCGTCTATGCAGCGGTTTTAGAGCCGTATAGCAGAATAACAAGGTTCCTAGATATATTGGAAAATGTATTGGCTGAGAATGATATGCTTAAAGGCTATGTACACCTTTGGAGGCAATTTTGGGTTTATGATTGCATTTTACTCATTTTTCGCTAAAAATCATATTTTCAATTGGCCTTAATTGAAAAAAATATTGAGCCATTCTGTCACAAAGGATTAACTGTTTGTCTAGCTGTGTGACTGGTACTTTCACTTTCACTTTGTGCCAGTCATCTAATAAACCTTATCTCTAAACTACTGAGAGGTCATATCTAGTGTTGGGCGAGAATGCTAATTTTTCACAGTAATTTTTTATTAGTCGCTGGTGACTGCGACATTACTGGCGCTATACCTCCTTTCATAAGGGACGAGGAAGTGGGCGTGCTGATGATGGTGCACGCAGAGGCCGTGGCCCTGGGCTCAATAAAACTGTGCCTGCTGCCAGAGCAGAGGAAACACACTCATCCACGATACCTAGCTTCATGTCCCAGTTTGTAGGACACCACTCTCGAAGTCAGACCAGTGCAACCAGGTGGTCGGTTGGATTTCAGCAGATAATGCTTCCAGTCGGTTAAGCACCACCCTGTCTTCCACAAAGTCCAGTCTCAGTAGCCAAGAGTCTGGTCAACAGAATCCTCACCCTGATCCTCCTTCCTCCCACCATGGAGAGTCTTGGCAAACAAGTGATCCCACACTCGGATATTCCGAGGAGCTCTTTCCATTGTCATTCCTTGATATGGGCCTCTCGACAAGCCCGCTTGAAGAGGGACATGAGGAGATATTGTGCCTTGATTCCCAAACTCTTGAGCATCCACAGTCACAAGAAGATGACGGTGGGGAACGGCAATTAGTGTTTCATAAGGTGGATGATGATAATGAGACACAGTTGCCAATAAGTCAACCGCAATTAGTGTCTCAAGAGGTTCATGATGAGGATGAGACAGTTGTCAATAACTGAGGTTGTTGGTCAACAAGTCAGGAGGATAACCAGAGTGAGGAAGTGGAAGAGGAGGTGGTGGACGAGGAAGTCACTGACCCAACCTGGGAAGGTGGCAATCTGAGCGAGGACAGCAGTACAGAGGAGGAGGGAACCTAAGCACTGAAACAGGCTGGAAGAGGCAGTGGGGTCGCAAAAGGGAGAAGGCAGGCCACACCAAACAGGCCCGCAACTGTACCCCAGAGCACCCTCTTGCAGCAATCTCCCTTGCCACGGGGTAGGTGTTCCGCAGTCTGGCACTTTTTTGATAAAAGTGCGGACGATAAAAGAATTGTCATTTGCAACCTGTGCTGTACCAAAATGAGCAGGGGCATGAACACTAGCAACCTCACCACCACAAGCATGAGCTTGTGGACACTGAGGCATTCTGCAGCTTGATGGCAGTGGGGTTACTCTGTCTTCAGTCACCAATATTTTTCACGGTGTGCAGTCCCAGCCTTACACCAGCATGTGTCCCATAACATCACCTGTGCCCTGACCAATGCAGTTATTGGGATGGACAAGTGCTTTTGGCCAGGGACGCTACATTTCCCTGACGGCACACTGGGTGAATGTTGTGGTGGCCGGGAGAGAGTCGTACCCTGGGATGGCACAGGTGCTACCGACGCCAAGGATTGCGGGCCCTACTTCTATCAGGGTTTCTTCCACGAACTACGTTAGTGGCTGCAACCCCCTCCCCTCTCCTCCTCTGCCTCCTCCTCCACTTCCCCCTATGAATTATCATCTTGCAGCACCAGTCATTCATCAGTCAGTAGCTGGAAGTAGTGTAGTACTGCAGTGGGGAAGCGGCAATAGGCCGTGCTGAAGGTGATATGCTTAGGGGACAAACAGCACACTGCCACAGAGCTGTGTCAGGGGATAAGAGACCAGACTGAGCTGTGGCTCTTGCCACTAAACCTACAACCAGGTATGGTTATGTCTAAAAATGTCCGTAACTTGGTGGTGGCTTTGGAGCTCGGCAAGCTCAGACACATCCCATGCCTAGCCCACGTCTTAAACTTAGTGGTTGAGCGGTTTCTCAAAACCTACCCCAATTTGCCTGAGCTACTGGTGAAGGTGCGCTGCTTGTGTGCACATTTCCGCAAGTCATCGACAGCTTCAGCCAGTCTGTTAACGCTGCAGCAGCGCTTAAAATTGCCAGCTCACCGGCTGTTTGATGTGGCACACGCTGGAACTCGACGTTCCACATGTTGGCCAGGCTTTGTGAGCAGCAGAGGGCAGTAGTTGAATACCAGCTGCAACACGGTTGTCGCTTTTTCAGTCAGCTTCCGCTATTCACAAGTGAGGAGTGGGCATAGATGTCTGACCTCTGTGAGGTTTTAAGAAACTTTGAGGAATCAACACAGATGGTGAGCGGCGATAACGCTATTATCAGCGTAACCATCCCACTTCTGTGTCTACTGAAACGCTCGCTGCTCACAATTAAGGACGATGCTTTGCCTGTAGAAGAGGTGGAAATGAGGGAAGACATTACACAGGGTGCTAGCCAGACCACCCTCTGTTCGTCTTCTCAGCGCAAATTGGACGATGAAGAGGAGGAGGTGCAGAAGACGGTTGTCTCAGCTACAGAGGGTAGTACCCATGAAAGTTTATTTCCATCTGTTCAGCGTGGGTGGGCAGAAGAAGAGGAAGAGGATGAGGAGATTGAGAGTGATCCTCCTGATAACGACACCAAAGTCTTGCCTAAACATAGAAACATCGAAACATAGAATGTGTCGGCAGATAAGAACCATTTGGCCCATCTAGTCTGCCCAATATACTGAATACTATGGATAGCCCCTGGCCCTATCTTATATGAAGGATGGCCTTATGCCTATCCCATGCATGCTTAAACTCCTCCACTGTATTTGCAGCTACCACTTCTGCAGGAAGGCTATTCCATGCGTCCACTACTCTCTCAGTAAAGTAGTACTTCCTGATATTACTTTTAAACCTTTGCCCCTCTAATTTAAAACTATGTCCTCTTGTAGCAGTTTTTCTTCTTTTAAATATTCTCTCCTCTTTTACCTTGTTGATTCCCTTTATATATTTAAAAGTTTCTATCATATCCCCTCTGTCTCGTCTTTCTTCCAAGCTATACATGTTAAGGTCCTTTAATCTTTCCTGGTAAGTTTTATCCTGCAATCCATGTACCAGTTTAGTAGCTCTTCTCTGAACTCTCTCCAAAGTATCAATATCCTTCTGGAGATATGGTCTCCAGTACTGAGCACAATACTCCAAATGAGGTCTCACTAGTGCTCTGTAGAGCGGCATGAGCGCCTCCCTCTGTCTACTAGTAATGCCTCTCCCTATACACCCAAGCATTCTGCTAGCATTTCCTGCTGCTCTATGACATTGTCTGTCAGTCTTCTGAAATAATGATCCCTAAATCCCTTTCCTCAGATACTGAGGTTAGGACTTTATCACTGATTTTATATTCTGCTCTTGGGCTTTTACGTCCCAGGTGCATTATCTTGCACTTATCAACATTAGATTTTAGTTGCCAGATTTTTGACCATTCCTCTAGTTTTCCTAAATCCTTTTTCATTTGGTGTATCCCTCTAGGAACATAAACCCTGTTACAAATCTTTGTGTAACAGTCCTACGGGCTCACCTGAGTCAGAGGACAGCTGGCTGGATGTAGGAGTGGAGCCCAGTGGCAAGGACCGCAGGCAGGTAGTAGGTGCAGGAAGTCTGGCAGAGGCGTAGTCGGTAGGCAGGAAGTGGGTCAGGGCAGGCGGCAGTAAGCGTGGTCAGACAATCCGGATGGCAACGGTGGTAGCAGTTCAGTAGGTAGGGACAAAGCAGAAGAGTAGTCGGTAGTCAATTCCTGGTCAGCAGTGGATTTCCAGTAGTAGCAAGAGCAGCAGATGAGGAGAAGCTTGATCAAGGCTCAGGAGCTCAATAATCAGCAAACTGGAGTGCAAGGGGCTGGACTTATATAGGGAAGTACCAGGTGTGGGGAATCAAGGGTGATGAGCAAGGCTTGGCAAGACTGAGGTTAACTAATAGGCTTCAGGGAGGAATGTCCAGAGAGGACGGTAGCCTAGTAAGCAGGGCTACAGCCTGGGATGTGGCTGGTCACAGGTTCGAATCCCGACACTTTGTGTCATCAGAAAAAAGACACACCTTACCATCAAGGCCTTCTGCAATTTCTCTGATAAAGATATTAAACAATATAGGTCCCAGAACAGATCCCTGAGGTACCCCACTGGTAACAAGACCTTGGTCTGAATATACTCCATTGACTACAACCCTCTGTTGCCTGTCCCTCAGCCACTGCCTAATCCATTCAACAATATGGGAGTCCAAGCCCAAAGACTGCAATTTATTGATAAGCCTTCTATGTGGGACAATATCAAAAGCCGTACTAAAGTCAATATAAGCGATGTCTACTGCACCTCCGCCATCTATTATTTTAGTCACCCAGTCAAAAAAATCTATAAGATTAGTTTGACATGATCTTCTGGGACGACTCCTGTTGCCAGTGATTGGTTAAATAAAATTGTTAATGGTTTTGCTAGTTCACCGCGGAGCTCTTTTAATAGCTTTGGGTGTATCCTATCAGGCCCCTGTGACTTATTTGTATTAATTTTAGACAGCTGACTTAGAACCTCTTCCTCTGTAAAGACATGCATCAAAAGATTCATTAGTCTTCTTTCCTAATTGAGGTCCTTTTCCTTCATTTTCCTTTGTAAAAACTGAACAGAAGTATTCATTGAGGCAGTTAGCTGGTTCTTTATCTTCTTCCATATACCTTCCTTCTTTTGTTTTTAATTTGGTAATTCCTTGTTTTTGTTTCCTTTTTTCATTTATGTATCTGAAGAATGTCTGAAGAATGTCTTATCACCTTTTTCCCCTGACTGAGCTAATTTCTCTTCTGCCTGTGCTTTAGAAGCTCTTATAACTTGTTTGGCATCTCTCTGCCTAATCTTATAAATTTGCCTATTGGTACTCTGGCACACATGGCTGACTTCATGTTAGGCTGCCTTTCCAGCAACCCGCACGTTATACGCATTTTAGACAACACGGATTACTGGTTGTTCACCCTTCTCGACCCCCGCTACAAAGAGAACTTCTCATCTCTCATTCCTCTGGTGGAGAGGATGAGCAAAATGGTGCAATACCAGAAGATCCTTGTTGAAAAATTGCTCCAAAAATTTCCATCTGACAACGCTGGCGGCAGAGTCCGTAGTTCCTTGGCCAACTGAGGAGGGGAGACAAGGGGAACACACAGCAGTTCCAACAGAGGCAGAGCAACACTCTCCAAAGCCTGGGACAGTTTCATGACACCCCGCCAGCACCCTCACCCTGATGCACGGCCTAGTGTCACAAGGAGTGAAACTTTTTGGAAGATGGTGAAGAAGTACATAGCAGACCGTGTCAGCATCCTCAATGATCCCTCAGTGCCATACAACTACTGGGTGTCCAAGCTGGACACGTGGCACAAACTGGCGCTCTACGCCTTGGAGGTGCTGGCCTGCCCTGCCGCCAGCATTTTGTCTGAGCGTGTATTTAGTGCTGCTGGTGGCATTATAAGGGCTCTTTCACATCTGCGTTCTTTTCTTCCGGCATAGAGTTCCGTCATCGGGGCTCTATGCCGGAAGAATACTGATCAGGATTATCCTAATGCATTCTGAATGGACAGTCCGTCCTTCAGGATGCATCAGGATGTCTTCCTTTCCGGAACGGAGCGTTTTTTGGCCGCAACAAATAGCGCAGCATGCTGCACTTTTTGCTCCGGCCAAAAATCCGGAACACTTGCCGCAAGGCCGCATCCGGAATGAATGCCCATTGAAAGGCATTGATCCGGATCCGGCCTTAAGCTAAACGTCGTTTCGGCGCATTGCCGGATGCGACGTTTAGCTTTTTCTCAATGGTTACCATGGCTGCCGGGACGCTAAAGTCCTGGCAGCCATGGTAAAGTGTAGTGGGGAGCGGGGGAGCAGCATACTTACCATCCGTGTGGCTCCCGGGGCGCTCCAGAGTGACGTCAGGGCGCCCCAAGCGCATGGATGACGTGATCGCATGGATCACATGATCCATGCGCATGGGGCACTCTGACGTCACTCTGGAGCGCCCCGGGAGCCGCACGGACTGTAAGTATACTGCTCCCCCACTCCCCACTACTACTATGGCAACCAGGACTTTAATAGCGTCCTGGCTGCCATAGTAACACAGAACGCATTTTGAAGACGGATCCGTCTTCAAATGCTTTCAGTACACTTGCGTTTTTCCGGATCCGGTGTGTAATTCCGGCAAGTGGAGTACACGCCGGATCCGGACAACGCAAGTGTGAAAGAGGCCTAACAGATAAGTGTATCCGCCTGTCAACTGCAAATCCTGACAGGTTGACTCTTATAAAAATGAACAAGTCCTGGATTGACCATGATTTCTTGACTCCACCAGAGGAGAAGCCTGCAGGGCTTCTCATATAATTTTTTTAGACGGTCAGCTCACCAGCAGGCCCTCAACTACAAACCTTTACAGGGTCAGCTCACCTGTAGGCCCTCACCTACAATCTTTTAGAGGGTCAGCTCACCAGCAGGCCCTCACCTACAATCTTTTAGAGGGTCAGCTCACCAGCAGGCCCTCACCTAATTATACCTAATAGGTAATTTGTGCACATGCTGAGCACCCGAGCATCCCGATGTGTTTGGCCTGAGCACCCGAGCACTATGGTGCTCGATCAACACTAACTGCCAGTCCACGAGAGCTAGTGAAGGCAGCAGCATTTTGGACTCCCAGAACTCACAAGCCAAGTTTAATGAATTAGCTAGATGCAAACTGCATATTAGGGAGGAGGAATGCAGATTTTAGCATGAAACTTAGAGCACGACAATTCCCTGCTCCTGAGAACGATGGCACAGTGGCAGTGCCTGTATATTCGGAGTGCCATGATGTGAATAATACACAAAGCGCTAACGACGCCTGAGTCCGCTTCTCCTGTGTTCGGCATATATTATCCCTTATCTGCTTCTAGGAACGATTGCAGTGACCTTCAGTGGCATTTCTAGGCAGATACATTATCAGGATTTTATATCGATCCCCGGAAGGGTTTTCTCTACGAAAAACAAAGTGCAAATGCAAAATGTATGCAAATTCTTGGTGCAGCTGTTTTATGCATAGGTCACATAGGATTGTTCCCAGGGAGGTGCTATATATTATATACTGACAGTGGATGAGACTAGCACACTTAGCAAAATTGGGTCCTTTCCTGTATGTAGAATAAACGATGCAGAGCATTATATTGTGTTGCAGATTGTTAAAGTATATCTTATCGGGTGGATTTTGCCTATTTACTGTACTATTTACTATATACCATGAAAAATTTAAGGAATTCAGTGTTTATGTGTGACTAATCAAATGACCATCATTTTACAGCTTATATAAAAGCAAATTATGAAATTGGGTCACTTTGTAAGTACATTGCATGCTTATCCTGTATTATACTCCAGAGCTTCACTCACTATTCTGCTGGTGCAGTCACTGTGCACATACATTACATTACTTATCCTGTACTGATCCTGAGTTACATCCTGTATTATACTCCAGAGCTGCACTCACTATTCTGCTGGTGCAGTCACTGTGTACATACATTACATTGCTTATCCTGTACTGATCCTGAGTTACATCCTGTATT
Source organism: Bufo gargarizans (assembly GCF_014858855.1). Taxonomy (NCBI): domain Eukaryota; kingdom Metazoa; phylum Chordata; class Amphibia; order Anura; family Bufonidae; genus Bufo; species Bufo gargarizans. Next base: position 4,004,390 of record NC_058084.1, read on the forward strand.
ATACTCCAGAGCTGCACTCACTATTCTGCTGGTGGTGTCACTGTGTACATACATTACATTACTTATCCTGTACTGATCCTGAGTTACATCCGGTATTATACTCCAGAGCTGCACTCACAATTCTGCTGGTGCAGTCACTGTGTACATACATTACTTATCCTGTACTGATCCTGAGTTACATCCTATAGTATACTCCAGAGCTGCACTCACTATTCTGCTGGTGCAGTCACTGTGTACATACATTACATTACTTATCCTGTACTGATCCTGAGTTACATCCTGTATTATACTCCAGAGCTGCACTCACTATTCTGCTGGTGGAGTCGCTGTGTACATATATTACATTATTTATCCTGTACTGATCCTGAGTTACATCCTGTATTATACTCCAGAGCTGCACTCACTATTCTGCTGGTGGAGTCACTATGTACATACATTACATTATTTATCCTGTACTGATCCTGAGTTACATCCTGTATTATACTCCAGAGCTGCACTCACTATTCTGCTGGTGGAGTCGCTGTGTACATACATTACATTATTTATCCTGTACTGATCCTGAGTTACATCCTGTATTATACTCCAGAGCTGCACTCACTATTCTGCTGGTGGAGTCACTATGTACATACATTACATTATTTATCCTGTACTGATCCTGAGTTACATCCTGTATTATACTCCAAAGCTCCAGGATCTTAGTTCATTGTATCTGACCTCGGGTTCAGCACTGCAGGGGTTACACCCTTTCTCCCCTGCTCTATATTCTGCTGTCCAGCTCCTGACTGAGTAGCTCATCAACTCTTCTATAAACACCTGCTTGTCTCTCTCACTCTTTGCCTGATCAACACAGGTCCTGCCAGGTTCTGCTCATCTCCTTTACCTTGCTATCTGATCTATAATTCGTCTACCTGTCGGTATAGTGACAGTTGCCTTCCTGGGCCTTGACCTCAGCCTGTTTTCTGACTCCGGGTTAGGCTTCTTTCAGACTTGTGGCATAGTTCCAACAAAGAACAGCCTGCCGGAGCTCTCTCAGTCCAGCATTGCTGAATGTTACCACAAGATTTGGCTTCTACCCATCCAATGTTACTCTGTACGTTCCTCTGGTACTATGCCCTGGTGTCCCTGATCCCTGTGGGAGAGCAGGCTACCACTTCTGGGTAGTTGGCACAGTGGATCCACATTCACATTGTGACAATGGTTAGGTGATTACAATTAGACATGAGCGAAGTTCTTAAAAATTGTTTTCGGCCGCTTCGACGAATTTCACAAAGAAATTCGGTTTGTGCTAAATTACTTTGTCACTAAGCACATTCTTTTGTAAGTAGCGGGTGCAATGACAGGGAACGGCAATTGTGCCGCCCCCGTCATTGTACCCCTCAGATGCCGCATTCATCGCTGATCGTGGCATCTGAGATCAATATTAAAACATTTTAGGGGTTGCTCATAAACAAATAAAAATAAATGAAATCATACTTACCTCATCCATTTGAGCATGAAGAAGCCGCCGCCAACATCTTGCTTGAAGATCCAGGGTGAAATCTCTTGCGGCACGTGATGACATCATCACGTCGGCCGGTGTGGTGATGTCATCCGTCACTTTGCACAATATTTCACACTGATCTTCAGGCAAGATGGCTGCGGTGGCCTCTTCGCTCTCAAATAGATGAGGTAAGTATGATTTTTTTTTTTTATTATTATTACCGCCATTTCAGGTAAAATCGATTCGTTACCGTGAAGCACGATGAAATTCGGCTTGGTGGCAAATCGAATTTTCCCAGAAATTTAGATTGCAGTGTACTTTGTGATCATTTCAGCCTGGGTGTAGTGTACTTTAATAGGATGACTGAAGAAGTGCAGAAAATCCCTGCCCCCCATGACTACTACTACTACACACTGAGAACCTCCAGGTATGATTTCTATGAGACGCTCGCCTTATTACGCTCTCGTACTGGGATAAGCTGCCAACATTGCCATTAGTTTAGTGCTCTTTTAACTTCGACATAAAATCCATCTGTTATTCCTGACTCTTGCGAATAATTTAACGCCAATTACGAAACAATAACTTGTAAATAGGCATACGGTAAAAGTCTGCGACTACAGGCAAAAACATAACACCGCCAATTATCAGAAGACATACAGATGCGGGTGAGACGGATCATCATGAACATACACATAATCCTGTGCTCAATTATTAAACAAGGTCAATCTTTATGACAAAAGGAAACTTTTTAGCATGTATTATTAATGGAGATGGAGGGAATGGCCCTGTCTGAGTAATAGGCGGAGAGATCATACTGCTACCATAGCTGTCTGTACAAGGGTCAGAGATGGCGGTCTACACCCTTCAAGTGGACCCATTGTGTCTGTACAGTAGTGAATTTCTCTGTCGCTGAAGATCTCGGAACTGCTATTACTATACCATAGAATGAATCGAAGAAAGTCCATGCGGCCAACAATGGGGATTAGCTTTGGGGGTCCGCAAGGTTTAGACTCCAGAGAGTAACCTGTCAGCGGAGCATGTCGCGTTTTACCTACTTGGATCACTAGGATTTACTATTTTATTTTACAACTAACGACTTCAAAATTAAAGCAGTGTATGGCAGTATTATTACGACATTGAATGACTTCTTATATATGTTTTTTTGGGGGGTATTGAATGAGATTACTATAAAATAAGTGTTATGAAGGCATTATATGGCAGTATTATTAGGAGAGGTATTATTTAGGCATTCTACAGCCATATTATTTGGTCACAGTATTAATGGTAAATTGCCTAGGGCACATGATTCCTAGGGGTCCCCAAGTTCTGAACTGCCAGTTGCAGCTTGAGAGTGGAGCTTGTAACCTTTCACTGCCCAGGACCACCAGGGATTTAATCATTTACTTCATTCACTTTACTGCAACAATTTAAGCATGTTGTATGTTGTATGGCGGCATTATTTGGACACTAAATGGCATTGCATAAATAGTTTTATTTGGACACTGAATGGCATTACTATATGAGAAATATATGGCAGTGTTATGTTGGCACTATATGGTAGTGTTATTTGGATACTATATGAGGGAATTATTTAAACATCATATGGCGCACACAGCAGTGTAATACCTAAACCAGGAAAGGACCCCACTATATCATCTAACTATAGGCCAATCAATTAACATTGACATTAAACTATATTCTAAGATTCTTGCAGATAGGTTGGCTCCTATAATCCCAAAGGTAATACACATGAACCAGGTGGGCTTCGTATGCGGAAAAGGAGGCACGAGACAACACAATTAAAACCCTGATTCTCACTAATATAGCGAAATCTGATGCTTCTCCTTTATGCCTGTGTCACGATGGGGAGTGGGGGAAACCCCCCACCGTACAATGTAAAGGGATAAAGGATAGCTGCTAGGCCAAGAAGCCAGGAAAAGGGAAGCAGGTCACCTCCTATAGCGTCCCTAATCTTCTCCCTAACTCCTCATTGTATAAGCGGACCTGGATGGTAGGACGGCTCATACCCTGGAAACCTGAGGCCCTGAGTCGCCCTGAGAATCCCTCAGATAGGAGCAGGGGGGAGACGTCCTGTTCATCCAGGACACAGAAGAACAGGAGTCTCAAAAGGCCTAGTAGCAGGGAAACCAGCCCCCTTCCGGAGGTACACAACACGGGAACAAGTCTAGCAAGCATGCTGGACTACAAACACCAAGGGACCAGACATGTAACAACCACTAGACAAGACAACAACCACCCATACATAAACATCACTAAACATATGCAAGGGTAGTGAATCGAGGACAGAGGGATGACAACGGAGAGACATCGCAGGAGACATCGATGTCCCACTAGGTGGCCCTCAAGTACCGGGCAGACAGAACACCCTGGACTGGAGCAGAACTCCAGCACCAATGAAGGCTGGAGTACAACTGACTCCAGCCAGGGAGCCACAGGTAATAAAACCCAAGTGACCACACCCAGCCAGGAAGTTAACCCTTCCAGCATCAAACAGAGATGGAACCAGGAGAAGGGGAGCAAAGAACACAGATGCAGACAACCATGTGTTGCCCCTGGCAACCGGCATGTATGGCAAAGGTGTCACAGCGTACAACACTGAGGCCATGACAGCCTGCTGTGGGTAGATGCTGAGAAGGCCATTGACCGGGTCCTCTGGGCTTTCCTGGATTCTACTCTACGACAAATCGGATTAGGACCTAAGTTTTTAGATAAAATTAGCACCCTATATTCTAACCCCACAGCCAAAGTGAGGATAAATGGGCTTTTATCCCCTTCTATACCGATCAGAAACGGAACCAGACAGGGATGCCCATTATCCCCATTGTTGTATGTCCTAGTGATGGAACACTTGGCCAACGCTCTCCGCCTTAATTCATCAATACATGGCTTCACATTCAGGGGGTCCCAATATAAAGCAGCATTATACGCAGATGATCTCTTGTTATACGTTACTCAGACCCACATATCCCTTCCCTCGATACTTAATGAATTTGAAAGATTTGGCCACTTAAGCAACTTCAAGGTTAATTTCACAAAATCTGAAATCCTCAACATTTCTATCCCCCAGAGTGAGTTTGCCAGACTCCTCACCTCATTCCTGTTTAGACATCAATCATCTTTGCTTAAATATTTGGGAATACATATTCCAGTAACTATGGATCATCATTTTAATCTGAACTACCTTCCCTTATTGGAACGAACGCTGAAGGATCTCGCTACTTTTAACAAAAAAGGCTTGTCATGGTTCGGTCCAATAAACGTCCTCAAAATGGACATCTTACCAAAATTCTTGTACATCTTCCAAACCATTCCACTAACACCACCCTCATCCTTCTTTCTAAAATTAGGAACAGCAATCACCCGATTTGTTTGGGGACACCTTAGCCCTCGGATAGAATTCTCCACTTTAATCAGACCTAAGTCTCAAGGGGGGGGGGTAGACCTTCCTGATCTCAAGTTATATCACACAGCGGCATCCCTCACGGCAGTATAATGGGGAAATAAAACAATGGGTAGGGTTAGAACAATCCCTTTATCCTCTTCCTCTTAAATACACCCCTTGGATTGTTCCTGAAGCTCGTCCACAACTGATTAAGAAGAACGCCTTATTACGACAAACTCTTAAATTTGGGGTTCCCTGACTCAGAGAGGCATTTGCGCCAGAAGACTCAGCCCACTTACTCTGATCTTTCACAACCCGGCCTTCCCCGCCAGCACGGGCAGAGATTCTTTCCCTGGTATGCGGGCTATAGACGATCCACACTTTCACCACCTTCTGTTAGGGAACCCTTTGCCTTCTTTAGCCGCGATAGCCGGGAAATTTCCTAACGCGCGAATCTCATGGCTGGAATATGAACAACTGAAGTCATACAGTATATTTCCTCTGGAGGAGAGCAGTGCGCTTTTGAGACATCTCTGATGGAGACTGAAAATTGCTTACTCTGTCCTCTCCGCCGACACACTTGATCTCTCAGCTATACCGCAATCTATTGGCAGATTCTTATAGAGACACTCCAGGCTTTGTCTCGGGATGGGAACAAGAATTAGGAACTGACATTGAACGTACTGACCAGCAAAAAGCCTTCATATTCTCTCAAAAGCTTTCTATGGCATGTTCTGCACAGGAAAAGAACTACAAGATTATGTCACGCCGGTACAGGTATCCAGTTAGACCACATAGGATCTTTCCTGCGGTCTCTGAGTTTTGCTGGAGATGCGGCAAAGAGAAAGTATTCCACAGCATCATATAGAAAACTGTTCACAACTCCCCTCAGGTAGCGCTCCTCTCCATCTTACCGGGCTCCATCGCATCTCTGCTGATTTACAGATACCTTTATTGTGGCTTGCATTTAACGATGTTATACTACATGGAAAACTCAATAAAATCGTTTAAACATAAACATCATATGGTGGTAGTTGGTCAGCATTTCAAGGGGTTGACACCATTCATTCTTTTTGAGACTGCTGGAGTACAGTGCAGCATTGTCGGTACTTCCTTCGGAAATGAATGGGATGACTGTGACCATGTGCAACCTCTGCTCCATTCATTCTGGGGACAGGAGACTCCCATTCTCATGATCAGTGGGACCCTCACCTATCAGATGTTTGTTCCCTATTGATAACCATTTATTTTGATACAACCCCTTTAAGCATTAACCTCTTCACTTTCCTATCAACCCCATTCACAATTAAGGCAATGTATAGCGGTAGTATCTATACAATAAATGGCATTACGATCAGTAGTATTTGGGAACAGTTTGGAGGTATTATTTAGGACTTATATGACAGTTTTATTTTGTCACTGCTTGGCAGCACTATGTGTGCATTGTATGGAAGTATTAGTATGTATTAACCACTTAAGGACCACAGGTTTATACCCCCCTAGTGACCAGGCCCCTTTTTACAAATCAGCACTTCACAACTTTAACGGTTTATTGCTCGGTCATGCAACTTGGAACCCAAATGAATTTTACCTCCTTTTCTTCTCACAAATACAGCTTTATTTTGGTGGTATTTGAAGCAGCTCTGACTTTCTGAGCACCTGTCATGTTTCTTCAGGTGCTAAAATTGCCAGGATAGTATAATAACCCCCCAAATAACCCCATTTTAGAAAGAAGACACCCCAAAGTATTCGCGGAGGGGCATGGTGAGTTCATGTATGATTTTTTTTTTTTTCACAAGTTAGCAGAAAATGACACTTTCTGAGGAAAAAAATAAATAAATAAAGTTTCCATTTCTGCTAACTTCTGGCAAAAAATAAATAAATCTCCCACGGACTCACTAGGCCCCTCAGTGAATACCTTGGGGTGTCTACTTTCCGAAATGGGGTCATTTGTGGGGTGTGTTTACTGTTCTGGCATTTTGGGCAGGGCTAAATTGTGAGCAACCCTGTAAAGCCTAAAGGTACTCGTTGGACTTGCGGCCCCTTTACGCATCTTAGCTGCAAAAAGGTGTCACACATGTGGTATCGCCGTACTCAGGAGAAGTAGGGCAATGTGTTTTGGGGTTTATTTTTACATATACCCATGTAAAAAGTTGTCACTTACAGGGATATTTCTCACACACAGGATGGGTATATGTAAAAATACACCCCAAAACACATTGCCCTACTTTTCCTGAGTACGGCGATACCAGATGTGTGACACTTTTTTGCAGCCTAGGTGGGCAAAGGGGCACATATTCCAAAGAGCACCTTTAGGATTTCACAGGGCATTTTTAGACATTTGGATTCCAAACTACTTCTCACGCTTTAGGGCCCCTAAAATGCCAGGGCAGTATAAATACCCCACATGTGACCCCATTTTGGAAAGAAGACACCCCAAGGTATTCTGTGAGGGGCATGGCAAGTTCATAGAAGGTTTTTTTTTTTTTTTTGCGGAAAATGATTTTTTTTTTCTTACAAAGCCTCATATTCCACTAACTTGTGACAAAAATTTTTACATGAACTCGCCATACCCCTCACGGAATACCTTGGGGTGTCTTCTTTCCAAAATGGGGTCACATGTGGGGTATTTATACTGCCCTGGCATTTTAGGGGCCCTAAAGCGTGAGAAGTAGTTTGGAATCCAAATGTCTAAAAATGCCCTCCTAAAAGGTACTCATTGGAAGTTGGGCCCCTTTGCGCACCTAGGCTGCAAAAAAGTGTCACACATGTGGTATCGCCGTACTCAGAAGAAGTAGGGCAATGTGTTTTGGGGTGTATTTTTACATATACCCATGCTGGGTGAGAGAAATATCTCTGTAAATGACAACTTTTTACATTTTTTATACAAAGTTGTCAATTTACAGAGATATTTCTCTCACCCATGCTGGGTATATGTAAAAAGACACCCCAAAACACATTCCCCAACTTCTCCTGAGTACGGCGATACCAGATGTGTCACACTTTTTTGCAGCCAAGATGCGCAAAGGGGCCCAAATTCCAATGAGTACCTTTAGGATTTCACAGGGCATTTTTACGCATTTGGATTCCGTGAGGGGTATGGTGAGTTCATGTAAGATTTTATTTTTTGTCACAAGTTAGTGGAATATGAGACTTTGTAAGAAAAAAAAAATAATAAAAAATTTCGCTAACTTGTGGCAAAAAAAGAAAAATCTTCTATGAACTCGCCATGCCCCTCAAAAGTGATCTTTATAGCGCCGCAGCGATTTTACAGTGTTTTTGCAGTGATCAGAAAAAAAAATTCTGTCACTGCGGTGGGGCGGACAGAACGCAAGTGTGCGCACAAGATCAGGCCTGATCGGACGAACACTGCGTTTTTTGTAGAGCCTATAGAACATGTCCTATTCTTGTCCGCAATTGCGGACAAGAAAGGGCATTTTCTATATAGTTCTGGCAGTGTGCGGATCTGCAAAATGCGGAAAGCACATTGCCGGTGTCCGTGTTTTGCGGATGGATCCGCGGATCCACAAAACACATACGGACATCTGAATGAAGCCTTACAGGGGGGTGATCAATGACAGGGGGGTGATCAGGGAGTCTATATGGGGTGATCAGGGGTTAATAAGTGACGGGGGGGGGGTGTAGTGTAGTGTTTGGTGCTACTTTACAGAGCTGCTTGTGTCCTCTGGTGGTCGATCCAAGCAAAAGGGACCACCAGAGGACCAGGTAGCATGTATATTAGACGCTGTTAACAAAACAGCGTCTAATATACCTTTTTGGGGTTAAAAAAATCGCATCTACAGCCTGCCAGCGAATGATCGCTGCTGGCAGGCTGCAGATCAACTTCTCAGCTGCGCGTCGCTGTGAACACGCGCATGCGCGTGCGCGTTCACGCCGAAATCTCAGCTCTCGCGAGATGACGCATAGATGCGTGAAGGAGGAATAACCCGGCCGCCCGCAGAACGCATCCCTGCGTTAGACGGTCGGGAGGTGGTTAAACAGTGTTTCCATTGCTGTATCTGAGTGGTGAATGTGAGTGATCAAGGCCAAATTATAGAGGGCCTCCACCCCAAGTTCCGAAAAGTGCCATGGCATAAGAACTTGAAGAATTTGAGATACCTCTCCTTCTATATGACATTGTGTCATCTTTACGGAGAGCAGAGTAAATTTCTAATTAAATCTATTACAGTAGAATCGGGTCGGATCATTCCTGCTGTGATAATAGAAGGCTCCATTCAATGAGCTTTCATTTGAATAAGGATCGAAATCTGACCAAATGCAGTCCCCGAGCTCTGTCTTCTCTCACAATATCTGGAGGAAGAGATTGATTATGTGTTTTTCCCTAAAGAGCTGATGTTGCTGTAACTTTCTCACCTTATGTTAAGTGCATCTGACAATGACAGGACGGGCGCATAATGTGTTGAAAAGCCAAGGTCGCAGCAGACATCATGGGGCTCTTTAAGCAGCCTAGACACTGGTGGGAGATTTAAAGTAAAGTTTCCTTTGAAAGCTTTTTGTTGGTGCATTCATTTAAAGAGCCTCTGTCAGCATGATCAACCCTATTACAGCAGGGCTGATCATGCTGAGTCAAATGACACCTGCCTTATGTCTCTAGAGTGAACGGCTGAAGAGATATCTTCTTTTAAATTTTTATGCAAATTATCAATTTCGAGCACTAAGGTGCCGGCTGTAGTGCTTGGAGCACCACTAATGATCTGCACAATCTCAGTCTTCCTGTAGGTTGGTAGATGAGGAAGCTCTGAACAAGAGAGAAAGGGAAACATACAGTACTCGCCTCACAATCCTCTCAGCAACTGTGCTCTTCCACATTCAGTGAAGCTACTCAATCTGCTGCCTGAGCAGCCCAGTCCACCTGGAGGTGCCGGTGGCTTACACAACACTGGACAACAAATGACTATTTGTTATATTATATTAAAAGCTAGAACCCAGGGCTAGAAATCAAAGAGAAGGAGAGAGGGTGGAGAGCACAGGGACCTTGCATTAGTGGTGCTCCAAGTGCTACGGCCAGACCCTTAATGCTCAAAATTGCTACTTCGCATAAAAATAAAAAAAGAAGCAACAGTTCACTCTATAAAACAAAAAAGCAGGTATTATTTTACTCAGCATGATCAGCCCTACCAGTCACTATGCCAGTAGTAAACCAGTCACTGGTTTAATACAGAGGGTCTTTAAAGCGATACCAGTTATTAGTATTAAAGGGGCAGCCTGGGAAAAACTGATACATCGTATTAAGCCATGTGAAAGGAAGGGAGGCATGACCCAGAAATTCTTTCTCTGCTGTTCTTTAAATTCTTTTGTCTTGCCCCATCCCCTACTTTCACATGACACAATATATTTCTATCATTGTAGCCCGTAGTGTTCTTTTACATTTTTGGGTGTGAAAACTCGGTGAAAACTAATGTGTTGTGTTTTTTGTTTTTTTTCATTTCCTTGTTGCTAAAATCAAGCACTGCAATGCAAATTCTGAAAGGAAGAGCCACAGGAAAATGAGAGCAGGGACAATGCATTTCTAGGAAGCCTGTGCGACTATGTGACTGAATCATAGCTAATGGTTGCTAAAAATGGCTGCTGTGTTTTAAGTACTTCTTAGATCCAGCTGTAAGAGGATGAAGAAGTTAGGGGACTAACTGGCTGATATAGGAAGTAGAGATTAGAATAGGAGGAGCGATTGGGAGGTGGTGTATCATCATCGAAATCTGACTCGTCCTCTCCAGGCCTCTGTCAAGTCTTCTTCTGCCTAAGTACTGATCCTGTGTTAGTTTAGTCTTTGTCCATCTCTGATGAGATCTGCTCCAGTACTGAAAGTTGACTAGCCTGGGTAATATTACTTAGGTGTCCTTGGTCACTCATTCTTGACTTACATCATTATTAATTTTGAGGTCTCCTGACTTCTAGCTTCATCTGTGGTTCTTCACTCATCTTGCCGATTTAGCTTGTTTTCCTTTTTCCCAGTTTGGCTTGTTTCCTTCCCCCAGTTAGGCTTGCTTTCCTTACCCCAGTTTGGCTTATTTTCCTTACGCCAGTTTGGCTTGTTTTCTTTACCCCAGTTAGGCTTGCTTACCTTACCCCAGTTTAGCTTGTTTTCCTAAATCCAGTTAGGCTTGTTTTCCTAAACCCAGTTAGGCTTGTTTTCCTAACTCCAGTTTGGCTTGTTTTCCTTACCACAGTTTAGCTTGTTTTCATTACCTCAATTTGGCTTGTTTTCATTACCACAGTTTGACTTGTTTTCTTTACCCCAGTTTAGCTTGTTTCCCTTTCCCCAGTTTGACTTGGTTTCCTAACTCCATGTTGGCTTGTTCTCCTTACTCTAGTTTGGCTCATTTTCCTTACTCCAATTTGGCTTGTTTTCCTTACTCCAGTTTGGGTTGTTTTCCTTACTGCTTTTTGTCTTGTTTTCCTTACTCAGCTCATCTTATCTGCCCATTGTCACCACATTCTAGTCCAAGTTACACATTGGTTGGATGGAGTAGGAGGAGGAGAAGAAGAGGCAGGCCTGCATGCAATCCATGGCGGTAACACCAAATTCACACGGGTGCCACGGGTTACATGCTTGATGGCCGTCAGAAGGTTCACCCAGTGGTCAGTAAAAGTTATGTACCTTCCCTGTCCATGTTTGCTAGACCACGTGTCTGTGGTCAGATGTATCTTGGCACCGACAGTGTGTGCCAGAGTTATATTAACTTGCCGCTTAACGTGGCCATATAGTTCAGGGATGCCCTTTCTGGGAAAAATATTTCCTTCCGGGGACCTTCCATTGCAGTGTGCCAATGGCCACAAATTTTCTAAAGGCCCCCGAGTCCACCATTTTATATGGCAGTAGTTGGCGGGCTAGAAGTTCCAACAAGCCAGCGGTCAGCCATTAGGCAAGAGGATTATCCAGCGTTATCATTTTTTTACACTCGAACAATTGGGCCATGGAAGCCTGCCTTCTGCCAGATGAATGCGACGACGGCACGGTGGAAGGTGGAGTGGAGGACAAATGGGAGGAGAGAGGAGAAAGAGAAGGAGAAGAGGCAGGACGTGGAGCACCGGGAGTGTTGCTTTGTGGGTTCTGAAGGTGTTGCTCCCGCTGGGCTCAGTGATGGCAGGCCAGGTGCCTTCTTAAGGCGGTTGTCCCTAGGTGAGTGTTGGGCTTACCGCGACCTATGCGTTGACAGCACAGGCTGCAGATGGAAACAGTATTGTCAGCAGCGGACACATTAAAAAAAGCTCACACTGCGGAGCCATGTGCCGGCATCCTGGGAGCGCAATATGTGAACGTGCATGGGGGATGGCTCACTCCAGATACATTTGCAGTCTGCTTTTTGCCTCCTGTGCGCTGCGAGTTCTGCCTGCTTCTCCTCCTTCTCTCTATCTGCTGCTCCGTCTCTCCCTCTGAACTCCCCTCCTCTTCCTCTTTTGTGGGCACCCATGTGACGCTCATCGACGCGTCATCATCGTCACCTTCACCACCACTGACATTTGAGATCTCGGAGTAAGCAGCAACACCGGGGACCACCCTCCTTGGGCTGATCTGGGTACTATCGTCAGACCACTGGGTGGCGGCCGTTGCTACCTCCTTTTCCTCATTCGATGCCAAGAATGGCTGCACATCGGTAAGGTCTGGGAATGGATGGGAAAATAATACCTCTGACTCGAGTGGAGGGTCTATGGTGGTGGTGGTGTCTTTGGGGGTGCACACAGCAGAGAGTGACGAGGGTGCAAATACAGAGGATGAGGAGGGTGCAGAAGTGGAAGGCTGAGTGAGCCACTTAACCAACTCTGGTGAGCCCTTTGAAGTTATGGCACGCGCCTTATCCAACTTCCCACTTAGGCTCCGGCCTGGTGCACCTGCCCGACCCCTACCAGACCTGCGGAATGGTCCACCTCTTCCTTTGCCTGTCATTTTCTAAATAACCCTCTGCCTAAGTCCATAGAGAAGGTCAGTATTTGTGGAAGAAGGTATATCACAGCCCTCAAACATTATTTGGTGGAAAAAGATATATAGCAATAGCACCCCTTAATCAGTATTTTGTGGAAGAAGGTATATGGCACCCCTCAATCAGCATTTGGCAGAAACAGGTATATGGCACCCCTCAATCAGTATTTGGTGGCAACAGGTATATAGCACCACTCAATCAGAATTTTATGGAAGAAGGTATATAGCACCCCTCAATCAGTATTTTGTGGAAGAAGGTATATAGCACCCCTCAATCAGTATTTGGCAGAAACAGTTGTATGGTACCGCTCAATCAGTATTTGGTGGAAGCAAGTACATGGCACCCCTCAATCAGTATTTAGTGGAAGAAGGTGTATCGCAGCCCTCAATCAGTTTTTTTTGGGGCATTAGGTATATCACACCCGTTGCAATTAGTTACTACAATAACGCTTGTCCCTCTATATACCTGCAGTATCTTAGCAGAACCGCACACAACTGCTGCACAATACAAATGCACTATAATATATGTTAGAAAGTATATCATAGGTATATCACACCCCTCTATATCACACCTATCGATACGTCTGGTGTCCCTAAGAGCCTGTCCCTGCTCCACACAGCAACCTTTCCATACACTGACAAAACACTGAATGTAAAATGGCGGCCAGATCGGGTTCTGGTATAAGGTAGGGGGTGCGTCCATGTGCTGAAACGTCTCAATTGGCTGTTCTGTACCACCTGATGGATGTGTCATGGGTCAAAGTTCAGCGCTATGCAAAAAAATATGGCATATATCACCATATGTTCGCATGTTCGGCGAATCATGAACGAGCAAAGTTCGCCACGAAACGACCGCCGGGCGAACCGCAAGGCCATCTCTAACTGTAACACAACTGGTCAATCCAAGAACTGTAAGATATGTATTAGCATACCCTCTCAGCATCTCCATAATGATGATCATCCAACCCTTTGATTCCTTCAGCACCATGGAGAGAGCATTGTACACTTGGCCAATTAACTATGGGCGGTTGATTACTTCATCAGTCCTCCTTTCCTGCTAATGCATTTTTACATGTTATTTATTAGTATATTGACAGGTAGTGCTTGCTTTCTGTGGTCTTCTAGATTTCAATCAATAACCTCTGCTTTATGTTGTTCCGCATTATGTCTGGGAGTCATTGATAATTTATGTAGTGTAGGAGCAAGCATCCTGCCGCTCCACTTCTTCTCACCATCTTTATGTTCCATGTGGGAAGCCATGATTACATGTAAAGCCCTTCATGAATAATGAACTTTAGACCATCACCTATGTGTGAAGTCCACAAGATACAAGTTATGGCCTTCACAGTCTTACTTACCGCTATCTACTGAGCTTTCAGGTGCAAGCATGAGACTTAAGGCAGGAGATCCCACACTGAGAAGATGCTTCCTGGTCCTGGTACCTGATAGACTGGCCAATAGTTTGGTATATCTTCTGTCCAACATGGCCTGATATGTTTTTACTTCCAGGGGAAGAATTGAAAATATGGTGGTGACAAAGGGGTATTCCAGACTGCAAAATTTCTCATCGATCCACTAGGTAAATGTTAGATTAGCGGGGGTCCTACTACTGAGACCTCCACTGATTGCATAATGGGGTACCCTGGCCCCCTATTCCCTCCAGCCATAGGACTAAGGTTAGGAGGAGGCTGCAGTGCTCAACTGTCTCCGTCATAAACCTCTAGTGGGAACAGGGTACTGGGCCCCCCAATTCTAATGATCTGTGGGGGTTTCAGGGATCTAGACCCCACCAATCAAGCATTTCTGACCCTATCACTTTATAGGTGATAAATACTTCAGGCTTGAATGTCCCATTTAAAAAAAATTCTCAGATCAAAGGTAAATAAAGTGTATTCACTGTATAACTTTCTAATATGCTTTGTGTTTCACTTCATCTACAGAGCTCTGTTTGTTGTCAGTGAATGAAATCATTATTTTCTACATTCTGCATTCATTTCTACATTTATTGTATTCTATTCCCTCTGTAGTCTGTTGCCATGGAAACAAATAGGAGCTGAAGACACAAAACGAACATTTTTCAATTTGACTTATCAGTGAGGTCAGTTATTTGTAAAATTCATTTCAAATGATCTGGAGCAGTTAAAGGGGTTGTGTAGAATATGCCATCAATGTTAGATAGGTGCAGGTCCCACTGCGGGGACCCCCTCCTATATCCAGCACAGAGCCCCCAAAGCTAAGGAGATCACATGGTGCAGCACAAATCCTGTCCTGCTAGTTTGCTACATTGTATCACTGCAGTAAAATGTATCCGTTCAGATTGTTTCGCCCACAGAGAACTGTTTCAACTGGATTCAATTGTAGCAAACGCTTAGCTGTGAGAAGTATAAGGCCTCTTTCACACTTGCGTTGTCCGGATCCGGCGTGTACTCCACTTGCCGGAATTACACGCCGGATCCGGAAAAACGCAAGTGTACTGAAAGCATTTCAAGACGGATCCGTCTTCAAAATGCTTTCAGTGTTACTATGGCACCCAGGACGCTATTAAAGTACTGGTTGCCATAGTAGGAGCGGGGAGCGGGGGAGCGGCATACTTACAGTCCGTGCGGATCCCCGGGCGCTCCAGAATGACGTCAGAGCGCCCCATGCGCATGGATGACGTGTCCATACGATCACGTCACCCATGCGCGTGGGGCGCCCTGACGTCATTCTGGAGCGCCCCGGGAGCCGCACGGATGGTAAGTATACTGCTCCCCCGCTCCCCACTACACTTTACCATGGCAAACAGGACTTTAGCGTCCCGGCAGCCATGGTAACCATTGAGAAAAAGCTAAACGTCGCATCCGGCAATGCGCCGAAACGACGTTTAGCTTAAGGCCGGATCCGGATCAATGCCTTTCAATGGGCATTCATTCCGGATCCGGCCTTCGGCAAGTGTTCCGGATTTTTGGCCGGAGCAAAAAGCGCAGCATGCTGCGCTATTTGCTGCGGCCAAAAACCGTTCCGTTCCGGAACGGAAGACATCCTGATGCATCCTGAAGGACGGACTGTCCATTCAGAATGCATTAGGATAATCCTGATCAGGATTCTTCCGGCATAGAGCCCCGACGACGGAACTCTATTCCGGAAGACAATAACGCAGATGTGAAAGAGCCCTTAGGTCTGTGCAGGGGCATTGCTAGGGTCTCAAAAGATTCAGGGCCCAAACACCGTCTCTACAGAGTGTGACACACAGACATCTTAGCTTCCTCACTTTTCTGCACCTCCAAATTCTATCCTGAAGAAAAATGAGTGCCCCCATAGTAACAGTACTCCTCATCGTCCCATCAATAGTAATTCCCTTCTAGAATGGCCTCATTAGTAATACTTCCCCCTACAGTGCCCCAACTGTGATAGTGCTCCCCAAGAGTGCCTCCATCAGTAGATCCCTCCAGTATTAATAATACCCTCACAGAGCCCCTCAGTAGAAATAACGCCCCCCCTATTGTTCCCCCAGTGGTAATAAAGCTCTCTACAGACTAGTGTTGAGCGTGAATATTCAAATAGCGAATATTAATCGCGAATATCGCAACTTTGATAATTTGCGAATATTACGAATATACTGCTATATATTCGTTATATAGAATATTTGTCATTTTTTACATATGAACAAATGATTCCTCCCTGCTTAAAATGCTTGTGGGTCAATGAGTCATGGGCAGGGAGGAACCATGACTTTAGATGTTCTAAAAAACGAATATATAGCAGTATAGCGAATATATTCGTTTTGACATTTAGAATATTCGTCTTTTTTCCCCCCTCCAAACAGTACAGTTAAACCCCTTTGGCATACTCCTCCCCACAAGCATCCCCGCCACCATGGGAACGCCTGGTGGTTAGAATATACCATCGGATCTGAGTTAGAGGGTTAATTGTGCGGATCACAGCACCCTGTCAGAGGTCGGGTGCCGCCGGGCAGCAGTGCGCCCCCCCCACTATTAAAATCATTTATGGGCAGTGCGCCCTAACCCCCCCCCCCCTCACCAGTATTACAATCATTGGTGGCCAGTGCGGTTCCCCCCCTCCGTATTAAACATCATTGCTGGCAGTGCGCTGACAATTCCTATCCCCCCGTATTAATCATTGCTGGCAGTGCGCCCTCAATCCCTCCTCCCTCCCCAGTATTAATCATTGCTGGCAGTGCGCCCCCCCATCATTGGTGGCAGCGGCAGTTGAGTAATCAACCGCCCACAGTGTAATGCTGGGGCTCCGATCGGTTACCATGGCAACCAGGACGCTACTGAAGTCCTGGCTGCCATGGTCAGTTAGTCAGCATTGTACTTACCTGCGCTGAGGCCGCCGGGCGCTCCTTCTTCTCAAACTCACAGGTCTGTGGGGCGTATGCTTATAGCAATGCGCCACACAGACCTGTGAGTTTGAGAAGAAGGAGCACCCGACGGCCTCAGCGCAGGTAAGTATTATGCTGACTAACTGACCATGGCAGCCAGGACTTCAGTAGCTTCCTGGTTGCCATGGTAACAGCATTGGAGCCCCAGCATTACACTTCTGGGACTCCGATCGGAACTCCCGCTGCCACCAATGATGGGGAGGGGGGGGGCGCACTGCCAGCAATGATTAATACTGGGGAGGGGGAGGGATTGTCAGCGCACTGCCAGCACCTGAGGTGGTAATTGTGTGGATCACAGTGCCCTGTCAGAGGTCAGGTGCCACCAGGCAGCAGGGGGCCAGTATGTATGCGCCTGTTGGTATACTCTAACTACAAGCGTCCCCATCACCATGGGAACGCCTCTGTGTTAGAATATACCATCGGATTTGAGTTTTCACGATCTAACTCAGATCCGATGGTATATTCTAACCACCAGGCGTTCCCATGGTGACGGGGACGCTTGTGGGGAGGAGTATGCCAAAGGGGTTTAACTGTACTGTTTGGAGAAAAAAAAAAGACGAATATTAAAAAAAAATTCAAAACGAATATATTCGCTATAGTGTTATATATTCGTTTTTTAGAATATTCGTCTTTTTTCAACATCTAAAGTCATGAATCCTCCCTGCTTCTTGCTTGTGGGCCAATGACTCATTGACCACAAGCATTTTAAGCAGGGAGGAATCATTTGTTCAGATGGAAAAAATGACGAATATTCTAAAAACTAATATATAGCAGTATATTCTGTAGTGCTATATACTCGTTTTTGACCAACACCTCTTTTCGCATAAAAATTAGCATTATGCAAAAAAAAATATAATGCAGATTTTTCGCAATAAAACAAATATCTCGAATACGAATATTCGCGAATATATGACGAATATTCTACCATATATTCGCAAAATATCACGAATTTGAATATTGCTCCTGCCGCTCATCACTACTACAGACCCCTCAGTAGTAATATGGCCCCTCATAGTGCTCTTAGTAGAAATAATGCGGATCTATAAGTCCCCCCTATAGAGCCCCCAGTAGTAATAAGAACAACTAATGTCCCCTGGATTTAAAATGCCCCCACAGTCCCCCCAGTATTTATATCACCCTCTACTGTTATAATGCTCATCCCAAAGTGCCCCAGTATTTATATCGCCCCTACTGTTATAATGCCCCTACAGTGCCCCCTGTATTTATACTGCCCCTTGTAGTGCCCCCTGTAGTTATATTCCACCGTTTAGTGTCCTCCATGTAAATAACATCCCTCTCTACCTACAGCTCCCTCCAAAATACAGTTCCCCCCAGGGCCCTTTAAGAGTACTAGTACTTTTTTGTGATGCCAGTTGCAATGAAATAACAAGGGCACAGGGCCCTTTTAGTGATACTGTGGATGGTTCCCAGGTGTAGGAATGTCAGAGCGGTGTAGGGTGGCCTAAATGTCCCTCAATGTTGGTGCACGTGTCACGGTGCTCCTACCTGGATATGCTGGACCCCAGGCGTTTGCCCCGAAGCAATAAAAGGGGGGTTGTTGATCAAGGGGATGATGAAATAGATTGAGTCCAGACCTTGTGATGAAGTTCAGCTTTACTTTGCATAAACGTTTCTCCAACAGTTTCAGGCTTTGTCTTGGTTCTCAGAAGGCTTTAGCATTAACTCTGGCAGGCAAACAAACTCAAATCTGCTGCATCAGTTGCTCTCTGGCTCTGCTGTGCTGAATATCTTTGCTTTAGCTGTCTTCAGCAACTTCTCTCTTTGTAGTCTGACTCTAGCTTAACCCAGGGAATTTTTCTTCCTGGCTTCCAAGGCTCCAAGCTGTGGCCTCCACATCCAGCAGAGCTGAAGGTGCTCTAGCTGTCCTAGATATAGCACGTCCAGCAGCTAGCAGCACACCTAACTCCTAGCAGGGGGTAAGCTGACCTTCCCCTAGCAGGAGGTAAACTAGACTGATCTCTAACTAACCAAGCCCCCCCCCCCCCTTCTTAGAGAGATAATTAGAATTGAAAGAAGGGTTCCATCCTCTGTAAATGTAGCTCTGCCATACTTGCTGCCACCTTCTGGTGAACCAGGTAAATTACATGAACAATAACAGTTGCAAGGAATAGATATGCACAGTGTAGTGGACCTGAAATAAATACATAGGATGACATTATATTAGACCCTTGGAGACAGTAGCGGGGTGTGGAAGTGGTAATGGCACTCTGGGGCGCTACACACCAGGCTGCCAGGCTGCCAGGCTGCCGGAAGTCAACTCCGGCCCCATTCATTATAACGGGGGCAGGCTGAAGGTCTGGCCGCAGCATGGCAAACATGCCAAGAGGCAGCCGGAATAAAACTACAACATGTAATTATAGTAAATGGGGCCGGAGCGGACTTCCGGCAGCACGGTGCACTAGCGGTAGCACAGATCCGGCAGGCTGTTCCCCCGCTGGAACAGCCTGCCGGAGAAGGCTGCCGCTAGTGTGAAACTAACCTAACAAATTACTTTGTCATTAATAGTGTTGGGCGCGAATATTCGAATAGCGAATATTAATCGCGAATATCGGCACTTCGAGAATTCGCGAATATTTTAAATATAGTGCTATATAAATTTGTAATTTCTAATACTCTAGATTTTTTCCCCATCAGTAACCTCCCTTCTTGCTTGTGGGCCAATGAGAAGGCTGCAATTTCTTTGTCTGAGCTTAGCAACATCCCTAGCAACCAATAGGAAAGCTGCCTCCCCCTTACTATATAAGAACCTCCCCAGCAGCCATTTTCTGCAGTTTTATGGAGTTCTGGGAGAGACGGCAGTGTTATTGCTGTGCTCTGTGCTTTCCACACTACATTAGATAGATAGTTAGATAGCTTATATATATAATACAGACAGTCAGTGTAGTTTCTATCCTGATATAGTGCAGGGTGTTAGGTAGTGGGATGGGTTCTGCTGTCCGTACATACATGCTACAGACATAGTGCTGTGATGTCACAAGTTCACAATAATACTTAGTGCACCAATCAGTAATAAGTAGTCAGACCTGTTAAAATATGAAGTTGCACATATTGCGCCAAAATATTCGCATCATCAGTGCCGAATTCGCAATTGAGAATATATTGGAGCACTCTATCTGCATATAAAGCTATTGTAATGTTCTGCCGTGCCAACCATTGTCTCAAGTCTCAGGAAACTTCTAGCAGCTTGAAAAATTTTGCTATAGTGACCCACGCCTGAATTTCGAGCGCATTACAAGAATATTACATTGCCTATTTTTCGCGGTCAAGAAAATAATCTCGAAATCTCTAATTCACGAATTCTAGAATATATGACTAATATTCTACCAAATATTCATGAAATATTGCGAATTCGAATATTGCCCCAGCCGGTCATCACTAGTCATGAAGCGCATTTCTTTGTAAGAAGGGGTGGCAAAGGCAGGGAGCGGCGATTACACCGCCTCCCGTCATTGTACCCCTCAGATACTGAGTTTATCGCTCATTGTGGCATCTGACATTAATATTATAGTGAAATTTTTTTGGAAAGTTTAAAAAAAATCATACTTACCTTATCCATTTGATCGCGAAGAGCCAGCCGCTGCCATCTTGATTGTAGATATGTGATGTCCCGGAGTGCCATTACCAATTCTTTTTGGCACCTTGCTACCATCTCCTATGTGCTATTGTATAACATCTAATGTACCTCTTGTCATCTCCTAATAATGTGCATATTTATTCCTGAAACTGTTGTGCTCATGCAATTACCTGGTCCACCAGCAGATGGCGGCAGCAATTGGCAGAGATAGTTTCTCTGGAGAGGAACCTTCCGATTCCTTCCAGCCCTCTCTAGCGAGGGAGGAGTTCAGTGTTAGGGAGAAGTTAGTGAGCAGTTTAGCCTTCCCCTCCGTGGGGACAGGTTGTGTCTAGCCACCCTTCTTAGGCCTCTTGCACACGACCGTATGGCTTTTTCAGTATTTTACGGTCCGCAAAAAACGGATCTGCAAAAAATACGGATGACGTCCATGTGCATTCAGTTTTTTGCGGAATGGAACAGCTGGCCCCTGATAGAACAGTACTATCCTTGTCCGTTATGCGGATAATAATAGGACATGTTCTATCTTTGAACGGAACGGAAAAACGGAAATGCGGAAACGGAAGACATACGGAGTACCTTCCATTTTTTTGCGCATCCTTTGAAATGAATGGTTTCATATACGGTCCGTATACGGAACGCAAAAAACGGAATGTAAACGGAAAATAAAAACGTTTGTGTGCAAGAGGCCTTAGGGAGAGGTTGTGTGCTGGCTGGCAGAGCACTGCCTGCTCTGCTAGGCCCAGAGGCCCTGCCTCTGAAGTATACATGGTTGCTTGTCCCCTCCTCGGCTCGCACTGCCGTCATCCAAGCTGAGCCGAAGCTTGAGGTACTCACTGCCAGAATAAGAAGTTCCTAGGATTATAAGTAAGAGACAAACTACAGACTACAGCTAACTTAAGTTCCAGCAGAAGAGGAAGAGTTTCCTATTTATCCAGCCGAGCATAGCAGAGCTGAGAGAGCTACCGCATAGCAGAGCTGAGATTATTGCAGAGAAGTATTTGCCTGCCAAAGTTAAGACAATACCTGCTGATGACCAAGATAAAGTCTGGAAACTGTATGGAATACTGTGTATTACCAAGTAAAAGCAAATGTTTAACGTTACTACAAAGTCTGGACTCTTATTCTACTTACTCATCATCCAAGTTCAACTACCCTTTTTGCACTGCTTCGGACCACATAATGTCTGGGATCCACGGATATCCAGGTGACACGTGTACATAACATCTACAGCGAGTGTAGGCCACCCTGCGCCACTCTGGCAATCCTACCCCTGGGTACCAACATTACCATCTACAAAGGGAGCCTTGTGCTTCCGCTGCTTAACGGCAGCTGGCGTCAAAATCTCATGCGGCAATGTGGTAATGTCATACGTCATCGCGTATGGGATTTCATGCGAGATCTTCAATCAAGATGGCGGCGACCGGCTCTTCGCGCTCAAACGGATGAGGTAAATATGATTTTTTGCCGCCATTCAGGGAAAATCGATTTGCTGCCTCGAAGCACGAGAAAATTTGCCTTTGCTCAACACTACTCAAGACCTACCTTGCTCTATACTGCACATGAACGTATTTTCTTTCCCGTGTCCGTTCCTTTTTTTTTTTTTTGCAGACTGTATGCAGAACCATTCATAAAAAAAAAAACTGAAGTTACTCCGTGAGCATTCCGTTTCAGTATGTCTGTATGTTCGTTCCGCAAAAAAAATAGAACATGTCCTATTATTGTCTGTATTACGGACAAGGATAGTGCTGTTCTTTTAGGGGCCAGCTGTTCTGTCCCGTCAAATACGAAATGCACACAGACGTCATCTGTATTTTTTGTGGATCTGTATTTTTTTGTGAACCGCAAAACACATACGGTCAAGTGCATGAGCCCTAAGGCCCCTTTCACACGAGCGTGACGGATTGGCTCCGGATGCGTTCAGTGAAACTCGCACCACTTTGCAAACAAGTTCAGTCAGTTTTGTCTGCGATTGCGTTCAGTTGTTCAGTTTTTTCCGCGCTGGTGCAATGCGTTTTGATGCATTTTTCATGCGCGTGATAAAAAACTGAAGGTTTACAAACAACATCTCCTAGCAACCATCAGTGAAAAACGCATCGCACCCACACTTGCTTCCGGATGCAATGTGTATTTTACTGAAGCCCCATTCACTTCTATGGGGCCAGGGCTGCTTGAAAAATGCAGACTATAGAACACGCTGCGTTTTTCACGTAACGCCGAACTGATGTGTGAAAAAATGTACACAGACCCATTGAAATGAATGGGTCAGGATTCAGCGCGAGTGCTATGCGTTCACGTCACGCATCGCACCCAAGCGGAAAACTCGCTCGTGTGAAAGGGGCCTAAGGTCTCTTTCACACGTCCCATGATTTTCTCCGGATGCGTCCCGGGAGCATTGCGGGAAACCAGCGCGAGTGCGCACACAATTTCAGTCAGTTTTGACTGCGATTGCGTTGCGTTGTTCAGTTTTTTCTTCGCAAGTGCAATGCATTTTGCACGCGCGTGAGAAAAAAACTGACTGTGGTACCCAGACCTGAACCTGGACTTCTTCACAGAAGTTCGGGTCTGGGATCGGTGTTTTGTAGATTTTATTATTTTCCATTATAACATGGTTAAAAGGGAAAATAATAGCATTCTGAATACAGAATGCTAAGTAAAATGTTGCTTGAGGGGTTAAAAAATAAAAAAATGAACTCACGTCATGCTGTTGTTCGCGCAGCCGGCATCGTCTTCTTTCTTCTTCTTTGAGGACCTTTGATGACGTAAGGATCTTCTATCTTCATTCAGCAGGACCTGCACTGACGTCACCGCACTCAACACGTGGTGAGCGCGATTACATCATCAAAGGTCCTTTTGCAGGTCCTGCAAGAAGAAGAAAGAAGACGATGCCGGCTGCGCGAACAACAGGATGAGGTGAGTTAATTTTTTTATTTTTTAACCCCTCCAGCCCTATTGTACTATGCATTCTGTATTAAGAATGCTATTATTTTCCCTTATAACCATGTTATAAGGGAAAATAATACAGTGAATTGACTTTAATCAATTTACTAACATCATCTCCTAGCAACCAGGCGTGAAAATCGCATTGCATCCGCACTTGCTTGCAGATGCTTGCGTTTTTCATGCAGCCCCATTCACTTCTATGGGGCCAGAGTTACGTGAAAAACAAAGAATATAGAACATGCTGCGATTTTCACGCAACGCACAAGTGATGCGTGAAAATCACCGCTCGTGTGCACAGCCCCATAGAAATGAATGGGTCCGGATTCAGTGCGGGTGCAATGCGTTCACCTAACGCATTGCACCCGTGCGGAAAACTCGCCCGTGTGAAAGGGGCCTAAGAGAACCTTGGTCGCATGTTTTCAATTTCTCTGCAGCGCCACCACAGGAGAAATAATGTATTACAGCACGTCCGCTCAAATCACTGTGCGATGTAGAACAGGACCTGCATTCTGCTGTATCTAATAGATAAGATTCCTAAATGGGCGACCCCCCCCCCCTCCATCATCCCCCTAATTAACCAGTCAATCAGAACACGTTGGCGCTCTGTCTTACGTAATAGGTGCAGGTGCAGCTCTGCATCATGTTCTAAGATCTCCCCGGCTTTATAACCCCGTAATTTAATAAGGCCGTACAAATCAGTAGAAAACCGTAAAAAAAAAATAAAAAAATGCAATCTAATGGACTGGACTTTGACGTAAAGGGTTTGTTAATGGAAATCCAGAGCGCTTTCAGCGACTTGCATCATCCCGGTGTGTCTGTGTCATGTCCAGACCTCCTCTATGATTGCATTACATCTAATCAATCTGCTTACGCTGCTGTCGCGCGGCCGCATACGTTTTCCGATTCATGAGCCCCTGCAGCCTCCCCTCCCTTTCGTTCCTATTACATCTCATTTTCATCCCCCCCTTCCCCCCCCCCCCCCTCTATTTCAGACCCGCAGCTTATGATTACAAATCATCTCATTAATTCCAGACGGGGGGTTGAGTCGGACACCGCCGCCTCGCCTCATTAATGTATGAATGTCATGCTTTTCGGATGTGTTATTAAATCTGCTGCGTCGGGACGTTCACATTTATAAGCGGTTCTTGGAAGAGGTTAAGATAAAGTTCAGATGGACGGATAGGCGCGGGGGAGGACGCACAGATATATATATGTACAGCTGGGCCAGGGATGAAGTATTGATGGCCGCTCCTTCCTGGCATGGAGATAAAAGCACTGCAGGTTTTAGAGGAAATATTAGAAATAATCTGGCGCGGTATTTATCGCCAGGAGATACGCGATCGATTTTATAAAGGTTGTCGCTCTGATTTATTAAGTGGTCAGAGAAGAAATTGTGTTTGATCCTCGAAGAAAATCAGAAAACCATTGATTGTGCGGAAGCTTTAACGGCTACGCAGGGCTCACAGGGATTGTCACCCGGCTTTCTAGGGATCCCGACTGCCAGGGACACAGACCCATACAGAATTGCATGAAACGGGTCTGGCTATAGCCACTTACACCTATAATCCTTCTCTCGTTGCCGTATTGCAGACCGCATTTGCGGATCCGCAATACACGGGTGCCGTTCCGTGGGCATTCCGCATCACGGATGCGGAATGGTGCGGAACGGAAGCACGGAACGGAACCGTGGGGTTTCGTCCCGTACTTCGGTTCCGCAAACAGATAGAACATGTCCTATCTTTTTGCAGAACGGCCGGATTCAAGTGAATGGGTCCGCGATCCGCTGTGGTTGCCCTTACGGACGGTGTTCGTGCAGCACGACCAAACGTTCACGTGCAGGAGGCCTTACTGTGTGCGTATTTACTGCAGCACTGGCATTCTAGTCATTGAGTATTGAGTGTGGAAGCAGATGCGGCTCTAGACTTTGTGAGGCCTTAGGCGAAACTCGAACATGAGGCCCCCACGAACACAAGATATTCTCTATCTACATGATAGAAGATAAGATGTCTGATCGGGGGGGTCTAGTGCACCCTGATCTGCTGCCCAGCGCCCAGAACACCGACTCTGCCAGGCTTCAGAGTGGCACTCCCCCTCCATTCATCTCTATGGGAGAGACAGAGATACAGCGTTCCCACAGAGATACATGGACGGGCTTATATTCACAGTGCATATTAACACTTTGCATTAACCCTGGCTATACTGAGATGTCACAGTGCATATTAACCCTGTACTGTGATGTCACAGTGCATATTAACTCTGGGCTGGCTGTACTGTATGTGACATCACTGTGCATGTGACTAACAGTACAGGGTTAACATGCACAGTGAGTGACATGACAGTACAGGGTATACTGGAGTGGGCACTGGGCCGGGCGGCAGCAGTGAGACACACACACACCTTGGGCTTATATTCACTGGTCGGGCACCACTGTCTGTCTGTAGGTGGCAGCCAGACACGGACTGAGGTGGGGGCCCTGGCTCCTTCTTCTTCTCCCCTTCGTCGCTGCGCAGCGCTCTGGGGGCAGGGCTGGCAAAGTTCAGAAGACGTGCCTGTGCGCAGGGGCGGACTGAGAACCGCCAGGGCCCCCGATCAAAATAGATCAAGGGCCCCCTTCCAGGCCCCACCCATGTTCCGCCTCCAGCCACACTCATACCCCGCCTCCTCCCCGCGGTCGCACCGCGATCGTTACGCTCCTGATCCCATCACTACAGAAATACAGCGCCCCATACCTCTTACATCCAGTGACGTCTGCATTGATGTAGATGTTCTCTGTCCTCGTCTTCTCCTTTCAGACCTTAGTTTACTACTTTTCCATCATCCTCCCATCTTCTGGACATATCATCCCACCACCCCCAATACTGTGCTGCTGTGCTCCCCAATATTATACTGCAGAAACAGATAATAGTAGTACCACACAGGGCCTCCCATATAAAATAGTCCTTCTTTGTGGCCTCAGTAGAAGCCCCCATAGAGCCCCATAATAATGTGCCAGTAACAAGTGCCCCCCATAGATATCCCCCAATCAAGTGCCAGTAACAAGTGCCTCTCTCCCCCGATGTGCCACTATCAAGTGCCCCCAATGTGCCAGTATCCAGTGCCCCCCCCATATGCCAGTATCAAGTGCCCCCCACGTGCCAGTATCAAGTGCCTCTCTCCACCCCCCATTTGCCGGTATCAAGTGCCCCCCACATGTGCCAGTATCAAGTGCCCCCAATGTGCCAGTATCCAGTGCCCCACCATATTCCAGTATCAAGTGCCCCCCATGTGCCAGTATCAAGTGCCTCTCTCTACCCCCCTCATATGCCAGTATCAAGTGCCCCCTATGTGCCAGTATCAAGTGCCTCTCTCCTTCCCCCCATGTGCCAGTATTAAGTGCCTCTCTCCTTCCCCCCATGTGCCAGTATTAAGTGCCTCTCTCCTACCCCCATGTGCCAGTATTAAGTGCCTCTCTCCTCCCCCCCATGTGCCAGTATTAAGTGCCTCTCTCCTTCTCCCCATGTGCCAGTATTAAGTGCCTCTCTCCTACCCCCCATGTGCCAGTATTAAGTGCCTCTCTCCTTCCCCCCCATGTGCCAGTATTAAGTGCCTCTCTCCTCCCCCCCATGTGCCAGTATTAAGTGCCCCCCATTTGCCAGTATTAAGTGCCTCTCTCCTTCCCCCCATATGCCAGTATCAAGTGCCTCTCTCCTTCCCCCCATGTGCCAGTATTAAGTGCCTCTCTCCTACCCCCCCATATGCCAGTATTAAGTGCCTCTCTCCTTCACCCCCATGTGCCAGTATTAAGTGCCTCTCTCCTCCCCCCATGTGCCAGTATTAAGTGCCCCCTATGTGCCAGTATCAAGTGCCTCTCTCCTTCCCCCCATGTGCCAGTATTAAGTGCCTCTCTCCTTCCCCCCCATGTGCCAGTATCAAGTGCCTCTCTCCTTCCCCCCATGTGCCAGTATCAAGTGCCTCTCTCCTTCCCCCCATGTGCCAGTATTAAGTGCCTCTCTCCTTCCCCCCATGTGCCAGTATTAAGTGCCTCTCTCCTCCCCCCCATGTGCCAGTATTAAGTGCCTCTCTCCTTCTCCCCATGTGCCAGTATTAAGTGCCTCTCTCCTACCCCCCATGTGCCAGTATTAAGTGCCTCTCTCCTTCCCCCCCATGTGCCAGTATTAAGTGCCTCTCTCCTCCCCCCCATGTGCCAGTATTAAGTGCCCCCCATTTGCCAGTATTAAGTGCCTCTCTCCTTCCCCCCCATATGCCAGTATCAAGTGCCTCTCTCCTTCCCCCCATGTGCCAGTATTAAGTGCCTCTCTCCTACCCCCCCATATGCCAGTATTAAGTGCCTCTCTCCTTCACCCCCATGTGCCAGTATTAAGTGCCTCTCTCCTCCCCTCATGTGCCAGTATTAAGTGCCCCCTATGTGCCAGTATCAAGTGCCTCTCTCCTTCCCCCATGTGCCAGTATTAAGTGCCTCTCTCCTTCCCCCCCATGTGCCAGTATCAAGTGCCTCTCTCCTCCTCCCCCCCCCTATGTGCCAGTATTAAGTGCCTCGGTCCTTCTTCCCCTCCCCCCATCTTTGCCAGTAACAGATAGTCCGCTGCTATGCAGGCCTCTTCTGGCCTGTGTCCCGCGCTGTACGGCTCAGCCGGCGCGATGACATCATCGCGCTGCATGAACTGGCCTCTGATAGGCTGTCGGCACAACGCCCGCAGCCTATCAGAGGAACAGGGAAGGGACACGCCTCTCCCTCCCCTGCCCCACAGCACAGCCATCTGTATCACTGTCCTGAGGACGGCCATACAGATGATTATGGAGATGAACGCTTCCACAATGAAAGCGCTCATCTCTCTGTGACCTGCCGCCACACGCCCCCTTCCAGGCCGGGCCCTCGGACTACGTCTGAAGTGCCTGACCGCTCAGTCCGCCCCTGCGCAGAAGCCAATAATTGTACTTGCGGCAGTGTCGGGTGGGAGCCAGAGCGAGACCCCAACCAGCGCGAGGCCTTAGGCTGCGGCCTAAGTAGCCTAATGGAAGAGCCGCCTCAGTGTAAGCAGAAGAACAGGGCTAGGCATTTAATCCTAATATAAATGGAGGGGTATAGCTAGGAGAGGGCCAGGTTTGGTTCATACCATGGGAGCTAGGTGGCATCAATGAGAAGCAGACATGTGAATCTCTGCTCCGGGTTAGGTAAGGCCTAGTATCTAGTGATGAGAGAAATATTTGAAAATTCGATTCTGCTGCTTTGCCAATTTTTTTCAATGGGTCCACCAAAAAAAACGGAAGTTACTCCATGTGCACGGTTCCGCAAAAAGATTGTGCATGTCCTATTATTGTCCACATCACGGACAAGGATAGGACTGTTCTATTAGGGGCCAGCCGTTCCGTTTTACAAAATACATACGGTCGTGTACATGAGCCCTAACATTGTATTTCTTCTGTAGAAGTGCACTTCTTTAAAATTGTATTGGGCCCCTCAGGAACGAAGTTCCGGGTGTGTCCGCTGTCTCTGCACCCCTTATAGCTGCCACACGGCTCTCTAGGTAAGTTCGGTGGGAATCCCCGTCTTTAATGGGGATCCTGTTGTTTGTCACCCAGCTTTCCTAGAAACAGAAATGATTGTCAAATAGAGAAAAAAACTAAGATAAGCGGGTCTCACTTGGAATCTAATAACGCCATGTGATAGTCTCCCCTCCTAGTGGTGACCTGTGCCTTGTGTAGTGGTGACGAGAGTCTAATCAAAGGATGGAAAGATGAATGGAGCTATAACATGCAATGCAAGTTATCAAGGGTAGACGTCCTGTTATACAACATGATTAATGGGAGGAATTAATCACACACGGCGTCCATGGGACCATCTGTTTATTAATGAAGAATCTCCAAGTCCCGAACAAGTGTCTGTAATTGTCTACAGAAAGATCTCCTTGAAAATTGAAGGTTTGTACATAGATGAAAGGCACATGAGAAGTCAATACTGATATCAGGTTACATCCTGTATTATACTCCAGAGCTGCACTCACTATTCTGCTGGTGCAGTCACTGTGTACATACATTACATTACTCATCCTGTACTGATCCTGAGTTACATCCTGTATTATACTCCAGAGCTGCACTCACTATTCTTCTGGTGCAGTCACTGTGTACATACATTACATTACTTATCCTGTACTGATCCTGAGTTACATCCTGTATTATACTCCAGAGCTGCACTCACTATTCTTCTGGTGCAGTCACTGTGTACATACATTACATTACTTATCCTGTACTGATCCTGAGTTACATCCTGTATTATACTCCAGAGCTGCACTCACTATTCTGCTGGTGCAGTCACTGTGTACATACATTACATTACTCATCCTGTACTGATCCTGAGTTACATCCTGTATTATACTCCAGAGCTGCACTCACTATTCTTCTGGTGCAGTCACTGTGTACATACATTACATTACTTATCCTGTACTGATCCTGAGTTACATCCTGTATTATACTCCAGAGCTGCACTCACTATTCTTCTGGTGCAGTCACTGTGTACATACATTACATTACTTATCCTGTACTGATCCTGAGTTACATCCTGTATTATACTCCAGAGCTGCACTCACTATTCTGCTGGTGGAGTCACTATGTACATACATTACATTATTTATCCTGTACTGATCCTGAGTTACATCCTGTATTATACTCCAGAGCTGCACTCACTATTCTGCTGGTGCAGTCACTGTGTACATACATTACATTACTTATCCTGTACTGATCCTTAGTTATATCCTGTATTATACTCCAGAGCTGCACTCACTATTCTGCTGGTGCAGTCACTGTGTACATACATTACATTACTTATCCTGTACTGATCCTTAGTTACATCCTGTATTATACTCCAGAGCTGCACTCACTATTCTGCTGGTGCAGTCACTGTGTACATACATTACATTACTTATCCTGTACTGATCCTGAGTTACATCCTGTATTATACTCCAGAGCTGCACTCACTATTCTACTGGTGGAGTCATGTGTACATACATTACATTACTTATCCTGTACTGATCCTGAGTTACATCCTGTATTATACTCCAGAGCTGCACTCACTATTCTGCTGGTGGAGTCACTGGGGCAGATTTACCAAAGCGTTATCTTCAGTTTGGTGGTGTTAAAAAATCATAAATTCTGATGGGAATTTTTTTTTACTTTTTGTGAGTCTCTCTACATTTCTCAGATGGAGCGGGTTAAGTCTTTGCGGCTCACCGGATCAATGGTCGAAATATAATAGAGGTGTTCAGGTCACCAGCCCCTGACCTGGCATCGCTGGGGGGCCCAACGCCGACCAGAACGCCCACATACTGCGGCGGAGAATGAGAGAGCATACTTCCCTGCCCCGCCGCCAATCACCATCATAGGCTTCAGGCCTATGTGGTAGCAAAATCCCAGCGCAGGCGGGTGTGATGACGTTATCGTTTGCCTGTGCCGGGACACAGCACAGTGATGTGTCCCTGCCTCCCATCGCACGCCCTGACATAGGTGAGTATTAAGCTTTTCTTTTTTTAGTTTTTATTTTATGTGCCAACTTTAGAAGACATTGGGGGGGGGGGGGGGGTAGCCGGCAACAGAAGAGGACATATTAGTGAAGGGACAGTACATCGGGGGTAAATTACTATATTGGGGCAAATTATTATGGGGGAGGATTACTATGTGGGGACAGTGTGGGGGAAGTTATTATGTTGGGGCAAATTACTGTATGGGGGCAGTGTGGGGGGCGTTGCTATTGGGGAGGCACTGTAGGGGGCAATTCTATAATTTTTGGGGACACTACACAGGGATTATTACCTGGAGCACAATAGAGGGTGTTATTATTACTCGGGGCACTCTAGGGGACATTATAGCTGATGTGGACACTACAGGGACATTTGGGTTAATTTTTCCAACTGGTGTAAAGTAGAACTGGCTTAGTTGTCCATAGCAGCCAATCAGATTCCACATTTTATATTTGACAGCTCTTTTGTAAATCCAGTTCTACTTTACTGTAACTGTAGTGTAACATCTGCGGTGCACCGGATTGCTCACGTCAGTCTACCGCTCTGCACTGCAGCTGTCCATGTCATCTTCTATGTCTAAGAAATATTTCCAATACACTTGGTCTCTCACATCTGACAGAACCTGAAATCCGGTGGAATACTGTACCTTCCAAAGAGGCAGACAATCAAAGGTCCTGGAAGGAAGGAAATGTACAATAAACCTGAAACAATGCTGCATACAAGACGTATATAATACTGCAATATAAACACATAGGGGGTCATTTACTATACAAAAATATGTCTATAATCTTTGCGCCGCAATCTGTAACATTTCCCCGCTCGCGTCAGGTCTAAAAAAGAGGGCGTGATGAGGGCGGGGAAGGGGAGGGGCTGGCAGACCCGTCTCATTCATAATTTTCTACGCATGGTTTAGGCGTAGAAAATGGTCTAAATGTAAGACAGAAAGGAATCTGGCGTAGATTTAGAACTGGCGCTGGATACGTTGAAGCTATGTACAGGCCGGCGCCTCTTCATAACTTGGATCCACCTCCAGTGTAAGGGTTATTAAGACCAGCGTCTAAAATGCCGGTCTTAATAAATGACCGCCATAGTGTATAAAAATGGAACCATAATAATGCATAACAGTGCCCAAATAATACCACCATACACTGCCTAAATAATAGCACCATATACAGAGCTCAAATAATACCACCATACATTGCCTAAATAATAGCACCATATACAGAGCTCAAATAATACCACCATACATTGCCTAAATATACCATATACAGAGCTCAAATAATACCACCATACACTGCCTATATAATAACACCATATACAGAGCTCAAATAATACCATCATACAGTGGCAATAAGATAGCACCATATACCCTCACATAATACCACCATACAGTGCCTACAATATACTTTCACCATATACAGTGCCCAAATAATACTACCATACAATGTGTATGTTATAGCACCATATGCAGCAACTTAAATAATACCACCATGCAGTGCCCAAATAATACCACCATACAATGTCAATAAAATATAAACATATACAGGGCCCAAAACATACCAACATCAGTGCCTACCGTATGTAATGGTACCATATACAGTTACATAATACCACCATATGGGGCCTACAATTTATAATAGACTAATATAAAGTGGCCAAATAATACCCCTATACACTGCCCATACAATATAACCTTATACAAAGCCCAATTAATACCACCAAACCCAGCCAATTTAATAACACCTTAAACAGTGCCCAAATAATTCATCCATACACTGGCTAGATAATAGCACCATAGACAGAGCCCAAATAATACCATTATACAGTGCCAATAAAATAGCAACATATACAGTGGCCAAAAATGAACAACATCAATGCCTAAGTAATACCACCATATAAAGTGCCCAAATAATACCACTATACATTGCGTAGATAATGGCACCATATACAGGGCCCAAATAATACCACCATCAGTGCCTATGTAATAGCACAATGTTTAGAGGTCTAATTAATTATACCACCATGCATTGCCTATATTATAGCACCATATACAGTGCTACATAATACCACCATACCGTGCCTATATAATAACACCTTAAATAGTGTCTTTATAATGGCACTATATGACGGCACACAAGGTGTCTATGGCTCCCCTTGTGATAATACATCCATGCAGGGCCGTCTTTAACAAGGGGCAGCTGCCCTGGGCCCAGTTGCTCCTAACGGGCCCAAGGCAGCTGCCTCTTGAGCCCTGCTAGCCACTGCTCCGGGTGTCAGGCTCTCAGCTACACAGGGTGTGCTGCCATGCCATGCCTGCTGGCATTCCAGGCAGCGTACTGTGAGAGCTGTGATTCTCTAGGACCTTAGATGACATCATCACCATGTGACCAGTAACCTAGCAATATTACTGGTCACATGGCTATGAGGTCATCAAGGTCCTACCAGGAGTGTTGCTGTAGAAGTTTGCCTTAAATGTGGAGCTTTTTTTGTGAAGATTACATCAGAAAAAGATGACAGGGGCTGTTATGCCAATATACTGTAAACTACTGTATAGTGGGGTGCTGTATAGTGTGGGGGCCTGTATACTGTGGGGGGCTGTATACTGTGGGTGCTGTATATCGTGGAGTGCTATACTGCTGTACTGTATACTGTGGGGGGATGTATACTGTGGGGGGCTGGATACTGTGGGTGCTGTATATTGTGGAGTGCTATACTGCTGTACTGTATAGTGTGGGGGGGCTGTATACTGTGGGTGCTGTATATTGTGGAGTGCTAAACTGCCGTACTGTATACTGTGGGGGGCTGTATACTGTGGGGGGCTGTATACTGTATACTGTGGGTGCTGTATATTGTGGAGTGCTATACTGCTGTACTGTATAGTGTGGGGGCTGTATAGTGTGGGGTGCTGTATACGGTGAGGTGCTATACTGCTCTACTGTATACTGTGAGGTGTTGTATTCTGAGGGGTGCTGTATACTGTGGGCTGCTATACTGTGAGGTGTTGTATACTCTGGGGTGCTGTATACTGTGGGCTTCTCTACTGCTCTACTATATACTGTGGGGTACTGTATAGTGTGGGGTGCTATACTGCATACTGTGTGGTGCTGTATACTATAGGGTGCTATACTGCATACTGTGGGTTGCTGTATACTATAGGGTGCTATACTGCATACTGTGGGGTGCTGGGGTGCACTGTAACACTATGGTGAGCTGAGCCCTGGTCTCCTTCCTGCAGAGAGGTGCCCACTTCCACTTGTATGGAAATAGGGGCTATATTATAGCCAAACCAATATACCTCCACCTTAGTGGGCCCCCTTACGGACCCCTATTGGTTTCTATGACTCCCCACCCATGCCTATCTTTATCCATACCCTGGATTCCAGCAGGTATTGCCCATCCTCATCTCTCTGGTCCTGGAAGATCATTCCTCAGCTTCTGTACTTTTCTAGTTTCTTCCCTTTATTATCTCTCACGGTTTAAGATTGATTTATACATCAGCCCGATGTCTCCGCCTGACCTCCACCACCAACCTTCATGACAGGCCCATCACAAAACCAGCGGATTCTGCATTTTTTCTGGATTTATATTCCGGGAACACGGAGCGGTCGTCTTTTTTTCCCTCTTTTTTACGAGGCATTATGCAGGTGAATTACATCTGACCATGTTCGGCTCAAGGTTTTTGATTTACAAAGTGCTTGTGTCCCGGGGGTCTTACATGTTGTAATGGGAACCTTGATGCAGTGTGCAGGTGGAGGAGGCTTTAGTTCTCACCTTGAAGATATCACTGAACAAACTTTGAAATTGGGGGCAGTTGATAAATTAGGTAAGGCAGAGGCTTGAGACCATGGGTCTGACTACCATGGGAGCAGACATAGCTGTGACTATGGGGCCCCATATTAACTTACACTGGGTCTCTGTGGATGATCATGCTAGATTAAATCAGAGGAGCAATATGGATGGGTGCGATAACACCATCTATAAAGTAGGGGTCCTTATGTGATTGTGTCCATGACGCCACACCTGAATGCAGATAGTTGTGAAACTCATATACTGCAGTTGGTAATCATAGTGAAGGGGACCCCTTTCCATGTACTGATATGGGGCCCAATGTTTACCCCTCTGCTGGAGGTGTAGCTTGATGCTCCTGTGTAATTTTTCTAATCTGGTCTTCTTATGTGGCAGAGGGGCCTTTGGGTCCCTTCAGGCTCCATAGCCCAAGTGCAACTTCAGGCTCCCTTCCATGTATTCATGCAAATCAGGAAGAAGAGTGACTCTATAATGCCACTAGTGTCCCAGCCATTATGGAGGCTTGAGAAATGACTAGGGATGTCAGCCCAACCAGAAACACCCATCTGCAGACCCCCTACTACAGATATCTGGTTGGCTGGGTGAGATACACAGTTGAGTCACATTATTATGACCACCCTCTAATATCCAGAGTAACCACCATGTGCAGCACGGACAGCAGCTAGATGGTCTGGAGAAACTCAATAAGGTCCTGGTCTGTTGTCACAGTAATCTGGAGCCATGCTGACTGCAGTGCATCCCACAGCTGCTGGAGGGGGCGCGGGGGAGGATCAATAGAGCAGACATGATGAACGAGGTGGTCCCACAGATGCTCAATTAGGTTTAAGTCTGGGGAATTAGGGGACCAGGGTAGCACTTGGAAGTCTTGGTCATGCTCTTCCAACCAATGTTGGACATTTCTAGACATGTGACATGTTGCATTGTCCTGCTGAAAGATCCCATCCGCTCCAGGGAAGACAATCATCATGTATGGGTGTACGTGATCTGCAAGGATGGATTCCACATGGATGAGTGGCCCAGAGAAAGCCACGAAAACCTTCCCCAGATTATAACGCTGCCCCCACCAGCTTGTGTTCCTCCAGCAATGGTTGCAGGGTGTTTGTTCTCTGATGTTCCTCGCCTGACACCCCAACGTCCATCTGATCCGAGAAGATGAAAACAAGACTCATTGGAGAAGCCAACCCTTTGCCAATCAGCAGAGGACTAAGTCCAATGCTGTCATGAAAATTCAAGCATTTTCTGCCGATGCAACTAGCAGAGGTGCAGTGACCGTCCGTCTGCTTCGGAGCCCCATACAGAGTAGGCTTCACTGAACTGTTTTGTTAGACACACGTCTGGTGCCCTTGGTTCATTTTGGCAGTGAGCTTCTCCACTGTAGCGTGTCAGTCCACCCTCGCGCACCTTCGTAGCCGACGTTCACCTCTCACATGCTCCACAGTTTCCACATCACTTATTCACAATGGCGCCATCTGTCCACTCACCATACACTTTCCCCACAGCAGCACACGCTGCCCTTTTACCCTTGACAGCAATGAGTGCTACACGCTGCCGATGTCGAAAGTAGGAAGTGGTCATAATAATGTGACTCAACTGTGTACCTTTGACATTGCTCTTGCGGGATACTGATTCTCCTTGCTGACTGTTTCTTCCTCCTGGAGGAGAGCTAATTTGTATACTTTTTCCCCAGGCTCATTGCTTTAAGACTACCCACACCAGCTGTATCTCCACAGGGGGAACCAGGACCCCAAGTGCCGCATAAATACAAAGAACAGGATTGTGTGGAAGCAATAGCGGGAGTTGCCTCCACCACATACATGAGTTGGGCCAGGCACTCTCTTTTCTACGTCCTGGACGGATACCCCTCCATCATCAGCAATAAAGCAATGGATTCCTAGAATGTCAGTGCATGCTCTGCTGAGAAAATGTACAGATTGCAGGTTTTCCAGACGCTATATGGAGCACCAACAGGGACCTCCGGAGCACCACACATCAAGCCCCTTTAAAGGATCACTTTGGGGCAGTTTTTTCATGATTGCATTTTACTCATTTTGGGCTAAAAATCATTTTCTCAATTGGTCTTTATGAAAAATGTTCAGCCGTTTCTGAGGGGTTAAAATCCTGTCACTTTCAGTTTTCATTGAATCCCGTCATCTGACGACTCACGTGTAGCTCAATTCTTATCAACCGAATAAGAATAATTAAAACGAATAGGAGGGTACTAGGTACTACAGTTCCCTGCACAGCTCGGTGGCGGGGGGCATGGAAAATTTACAGGGGGGGGGGGGGGCGTAGTATTAAATTAGCCATGTGGCCCTTTTATGTCAGTGTCAGTGAGGGGTTGAACCCCACCGATCAGAAAGTGATAGCATATTCTAGCAATGGGAATATCCCTCCAAGACAGGGATCAGCAACCTTTGACACTCCAGCTGCTGTAAAACTACAACTCCCAGCATGCAAACATGCTCGGCTGCTCTTCTGAACTCCCATGGAAGTGAATGAAGCATTCTGGGAGTAGTAGTTTCTGAACAGCTGGAGTGCCGGTTGCTGATCCCTGCTCTAAGACAACAGTAAACTGCCAGGAA
Organism: Bufo gargarizans; assembly: GCF_014858855.1. NCBI lineage: Eukaryota > Metazoa > Chordata > Amphibia > Anura > Bufonidae > Bufo > Bufo gargarizans. Next base: position 4,042,031 of record NC_058084.1, read on the forward strand.
GTGTTATCAGAGGGACAGTGGGGCAGAAAGATGCTGGCAATGTTCTGGATCTTTAATATGTATCATGCCTGGTTCACACGTCAGTGTTTGGTCAGTGATTTCCATCAGTGATTGTGAGCCAAAACCAGGATTGGAGCCTCCACAGACATGAGGTATAAGGGGAAGATCTGCTCCTGTTCTGTGTTTAGAGCCGCACCTGGTTTGGCTCAAAATCACTGATGGAAATCGCTGACCGAACACTGAGGTGTGAATGAGGCTTTTAAAGGATGGAAATTGGGACGTGTTATTTTGCAGAGATTATAGTAGAAGGGGGAAGGGATCGAGGACCTCGGCAATGAAATCTGAAAGGCAAGTCGTTCTGAAATTTGGGTGTTTTTGCGTCCAGCGCTACATCACGTGACCACGGCATCCAGACGCTACCCTCTACAGTGACGTGTCGCAGTCACATGACCTATAAGGTTTCTACACGACAGGAAGTGGTGGAGGGACCCCCGTGACACTGGACCAGATTTTGGTGAGACCTCGATGCATGACTTTCAGTGGAATGGCAGGTAAAGGAAAGACGTGGAGTCATCGAGTTATCGGAGCGCGCAAAGGAAAGAGTTAAGTTAGAGATTCAGCATTGCTACATTCGTCTCCATGGAAACCATTCAAAATGCTATTATGTTATTACACAAGATTGTTACTTTTTTGCAGGTGCAGGATCTCAAGTAACCATTCAGAGGAAGTCGATGAGTGTCTGATCCCCTTCACGCCTGGTGAAGTAGCTCTCTATAGAAGACTTAGGCATTTCGTCTCAACCACTTGTTACATACACCGGGGACGGAATTATCTCAGGACGTCAGCACTGATATTTCATGAGGCGTCCATGCAGCGGGCGCCTCCCCCCAGGGCCCTTTAATAGGAAAAAAATAACTTGTTTTTGTGATGCCAGTTGCAGTGAAGCAACAAGGGCACAGGGTCCCTTTTACTGATACTGTGGATGATACCAAGGTGTAGGAATGCCAGAGTGGTGTAGGGTGGCCAAAATGTCCCTTAATGTTGGTGCATGTGTCATGGTGCTCCTACCTGGATACACTGGACCCTGGGCGTTGGTGCCGAAACAATACAAAGGGGGTAGTTGAATGGTGGGATGAAGAATAAATTTAGTCCAGACCTTGTGATGAAGTTGATAACAGCTTTACTTTGGTAAACGTTCATCCAAAAGGTTTACAGACATTGTCTTGGTTGCCAGCAGGCTTTGGCATTGATTGTGGCAGGCAAACTCCTCTCTGCTATGTCTGTTACTCTCTGCTACGTCTGATGCTGCTCGCTGTGTAATTTAGTTTTCTCTGGGTGCTGCAACTTCTCTCTTGTAGTCTGACTCTGAATTCTGCTATACCAGGGAGTCTATCTCTCCTGGCACCTGAGGCTCTAAGCTTCTGCCTCCATGTCCAGCTGAGCTGAAGGTGCTCCAGCTGGCCTAGGCAAGGAACGTCGAACAGAAACGTGCACCTGCTGCACACCTTCCCTTGGCAGGAGGTAAACTAATACCTTCCCCTAGCAGGAGGTAAACTAATACCTTCCCCTAGCAGGGGGTAACCTGAACCTTCCCATAGCAGGGGATAAGCTGAACTGACTAGAACTGGTCCCCACCCTTCCTGCAGGAAATGGGACTCGCCCCCCACACCACAGAGGGGGGACTAGAACGGAAATAGACAGCTCCATTCTATGAGACTGTAGCTCTGCCGTGTTTGCTGCCACCTGCTGTTGAACCAGGCACATTACATGATAACATAAACAGTTGCAAAATAGGAAATGCGCATTATATAGGACTTGGAAATAAATGCACTGGATGACACCAGGTTTACCATAGGAGATAGTAGTGAGGTGCAGAAGTGGTAATGCCACTCTGGGGCGTTACATTTATACCGCCTTCACCCTTTCACTTGTCACTCCCGCTGAAGAATGCAGAATTGACGTGATCAGCTCAGGACGCCCAATGTACAGAACGGTCTGATCGGCCGTGTTGTGTACCGCCAGCCGTATACCGAGAACTGCATGGGGCTTCCCAGGCTCCTGATATTGATGGCTATTGATCAGCTGTTTCCTGCAGCTGCCGGCGCCAGAACTAGAGTTGGAACCACAGCTCCATTCACAGTGCAGTGTTTGGAGGCTGAGCTGCAGTACCTGGCACGGCCACTACACTGTGAACGGAGCTGTGTGTCCGGCTTTGTTCAAAGTGCTAGTATGGTCAGTGGATTGGCAGGGGGTGCTGGGTGTCAGACCCCCAGTGATTGGATATTGATTGCTTATCCTGAGGATAGGTCATCAATATGTGGAGCCTGGAAAACCCTTTTATGCTTTTAGTATGGAAATCTTCATGAGGGCTTTAAAGCCAAGTTAGGGCGAGTTCACATCATCGTTTATTTTTCCGTTCTGATCTGTCAGAAAAACTGAAAAAATTAAATAAAAATGGATCCTGTAAAAAATGGATCCTTAGCATTAGGTAGGCCTCATGCACACGGCCAATGCCCGACCGTGGATGTATTGCGGCCCACAAACAGCGCGTCCGCAATATGCAGGTACCGGCCGCGCTCTCCCCGCATCACGGGTGCGGACCCATTCACTTGAACGGAGGCACGGAACCCCACGGAAGCACTACGGAGTGCTTCTGTGGTGTTTCTGTCCGTGCCTCCGCACCGCAAAAAATGTTCTATTTTTTTGCAGTGCGGACAGATCACAGACCCATTTAAGTTGAATGGGTCTCGATCCATCCTGGCCGTCGCACGGATGTTGCCCATGCATTGGGAACCGCAAATTGCGGACCCCAATGCATTGAACGGGCGCACAACGGCCATATGCATGAGGCCTTAGGGGGAGTTCACATCAACCGTTATGTTTCTGTTCTTATGATACATCTTAAGAACAAAAAACTGAAATTCAGTCTGTGTAAAAGGGCCCTTACAGGCAATTATCAGAAATAAACTTTTTGTTCCCAATATTTGCCTGATCATCAGAGGGGGTGAGAGCTGCACTTGCATACAGCAGTCATCTCCTCTGGATGGTGATAAACAATGGCTACGGCGAGAGAATCATTGAGCAACAGATTGTTACATAGGGAGATGTTCTGACCAGAAATGATGATTATGGTGCCAGCTGAAAGACACAATTATTGGGAACAGGGTGGATTAAATGGACCAGAGGCCCTGGGCTGATCCGCATGCTCCACGATTAAAAAAACAAAACAAAAAAAAAACAGTTCTGCCCAGTATTCCCTCAATCAGCACCACTACCAAACATACAGGAGAATACAGCACTCCATACATCTGACCTTTAGGGATGTCTCCTCTAATGTAGACATTCTCTTTCCTTATCTTCTCCATTGGGAGCTGACCGCCATGATGACCTCTTTCAGCCATGTCTCTGCAGAGTTTGCTACACAGACATCTTGGGTTTCTCACTTTTCCATCATCCTCCCCCTCCTGGTGCCCCAACAGTATTATCCTTCTGCTACCCCCAAGACTGTGCCCGCTGTGCTCCCTGATGCCCCTAAATACTATACTGTGGAAATAATAGTGCCATACAGATACTGCCCTCGTAGTAATAGTGCCCCAAATAAGATAATGCTCCCCAAGAGTCCCACCGTTATTAGTAGTGCTCTCCATATTGAATTCACTAATAATAATGTCCCCACAGTGCCCCCAGTATAAATAAATTACCTGTATAGATCCCTATAGGGCCCCTAGTAGTAATAAGGTTCCTTATTGTATGCCAGTAGGTACAATACCCCATATAGTGCCCCAGCAGTTAAAATGCACTGTATGGTGCTCCCAGGAGTTATGTGCCCCTGATAGAGCCCCAGTAGTTATAATATGCCACAAGTATTTATAATGGTGCCCTTTTAGTTACCCCAGTATTTATGAAGTTCACTTATAGTGCCCCTAGTATTTATGATCACCCCCTTGTAGAGCCCCATCTCTTATTTATGATGTCCCCTTGTAGTGCCTCAGTAGTTATAATACCCCAGTAGTAGTATCGATAAAGAAACAATATCTGAATACTCGCCTCATTCCTGCTCCACGGCCCCATCTACAATGCAGGTTACAGGCATCGACTGACCTGGGGCCTGAGTTGCCTGCATCCTGGAGCAGGTGGTCGTGATGTCGTCATTGCCTTGGTCTTGGCACAGTCAAGTGTAATGGCATCATTGTGCTGCCTGAGACCCAGAACAGGTGGTCACTGTGATGTCATCGCATCGTGACCCCCACTCTATGGCCTCCTAGGCTTCAGGACTAGGGGCTTCAAGCCTATGAGGGTGAATGAGAGGGAGAGGAACCATCAATAGATGCACCAGATTGCGCCAATTTGCGTTATTTTGTGCCACTTTGTGAAGGCACCCTAAGGCCTCTATCACACGAGCGTGTCCAGATAAGGTCCGGATGCGTTGCGGCAAACCCACGCGAGTAGGTACGCAATTGCAGTCAGTTTTGACTGGGATTGCGTTCCGTTGTTCATTTTTTTTCGCGCGGGTGCAATGCGTTTTGCACTCGGTTGATTAAAAACTGAATGTGGTACCCAGACCCGAACTTCTTCACAGAAGTTAAGGTTTGGGTTCAAGGTTGTGTAGATTGTATTATTTTCCCTTATAACATGGTTATATCTGAATAAAGAATGCATAGTACAATAGGGCTGGAGGGGTTAAAAAATAAAAATAAAAATGTAACTCACCTTAATCCACTTGTTTGCACAGTCGGCATCTCTTCTGTCTTGTTCTGTAAGGAATAGGACCTTTGATGACGTCACTACGCTCATCACATGGTCCATCACATGATCTTTTACCATGGTGATGGATCATGTGACAGACCATGTGATGACCGGAGTGACGTCATCAAAGGTCCTAATCCTCACAGAACAAGACAGAAGAGATGCCGGCTGCACGAACAAGTGGATTAAGGTGAGTTAAATTTATTTTTATTTTTTTTAACCCCTCCAGCCCTATTGTACTATGCATTCTGTATTCAGAATGCTATTATTTTCCCTTATAACCATGTTATAAGGGAAAATAATAAAGATCGAGTCCCCATCCCGATCGTCTCCTAGCAACCGTTTGTGAAAATCGCACCGCACCCGCACTTGCTTGCGGATGCTTGCGATTTTCACGCAGCCCCATTCACTTCTATGGGGCCTGCGTTGCATGAAAAACGCACAAAATAGAACATGCTGCGATTTTTACGCAACGCATAAGTGATGCGTGAAAATCACTGCTCATGTACACAGCCCCATAGAAATGAATGGGTCCAGATTCAGTGCAGGTGCAATGCATTCAACTCACGCATTGCACCCGCTCGGAAAACTCGCCCGTGTGAAAGGGGCCTAAAGGTGTTGCCATACATTCAGGGTATTTTGAATGCAGTTTTTGAAGGAAAAATCAGGAGAGAAAGTATTCAGGTGCACCTCCAATGAGGCCAAGTGAGACCTAGAGACAAGTAAGGCTGGAAGGGGGCTCAACGTTTCAATTTACTATAATTGGATCTGTTGGGTTTCTATCGGGTTTCTGGCATGAATGATGGCCTACTACTGGAAAAATACCGCCTCATCATAAATTAAATGCAGCCTCTGGCAGTCCATGTCCAAGACTGAAATCTACCGATGGCCTCACCCATGTATCACCCTCACCCTCACCATGCCCCCTTTACGGAAACTGTTGACAAGGATGATGTAAAAGAAAACACCAGTTGTGACTAGATTAAGTTGTAATGGTATTTAAAAAGTTGCAAAACCGGGCGCAGTAAGATGATAAATCCCCCCATCTTGTATCTGCATTCATTTCTGATCTCTGCCTTCGGTTCCCCCGATGAGTCACTTTCACACAAGTCGTCATAACATCTATTCTCCATGACTGCTAAGAGCTCATAACCAGGTCACCATCAAAGTTTGTGAAAGTCCTACCACAAATTTGGTTTTGAGAGCTTGGAGAAAAACATTCAATGTTGCATTTCCTGGACTGCTGGCAGGCCAAAGGCCAACCATCAACCCCTCTCCCCTTTATCTAAACTCAACGTACCCAAGAGAACCACGCGTGACACCTTCATGTTGGGTGGTGATCGGCCACAGTTCTTTATTCATTCTTTTATAACATCATAAACCAGAGCTTTAGAACTGCTCCAAACCACTGACACATGGCGCGGTATGCCGGCCGCTGGACTCCCAGTGGGCATGTCCGCCCTTTAAACTTCCCCATGTCTTCTGACTGTCTCCAAACCGCCAGATGTGACTTCACAGAACCAGTAAACCAACTCTGAACTGGAAATAGAAAGATATATGAGCAACCAAAGAAAAAACGCACATTTTGCCAGGGACATTTGCCAAGAGACCGGCTGGAAGGAGAGGGGGGGTTAAATAACCTTCAGGAGGGGCTAAAATCCACCCAGGAAGCCGAGGATACGGGCAGCTTACATTAACCCCTACCATGCCACTTCCCCACTTAAAGGGGCCAGCCATGGGCCAAAGGGGGGGTGGGTCAAAAACCCCTTTCAAACTAGCCTGGGATGGGAAGAAAGGGTTACAACAAGGAGAAGGAAGGCTTCTCCTCAAGTATGGTGTCAGGAGGGGAACCAAAACCAACCCGGCCGAGGAGGACCACCCGCAGTCCCCAATCACCCTCCCTACACGGTCAGGTGCTCTCCATGTAGAATAGATGAGACTTTCCAAAAATGAGGACTTGAGGAAACTATTTAAAGGGGTGTCCAGGCAGGGGCAGACTGGGAACTTAAAGTGACCATGGAAAAAATACAAAAAGTGGCCTCATTTTGTAGTCAAGTCCAAATTGATGGAAGTTAGGGCCAGCAATGCCATATTTTGGCACATTATACCTCCCCAACAGAGCCAAATACCACAGTCCATCACAAAATATTGCCGCCAGCAGCCCAAAATACATCGCCAAAAACTTCCACTGGCCGGCTGTGAGGAGGACTCAGACGGGCCCCTGGGCCCCCTAAGGTCTATGGCCAATCCGCTCCTGTATCCAGGATTAAAAAAATATATATATTAGGATCTGCCGAATCTGATTTGCCTCTCCAATATCACAGCCAACGCATATCACTCTCCTAATGGTCCAGGAAGCTGAGATATTGGATGATGTTTGGTGGAGTCCTCTGCGCTCCTCTAGCTGTTGAGGTGGAAGGAGCATTTGCAGTGGTCACTGGAGTTTTTCCCCCAAAAAATAAAAATTATAATAATTATGGCCTCTCGTCTCTGCAGGTTCAAGAGTAGGTTTTGATTTGGTCCTGCACAGTTTACATTCACACGGAAAAAAAAATGGCCATTAAAAGCGGACACTCCATCCATTTTCTGGCCGTGTATCTGTTTTGATGACCGTTTTGCGTCCGTTTTTAACAGCCATTATAAACGGATGTCATTTATTATCTTTTTTTTTTTTAACATCCCAACCCCCTGCAGAGCCTCATTATATTTTATGCCCCCCTGGCAGAGTGCCCCTTTAATATAAATAATGTCACTTAAGGGTCCGGCTACACGACGACAGCTACATGGCAGCATTTATGGAGCAACTTCTTGTCGCCGAAAAGTCAACTTCCTGGACTCCTGTTAGTGTCCCACCCATGGTTAGTGAAATATTGGGGTCACCCCTCAAATTTTTACAAGTTTCTGGCCCGTTTTAAAGGGGGGTTGTACGGGATGAGAAGAACATGAATGTTTTCTTCCAGAGACAGCGCCACACCTGCCCACTGGTTGAGTGTGGTATTGCGGCTCAGCCTGGTTCGCTTCAATGCGGCTGAGCTGCAATACTTGAAACAACAGGGGTGGAAGAAAGCAGCCATATTTTTCTAACAGCTCATGCACACGGCCATAAGTGTTTTGTGGTCCGCAAATCACCGATACCCAAAACACGGATCCGGGCTGAGCGCATGCCGCCATTTATTTTTTAACTACTACAGAAATGTCCATAAAAAGGACCAGAATAGGACATGTTCTATCTTTTTTGCAAGGCCTCGGTATGGATGTGCGAACTGAATGGGTCCGAATCCAACCGGCAAAAAAAAAATGCGTATCGGATACGGAGCGCACATACGGTCGTGTGCATGAGCCCTAATTCTGGACAAGCCCTTTAAATTCTTTAGAGAAGTAATTGAGAGCAGGGAGTGCAGGCTTGCGTGTTTCGGCCGGTGACACTTGCTGCTGACATCATCATGCTTCCAGTACAGTTCAGCGCGTTACGTAACATTTTTCCTAGAAAACTATCTCGTAAGCAGAGATAAGAGTTGGGGGCGCCGCTGCTCGCTGCAGCCATTGTCGCTGTATTCCTTCGGCGCTGTGACGTTTCCTCCAGTGAATGGGATGGTGAGGAGATAAGAGGAGCTCATAGAAGAGCTCATTGCATCAGACACCCAGAAGATAACCCGTATCCGCCCTTCATTCACAAACTCGCACCGCGGCCCCCCTGAGTCAGCGGATTCCTCGCCTTCAGCTCTCAGGGTGTCACATCTTTCCAGAAGTCTTCACATTCCGGATATCTGCGGCTGTTACTGAGCTGGGGTATCTAAGGCCTCTTGCACGCGAACGTTGTGCATCCGTTCCGTGCATTGGGGACCACAATTTTTCGGACCCCAATGCACTTGCAACGTCTGGGACGGATCGAGACCCATTCAACTTGTATGGGTCCAAGATCCGTTCGCACCGCAGAATAATAGAACAAGTTCAAATTTTTTGGCGGTGCGGAGGCACGGACAGAAACACCACAGAAGCACTCCGTAGTGCTTCCGCGGGGTTCCGATCCGTGCTTCCTTTCCGCATCTCCGTGATTGCGGACCCATTCGCCATATGCGATGGGCACATAACGTTCGTTTGCAAGAGGCCTTAGTCTACAATACGTCATACTGGTTACTGAGCTGGTGTATCTAAGCCCAGCCTGTGTCCTCCTGTCTAATAAGCTGGTGTATCTAAGCCTACCATGTGCAATACTGGCCACTGAGCTGGTGTATCTAAGCCTTGCATGTGCGATACTGTCTAATAAACTGGAGTGACAATTCATGACTCCGTGTAATGAGTTGCTATACTTGATCTTACCAGGTGTGATACTTTGTGACTAGCGGGGGTATGTAAGCCTACAAGGTGTAAGGCCTCGTTCACATTTCTCATTGTCACGCCTATGAAAAAAGCGTACGTGTTTCATCCGTAAAGATGCCTGTGAAGGATCCGTGGTTGGTCCATGTGTCCGTTTTTTCCCATCCCGTGTCATCCGTATTTCACAGACGTTGCTCAGCTGAAAATTAATTTCCAAAAAATCTCCTATCAGTCTTCAGTGAAAAACGGACACAACACGGATGTGTGTCAGTGATTTCCAAGGACCCATAGACTTCTATGGGGCTGCTTGGTCCGCATCAAAGTAGTGCATGTCCTCGTGATCGTTTTACTGACCTATGGTCAGTAAATTAATACTGGAATGTGAACAGACACATTTAAATCAATGGGTACGTGTGCTGTCAATGGAAAATGCGGACAGCACACTTCAGTGAAAAACGGACATGTGAACAAGGCCTTAGAGTGCTTCACACACAGCAGATTTCTGTTCCTGGCCGTCACTACCATTCATAATAATAATCCCTATTTATATAGCGCCAACGTATTCGGCAGCGCATTACACTCAGGGGTTCATGTAGAAACTGTCATATATAACATAAATAGCAACAGACAAGTCAATTATTACAACAAGAGGTATGAGGGCCCTGCTCACAAGAGCTTACAATCTATGAGGAGATAGGGGTGGCACAAGAGCTTACAATCTATGAGGAGATAGGGGTGGCACAAGAGCTTCCAATCTATGAGGAGATAGGGGAGACACAAGAGCTTACAATCTATGAGGAGATAGGGGTGACACAAGAGCTTACAATCTATGAGGAGATAGGGGAGACACAAGAGTTTACAATCTATGAGGAGATAGGGGAGGCACAAGAGCTTACAATCTATGAGGAGATAGGGGTGGCACAAGAGCTTACAATCTATGAGGAGATAGGGGTGGCACAAGAGCTTACATCTATGAGGAGATAGGGGTGACACAAGAGCTTCCAATCTATGAGGAGATAGGGGAGACGCAAGAGCTTACAATCTATGAGGAGATAGGGGAGACGCAAGAGCTTACAATCTATGAGGAGATAGGGGAGACACAAGAGCTTACAATCTATGAGGAGATAGGGGTGACACAAGAGCTTACAATCTATGAGGAGATAGGGGAGACACAAGAGTTTACAATCTATGAGGAGATAGGGGAGGCACAAGAGCTTACAATCTATGAGGAGATAGGGGTGGCACAAGAGCTTACAATCTATGAGGAGATAGGGGTGGCACAAGAGCTTACATCTATGAGGAGATAGGGGTGACACAAGAGCTTCCAATCTATGAGGAGATAGGGGAGACGCAAGAGCTTACAATCTATGAGGAGATAGAGGAGACACAAGAGCTTACAATCTATGAGGAGATAGGGGAGACACAAGAGTTTACAATCTATGAGGAGATAGGGGAGTCACAAGAGCTTACAATCTATGAGGAGATAGGGGTGGCACAAGAGCTTACAATCTATGAGGAGATAGGGGTGGCACAAGAGCTTACATCTATGAGGAGATAGGGGTGACACAAGAGCTTCCAATCTATGAGGAGATAGGGGAGACCCAAGAGCTTACAATCTATGAGGAGATAGGGGTGGCACAAGAGCTTACAATCTATGAGGAGATAGGAATGACACAAGAGCATCCAATCTATGAGGAGATAGGGGTGGCACAAGAGCTTACAATCTGAGGAGATAGGGGTGGCACAAGACCTTACAATCTATGAGGTGATAGGGGAGACACAAGAGCTTACAATCTATGAGGAGATAGGGGTGGCACAAGAGCTTACAATCTATGAGGAGATAGGGGAGACACAAGAGCTTACAATCTATGAGGAGATAGGGGAGACACAAGAGCTTACAATCTATGAGGAGATAGGAATGACACAAGAGCTTACAATCTATGAGGAGATAGGAAAGACAAAAGAGATGACAATCTATGAGGAGATAGGGGTGGCGCAAGAGCTTACAATCTATGAGGAGATAGGGGAGACGCAAGAGCTTACAATCTATGAGGAGATAGGGGAGACACAAGAGCTTACAATCTATGAGGAGATAGGGGAGACGCAAGAGCTCACAATCTATGAGGAGATAGGGGAGACGCAAGAGCTTACAATCTATGAGGAGATAGGGGAGACACAAGCGCTTACAATCTATGAGGAGATAGGGGAGACACAAGAGCTTACAATCTATGAGGAGATAGGAATGACACAAGAGCTTCCAATCTATGAGGAGATAGGGGAGGCACAAGAGCTTACAATCTATGAGGAGATAGGGGTGGCACAAGAGCTTACAATCTATGAGGAGATAGGGGAGACACAAGAGCTTACAATCTATGAGGAGATAGGGGAGACAGAAGAGCTTACAATCTATGAGGAGATAGGGGAGACACAAGAGCTTACAATCTATGAGGAGATGGGGAGACACAAGAGCTTACAATCTATGAGGAGATGGGGAGACACAAGAGCTTACAATCTATGAGGAGATAGGGGTGACACAAGAGCTTACAATCGATGAGGAGATAGGGGTGGCACAAGAGCTTACAATCTATGAGGAGATAGGGGAGACACAAGAGCTTACAATCTATGAGGAGATGGGGAGACACAAGAGCTTACAATCTATGAGGAGATAGGGGTGACACAAGAGCTTACAATCGATGAGGAGATAGGGGTGGCACAAGAGCTTACAATCTGAGGAGATAGGGGTGGCACAAGACCTTACAATCTATGAGGAGATAGGGGAGACACAAGAGCTTACAATCTATGAGGAGATAGGGGTGGCACAAGAGCTTACAATCTATGAGGAGATAGGGGAGACACAAGAGCTTACAATCTATGAGGAGATAGGGGAGACACAAGAGCTTACAATCTATGAGGAGATAGGAATGACACAAGAGCTTACAATCTATGAGGAGATAGGAATGACACAAGAGTTTACAATCTATGAGGAGATAGGGGTGGCACAAGAGCTTACAATCTATGAGGAGATAGGGGAGACGCAAGAGCTTACAATCTATGAGGAGATAGGGGAGACACAAGAGCTTACAATCTATGAGGAGATAGGGGAGACACAAGAGCTTACAATCTATGAGGAGATAGGAATGACACAAGAGCTTCCAATCTATGAGGAGATAGGGGAGACACAAGAGCTTACAATCTATGAGGAGATAGGGGAGACAGAAGAGCTTACAATCTATGAGGAGATAGGGGTGGCACAAGAGCTTACAATCTGAGGAGATAGGGGTGGCACAAGACCTTACAATCTATGAGGAGATAGGGGAGACGCAAGAGCTTACAATCTATGAGGAGATAGGAGAGACACAAGAGCTTACAATCTATGAGGAGATAGGAGAGACACAAGAGCTTACAATCTATGAGGAGATAGTGGAGACACAAGAGCTTACAATCTATGAGGAGATAGGAGAGACACAAGAGCTTACAATCTATGAGGAGATGGGGAGACACAAGAGCTTACAATCTATGAGGAGATGGGGAGACACAAGAGCTTACAATCTATGAGGAGATAGGGGTGACACAAGAGCTTACAATCGATGAGGAGATAGGGGTGGCACAAGAGCTTACAATCTATGAGGAGATAGGGGAGACACAAGAGCTTACAATCTATGAGGAGATGGGGAGACACAAGAGCTTACAATCTATGAGGAGATAGGGGTGACACAAGAGCTTACAATCGATGAGGAGATAGGGGTGGCACAAGAGCTTACAATCTATGAGGAGATAGGGGAGACACAAGAGCTTACAATCTATGAGGAGATAGGGGTGACACAAGAGCTTACAATCTATGAGGAGATAGGGGTGGCACAAGAGCTTACAATCTATGAGGAGATAGGGGAGACACAAGAGCTTACAATCTATGAGGAGATAGGGGTGGCACAAGACCTTACAATCTATGAGGAGATAGGGGTGGCACAGGAGCTTACAATCTATGAGGAGATAGGGGTGACACAAGAGCTTACAATCTATGAGGAGATAGGGGAGACACAAGAGCTTCCAATCTATGAGGAGATAGGGGTGACACAAGAGCTTACAATCTATGAGGAGATAGGGGTGGCACAGGAGCTTACAATCTATGAGGAGATAGGGGTGACACAAGAGCTTACAATCTATGAGGAGATAGGGGAGACACAAGAGCTTACAATCGATGAGGAGATAGGGAGACACAAGAGCTTACAATCTATGAGGAGATAGGGGTGACACAAGAGCTTACAATCGATGAGGAGATAGGGGTGGCACAAGAGCTTACAATCTATGAGGAGATAGGGGAGACACAAGAGCTTACAATCTATGAGGAGATAGGGGTGGCACAAGACCTTACAATCTATGAGGAGATAGGGGTGGCACAGGAGCTTACAATCTATGAGGAGATAGGGGTGACACAAGAGCTTCCAATCTATGAGGAGATAGGGGTGGCACAAGACCTTACAATCTATGAGGAGATAGGGGTGGCACAAGAGCTTACAATCGATGAGGAGATAGGGGTGGCACAAGAGCTTACAATCTATGAGGAGATAGGGGAGACACAAGAGCTTACAATCTATGAGGAGATAGGGGTGGCACAAGACCTTACAATCTATGAGGAGATAGGGGTGGCACAGGAGCTTACAATCTATGAGGAGATAGGGGTGACACAAGAGCTTCCAATCTATGAGGAGATAGGGGTGGCACAAGACCTTACAATCTATGAGGAGATAGGGGTGGCACAAGAGCTTACAATCGATGAGGAGATAGGGGTGACACAAGAGCTTACAATCTATGAGGAGATAGGGGAGACACAAGAGCTTCCAATCTATGAGGAGATAGGGGTGACACAAGAGCTTACAATCTATGAGGAGATAGGGGTGGCACAGGAGCTTACAATCTATGAGGAGATAGGGTGGCACAAGAGCTTACAATCTATGAGGAGATAGGGGTGACACAAGAGCTTACAATCTATGAGGAGATAGGGGAGACACAAGAGCTTACAATCGATGAGGAGATAGGGGAGACACAAGAGCTTACAATCTATGAGAAGATAGGGGAGACACAAGAGCTTACAATCTATGAGGAGATAGGGGTGGCACAAGAGCTTACAATCTATGAGGAGATAGGGGAGGCACAAGAGCTTACAATCTATGAGAAGATAGGGGAGACACAAGAGCTTCCAATCTATGAGGAGATAGGGGTGGCACAAGAGCTTAGGGGGGGACACAAGAGCTTCCAATCTATGAGGAGATAGGGGTGGCACAAGAGCTTACAATCTATGAGGAGATAGGGGAGGCACAAGAGCTTACAATCTATGAGGAGATAGGGGTGGCACAAGAGCTTACAATCTATTCATCTGAACGGGGTAGTTTTTACAGGACATGATTTCTATGAGCTCCATTTAGGTGACGGAAATGATCTTCAGTGGCTGACATTTTCTGCATTACAATCTGGCAATTGTGAAGCTCCTAATACCGTCCGATCTACAGGGTTACATGTACGACCATTTCTAATGAGCTAGAGTCTCCAAGGCTAGTGGTTATGGTGGCCACTGGCTTCACCCGAGAAAGTCGGACCTCACCGGCCAGGCCCCGAACCGCTAAACCACGCCCCTGGCTCCATTAAGCCCCACCCCCACCACCGACTAAGAGTGTTGGGGTGGGGCTTTCAGAAGGGAAGGTGAGCTGGGGCAGCCGGGGGACTTCTCTCCCTCTCAGTCAGCCACAGGGAGCAATGTCTGACGGCTCTTGTGCATACCTCCCAACCGTCCCGGATCCGGCAGGGAAAGTCGCGGATTGCAGTGGCTGTCCCCACTGTCCCGATATGGGGGAGGTATGTTCCGCTTTCTGTCAGCTGTCTTCCATAGGAAGCAGAGACAGTTGCCTGTGTATTATGATGAAGCAGAGAGACGGCATCGGCTCCCTGCTTCATCATTCCTCCCCCCTCCGCCTCTCCACTCCTCTTGTCTGTGCGGGTGGCGGGGCTGGTGGCAGTCAGCCTAGGCTCCGCCTCCTCCACAGACCAGAGCAGCCGATGTCCTGCTGCTGCTAGGAACAAGGTAAGTATGTGGTGTTTATTTTTTTAACTTTTTGTGAAGGGCACATAACTGGGCATACTACTGGGGGCACATAACTGGGCATACTACTGGGGGCACATAACTGGGCATATTACTGGGGGCACATAACTGGGCATACTACTGGGGGCACAGCTGGGCATACTACTGGGGCACAGCTGGGCATATTACTGGGGGCACAGCTGGACATACTACTGGGGGCACAGCTGGGCATACTACTGGGGGCACAGCTGGGCATATTACTGGGGGCACAGCTGGACATACTACTGGGGGCACAGCTGGGCATATTACTGGGGGCACAGCTGGGCATACTACTGGGGGCACAGCTGGACATACTACTGGGGGCACAGCTGGGCATATTACTGGGGGCACAGCTGGACATACTACTGGGGGCACAGCTGGGCATACTACTGGGGGCACAGCTGGACATACTACTGGGGGCACAGCTGGGCATACTACTTGGGGCACAGCTGGACATACTACTGGGGGCACAGCTGGACATATTACTGGGGGCACAGCTGGACATATTACTGGGGGCACAGCTGGACATATTACTGGGGGCACAGCTGGACATATTACTGGGGGCACAGCTGGGCATAATACTGGGGTCACAGCTGGGCATAATACTTGGGGCACAGCTGGACATATTACTGGGGGCACAGCTGGGCATAATACTGGGGGAACAGCTGGACATATTACTGGGGACAGAGCTGGGCATATTGCTGGGGCACAGCTGGGCATATTACTGGGGGAACAGTTGGATATCTTACTGGGGGCACAGCTGGGCATATTGCTGGGGGCACAGCTGGGCATATTGCTGGGGCACAGCTGGGCATAATACTGGGGGAACAGCTAGACATATTACTGGGGACACAGCTGGGCATATTGCTGGGGCACAGCTGGGCATATTGCTGGGGGCACAGCTGGGCATATTACTGGGGGAACAGTTGGACATCTTACTGGGGGCACAGTTGGGCCTATTGCTGGGGGCACAGCTGGGCATATTACTGGGGGCACAGCTGGACATATTACTGGGGCACATAACAGGGCATCTTACTGGGGGCACATTACTGGGTATATTACTAGGGGCACATAACAGGGCATATTACTGGGGGCACATTACTGGGTATATTACTAGGGGCACATAACAGGGCATATTACTGGGGGCACAGCTGGGCATAAATACTGTTCGGTGACATGAAGAGGGAATAGCTACTACAGTATGTGGGGGCATTAAGAGGACTGGTTGGGATTAGGTGCATAGTTATATTTTGGGCAGAGTTAGAGGCGTGGCCTAGTGCCTCTTTGTTCAGTTGGAAAGTTGGGCGGTATGCTAATGACTGACTGGGGGTGAGAGACGCCTCAGTCAGTTAATATGTGGCTGCAGCTCACGCTCAAACAACACAATGCTGCTACTGAAAAGGTCGACATCCCTGCGGAGAACAGGGAGACTGAAAGTCGAACTGTTCAGCCTAAAACCGGACCTCTGGCCACCCTACTAGTGGGCATGATACTTCCTGAGATGACACATCTAATCCTATCATGTGTGATACTGCCTAATAAGCCTGTGTATCTAAACCTAGAATGTATTGCAGCTCTGGAGTATA
The DNA here is from genome assembly GCF_014858855.1 of Bufo gargarizans. Lineage (NCBI taxonomy): Eukaryota > Metazoa > Chordata > Amphibia > Anura > Bufonidae > Bufo > Bufo gargarizans. The sequence goes on from NC_058084.1 coordinate 4,058,792, forward strand.
ATACAGGATGTAACTAAATGATTTTCCTATTTCATGACGTAAAGTCATAGTTTTATTAAAGACACGGAGGCGAGTATTGCTATCTCCTTCTTTACTGAACCACCAATAGCAGCAAAGAGAAAAAAATTACATACAAGGAACCATAGCAACCAAGGTCCCTCCCCACTGGCCCCTATAATAGGCCGCTCTTCCTCTGTAACTTCCTCTTTCTTTGAAACTCTGGTGCTGACATCCCGAACATCCTAACGATAACTCCGAACTTTAACTGGAACGGAAAGTCCAACGCCCATGAAGCGCAATCAACTAGCCAACCTGGCTAAACTGTAGAACACATCTACCGGTAATACGGCATCTTGTCACGTAACGACTTCATCCTGGAAAATAAAAGACCATAGGCCTAGGTGAAACAAACATATCAGGACAGAATGTCCGGACGCCATTTACGCCACTGACTCAACAGGCGACAAAGGACAGAAAACAATAAGAATTGTAATAAATAACATGCAATACAATGGCAATGAAAGAAACATTAGGACAATAAAACCTAAGAACAACAACTTAAAAAGGTCAATAATACCTAGAGGCAATGATACATGACCCCTGTAATAAAAAACCCCAAGGGAGGGAATAGGGTGGGCAATACTCGCCTCCGTGTCTTTAATAAAACTATGACTTTACGTCATAAAATAGGAAAATCATTTAGTTTTACAGCAAGACACGGAGGCTTCGTATTGCAAGTTCAAAGCCCATCTATGATTGAAGAAAACAAATTAGGTGGAGGACGGAAATAGAACTCCCTGAACGTGGTAACATTGGACCAATCAGCCAGACGCATAACATCCTCCAATCTGGCCCCCGAAACCGCCAAGGCGGTGGCAGAGGCCCCACCCGCCAACGACATGACCCATTTAAGCCAGCGTGCTAGCGTAGGGCTAGAAACCGGTCCAAAAGGATGACGCATAGAAATGAACAACTGAGAACTGGTCGGGGACCGATGCGCCAGAGTCCTGGACTCGTATTCCTTAAGGCACGCCACGGGGCATAAGACCGGAGAGGAAGGAAAACTGGGGTAGGATACAAAACGGATGCTAGTCTTGGTGCGACGCGAGATGTTAAAGGTAACCCCCTCCGGGGTAAAGGAACGTGCATCATGATCAAGCGCCCTCACATCCGAGACCCTCTTGCATGAAATAAGGCAAAATAACGCCAACAATTTCGCTGACAACTGCCTAAGTGTGAGGTCAGAATTCCCGGGCCAAGAGGCCAAGAAGGTAAGGACCAGGGAAACGTCCCATGTAGTAGAAAAACTAGGCCGCGGGGGACGAGACAAACGAGCCCCCCTTAAGAGGCGGGACACCGAAGGATGTCAACCAGCCGCGACGCCCTCGAAGCCCGCGTGGGTAGAAGAAATAGCGGACCTGAAAAGGTTAATGGTCCAATATGCCTTCCCCGCCTCAAAGAGAGGTGAGAAATTCTAGCAAGTGGCCTACAGGAGCCAAAACGGGATCCAAGTCCCGTTCCACGCACCAGTTAGCCCAAGTTCTCCAGGCTGCCCGGTACGACTTCCTGATGCCGGGAGCCCATGCACTGTCCAATAGCTGTCGAGTTGCTGCCGAAACTCCCTCGAACGATCCAGGTGTCCGGAGATCCGGCATGCCAGCAGCCGCAGGGATCCGTCCAGTAGAAGGGGGTGTTGTAGACCCAGAGGGTTGCGGAGGAGATCCGACCGGGTCGGGAGAAGAACAGGAATCTCCACTAGAATCCTCAGCAACGAGGGGAACCAGACCTGAGACCCCCAGAATGGGACCACCAGAACCAGGTCCGCCCGATGACGAATCACCTGCAAGAGTGTCCTCGGAATCATCGAGAAAGGAGGAAACGCGTACAGGCGGGATACCGACCAATCTTGAAGAAACGCATCCACTGCTAATGCCTCCGGATCCGGACGCCAGCTGAAAAACCGGGTGAGCTGTCTGTTCAGACGTGATGCGAACAGATCGATACACATCGGACCCCACAATTCCGAAATTGCTGAGAAGACCCGAGGATCCAACTGCCAATCGCTGGCATCTGATAGGTAGCGCGAATTCCAATCCGCCTGAACGTTGTTCAGCCCCGGCAAGTACTCCGCCTGCACCATGATGTCCCTGGACAGGCAAAAGGACCAAAAGTCTTTGGCCAAGCGAGCTAAAGTTGCCGAGCGGGTACCCCCCAACCGGTTGACATACTGGACTGCCGATATATTGTCCATCCGTAGCTTGATGCACGCGTTGGCGATCCCGTTGGAGAAACTCCTCACCGCAAAAGATCCCGCAAGGAGCTCCAACGCATTGATGTGCAGGAGGGACTCCTCCGCTGACCAGGGGCCCCCCGTGGAAACGCCATTGCAATGGGCACCCCAACCCTGGAGGCTCGCATCTGATTCTATTGTCAATTCCGGCAGGAACCCGAAGATCGCTCTGCCGTTCCACGCCTCCAGATTGGCAATCCACCAACTCAACTCCTCTCTGGCCTCCGCGTCCAGAACCACCGCGTCCGCAAAGGAAGCACCGGTCCGAAGATGGGCGATCTTCAGTCGTTGGAGCGCCCGGTAATGTAACGGGGCTGGAAACACCGCCTGAATGGACGAGGCCAAAAGCCTGATGATGCGGGCCAGGTGGCGCAATGAGAGATGGGGTATGAGGAGCGCATGTCTCAATTCTTTGCGAATCGCCCGCAACTTTGCCGTCGGCAGACTGAGGGACTCCGAGAGAGAGTCCACCGTGAATCCTAAGAACTCCATCCTCTGAGCCGGGATGAGGCAGGACTTCTCTATGTTGAGGAGGAATCCGAGATCCGAAAGCAAATCCGATGTCCAGTGGAGATGTTCCAGTAATCCCACCCTGGACTCGTGCATCAGAAGGATGTCGTCCAGGTAAATGATGAGGCGGACGCCCCGAGTCCTCAACCATGACACGACTGGACGCAGCAACTTGGTGAAGCACCAAGGAGCTGAAGACAGTCCGAATGGCAGACAGGTGAACCTCCAGACCTCGCCATTCCACCTGAACTGGAGCAAGTCCCTGGAACGAGTGGCCACTGGGACCGTCAGGTAAGCATCCTTCAGGTCCAGCTTTACCATCCAGTCCCCAGGAACTAGCAAGTCCCGCAGAAGGTGGATCCCCTCCATTTTGAAATGACGGTAGCGAACTACGGCATTCAGCGCGCGAAGATTGATGACTGGCCTCATCTGCCCGCCCTTCTTCTGAACGAGAAATATATTGCTGATCACAGTCCCCCGCGCAGGGGACGCTCGTTCTATTGCCCGCTTTTGTCTGAGGGAGCACAGCTCCGCGTCCACCAGAGCGCAATCTGGGTGTGACAGGGGGACAGGCGGGGGGGAGGGGATAAGGTAGGGAGACCCCGTGAGCTCTATGTGAAATCCCCTGACCGTGGTCAGCACCCACGGGTCTGAGGTGATGAGACTCCAAGCATGAAAAAAGAGTTGGAGTCTGCCCCCTACACAAGGTACCATAGAATCCCCAATTTGGGGAGGACTTACCCAAGGGTCTGCGATGGTTGGGGTTGCCCCGGAAGGAGCGAGAATGCCACTGATTTCCTCTGGAGGCGAAGAAGGGAGACGGATTACATTGGTAAGGGAAAGATGGACGTTGTCCACCGGCACCTCTATTCGCTCCGCGGGCCTGGAAACTAGCACGGCCGGACAGGCGGCCCCTACCACTGCCGGCCCGATGAGAGACCTGTCCCTGAAATACTCTGCGCATCGAACTTTGGGCCTTGTCAAGCGCAGTAAAGGTGACCACAAAACGGCTCATGTCCTTAATGAAGGACTCGCCGAAAAGGAGGCCCTGGGCTTCCTTTCCCGCTTCAGTGAGCGCCAAATTAGCTAGCTTAGGGTCTATCTTAAATAAGATAGACTTGCGCCTCTCAATCGCCACTGCTGTATTGGCGTTACCGGTAAGGCAGATGGCCCTCTGGGTCCATCCCCGTAATTCCTCGTGGTCTATTGGGGATCCCTCATTCCTAGCTGACTCGGCCATCTCCAAGATCTTGGTCAGTGGACCAAGGACATCTAAAATCTTTTCCTGGCAGCTGCGGAGCGCTGAATCCAGTCCCTTTTTAGAGTTCCAGCCAGTTTTGGCCAGAAATTGAGCCATTTTGGGATCCACTATTGGGGTCTCGCACACCTTATTGGGAACCAATGGCCTGGGACACTCAGCTCTGAGTTTGTTGCGTGACTCGCGGGAAAGCGAGTGACGCACCCAGTGTTCCAAATAAGCCCCCACATGAGGGGAGGGGAGCCATTCCGCCGAACGCAGGTGATGTAAAGATTCAGGGTCGAACATAGGTTCTCCTGAGTCATCTAGCACCGCCACAGAGTGGGTAGCGTTAAAAGGGGACACCACATCCTTGGCAAAGGAGGTCGCCGCAGCGGCAGCCGAGGGGCCCTGAACTGGGGGGGTGACCTCCTCCTCTGCCTCATAATCCATGTCCGCAAATGCCTCCTCGTCTGAAGCTCTGTCAGAGTCAGACAATTCCGGAGATTGCGCTCTAGCGCATTTCCCTGTCCGCGCCCGTTCTGCCTGGCGGGAAGAGGCCCTTTTCCGTGACCTAAGCACGGTCTCTGGGGTGGCAAGATGCGCACCAGTCAAAACCTCCTCTGTAATAGGAGAGTCATTGGAGGTAGGCTGCGGTGTGGCAATGGGGTCCTGCAAAGGTACATTGGAAGGTGGGACGGACAGGGCCTGGGTAATGGTCTGTGAAAGTATGGATGACATGGAGCCCATGGCTGCCATGATCGCATCCGATACCGAGCGTTGCAGGGCCAGCGCCTGTGCATCCACATGAGTGGAGTTGGATCCCTTAGGGGGGGAGGGGGCCTACTGGCAGTATGAGGGGAAGTAGGTACAGACATTCCTGTAATCTGGCCTGGCTAAAGCGCAAACCGGACAGATATGCAACTCACTGGCTAAAGCAGAGACGCCTGGGAGAAGCGCTGGACGCTAGCTGGCAGAGGGAGCAGGAGCCACCGACCGTGCTGTATGCAGGAAGCGAATGGCCGGAAGGAACAGGAGACGCTGTAACTCCGCCCCCCAAAAGCCTGCGAATCGCGGCAGCCAATCCCAAGATGGCCGCCGAGATCTCGCGAGATCTCGCGGCCCCACTGATCAGGAAGTGTCAGGGACGGTGCGGCAGCTAGAAGGGACGGAGGACCCGCCCACCAAACTCCGGGAACCGCACTAACAATCCGGTAGGTCCATCTGAGCCCAAAAGAAGTGGCTGGGGTAGCGAACCCCCCCTGGGATAAGGGGGAAGGGCAATGAAGGGGGGGAGACGCGGGGAAGCGGCAACGGAAGCAATCTAGCGCAATGATAAGCGCAGGGAAACTAAACTATCCGCCCCAGCAATAGGCAGAACGCATAAAGCAAAGGGAGCGCTGCGAGCAAGCAGGGTTAGTCACCCTGGGGTAGACAGCGCAATAGACACCAAAACATCAATGACACAAGCCTAGAAGAAGATGTACTTAACTTGGTGGCAGCAGCAAAGAAAGAGGAAGTTACAGAGGAAGAGCGGCCTATTATAGGGGCCAGTGGGGAGGGACCTTGGTTGCTATGGTTCTTGTATGTAAATTTTTTCTCTTTGCTGCTATTGGTGGTTCAGTAAAGAAGGAGAAAGCAATACGAAGCCTCCGTGTCTTGCTGTAAAACTCAGGATCAGTACAGGATAAGTAATGTAATGTATGTACACAGTGACAGCACCAGCAGAATAGTGAGTGCAGCTCTGGAGTATAATACAGGATGTAACTCAGGATCAGTACAGGATAAGTAGTGTAATGTATGTACACAGTGACTGCACCAGCAGAATAGTGAGTGCAGCTCTGGAGTATAATACAGGATGTAACTCAGGATCAGTACAGGATAAGTAATGTAATGTATGTACTCAGTGACTGCACCAGCAGAATAGTGAGTGCAGCTCTGGAGTATAATACAGGATGTAACTCAGGATCAGTACAGGATAAGTAATGTAATGTATGTACACAGTGACTGCACCAGCAGAATAGTGAGTGCAGCTCTGGAGTATAATACAGGATGTAACCCAGGATCAGTACAGGATAAGTAATGTAATGTATGTACACAGTGACTGCACCAGCAGAATAGTGAGAGCAGCTCTGGAGTATAATACAGGATGTAACTCAGGATCAGTACAGGATAAGTAATGTAATGTATGTACACAGTGACTGCACCAGCAGAATAGTGAGCGCAGCTCTGGAGTATAATACAGGATGTAACTCAGGATCAGTACATGATAAGTAATGTAATGTAAGTACACAGTGACTGCACCAGCAGAATAGTGAGCGCAGCTCTGGAGTATAATACAGGATGTAACTCAGGATCAGTACAGGATAAGTAATGTAATGCATGTACACAGTGACTGCACCAGCAGAATAGTGAGTGCAGCTCTGGAGTATAATACAGGATGTAACTCAGGATCAGTACATGATAAGCAATGTAATGTATGTACACAGTGACTGCACCAGCAGAATAGTGAGTGAAGCTCTGGAGTATAATACAGGATGTAACTCAGGATCAGTACAGGATAAGTAATGTAATGTATGTACACAGTGACTCCACCAGCAGAATAGTGAGCGCAGCTCTGGAGTATAACACAGGATGTAACTCAGGATCAGTACAGGATAAGTAATGTAATGTATGTATACAGTGACTGCACCAGCAGAATAGTGAGTGCAGCTCTGGAGTATAATACAGGATGTAACTCAGGATCAGTACAGGATAAGTAATGTAATGTATGTACACAGTGACTCCACCAGCAGAATAGTGAGTTCAGCTCTGGAGTATAATACAGGATGTAACTCAGGATCAGTACAGGATAAGCAATGTAATGTATGTACACAGTGACTGCACCAGCAGAATAGTGAGTGAAGCTCTGGAGTATAATACAGGATGTAACTCAGGATCAGTACAGGATAAGTAATGTAATGTATGTACACAGTGACTCCACCAGCAGAATAGTGAGCGCAGCTCTGGAGTATAACACAGGATGTAACTCAGGATCAGTACAGGATAAGTAATGTAATGTATGTATACAGTGACTGCACCAGCAGAATAGTGAGTGCAGCTCTGGAGTATAATACAGGATGTAACTCAGGATCAGTACAGGATAAGTAATGTAATGTATGTACACAGTGACTCCACCAGCAGAATAGTGAGTTCAGCTCTGGAGTATAATATAGGATGTAACTCAGGATCAGTACAGGATAAGTAATGCAATGTATGTACACAGTGACTCCACCAGCAGAATAGTGAGTGCAGCTCTGGAGTATAATACAGGATGTAAGCCAGGATCAGTACAGGATAAGTAATATATGTACACAGTGACTGCACCAGCAGAATAGTGAGTGCAGCTCTGGAGTATAATACAGGATGTAACTCAGGATCAGTACAGGATAAGTAATGTAATGTATGTACACAGTGACTCCACCAGCAGAATAGTGAGTGCAGCTCTGGAGTATAATACAGGATGTAACTCAGGATCAGTACAGGATAAGTAATGTAATGTATGTACACAGTGACTGCACCAGCAGAATAGTGAGTGCAGCTCTGGAGTATAATTCAGGATGTAACCCAGGATCAGTACAGGATAAGTAATGTAATGTATGTACACAGTGACTGCACCAGCAGAATAGTGAGTGCAGCTCTGGAGTATAATACAGGATGTAACTCAGGATCAGTACAGGATAAGTAATGTAATGTATGTACACAGTGACTGCACCAGCAGAATAGTGAGTGCAGTTCTAGAGTATAATACAGGATGTAACTCAGGATAAGTACAGGATAAGTAATGTATGTACACAGTGACTGCACCAGCAGAATAGTGAGTGCAGCTCTGGAGTATAATACAAGATGTAACTCAGGATCAGTACAGGATAAGTAATGTAATGTATGTACACAGTGACTCCACCAGCAGAATAGTGAGTGCAGCTCTGGAGTATAATACAGGATGTAACTCAGGATCAGTACCGGATAAGTAATGTAATGTATGTACACAGTGACTGCACCAGCAGAATAGTGAGTGCAGCTCTGGAGTATAATACAGGATGTAACTCAGGATCAGTACAGGATAAGTAATGTAATGTATGTACACAGTGACTGCACCAGCAGAATAGTGAGTGCAGCTCTGGAGTATAATACGGGATGTAATTCAGGATCAGTACAGGATAAGTAATGTAATGTATGTACACAGTGACTGTACCAGCAGAATAGTGAGTGCAGCTCTGGAGTATAATACAGGATATAACTCAGGATCAGTACAGGATAAGTAATGTAATGTATGTACACAGTGACTGTACCAGCAGAATAGCGAGTGCAGCTCTGGAGTATAATACAGGATATAACTCAGGATCAGTACAGGATAAGTAATGTAATGTATGTACACAGTGACTGCACCAGCAGAATAGTTCTCTATATGGATTATGAAGTAAACACCTCAAATGATTACATTCTCCATTCTGTCCTTACACTTGTGTGAATACCTCCCCCCTTCAGTATACAGATCTCATTAGGTTCTTCACTCTGGACCAGAACCGTATTTGAATATTATTTTCCATTTCATGTCACAGACTTTTTCACTCAGATAAGAAATATGCTTAGTAAACAAAATGCGTCGGGTCATGGTACACGGCGGCGTCTTAATGGTATTCCTGCTTGAAGGTGATCCCAGCCTCCTCTGTAGCAGGACCCGCCATTAAAATTCATGAATGTATTGAACAGAGAGTGAAGACAGCTGAGTGGGCATTAGAGCCGCAGCCAACTGGGACCTACAATACATTGTACATTTGTGATAAAAAATCAATCTCTGCTCTGCACAAACCACCGTGGTCATCTGAAAAGAAGAGGAATGTGGGACGTCTAACGCGCTTTACGTCTTCATATTAATCACCTCAACCTCACCATGAAACGCAAACGGCGAAGAAAAATCCGCTCAAGTCATCTCTCAGAGGTCAAAAATAATCGGTGATGTCTGGATAAGATTGCTGCGTAGGGTATAAAGAGATATCAGCGAATTGCAGCAGTGAAAACGCCAGATCTGTCCAAGTTTTAGTGGAAATTCTTCAGTGTAGCAGAGCTGGATTTGCTATAATTTGCACTTTGGGCTGAATAATTTCTGCACTGATCAGATCCGGCTCCAGGTGGAAGAGGGACATTTAGTGGTAGAGTTTCATTAGGCTCCTTTTTGGTGTTTCACAAGCAGCATCAAATCTTGGAATGCAAGGATTTGTAGATATGGACTGTGATGAAAAGTCAATGGGCTCTTTCTTTGGTGATTGGAGCTTATCGTTATGGGTCCCCAAAGCAGGAGGACCCCAAAATCCGTTCATCTTTAAGGGAGGAAGCATGTACTTTGGTAAATGTCCTCAGGTATCCTCTTCTGTATGACAACTCCTACAACACGTACTGTTCAATTTTCTTTTTACTTTAAGCCTCTAACCCATCTAAGGGCTCCTTCACACTTGTGTTGTCCGGATCCGGCGTGTACTCCACTTGCCGGAATTACACGCCGGATCCGGAAAAACGCAAGTGAACTGAAAGCATTTTGAAGACGGATCCGTCTTCAAAATGCGTTCAGTGTTACTATGTCAGCCAGGACGCTATTAAAGTCCTGGTTGCCATAGTAGGAGCGGGGAGCAGGGGAGCAGTATACTTACAAACCGCGCAGCTCCCGGGGCGCTCCAGAGTGACGTCAGAGCGCCCCATGCGCATGGATGACGTGCCATGTGATCACGTCATCCATGCGCTTGGGGCGCCCTGACGTCACTCTGGAGCGCCCCGGGAGCCGCACGGACGGTAAGTATGCTGCTCCCCCGCTCCCCGCTATACTTTACCATGGCTGCCAGGACTTTAGCGTCCCGGCAGCCATGGTAACCATTGAGAAAAAGCTGAACGTCGTATCCGGCAATGCGCTGAAACGACGTTTAGCTTAAGGCCGGATCCGGATCAATGCCTTTCAGTGGGCATTAATTCCGGATCCGGCCTTGCGGCAAGTCTTCAGGATTTTTGGCCAGAGCAAAAAGCGCAGCATGCTGCAGTATTTTCTCCGGCCAAAAAACGTTCCGGTCCGGAACTGAAGACATCCTGATGCATCCTGAACGGATTTCTCTCCATTCAGAATGCATTAGGATAATCCTGATCAGGATTCTTCCGGCATAGAGCCCCGACGACGGAACTCTATGCCGGAAGAAAAGAACGCAAGTGTGAAAGAGCCCTTATTCCACCCAGTCCCTCTTGTGTCCCCAGTAATGATTTTCCCCCTCACAGTGAGGATGTCACCTTAGCGCAACCCTCGCAGTATATACGTCTGCTTAGATACTCCAGCACATAAATATTGACCCTAGTGATGCTGATAGTGCCCTCACAAAGTATGATGCTCCCTAAGTTCTCCCACACAGTTGGATACCCCATTAGTGCCCCCACAAACAGTATGATACCCAATTAATGCCCCACAAATAGTATGATACCCCATTAGTGCCCCCACACAGCATAATGCCCCCTAATTTCCCCCACACACAGTATGATACCCCATAGAGCCCCCACACAGTATGGTGTACCCTAAGCTCTCCCACACAGTATGGTACCCATTAGTGCCCCCACAAACAGTACGATGCCCCATTAGTGCCCCCACAAACAGTATGATACCCAATTAATGCCCCCCACAAAAAGTATGATACCCTATTAGTGCCCCTACACAGCATAATGCCCCATAATCCCCCCCCCCCACACAGTATGATACCCCATAGAGCCCCCTAACAAGTCCTCCCACACAGCATGATACCCTATTAGTGCCCCCACACAGTATGGTGTACCCTAAGCTCTCCCACACAGTATGATACCCCATTAGTCCCCCCACAAACAGTACGATGCCCCATTAGTGCCACCGCACGGTATGATGCCCGCTAATTTCTCCCACAGAGTATAATACCCCATTAGAGCCCCCACAGACAATATGATACCACATTAGTGCCCCCACACAATAATATGCTCCCTAAGTGCTCCCACATTTTATAATAACATATCAAATAAAAAACATTCTAACCAAAAATGACCAACACAAGCGCAAAGAGCACAGGCACTTGCCCAATGTTGCCGAGTGCAGTGACTGGCCCTGTCCACCATATTGTATGTAACATATGTAGTAAATTGTGAGGTGGACTATCCCAAATATCAAACTCAGTTTTGCTATGTTTACAGTACATGTCTAACTCTATTATTTGCGATGCAGGACTGCCGTGGTAGAAGACATGGCATGCATTGTGGGCATTATGTTTTGCAAATGTTATCAGTAGGTTGGTGGACTGCATTGAAGACTTTGGGCATGGAGGCCTCTACAGACAAAGCCACAAGTCCTTGACTCATCAAGTTGCTAAAAATTGTGCTTGGGGTAGCAACCAATTTAGCCACCATGACCAAAGGGATAAGAAGATCAGAAGAGTAGGGTTGTCAAGGAATGTTGTTATCGGGATGCAAAGAGAAAGAGTAAGGAAGAAGTGAGGGTCTGAGCAGTATCTAGTCAGCCTTACCAGAATCGGGCTGGACGTATGAGGCACCATCAGGAGTATGGGGAAACTATTGATCTGCTTGTCTTGAATGACCAAACATGACTATGGCTAGTCATTGTTGAGCTGGCATAGACATTAAAGTCAGCCAGTGTTAATGGGATTGAGATTTTATGATGATCTAATGTGTATGGGGGCAACATGTCAGATCCTTTGGGCATATGGCACTGCCAGGGTTGTAAGCACGATTCCCTAAGGCAACCGTATTAAGCAGGGCAATTATGGACCTCGACACTTTCCCTCTAAACCAAATGAAAAATAGCAGCGAATAAATATTGCTGTTTATTGTAATACACTCCTCAACATTGAAACTGCAACAGCAAGAAGGAAAAGTCATGGAATTATGGAAATCACAGGATCGGGCATGTTAATGATGTGAAACTGTTAAAAAAATTAAAACAAAATACTCAAAAATCTTAATTTACTTAGCACCATTCACAAAAATACTCGCGCTCACACACCTCGGCACGTTATCAAGTTATTAATGGTTGTCTGAGGAATGGTCTGCCACTCTGAATGCATTTGGGCACGCAAATCATCAAGATCCGCCGCTGGCATCTACCTTTGCAATTGCTGACCGATGATGTCCCAGATGTGCTTGATGGGAGACAAGTCCTGAGACTCCGCAAGCCATGGTAGCACGTTTAAGCCGCACAGGCTGCTCACAGTAGCACAATCAACATGCAGCCTGGTGGGACACACGGCTCCTGGAACACATTGGAGAAATAGCTGTACCACTGGTTCCACAACCAAATCAATGTAATGCCAAGCTGTTGTAGTTACCTTATATTATGTCAACCCATACCATGACCCCAAGAATAGGACTGTTGTGATGTTGCTCATGTGGCATTCCGACCAATCTCCAGCTATCACTGCATCCAAGACAAAAGTTGGAGGATAGACCTTCATTTCAACCTCTATTGCCCTCTTGCTGTTCACCAGGATAGTCTTTGAGAGCGGAGGCATGGGGTCAATGGAACACCTGTAGCTGGAAGTCTGGCTTGTAGCCCAATGTCGGGCAGATGCCTTCTGATGGTTTATGTAGACACTGTTTGCCGCCCTAGGCTTGGGATGTGATGTCCAATTTCACTTGCAGCACAGAATGCATCACTACACACCATTCTTCTAATCAAGGGAGGAGAGGTTTGCTTCTGGGACACGCAACGTTTAGCAGTGCTGACATCTTAGCCTAGGCGTGTAGCGATCTGTTGGAATGATAAACCAAGGTCTCTCAGTTCTAGGATTCTGTGGTGATAACTGGCATGTTGATGAACTGAAGGCATCACACAATCATCCCACATGACTTGACCCAACTTTCATGTGGTTTCATGTGGCTAAAAAATATATAATTTCTTTTAGTCCTGCTTTTATGTCCATCTACATGCCACAGATTGAAGCTAGGTTCTTAAAAATGTACAGATCATAGCAACACCTGCTACATCCTTGATTTGCATAACCTTACAGCTTGTCCTTTTTGGTGTTCCAATTTCAATGGTGAGTAGTGCAAGGTAGTTGATGACTTTATAGTAACATCCCTAGTTGTCTAGGGCAGAGAGTAGGTTACTGTCTGCAACCATGATGGTTTCTGGCAGTCAGGGGATTAATGTCAAAGTCTTTGGTGGTCTAAGACAAAGAAAGGGTTCATCTAAAAATCCTTGGAGGTCTAGGGGTAAGAAAGGTTTAATGTCAAATTTCTTTAGGTCTATGGGATGATAAAAGTTTAATATCAATTCCTTGGTGGTCAAGGGTAGAGAGCAGGTTGATTCTAGAATCTCTGAAGATCTAAGACAGAGAAGAGCATGATGCCAATATTCCTGGTGGTCTAAGTTAGAGAAGTGGTAATTTAAATTTTATGTCTGGGCAGAAGACAATTGGTGCATCAGTCCAGATTATTCCCATAAACAGATCCAACCAGGTATTGTTATGGGGGAGTCGGATGAGAGAGTTTTGTAGACAACGGCTATCTAAGGTATATGACTTTAGTTAAAATATATATGTGGTAGAGGGTGTTTAGTTTTAGGGCTGGACAAAATTATAATAGTTCTAGAATACTCGTGGGTGTGTGAGATTGAAAAACAGCTACCATTGTTTTAACACTGTTTGTGTGTGGATTAAATTAAATGTTCTGGACTTACATTCTGCTATTAGGCCAGAAGATGCTGCTGTTTCCTAGGCACAGCTGACTGACTGCATATACATTTCCATATTCATGAGAGGTGTGGTTTTCAGTGCATAGAGAAGGAAAGCGGCAGCCATCTTAGGAGCGAGCTGAGAGCTGAGGAACTGTGTGTGAGCAGAGAAGCTAATGGATCCAGGAGAAAGAGGACCCACTCAGTGACCACAGCTGCATCTGAGTGAAGCTGATCATTGTACAAGACCCAGATCCTGTCTAGGGAAAGGATAATTGTTTTCAGGAAGGCTGACAAGAGCTAAGGATCAAGCTGAATACTGTGTGGGACCGCATGTTTGCTGGAGAGACTGGTTGTTCGGTTCAGAGACATCAGTGGATAAAGAGCAGACCCGGATCGGTAAGATCGTGCACGCATCTCACAGCAATTTGGTGCCTAGAGACTTAGACCATGCCTATAGTTAGCTAGTTAGGGTCTCATCTGCTTTGTGTCAGGTCTAAAGAGTTGCTACTGGTACTACAAGGACTCCACTACTAAAAGGGACATTGCACATTTGGGAGCTGATCAACACCCCCACAAACTCTATCCAGTTCAGCATTGTGCTCAGGAGTAATAATCAGGCACGTGCTACCGGACTAGTTATGGGAGGGGGAATAATATAGAGCATGGTAAGATTGTGAACTGCTGTTTTGCACCGCAGGCCAGCCCGTACTAAGCACTCAACCAATTGTTGGTGTTTGTTGTAGGGTAATAATAGGTACGGCGAGGCAGTTTTAAATGTGCCTGCCAGTAGGTAAATTACCGCAAAATTTCTGCTGGCATCCATCAGAGGGCGCTGTGCTGTGCAACACAGGGGTCTCAGCCTTTGGGCTGGGTGTATGTAAATTTATTTTATGTTCTCAGCATTTGTGGTTGTGTTTATTATCACGTGTTAGTAAAATTCAGTTTTTGCAAAAGCTGGTGTCAGAGTTTCTTTCCTCGTTCGTGACTTATATGTACATATGAATCTATACTTTAGAACCGTGTGCTGCTATCCAGTGCCCAAGGCAGAACCAAAGGATCAGTATTATGGTAGGCACAAAATATGACCCCTGTGTTGCATCTGTGAGGCTCCATATTGTGCCAGGAATAGATCCATATACCACGTGGCAAGTCTTTGGATTTAGAAGAGTGTGCCGCCATACAGGCTCTATGCGCGGTATATGGATCCATTCTTGGTACGTTACCGCCATCTCCTCTCATTTGGAGGGAATTCTAGTTTACTCAGTGTCAGCTGCTCCTGAAATGTCCACAGGTGCGCCGATCATGTAGAACATGCCGTACTGTAATATTCCATTTACCTGAGCAAACATCCTGTAACCGTGCGTGTAATATTCACACTGTGTGCATAGAAAGCAATGCAGAAAGTAAAAGCGGCGAGCTTGTTCCTCCCCTCTGTGGCTCGTGGCCTTTGATCCATATTTGCTGTCATTCTTACATATTTACAATGCAGACATTCCTGACATACAGTAGGTGGCCATGTGTGAGCCCGTCATTCATCAGCCTAGAAGTTATAGTATCTACAGTGCTTACAGAAAGTCTTCAGACTCCTTCAATTTTTTCACATTTAATGTTGCAGCCTTGTGCTAAAATAAAAAAAAAATCAGGTTTCCCCCTCATTCTGCACTCAATACCCCATAAAGAGAAAGTGAGAACAGAATGTTAGAAATCTTTGCTAATTTATTCAAAAGGAAAAATTTAATTCTCACATTGACATAAGTATTCAGACCCTTTAGGCTACTTTCACACTTGCAGCAGAGTGATCCAGAAAGCAGTTCCATCGCCGGAACTGACTGCCGGATCCGGCAAAACGTATGCCAACCGATGGCATTAGTAAGACTGAGCAGGATCCTGATCAGTCTTAAAAATGCCTGATCAGTCAAAAAAAAATGCATTGAAATGCCGGATCTGTCTTTCCGGTGTCATCCGGCAAAACGGATCCGGCATTTATTTTTTTCCACCTTTTTTTCAGTCTGCGCATGTGCAGACCGGAATGACGGATCTGGCATTGCAGTATTTTGAAAGCCGGATCCGGCACTAATACATTCCTATGGAAAAATGCTACGGTTTTCTCATTTGCCTGAGCAGTCAGAATGACTGAACTGAAGACATCCTGGTGCATCCGGAACGGATTACTCTCCATTCAGAATGCATGGGGATATAACTGATCAGTTCTTTTCCGGCATTGAGCCCCTTTGACGGAACTCAGTGCCGGAAAAGAAAAATGCTAGTGTGAAAGTACCCTTACTCTTAGCTGAAGCCCCTCTGGCAGTGGCCCCTCTGGCAGTGATTACAGCCTCCAGTCTTCTTGGAGATGATGCACAAGGTTTGCAAACATGGATTTGGGGTTTTCAGCCATTCCTCTCTGCAGATCCTCTCAAGCTCTGTCAGGTTGGATGGGGACCATCGCTGGACAGCCATTTTCTGGTCTCTCCAGAGATGTTCCATTGGGTTCAAATCAGGGCTCTGGCTGGACCACTCATGGACATTCATAAAGTTGTCCTCAAGCTAGTCCTGTGTTGTCTTGGCGGTGTGCTTAGGGTCACTGTCTTGTTGGAAGGTGAACCTTCAGCCCAGTCTGAGGTCCAGAGCTCAGAGATCAGGTTTTCATTAAGAATCTCTCTATACTTTTTTCCATTCAGCTTTCCCTTAACCCTGACCAGTCTCCCCGTCCCCGCACAGTATGATCCTGCCACCACCATGCTTCACTGTAGGGATGGTATTGGGCAGTTGATGAGCAGGGCCTGGTTTCCTCCAGACATGACGCTTAGAATTGAGGCCAAAAAGTTCAATATTGGTTTCATCAGACCAGAGAATCTCAGAGACCTTTAGGTGCTTTTTTGTAAACTTCAGGCGTCTTCCATATGTCTTACTAAGGAGAGGCTTCTTTCTGGCCGCTCTGCCATTATGCCTAGATTGGTGGAGTGCTGCAGTAATGGTTGACCTTCTGGAAGTTTCCTCCATCTGCACACAGGATCTTTGGCGCTCGGCCAGAATGACCATTGGGTCACCTCTCTTACCAAGGCCCTTCTCCCCTGATTACTGATTTTGGTGACTCTATGAAGAGTCCTGGTTGTTCCAAACTTATTTTTGTCTATTTTGGTGACTACTTGCATTCCCTATGTAATAACAACTCTGGGGCATCTATTCCTCTGTAATGTCCCATTCCTCTATTACAGGGGCCAGCAACCTCCAAGTGTTGTGAAACTACATCTCCCATCATGCACACTTGCTTGGCTGTTCTCTGAACTCCCACAGAAGTGAAAGGAGCATGCTGGGAGTTGTAGTTTCACAACAGCTGGAGAGCCGAAGGTTGCTGATCCCTGCTTTAGTATCTCTGCTAAACATTATGAATGAATTTGTCAGCTTTCTGCAATAAAGGTCCAGATGGGTGTTACCAGTTGTGGGGTGTCCCTTCATATTTGACACTATACATTTAGTGCTGCCGGTATCTCACCCCAAGTGGTAAAACCAATCTGAACCTTCATTGCAGACTGTTGTTCATTCATTCATAGCTTCTAGCAGGAATAATAAAGGAACTGAACCTCATCCTCTCATCATACATTAGTCAGTGCCTTGTATTAACTTTCTCTACATGATAAATGCCATTTGCTGAAGTGAGAGACAACCCCTTTCATTTCTGCCCCCTCCGCTCTATGTAAGCCTCTGGACGCAGTGTAATAAGATGATGTCCCCGGGGGCTACGTGATGCTCGCAGTACTTTTAAGGTAATCTTGTACCCCGTCCAAGGCAGATGGCCCCGAAGCAGACAGCGCAGCCGCCTTGTCACCAGCCCAAAGGCTTATTTAAGCTCGTGTCAATGGAAATAAATATTAAATTGCAGCAAAGTGCAGCTTTTCGTGTTTTTTTTTATGCTTTTAGCCTGGGACAGCCTTTTAAAATACCTCCAGCAGGTTCTCGCTGGGATCTTTCATCATCACCGGGAGTCTTATAAACAGGATTAGCTGATCTCACCCAATACCAAACAATGTCACTCGAAATAAACATCTGCCCCCATTTCTGGGACGCGCTGAGTAAATTGAAAACCCTTAGACGGCCCTGCCTGCTCTGCGCGAGCTTACATGCACAATCAGCTTTAAATAGCATAGAGCAGGCAGACTATAAAATATCTAAAAAATAAATTAAAAAAATCCATTTTTCACTAGCCGCTCTCATCCCTCCGGCAACGGCGTCAAGAACTAGCCACATTCTCCGAGGCAAGAGATGATGAAACCGTCCTGAATCATTACTGCTGGTCAGAGATGGCCGGAGAGATTTGACCGTTAAAGGGGATGTCAGAACTAAACTTTTAAAGGGGTTATCACATGACTAATGTAAAAAAATGAAATTCAGACATCATATAGTACGCGACAATCTCTTTCCAACAAACCAAGAACCAGCCCTGTGACTCATATGGGTCTAGAGATCCCCCCATTCATTGCTTCAATTGCTCTGCTACATTTATTTATTTCAAGGGGCGTGTCTTTTCTTGAGGACGTGTCCTTCCTGCTGCAGCTCTCTTCCTATCACCACTCAGGGGGCACATCCTTTCTGCTGCAGCCCTCTCTCTCGGTCACAGCTCAGGAGGCAGTTGAGGGATGGAACTGAGCATGCGTGTCCACCTCAGCAAGGTGGTCAGAGAAATTAGAAAAGCAAAAACAGCAGGTGGCGCTATACTGATGCCTTTTAAAGAATAACTCAGTGGCTATACTACATTTTTAATTTCATGCAATTACAGAAGTATTCAGATTTAAGACACTGTTTTTTGTTTTTTTTTGTGGGACAACCCCTTTAAGTTATAAGGGTCTTCCACCGATTATCACAGAAAACCCCAGCCATGAGCTACAATTTGTGAGAGAACCCAGCATCGACAAGTGTTTCATTATCCTGCAGTGCCTCCGCAGGGGGAAAGAAGTATTACATTGTTATCTTTGAAATTCAGGGAATGCGTGGACGTCCTGGGTCCTCCAGAGAGGGTCCTGGACTGAGAACTTACCTCTGTTAAAAGGCTGTTCCCATCCTCCATAGGATTTTCTATTAATGCCTCAAAGACCCTCACCTATCAAGAGGTATGTGGCCCCATGACCCCCACTACCCAATTTGCATCAACTCTACTCCCCATAGAATTCAATGTAGAGATGACCAAATACCCATCAGTGGAGAGAAGAGCCGTTCATCTCTCCACTGATTATTATATGGGTCATACAAGGACCTCATCACTCACCTGACTCCCCAGTTTGTCCTAACCCATATGACATTTCAAACTCTTTGGAAACACCCAAGGTGGTGCTCAGGAGGAGAAGGAGGCACTCAGAACTCTAGCTCTGTTCCTTGGGGCCACCAGCCAAATATATCTATGGATATCTAAGGGCTGCAATCGCTTATGCAACAAAGACACAACGCAAATGTAATCTGAAATGCACCCAATATCCACATCCATGTTATTACTGAGACAAAGCTAAAGCCTTAAAAGCAATGTAGAGTTTAGCATTGTCATGGGAAATTGTTAGTTATGCTATTCCCTATTTACTTATTCAATATACTGTACATGGAATTAAATCATAAAATGTGTACTACCTGCAGTCACCACTAGGGGGCTTCAAAGCCTACTGCATACTCCTTTACTATTAAATTCAATGTATGAACAGTATACAGTAAGCTCCCCCTAGTGGAGGCAGCAGGTAGCAAAAATAATAATTTAGCTCTATGCAAGGGAATAGAAGCTTTGTATCAGAAAAATTGATCTCCTGCCCTTAAAGAAGTATTAAGTATAATTTAATAAGCGCATCCCCTTTAAGTGAGCAAATGAGTGCTCCCACACAAGAACACCCAGCTGCATGCGTAATACGCGGCTATTACCGTGCTATACGGTTATCAGCGTTGTATATCAGTCTAGCCTAACACAGGAATCCTGGAACATAAAATGTCTTGAACTTTGACCATGAGCCAAGATCCATTCTCTGTAATTAAAATATTCATGTATTTATGTAGTAAAGGGCTGAAATGTGGTTTTCCTCATCCCACCGAATGTAAATACTATTTCCACGCTTATCTCCGGGTCTTATATAGGTCAGGGAACAGATTGCGCAAAGCAATAGATTTCGCTTATCTTTCAGTTGCTCAGATATCCTACAGATAAGGTGGACGGGACTCATTTCTGCAATTCTACAAATTTGTGAACCTGCAAGATGATGACCTTCGCTGTGGACATAAGTCGGTCTGCAGTAGTACATACATGTTCCTGGATATGGCTTTATTACAGACTAGACATGATATCCTCATCCTGATTGTGTAGTCCATGTACTCTGAGGCATATGGAACGTACTCATTTCAGAGAGATTCTGAGAGTATGAAGCGCCATGCAATAGTTTTTTTTACCACGTACCATGTCCATTTATATAGGACTCAATCAAAAGCATGATTCCCTTCATCAAACCCTAAAATGAAGACAGACCCAAGAACTAACACCCTAAAGAAATACAGAGACAGATTCAACCAAATTCAGGGCTCAGACCAGACCCCATTAACTAATATAATCTCTAGACTATACAAGTCTCAGACCCCCTTGGCTAATACAGGAACCAGTACAGACCTTTGGAACAAATAAAGACTCCAGACCAGACCCCAGATTGGATCAATTAAACAAAGACAGATCCCCAAAGCAAATACAGACCCCAGACTAGACACCCTAAATTTATACAGACCCCCTAAACAAATACAGAATCCAGTCCAGACCTCTTAAACCAAAATAGACCAATGACTGGACAAGTGAAGACCGATCGCCAAAGCCAATACAGACCCCAGACCAGACCCTCTAAAGTTATATTGACCCCAGACTACACTGCTAAACAAATACAGACCCCAGAGCTTCTACATACAAACCCAGACCCCTTTAATTAGTATAGACTCCAGACCAGACCTCCGAAACAAATACAGACTCCAGACCAGACCTCCGAAACAAATACAGACCCCAGTCCAGACCTCCTAAACAAATGCAGACTTCAGACCAGACCCCTGAAACAAATACAGAGTTCACACCAGACCTCCGAAACAAATACAGACTCCAGACCAGACCTCCGAAACAAATACAGACTCCAGACCAGACCTCCGAAACAAATACAGACTCCAGACCAGACCTCCGAAACAAATACAGACTCCAGACCAGACCTCCGAAACAAATACAGACTCCAGACCAGACCTCCGAAACAAATACAGACTCCAGACCAGACCTCCTAAACAAATACAGACTCCAGACCAGACCTCCGAAACAAATACAGACTCCAGACCAGACCTCCGAAACAAATACAGACTCCAGACCAGACCTCCTAAACAAATACAGACTCCAGACCAGACCTCCTAAACAAATACAGACTCCAGACTACACTGCTAAACAAATACAGACCCCAGACCTTTTAATACAGACCCTTTAAGACCCAGACCAGACACCCTAAACTAATACAAACTCAGACCAGACCCATTTAACGAATACAGACACAAGACCCCTAAACAAATATGGACCCTAGAACCCAATCTAGTTGATATCTTTTAAACAGAGCCCAGAGAAGATTCCTAAACACTTTCAGACCCTCTAAATACAGACCAGACCCCTTTAAACTAAGGTGTCATGACCCTGTGTATTTTTCAGTTGGCAAAATACTGATTATGTTCGTGTTGCATCCATTGTTTTTGGGACTCGTTAACTTCAATGGGCTTGTGGTCTGGTCTGCATTTGCCAAAAATAGGACATGTTCCATCACCTGTGGGACGGGAATACGGATCTGGAACGCCCACAAATCATCCATGTGCTTTCTGCATCTGTATGTTTGTTCCACAAAATGATAGAACGTGTCGAATACTTGTGCACAAAATGTGGACCACAGACCCATTGCAGCCAGTGGGTCTGCAAAAAATGGATGCAACACGGACGTCATCCGTAGTTTTTGCGGATCCACGTTTTGTGGTTTGCAAAATCCATACAGACGTGTGTATGAGGCCAAATACAGAACCAGACTCGACCCCTTATACTAATACAAACCCAGACCAGACCCCATTAATTACTGCAGACCTTATATCAGTGTCCCACAAGTGCAGACCCCAGAGAAGATTGCTGAACAATGCAGACCCTATAAATACAGACCAGACCCCTTTAAAGGGATATGTCCAGGTTCAGACATCCCCTTTAACTATAAACAGACCCAGACTTGACCCCTTATACTAAGACAGACCTAGACCAGAACTCTTTAATTGATACAGACCTGGGCCCAGACCAAACCAGGGGTGTAGCTATAGGGGGTGCAGAGGTAGCAGTCGCTACCGGGCCCAGGAGCCTGAAGGGGCCCAAAGACACTAGTGCCGCATGAGAAGACAGACAAAGCACTGAGGGAAGTGGGGCCCAAGCTGAACTCTTGCACCGGGGCCCATGAGCCTTTAGTTAAGCCCCTGGACCAAACCCATAAATGAATACAGACCATAGATCAGTCTCTTTAAATTTCCTAAATTCAGACCCCAGACCAGACCCTCTAAACTAATATAGACCCAGAGCAGACTCTGCTATAGACTGTACAGATCCATAATACGGCCCCTATAAAGGTCTGAAGGTCTTACTGTACCCTGTATGCCTTTGATTTTATACAGAGGGGTTTCTGTAGTGTTTCTAGGGGTGAATACAGTTTGGTACAGTATAGGGGTACCATATGGCGGCACACAGGCTGTAGGTTCATAATACAGAATCATACAGGCTTTGCCTTGTGCATGAGGCCTGTGGTTCATATGGGATGAGTGCACACCTGCAATTAACATTTAAAGGGGATTCCCACTCTCTTGACGTGTAATTCAGACATGTCAGAAAGCAACCAAACCATGAGGGTCAGTGACCTGGGGAGGTCGCTTATGCGTGGAATGACAGAACAGCAGCAGAAGAAAACCCCTAGCAAACCCATTATGCTCTCATAGACGGTACATGCGGCCATCAATAGCCTTTCTATCACAGATTGTGAGTTATGTGTATGGCCAAAAGTCCCTGAGGACGTCTGGACTCTGGATGTATTATCACCCTGCTGCCCTCATGTTCAGGACCGTCCTATAGCTGTCAATCACAGTGGTTTTACTCACAAGATTGCTCCCTAGGGCCGTGTAGTGAAAGGAAGGTTCACCCTTTCTTCCCCCGGGTCGCACCCAGGTTCTAGGGCTCCTGCCTGATGGTAGATGAGGTGCAAGGCAGGGAGTGTGGAGTACAATGGCCTGCGTATGGTGAAGTGATGAGCGGGAGGTGCCATATTCGATTTTGCTATATTTCGCGAATATTCGATTGAATATTCGTCTTATATTCGTCGAAATCGAATATTCGTCATTTTTCTATTTATCGCGAATAATATACGATTTAAATATTCGCGTATTGCGATTTTTCTTTTGACAGTATAAGGCAACGTTCCTATGACTATGGCTAGGCTAATATGTGTATTTTACGAAAATTCATAATATTGCTGTAACTTCGTCTTTTAGAATATTACGAATATTCGTAAAAATACACATATAGATTGTAATTTAGCTAATTTAGTGCTATCATCTTTTTTTTTTTAGTAACATTTTTTTGCCTCTTCTGAACTTCAGTTTTGGAAAATATATACACTATAAAAAAAAATTACTATAGCAGTATATTAGCTAAATTGCAGTCTATGTGTGTATTTTACGAATTTTCGTAATATTGCTCTAACTTCATCTTTTAGAATATTACGAATATTCTAAAAGACGAAGTTAGAGCAATATTACGAATAAATTCGTTATTTAGAATATTTTTTGTTTTAATGTGTACTGTTATTCCACTTTGGCATACTGCTCCCGTAACCATGGGAACGCCTCTGTGTTAGAATATACCATCAGATCTGAGCTTTCACGATCTCAGGGAAAACTCAGATCCAATGGTATTTTCTAACCCACGGGCGTTCCCATGGTGACGGGGACGCTTGTCGGGGAGGAGTATGCGAACAACTGTACAGATAGGAAAAAAATAATGCCAAAATTCTAAATAACGAATATATTCACTATATTGCTATGTATTTGTTTTTTAGAATATTGGTCATTTTATTTTCCATATGAAAACATGATTCCCCCTGATTAAGTTGCTTGTGGGCCAATGACTTATTGACCCACAAGCAAGAAGCAGGGAGAAATCCTATTTTCAGATGGAAAAAAAAAAGAATATTCGATTTCGCGAATATATAGAACTATATTTGAAATATTCGCGAAATCTCGAAGTTGCGATATTCGAGAAAAAAATTTGTTATTCGAATATTCGTGCTCAACACTAGTATGGTGCAGGAGTCAGTAACCAGGCCAGATGCAGCAGAATAAAACGTCTCTCTTTACAGGTGCAGGATGAGGATTGTAGTACATCCAGTGATAGCAAAACCACAGTTCGCACAATATACAGGAATCTCCCCATATGGTTTTGCGCAAAGGTGGAAGTGATCGTACTCTTTTCTCTCTATCTTTCTTATGTCTCTTCCTGCAGATTCTATCGCTGGAAATCTCACTATCGCCTGTAATTCCCAACTGGTTTTTCAAGACACAACTGGCCAAGTCTTAACAGTATTCCCCTCACTGCAGTAAAGTCTAGATAGCCTAGGCAGCAGAATACTTTACTGACTCCAATGCTGAGCCATGCAGATTAGGCTACTTTCACACTAGCGTTCGATCGGATCCGTTCTGAACGGATCCGATCATAATAATGCAGACGGAGGCTCCGTTCAGAACGGATCCGTCTGCATTATTTTAGCATATAAAAGCTAAGTGTGAAAATAGCCTCGGACGGATCCGTCCAGACTTTCAATGTAAAGTCAATGGGGGACGGATCCGCCTGAAGATTGAGCCATATTGTGGCATCTTCAAACGGATCCGTCCCCATTGACTTACATTGTAAGTCTGGACGGATCCGCACGCCTCCGCACGGCCAGGCGGACACCCGAACGCTGCAAGCAGCGTTCAGCTGTCCGCCTGTCCGTGCGGAGGCGAGCGGAGCGGAGGCTGAACGCCGCCAGACTGATGCAGTCTGAGCGGATCCGCATCCATTCAGACTGCATCAGGGCTGGACGGAAGCGTTCGGGTCCGCTCGTGAGCCCCTTCAAACGGAGCTCACGAGCGGACCGACGAACGCTAGTGTGAAAGTAGCCTTACTGAACCTTCTTGTCTCTTTCTCTCCTTCACCGATTTCTGTATCATCCAGAGATTGGTGAGTCTTCGTAGCTTTAGTCCAGTTCTATGATGAATGGAGCACATGGAGTAGGTGCTTCCTCAAACTGCTTTTAAGGGTAGTGTCAGAACTGATTAACTCTGTCGCTTCCATCCATAACATTCTGGGCATACACCACATTAAATCACATTAAGGGCTCATGCACACAAACGTATTTCCGTTCCGTGTCCATTCTGTTATTTTTGCGGACCGTATTCGGAATCATTCATTTCAATGGGTCCACAAAAAAAATAAACGGAAGTTACTCCGTGTGCATTCCATTTCCGTATGTCCGTTCCTCAAAAAAATAGAACATGTCCTATTATTGTCCGCATTACGGACAAGGACAGTACTGTTCTATTAGGGGCCAACTGTTCCATCCCACAAAATACGGAATGCACACGGACGTCATCCGTATTCTTTGTGGATCCGTTTTTTGCAGACCGCAAAATACATACGGTCGTGTAAATGAACCCTAAAGGGCAGTAAATAACATGACAAACAACAAACAATTTGTAAGTACTTCCAGCTCTGCGGTACTGCAGGGAAGCCTGAAAGTCAAAACGGAAAGCTATCAATAGGCACCCAATGATTTTGATGGGTGCTGCTTAAAGGGGAACTTTTGGCTTTGGTTTCCTTATTCTTACTATTTGTAATAGACTGTATGTACCTGTGAAGTCCTGCTCACTATATCTAAGTGCTGGTCATGTGATATCTAAGTGCTGGTCATGTGATATCTAAGTGCTGGTCATGTGATATCTAAGTGCTGCTCATGTGATTGTGTCCACTTACGGTCCAGAGAGTCTCGTGACGCACCATCAGCAGACTGATTGGAATGGGCGTTTTTTAGAAGTTCCTGAAATCCATCCCCAAGCACTGGCTGATGCAGTCTGTCTAGCACTAGCATTACTCTGGACAGACCGTATGCACCTGGACCCTGTAGTCAAGGAGGAGGGCAACACTTTTGGTTTCTACAGATGTGTCCACCATTACTTTGTGCATATTTAGTTAAAGGGGTTATCCAAAGCTAAACTTTTTTTTAAAAGACCTCTTCAGAGTTGGTGGACCTGTGGTGGGATTCATACTTACCTGGTCCCCGCCCCTAGATTCAGGCTGCATCACTCCACTGCCACCTCGTCAGGTCCCGGGTCTGTGGGAATCTACATCCTGTTGATGGACGACATGTGACCCTGTGATGTCCTGCATGGGTGACAGGTTACCTCTGTGTCCAGTGATTGGCTGCAGCAGTTGTGTGACGCCCGTCAACAGGATGTAGATTCCCACAGACCTGGGACCTGAGAAGGCCGCCGTGGAGCTGCTAAAAAAGTTTAGCATTGGATAACCCCTTTAAGGATTTCAATTTCTCATCGTACTAATAATTCAATACTTTATCACAACATGCTAGCAAAATCCTTGACAGGCTGCAATCCACACTACAACCACTAGGTGGCTGCACGTGCACAAATATAACAAAAACATCTCCCGACAGAGTACTGCAAAATTATTTTTTAAGGAAAGGTACGGAAGGACACATCTATAGTTTGCACTTAAGGGACTGCATTTAAAGGGGTTTTCCGGTAATGATTTAATTTTATCTAATGCCCTCAACCTCCTGAAACAGAAGATTCTTACCTGCTCCTCCACGCTGCCTCTGCCGTGTCCATGTTCCATTCCCCGCAGTTTTTACATCTGGTAGTGCATGGACATGGCTTTAGTGGAGAGGTGTGCTGCTTGTGGTCCTATCACCACTGAAGCCAGTTATTGGCTGCAGCAGAGCATGTGACCCTGTCCATGCACCGCCGGATATAAACAGTGCAGGGACAGGAACATGGAAGCAGCAGAGTCAGCGCGGAGGACTGAAGCGGGGGGGCGGGGGGGGGGGAGCAGGTAAGTATGGGGTAGGCTGCAGGCATTGGATAAAATGTAATTATTACTGGAAAACCCCCTTAATGCACTAATGGTCCAAAGGTGTACACAAGGGCACCACTGACTAATGGCGAGCAGGGGGACCACATGACCTTCTACACGTGATGACTCTGTTACGTCCACCTCTGCCCATAATATTTAGGCTAGAATGTTGCAGCTTTAACACGGGCTCTAATACGTGACCCTGTCATGGGCCAATTAGTTGAAATAAGCATTCATTCTTAGAAGATGAAACCTTGAATGAAATATTATTATAGATGTAGCAGTGCAGAACTTGCGACGGTTAGAACTTACTGGGTTTACCATCAAAAGAATCAGAACTAAGACACTGGCCTATATCAATAAGTTGTGCTAACACCCTCAGTTTCTTCGAGTAGTGTCCTACCTTATATATTTTTTTGTTTGTAACAATATCTCCTGCTTGGTCCCAGACTAACATTCGCAGTCCTTCCCCCTGGAATTATAGCTTCTCTACCCCTCCATTACACTTGATGCAATTGTGCTGATGGACCCATAGAAAGATCAACCCTCGAAAAAATTTATTGTCACTTAAGAAATGGAATTGTCTACGAGCTCTGCGGATATTTACTGACTTAGCAAACCTTTCCCGAGGGCGACCCCGTTAAAAAGCTCTAGTGTTTATAAAGCAGCCTTTGCCTTTGTAAGTCAATTGTTCCAAGTTTGGGATGGTCAGCATACACAATAAATATAAAAAAGCTATTTATTTCAGTCCTGACCTTGAAGATGAAAGCAGCTCCGGGTGGTTACTACCTGATGTTCCCCTCTCAAAAATTTCCCAATCTATATGAGGTCTATTATCTCTATTTACTACCAATAATACATTTTATGGAGAAAGATTGGTATGAAATTGTGCTATTTTATTTATTAAGAGAAGCAATTTTGTTACATCGGGGAAAAATAGATAAAAACTGGGAAAAAAAATAAAACAAAATAAAAACCACAAAATAAAAATAAACAGTAGTAAAACTGGTAAGGTTAAACCAAGCTTGGGATATTAAATCTGTATGAGGGTATTTAAAAATTGAAGACGTTCTATGTTTTAGGAGCTGAGACGTTAAATTCTGAAAAATATTAGGGCAATTAGAGAGAAAATGCTTAGAAATTGCATGAGGATCAAATGGTATTTATTGGGCAATAAAGCAATTTTTCCGCATTGGGTAATTTTTTTCAGATAAAAAAAAATACTAATAAATATAAAGAATATGATAAAAAATATATAGTAAAAATACTAAATGCAAAAAAATTAAATAAAATAAACAAGATATATACTATAAAATAACTGTAATCTGTCACCTGACTTGTTTCCTACTAGGGCAGGTCCATCGGGGTGGTCCATGACATGTGTTGGCTTCTCAAAGCTCCACCATAGATTTCATTTCTATGTGCAGGGATTTTAGGAAGTTTGTGAACCTCTAATCCTACCAAGGTATACATTAAGCAGGTGGTCTCAAAGACAACCTCTTTCTTAGGGCTCGAGTGTAATGGCCCAGTGCTCGTGCTGTAATGGCCATGTGCTCTCCGTTTGCAGATGCAGACCCATTGACTTGAATGAGTCCACGATCCGCAAGATACGGCCAAAAATAGAACATGTCCTATCTTTTGCGCTGTGTAGGAACGGACCCGAAAGCTCAAGGAACCGCTTCGTAGTGCTTCCGATCTGTCCCTTAACCAGTATGGTCTTGTGCATGAGCCCTAAAGGGTTTTCCGGGACCTAGCGGGTCCCACAAACCCATCTTAATTACATGAAGCAGACCTGTAGAAGAAAGTTTGTAACATACTTACCATTCCAAAGTTCTGTGGCTTGGCCTCCTAGGGACCCGTTCACATGGCGCTTCTCCTCTGCAAAGCCTACTTCGGCTGAGGCCACATCCTTTACCAGATTTCCGCCTTGGGCTATGGACAGGATTACACTTCTGCTGTGGACAGGACAACTACTCATCTCCCTGGTGCACTCTCAAGCTTCTGAATCCACCTCATCTGCGCCTGCGCCAGGGAGTGGATGAGTTCTGGCCATGTCCAAAGTATGACATCCTGTCCATAGCTCAGGCCAGAAACCTTGTAAAGAGGGGCGACACATGACTGGGTTCCTGAGAGGCTGATGCACGTGCTTTGGAATAGTAAGCATGTTACAGGTGTTCTCCTACAGGTTCATTATGTGTAATTAAGGTGGGTCTGTGGAGCCTACCTTCTCATTGAGATGTACAATCATGACTTCCAGGTGGTCATGGTGGCTGTCCTCGTGATTAACATATACATCTTCCCTGATACAACAGTATATTGTTGACATGCATGGCACGTCTCTATGAAAGTCTGCACAGCCTCTTATCCCTGGGTACACAAGCAAGCCTTCTCATTCATGTTGTGTAGAGCAGAGTTCCCTAACTCCAGTCCTCAGGGCCCACCTACCAGTCAGGATTTGAGAATATCGCACAGAATGAACACCTGTGGTAAGTCCTAAGGCATTGACACTAATTATATCACCTGCTCAATACTAAGGAAATCCTAAAAACATGACCCGTAGGTGGGCCCTGAGGACTGGAGTTGAGGAACACTGGTGTAGAGGCACCTAACGCCACCTGTCTCTTAGACTCTCCAGTATCTGCATCTGTAGGAACGACACACTATCCACTCCCCACCATTCGAGGACCCCTGCTCCACTATGGGGGTTCCTCTTTCTGGACTCTTCATGTGGAGAGATTCCTCTCCATCCTCTACCTCAATCACCCGAGGAGCCTCATCCACCCGCTAAGGGCTTGTTCACACGACTGTGCCGTTGTTTGCGGTCCGCAAAACACGGTTGCTGCCCGTGTGCCTTACGCAATTTGTGGAACGGAACAGGAGGCCCATTATAGAAATCCCTATTCTTGTCCGCAAAACGGACAAGAATAGGACATGCTATATTTTTTTTTGTGTGGCCACGGAACGGAGCAACGGATGCGGACAGCACACAGAGTGCTGTCCGCATCTTTTGCGGCCCCATTGAAGTGAATGGGTCCGCCCCCGAGCCGCAAAAAAATGCGTCTCAGATGCAGACCAAACCACGGTCGTGTGAACAAGCCCTAACAGTGTGGCACAGAGACATTCTCTACACACCAGTCTTCATGCCTTCCTTATGGGCTTATTATAAATCATAAATTATTAAAAATATTATAAAAATAAATGATAAAAAATAAAAATAATGCAAATTTACATAAAAATAAATAGCAAAAAAGAAATTATATTTAAATTATATATATATATTAGTGCTGAGCGAATCGAAGCCAAAGGAATTGACTTTAATCCAAATTTCAGGAAAAATTTGGTTTGCCGCAAAGCCGAACTTCCTCGTGCTTCGTGGTAACAAATCTATTTTTCCTGAAATGGCAGTAAAAAAAAAACATACTCACCTTATCCATTGGTTCGCTGAGAGGCCGTCGCGGCCATCTTGATTGAAGATACTGCCCCAGCTTCACCGTGCGAGAGTTCACACAGTGTCTTCAATCAAGATGGCCGCGATGGCCTCTCAGCGAAAAAATAGATGAGGTGAATATGTTATATTTTTTTAACCTGATTAACCCCTATAAGGCCTCAATTGTAGCGTCAGATGCTGTGATCAGCGATTAACACTGCATCTGAGGGGTGCAATAATGGGGGAGAGAGGGGGCCCGAAAGGAATGCACTTTGTGATAGAGTAGCATATATATAGTTGCAAGAAAAAGTATGTGAACCCTTTGGAATGATGTGGATTTCTGCACAAATTGGTCATAAAATGAGATCTGATCTTCATCTAAGTCACAACAATAGACAATCACAGTCTGCTTAACCTAATAACACACAAAGAGTTAAATGTTACCATGTTTTTATTGAACACCCCATGTAAACATTCACAGTGCAGGTGGAAAAAGTATGTGAACCCCTAGACTAATGACATCTCCAAGAGCTAATTGGAGTGAGGTGTCAGCCAACTGGAGTCCAATCAATGAGATGAGATTGGAGGTGTTGGTTACAGCTGCCCTGCCCTATAAAAAACACACACCAGTTCTGGGTTTGCTTTTCACAAGAAGCATTGCCTGATGTGAATGATGCCTCGCACAAAAGAGCTCTCAGAAGACCTACGATTAAGAATTGTTGACTTGCATAAAGCTGGAAAGGGTTATAAAAGTAACTCCAAAAGCCTTGCAACAGATGGGTGTTGCAACAGGACAACGACCCAAAGCATAGAAGTAAATCAACAACAGAATGGCTTAAACAGAAGAAAATACGCCTTCTGGAGTGGCCCAGTCAGAGTCCTGACCTCAACCCGATTGAGATGCTGTGGCATGACCTCAAGAAAGCGATTCACACCAGACATCCCAAGAATATTGCTGAACTGAAACAGTTCTGTAAAGAGGAATGGTCAAGAATTACTCCTGACCGTTGTGCACGTCTGATCTGCAACTAGAGGAAACGTTTGGTCGAAGTTATTGCTGCCAAAGGAGGTTCAACCAGTTATTAAATCCAAGGGTTCACATACTTTTTCCACCTGCACTGTGAATGTTTACATGGTGTGTTCAATAAAAACATGGTAACATTTAACTCTTTGTGTGTTATTAGGTTAAGCAGACTGTGATTGTCTATTGTTGTGACTTAGATGAAGATCAGATCACATTTTATGACCAATTTGTGCAGAAATCCAGATAATTCCAAAGGGTTCACATACTTTTTCTTGCAACTGTATATATACTAGCAGAAGGTATATTTCATCTATTTCATTTAATGTTTGTGTGCGTCGTTAAAAGATATTGACAGTATCCCCCATAACAGTGACCTCTGCAGCACCCCGCCCCTTAACAGTGAACTCCACTATTTTTTTTTATATATCATTTCCCCATTATCTCCAGAGTGAAACCTACACCCCTGCCTTCCATATAGAGAAATCTGCCAATGATAAAGTCAGACAGTAGATTCATTACTGTTTCCTATCATTCGGGAAAGTTTCATTCCCAGAGATTAATTGCGTTTTTCAGCAATTTATAGAAATTAATGTATTTGCTAATTGTTTCTTTCGTTGCTTTGAGACCTTAGAATCTGCTTCGCCTCAATTTTCGACTATTCCACCAAGGAAACATAAACCCATTTAATGCACTAATAATGTCATGTATTCCGCAGAAAAAAATGACTCCAGGATATTAATATTTTATGAATGCGCAATAAAAAAAAAATATAAAGGTTTAATTAATGACCCCACGTTGGATTATCATCTGGTTAATCATTGTAGAACGTGTTGAATGCTGTAATATTCAGTTGCTGATTACATTATTATGTTAGGGACCAAAAACAGCAATTTGTAAAACGATATTTTAAAAGTATTTCTTTTGATTAAGTTTTCAATAGAATTAAGGAAAATTTGCTTAAATAATTAACCATTTCTAGACCGGGCCATTTATCCCCCATCCTGACCAGATGACTTTTTTGTTTATTGTTATTTTGTTTGTTTGTTTGTTTGTTTTTTAAGCACATGTGGGTGTAACATAAAAATTTTTGGAAAAGTTCAAGGGGTATGAATACTTTTTCAAGGCACAGTACATATTAATTAAAGTGTTTTTAACTGAGTCTGAAACAAAAATTCAACGACATCCCCAAAGTGTGTTCTGCAGCGGCAAATCAATCTCAGACTCAAAATGTAGTCTGTAGCTGAAGGATAATCAATCAGTTTGAGCATCTGCTTTAGAAAATAGCATAAACAAGACAGCGATATACAACTGCCCCGTCCCAGGAGAGGATGAAGTGGGAGTATGGGAAATTTATATTAATAAACAGCGCCATAAATAAATACACAACATTTACACATAAGTCAATGCACTTTTTGAATTTGGCTGCTACTTTTATGCATTGTGAGGGCCATAGACCGCCAAGAATATCTGAAATGGAATCTGTCAGCAGTTTTGACCATGCTTAACTGATGACAGCACTAGGTAGGGGCAGGGGAGAGCAGGACAAAGAAACCTTTTGTGGACCTTTTATTATTAGGATTAGGGCTCATGCACATGACCTTTTTTTCTTTCCGTTTTTTTTTTTGCAGCTCATATGCGGAACCATTCACTTTCAATGGGTCCGCAAAAGAAAAAAACGGAAATGATTCCGCGTGCATTCCTTTTCTATATGTCCGCAAGTCTGTTCCACAAAAAAATTTAACATTTCCTATTCTTGTCCATTTTGCGCAAAAAAAAAAAAGCGGATTCAAAAAGTACGGTATGTGGATGCCATCCATTTTTTGGGTGGTTCAGTGTTTTGCGGACCGCAAAATACATGCGGTCGTGTGCATGAGCCCTTAGTGTGATTATGAACGTTCATTCTGCTAAGTCTACATGGACATGAACGTATTTTGTTTCCGTGTCCATCCCGTTTTTATGCGGATTGGATGAGGACCCATTCATTTCAATGGGTCCGCAAAAAATGTGGACAGCACACGGTGGGCTGTCCACATCCGCATGTCCGTTCCATAGCCCCGCAAAAAATATAGAGCATGCCCTATTCTTGTCCGTTTTATGCACAAGGATACGCATTGTTACAATCGATCCTCAAAAAAAACTGATGCAATACGGATGCCAAAAGGATGTTTTCCGTATTTTATGCGAATCAGTGTTTTGCGAACTGCAAAACACATACGGTCGTGTGAATGTAGCCTAGTTCTACTCCTGCAAGTGCCCAGGAGGTGGAGCTTCACTGTGTAGTGCTCTCTGCGTTGAGCTGCTCCATTCTCTCCATGTCCTGAATGCAAAAACTACACAAAAGGTATGCTTGTTCTGCTTTCCCCAGCCTATACCAGGTGCTGTCAGCAGTTTATTATGGTCAGAACTGCTGACAGATTCCCTTTAACTTGTGGATCAGTAAAAGATGTAATCTGTGGGGGAAATGTAGCAGAAAATGTTCAATTTCCCTGCAGCACCACCACAGGAGAAATAGAGTTATCGCATGTTGGGTCCTCCTGGCGAGTGACACTCTCTGTAGGTGAACTTCTCTGTGGCTTCAAGACAAAAGACTCTCCATTAATGTCCCAATAGAATATTGAAACATTTTTATTTTAAATCAGACATCCCCTTTGAGATATTAAAGACCAGAATTTGGATTAGGACATATGCCAGAATATGACTATGTTCGTGAGCCAGTATATTAGAATAGGATGCATGACTCAGTCCCTACAACGTATAGATTTTCCTGCAAAATGGACCTCAAAGGGTGTGGGACCTGTCAAAGGTGGGCGCTTCTTAGGCTACTTTCACACTAGCGTTCGGGCGGATCCGTTCTGAACGGATCCGCCCATAATAATGCAGACGGAGGCTCCGTTCAGAACGGATCCGTCTGCATTAAAATTGCAAAAAAAAAAAGCTAAGTGTGAAAATAGCCTCGGACGGATCCGTCCAGACTTTCAATGTAAAGTCAATGGGGGACGGATCTGCTTGAAGATTGAGCCACATTGTGGCATCTTCAAACGGATCCGTCCCCATTGACTTACATTGTAAGTCTGGACGGATCCGCACGGACCCGCACGCCTCCGCACGGCCAGGCGGACACCCGAACGCTGCAAGCAGCGTTCAGCTGTCCGCCTGTCCGTGCGGAGGCGAGCGGAGCGGAGGCTGAACGCCGCCAGACTGATGCAGTCTGAGCGGATCCGCTCCATTCAGACTGCATCAGGGCTGGACGGCTGCGTTCGGGTCCGCTCGTGAGCCCCTTCAAACGGAGCTCACGAGCGGACACCGAACGCTAGTGTGAAAGGAGCCTTAGACGGTAGGTGGACATTCCTGCACAGCCCGTGGGGATACAAAAATGTTAAGGTATGGTGACACTCTGCTGCTAAAGGTGGGCATCATGGTGTCCATGTTCCCCTTTAGCAGGAGAGTGTCCATGTTAACCTTTAGCAGGAGAGTGTCCATGTCCAAAATTCATGGACATCACACAGGTTGAGCTGTTTCTGGTAATGGAGGTCTTAAAGCTACAGACCCAAAAATTTCTGATGTGTTCAGATTTGGTTAAGTTATGGAAAACTGATTATGGCTACTTTCCCATTTCCCTTATGACGGATCTCAATACCGGAAAAAGACGCTTCAGTTTTGTCCCCATTCATGCATTTTGGAGCATTCCGTTCTGTTCAGTTACGTTTTCAGGAAATGAATCGTTTTTGTTGAACCCTGCCGGATCCAGCAAAAACGCTAGTGTGAAAGTAGCCTATTTCTCCACATTGTCAAGACAGTTTATCCTACTCCACCGGGTTCACCATTAATGATGATTATTACATGCAGCACTGATACGGCAGGTACCGGGTTCTCAGCTGGCACCTGCTATATGAGTAATAAACATTGGGGTTACCTTTTTCTAGCAGAGCGCCACCTGCTGGATCGATAAGATTGCTGATAGACGTATTACCTCTCATTATAGATCTGGTGATGCCTCTTTATTTATGTCCAGTATGGAAATGAAGCTGTGGTGCTTATAAGGCCCTCTGATATATATACAGATCCAACATGGTTCCTCGTAACCTCTGTCGTTCGGCATGACCTCATCTGCATGTATGCTTTTCTAGCCATGCATAACTTTCAATCACCTGCCGTTCTCATAGGAAAAAAAGGTTAAGTGATTCCTCTTCTGATGACGCCATGATTGATCTTTAGACAGACAACAACTCTATTCAAGGTCATGGAAGGGGTGGGGTATGATTGAGGCACCGATCATCGGCGGAACAATCAATGGAAAGATAGAGAGCTGCAGAGAGATGCTAAGTGTTTGCTATTGATTACACCGTGAGCAGACAAATTAATCAGCAACTCATCATCATTGGCTTTAAGAAAGGATGGATGACTTCAAAGTCTTTTTCTGGTGAAGGACACGCCCATGTTCTTGGCACTGATGACATCATTCTGTTGATATTCCGCCTATATCTAATAGTAGAATGGTATGAAGAGGAGCAAAAAGAATGTATCAACTCCATTTCAGTCCCCCGAATAATATGATATATTTATTTCCAGAAATAACAGGCTGAGAAAAAGTAATTGCTCTCCTTAGTGAGTCGATCAACTGATCAAGCTTAAAGGAATTTTCTAGCACTACAATATTGATGGCCTATCTTTAGGACAGGTCTTCAGTATTGGATCGGGTATCCTTCTTTGTTACCACACATAGCGCAATACATTTATTTGTGGCTTTGTTTGGTACTGCAGCTCCGTCCCATTTAATTGATTGGCTCAGGGCTCGAGAACATCCAACCTCCACTGATTTGCCATCGATGACCTATTCTGAGGATGGACCATGAATATTATAGCGTCAGAAAACCCCTTTATTTCATTATTGTGTTCAGTTGGACTGGACTGTAAGATAAATCCTCAGACCTTACTGATAAGTGGAAGCTATGAGACTTATGTATGCATGGTGTCCTGAAGGTGTTGGTACTCTCTAAGATGAGTTTTGGTAAAGGCAAACCTGAATTGAGGTTATTTGGCACTCTATGATTAGGCGGGCCATGCACTTTAGATAGCTGTTCACCGAAAGGAAAGCTCCTTCGGCTGACAGATACCTCTCTATCTATGCCCCCCTCCCCCTCATACACATAATACTGTTTGGCTCAGCTGAGCATGCATGTATGCAGAATGGGAAAACCGGAGTAAGCCGCTGCCGAACTCTTTAAGCAGTGGTTTAGCTCCCCTGAGAAAGAAAGTCTCAGACAAGTTGACATCCAACAGTACAATCTTTCCCTCCGCCGACATCAGTCATTTAGGGAAAGATTAGGATATCCCATACACGTTAAATGACCATCCAGTCCTGTTGTAACCAGTGGGTTTGGCTGACATTAATGTAATGTGTATGGCCAGCTTAGATTAGAGTAACAACTTACCTCTGCAAATACTATTCTTTTATGTAAGTTGAGTTTTTATTGAGTTGTTGAGGTTACCTACCTTGAGGAACCTACCTTATCTTCTCTAAAGCTGACCATACACAAGAGATAACTGTGGGCCAACTGCTTGTTTAGCTGACACCCATGTCTCCCGATCCTCCCATACAAAAGGCTGAGCATGCATATGTAGTGAATTAGGAGTGGGGATCACACTGTTAAAGTCCAACATGCCCGATCCTTTTCTCCCTGACATCTACTGAGAGTCGGGATGATACTATATACATTTGACAATTTGCTGGTGGGTTTGGCCAACATAGATGTAATGTGTTTCGCCAGCTTAAAGGGGTTTTCAGGTAAAACCTCTCCTTCCCTTCCCAGCTTAAGTATCACAGATCCAAGCCTGCTTGAAGCCCTGCTAGAAAAACCTATACCCTAAGAAACAGCATCATTGCTGACATCACGTCTAGAGGGTGGGGTTCAAGAGAATGAGGAGAACACTGCAATCAGAGGTAAGGTCATTGATGATGTTGTTTAAACAGGGCAAAGCCTTGCAAGCCTTGAGCTGTCTCAGATGTAGAAGTTATATAATCAGGAGAAGGGAATCAACACTACGGAAAATGTCAAGTGACCTCGATGGAGTGCAGGAAATTGGGGAATTACAGATAAACACTCACTATTAGTAAGTGATCACGTGTTTTTTTCCTAACAATTGATGTCCATCTATAAGTGGTCACAGGAAAGTCTATTTGCTATACAAGAAGCTTCATTTCCATGCAGTACAGGACACAAAACCTTGATAGTGTTAGATGTTAAATCTCAATGATGGACCATCACTGATTGGTAAAATGGTAGACCCTAGTACTTTATCCTTACCTGCATGAACAGTGATGGCCAAATGTGGAAGGTGCCACCCCAAACCTCAAGAGTGGTGTTAACAGAACTAGCAGCTTGGTGAGTGGTTGGGTGGGATGACTGAGGTCTCACGTTCCAGCGATCATTAAGGGTCCTACTGATCAGACCTTAAGCAATCTAACATTAATTACCTAACACTAATCTACCATAGGTGTAATAAATATAACATAGCCAAATATAACCGAGAAATCAATACTAAAAGTCTATTGAAAGCAATTTATTAGCAATCTATAAAACCTAAAAAGTCAACAAACCTTTGTCTCAGATCACACTTGACCTTTATTACACTTCTGAACTGTGGGAAAACTTTAAAATGAACCAAGTGTTAACATTTCAGGAAACAAAAAGTTTTCACCGTGAATGCGGTAGAAGGTCAAAGTATATTGTAGAAAATTTGAAGGCCACAGGTCCATTGTCACGGCTGAAATGTTGCAAACAGATCACTACCACTGATTAAACAAGGTGTAATTGCAAAGAAACAGGCTCATGAAAAAAATGCTTCGGCTCGGTAAATATTGACCAAAACAATTAACTTTTTCCCCCCACAAAAGTCTCATGATTTATTCACCAAGATGGACTTTTCAAAGGTAGAAAATCAGAATTCTGGTTAATCTTCAATCGGAAACACCAGTTTTATATATTGTGGTTGGCAGTGCAGATCAGCGATACTCCACGGAGGCATCTGTAATGGAAAGTAATAGGGTGACTAAGTCAAGTTCATGTTAAAATGTTAATTATTTCTACCAAGGTGGCTTAAAGGTAAACTAGAATTTGGAGCTGGTCAAGAATTTGACCTCAAATGATTAAAATTGGATTCCCATAAAATTGTTGAAGTCTGTATTTTTATATGTACTTTGGACTGAAACGAGATTACGAAGAGAAACTTGGTTAGATGGACTGTCCTAGACATGTCATAAAAGTCGTAATAGTGGGGCCCAGCAACTAGAATCTTCACTTATCCTGGGAACGAAATGATCCCAGTCCCAAACCATAGTGGATAAATGCTGTCATAAAGAAGCTTTTGTTTAGCTGGTCAAACATTTGTTTGGCCATCAGTTATAAAACTTGAATCCACCATAAATATGCATGCCTGGGCCAGTTGGGCTTGAATGTTTATTTCAATAGCAAGAGGGGCAGAACCCTCTTGCAGCAACTCATCTCTTTTGCAGGAACAAAGTATTATTATGCCCAAGCTCAACATACCCAACTTGAACCATCAGGAGATGATTGAGAGCCCACCATGTACATGAGATTGTAGACCAAGCCCTCCAAATTGACAGGTTTAGCCAACATTTAATAAATGTGTATGGTCAGCCTATATCTCTTTCACTTCCTTGATGGGTCATCCTTTGTGTCCCTCTAGTAAAAGTACTAGAGACTAGACCAGTTTCTTCTTTGAATTATCTCCTATGAATCTCTACTGATGTGACTTGTGAAGTGAATGAGAACTTTTTCTAATGTTTCATAAGGACATGTAAATTGAAGGCCACTCAGTGGAGCAGAAGGTCACACTGGGCCCCTATTCTGGTATAAGGTTTTACCCCCAAGGACAGAGGGGCCTGGACTTTGGCTGGGTGTGTTATTTAAAGTTGTCATTTTGGTGGGATTGGCCAACCATCTAATGTATATGGGAGCTTTCCAATTCATCCACAACAGAAGATGTTGGGGATGAGAAAGGTCAGGCATGTAGGATTCTTGGGGAAATAATCTTCCCATCAGAGGTGTCTGAAAGCAGATTTCTCTCCTCTCCCATACCCAAGACATGCATGCTCATCAAAGGTAAACCTGAATGTACATGAGGGAAATGGGGAGAGATAGCTGTCAGTCCAATGAGCGTTCGACTGACAATTATCTTATATATATATATATGTAACGGACCGTTTCTGCAGACAAGGGGTTAAAATCCATTTAGGCGATATGCCCCTTTCTGAGAGACAGGCACAGCTACTGCAGAACACCAAACTCCCGAACTGGATACCAAATAGCACTCCAAACTGGAACCTCACGAATAGCTGCTGGCAGACGAACAGGAAAAGCATCCAATCAGCTTACACTCCTGGCAATCAGTCTCTAACAGCATACAGGGAATCCCCCCAATAACGAGACAAGGCTCCGTCTTGAGGTTCAAACAGTGCTCTGACGTGCTGGCACACCCAGCCTGGTTTTTATTACAGTTGATGCAAATACAGGTCCGCCCACAGGGTTTTGAAATACAACCAATCAGTAATTTACAACACATATAATGTAAATACAGCAACCAATCGTTCACGCCCCCAGAGGACCAGAAGGGAGACTGCGACACAGGACAGATACAACATATCCCCACAATGCATCATGGTTCCCTCCTCTCTGTCCCGGAGACAACCGAAGGCAATCCAATTATCTCTCAGGACAAAGGGAGATCACCAATACACATGTGGAGACAACAGGACAGGAATCACCACCCAAACACACAATGTCACACCCCCACAGCAAACACAGACATTTAACATATCCCCAGATAGCTCAAGTCTGAGTGCATATCATTAGGTGAATGGCACTCAGAATACACGAATACAATAATATTAGCTATCTGGGTACCCTCACATAACATACAATTTAACCGAACGCATAATAACATAAAATACAATTCCACAGACAGATTTAAGCTGTGCGGCCGGTCTGTCTTCTCCTTTAAAGTTACTATGGGCCATAATCCTGAGGCAAGAGGCTTTTAAACAGCCCTCTCCAAAACCCCGTGGCTAGGTTGGTTTCGCCACAATATATATATGGCCAGCTATAGACACATCCAACCCATTTTCTTGACACTTGGTGCCTGAACTTGAAGTTCTTGGGCCTCACTGCAAATCTGTTCCAGGCTATTCCACCTACCACATGCCATGTATAATACTGGTGCAGTACCCCAGAACAGGGTCACTGAAAGGGGTTAACTAATAGCATGTTATATTGCTAAGTTAAATGCAGTGATTTCTTATGTTTGTATACCAAATGGCATTGTAAGGACTATGTTTACGGGTTGGGTTGCTGGGGAGATAGATCCTGGGTCTGCCCCTCAAGTCTCAGTGAACCACCATCTCTGAGACTGCCACAGCTAAAGAACTTCTGCTACACCAGAGTACTCCAGAGAGAGAGAAGAAGGTTAGAAGGTCCAGAATCTACAAGGCCATGCATTGGATTCAGTCAGCAAGGTATTATGCCAGAGAGACTTTGCTGCTTTGAGAAGGAACATTACCAGCGCACTCTTCCACACTTTGAGATGGTTTGGCCCACCATGCAAAAAAGTGAAAGACAGCGGCTACACCCGCCAATCGGCTATAGATCTGAGGTGCTCACCTCTAAAGGCCTCACCCTAGGCCTGTGTAGAGAAAAGTATTTATGTGGAAACAAGAGGGGCACTCTCTACAAATTCACATTTAATATTAATGAATCTTCACTACAGATGACAATAACAATTAATCTTCCCTACAAATAAAAATACTAATAAAAATACAAGCTGATCGTGTTTGCCGGAGGTCATGGTCGGGCTGATGCAATTCATAGACAGGCCTGTCTTTCTTAGTTCTGTAGTCTTTTCGTGCACATCAGTCAATTAAGCTCACTTGCTGGGACCATACGCGTTTGGAGGACAACCCCTTCTTCAGTGGATCTTCCACTATCAGCTGACCAGCAAGTAACGTCCCTTCCGCGTCACGTGAGACGCCGCGCCGACGCTTGCATCACCACGTGGGACGCCACGTGCAGGGTGAGGAGCAGGGCAGCGGAGGACACCGTGAATCGGGAGGCCGGTAAGAGACTCTGACTATTGGGAGGCGGGTGAGCGGCACATCGAGAGTCCGGTAAGAGACATTTACTTCTCTTACGTTTACAACAGCGCATCATACAGCCGCTAGGCTGATACACCCAGCGCAGTGTAATAGAGCGCCATACCCTGCTGTATTTAAGGCTGTATGGACTGCATATATTATCTAAACTGCACTTTTAACAAAACAACAAATACAAACCGGATTCCCAAAAAGTTGGGACACTAAACAAATTGTGAATGAAAACTGAATGCAATGATGTGGAGATGGCAAATGTCAATATTTTATTTGTAATAGAACGTAGATGACAGATCAAACGTTTAATCCGAGTAAATGTATCATTTTAAAGGAAAAATACGTTGATTCAAATTTTCACGGTGTCAACAAATCCCCAAAAAGTTGGGACAAGTAGCAATAAGAGGCTGGAAAAGGTAAATTTGAGCATAACGAAGAGCTGGAAGACCAATTAACACTAATTAGGTCAATTGGCAACATGATTGGGTATAAAAAGAGCTTCTCAGAGCGGCAGTGTCTCTCAGAAGCCAAGATGGGTAGAGGATCACCAATTCCCACAATGTTGCGCAGAAAGATAGTGGAGCAATATCAGAAAGGTGTTACCCAGCGAAAAACTGCAAAGACTTTGCATCTATCATCATCAACTGTGCATAACATCATCCGAAGATTCAGAGAATCTGGAACAATCTCTGTGCGTAAGGGTCAAGGCCGTAAAACCATACTGGATGCCCGTGATCTCCGGGCCCTTAAACGACACTGCACCACAAACAGGAATGCTACTGTAAAGGAAATCACAGAATGGGCTCAGGAATACTTCCAGAAACCATTGTCAGTGAACACAATCCACCGTGCCATCCGCCGTTGCCAGCTGAAACTCTACAGTGCAAAGAAGAAGCCATTTCTAAGCAAGATCCACAAGCTCAGGCGTTTTCACTGGGCCGGGGATCATTTAAAATGGAGTGTGGCAAAATGGAAGACTGTTCTGTGGTCAGACGAGTCACGATTCGAAGTTCTTTTTGGAAATCTGGGACGCCATGTCATCCGGACCAAAGAGGACAAGGACAACCCAAGTTGTTATCAACACTCAGTTCAGAAGCCTGCATCTCTGATGGTATGGGGTTGCATGAGTGCGTGTGGCATGGGCAGCTTGCATGTCTGGAAAGGCACCATCAATGCAGAAAAATATATTCAGGTTCTAGAACAACATCTGCTCCCATCCAGACGTCATCTCTTTCAGGGAAGACCCTGCATTTTTCAACAAGATAATGCCAGACCACATTCTGCATCAATAACAACATCATGGCTGCGTAGGATAAGGATCCGGGTACTGAAATGGCCAGTCTGCAGTCCAGATCTTTCACCTATAGAGAACATTTGGCGCATCATAAAGAGGAAGGTGCAACAAAGAAGGCCCAAGACGATTGAACAGTTAGAGGCCTGTATTAGACAAGAATGGGAGAGCATTCCTATTTCTAAACTTGAGAAACTGGTCTCCTCGGTCCCCAGACGTCTGTTGAGTGTTGTAAGAAGAAGCGGAGATGCCACACAGCGGTGAAAATGGCCTTGTCCCAACTTTTTGGGGATTTGCTGACACCATGAAATTCTGATTCAACATATTTTTCCCTTAAAATGGTACATTTTCTCAGTTTAAACTTGTGTTCCGTGATTTATGTTCTATTCTGAATAAAATATTAGAAGTTGCCATCTCCACATCATTGCATTCAGTTTTTATTCACGATTTGTATAGTGTCCCAACTTTTTTGGAATCCGGTTTGTAGAAGTTGGTACCAACTAGAACATTGAACAAATATTATTAGAAAGTGTGTATTAGTGTGTATTAGACCAAGGCTACTGGTGCGGTTTTTATCCTGCGAAAAAAAGGACTTTTTCAGCCATTGAAAGAAACCCTATGCTATCATCTATCTGTCCGTTTGTATATCAACGCTACAGAACAGAAACAAACTAACTACAATGTGAACTCTGCTACATCAAGCTCGGGTAACCTGACGGGCTCAAGCAAGTAACACCGTAGCTGTATCAGATTCCGCCAACCCTACGGCACCAAGCACCTACGTCATTAACCAGCGACTTGCCATCCAGCTGGACACGTGGGACGCTGAGAGGACGGGTCGGAAGCCGGCTCCCAAAGTGGAGAGAGAGCTAACGCTGCAATTTGAAAAGCAGTTTAACCATCACCGTCAAAAGGTACCTAAATACAGAGTTTACTGTTATAAGGACAACTTTTGAACCTGTTCGGTTCCAACAAACTGTCAAATTGATACATAAGTCCGTGGACATTCTTAGTGGTTTCAACTGAAAGTTTGCAGGTCCAGTATAGCCATAAGGTTTATCTATTTGTTAGGAGTACTCCAGTCTGTCTAGGTTAGTGCGTGAGCTCCGCACTGTCTATATCTATACAATATACACGTATATGTATTTGTGCTGATATGTTGATATCTATGTAGTTGCATTTATATTAATAAATATTTTATTTGATGCAAAAATACTGTGAGCCAGCCTATATTATTATTAGAACATTGAACAGTCTATTTGGAAATATATTGCTACATTGCCATATCCGAATCTAAGGACTAGCTATATCTAACCATAAGGAGCAGATATATACAGTGGATGATTTTCCCTTCTTTCTTCCTCACAGTGGCAGATTTTAACATTATATTGTATGAATAATTGATGTATTTTTAACAGTTAATTCATTCTGCAAAAGGTTGACTTTTTGGTCACTTTGGGATTGTATTTTTATTTGTATTTGTATTTTTTGTTTTTATTTGTAGGGAAGATTAATTGTTATTGTCATCTGTAGTGAAGATTCATTGATATTAAATGTGAATTTACCATATCTATTCTGTGTGTGATCCCATATGTAGAGAGTGCCCCTCTTGGTTTGGCCCGCCATGTCTTATATCTGCACCTCTCAGCCCGGGAACTGTAAAAACTGTTAACAAGTAACTGCCTATTGTTCTGTTGAGAGACATTAAAGAGATAGAGAGATGGAGCACTACTACCCCCATCACTGCTGTTGTCCATACAATTGTTATTTGCCTTTGCACTGTACCTTGCTATTGCTGGATGTACTACTACTCCTATTTTGAAATTTAGTAAAGAGAGATTTATTTATTGATACCAATCTGGTTTCTGACTTCGCCATCCTCTGGCCACTTCAGCTACACTCCTGCCTCCCACCCTGCCAAAAACCATCAAGGGCGCCCCAATTACCACCAGATAGGAGCCCTGACTCCGGGGAAGAAAGGCTGGGCCCTCCGGTCACTGCACTGCCCCAGCGAGGACTGCCACCGTGAATTGGGTGTACTACAGACACCAGCATAGCCATGACCACCACTCCTATCCTCTTCACCTCTGAGTCGCTGAAT
The DNA here is from genome assembly GCF_014858855.1 of Bufo gargarizans. NCBI lineage: Eukaryota > Metazoa > Chordata > Amphibia > Anura > Bufonidae > Bufo > Bufo gargarizans. The sequence continues at coordinate 4,103,726 of NC_058084.1, forward strand.
TACCCTAGTGTCTTCTTAAACGTCTGTTCAACTACTACTTCCCTACATTAATGGCCCTTCTGGAGGTAATACTGACCTACCATGACCTTTCACAATGACATTTCCAGAAGGTGGATATCCCCTTTAAGGATATATGGAAGAAGGACCTACGACCTCTGTAGAAGCTTCATGTCATGAAAATCTGCAGGATCCGAGGATGTTTATGATATTATCTCAGCCTCTGACTTTACCGTATTTGGTTGTCTTCTCCCAGTGAAGACATCAAAGGCAACCGCAGAGGCGTTGCTAATAGAGAACAGGGGGGAACTCTTACAAAATCTTTTTATGTCTAAGAATGTTTTGGAGAGTTTTCTATCTCATTTCCACCAGGGACTCTATTCTATGGGGCCCAACCCTTACCTGCTGGGACTCCTACCTGTGCTAGGACTATTGCTAGGACTATTCCACCCACTGAGTAGAAACTACAACCAAGCCAATACACTACGATTAGTGATGAGTGAAGTATTAAAAAATTAGATTGGGTTTACAAAAAAATTTGCATTTCTTTGTAAGTATTGGGTGCAATGACAAGGATAGGCGATTGCGCCCCCCCCCCTTGTCATTTTACCCCTTAGATGCTGCGTTCATAGCTGATCACAGCATCTGACATCGATATTACAGTGTAACATAAAAATAAAACCATCCATTTGATCGTGAAGAGCCGGCCACCTCTATCTTGATTGAAGATCTACCGTGAAATCTCGCACGGCCCACACGGTCACCGCACATGGGATTTCGTGCGAGATCTTCAATCAAGATGGCCGTGGCCGGCTCTTCTCTTTCAAATGGATGAGGCAATTATGACTTTTTATGACCTTTTTTCTATGTTTATGTTTAATGAGATCCCCTCGTTCTCGTGCAAGGGCTTTCCTATAAGCAGAGTCTATCACATTCTCGGGGTAACCTCTCTGCAAAAAATGGCTTTTTAACTCCTTAGATTGTTTAATGAACTCATCCCCATCAGTTATTATCCATCTAAGGCGCATGAACTGTCCATACGGGACTGCCAATTTCACATGGAGCGGGTGGAAGCTACCATAGTGCAAGAGTAAATTTGTGGAAGTGGGCTTCCTATAGACAGTAGTACATAGATTACTATCTCTTAACCTTAACATCTAAAAACTCCAACTCCTCAATATCTATCTTACTGGTAAATTGCATATTCATGTGATTGGTCACATTCAGATATTCCACCAATTCATCAAATTGTGCCATGGTAGCTTTCCATACTAGATAGACATCGTCAATGAATCTCACAAATAGCTTAATATATGCCACAAAATGATTCCCCACCGTACTAAATACACATTGATCTTCGAAAACTGCAAGAAACAAATTGCCAAAAGTACAGGAGATCGGAGTCCCCATGGCTGTCCCTTTTTTTTGGTTATGCCACTTTTTGCCAAACATAAACGCATTATGGGTTAACGTAAACTGCAAAGCTTCAGTCACAAAATCCACAAACCCATGAGTTTTACCTTGTCTCTCGAGAATACTGCGGATGCACTGGACCCCTATCGTTGGGGTATCCTGGCATATAGGCTTTCTACATCAATAGATGCCAACAAATATCCATCTTGCCATTCTAAATCCCTAATTGCCTCCGAATAGGAAGGTATCCCTTTTAATAGAGGACGATGTAGCCAATCTACATATTGTGAAAGGGGTTCAGTAACTGAACCGATCCCCGTCACTATAGGTCGCCCCGGTGGACTCACTAGTGACTTATGTACTTTAGGTATAAAATAGCACACAGGCTTAGTAGGAAACTGTGGGTACAGTTTCTCTGGAGGTTTCTTGGACAAAAACCCAATTTCCCTATATCTCCATAGAAAATATCTCAACTGGTTCTGATATTTATACATGGGGTGTACAAAGTATATACATCTTCGTTATTCAATTGTCTTTCTGCTTCACTTACGTAATAATTCCTATACATCACCGCAATATTCCCACCCTTGTCGGTCGATGCCTAAAAATCACCAAATCCTCCACTCACCTTGACCAGCCTGAGAGAGGAATGTGAGATCATAAACCAGCAGGCGGTCCTCATGGGTCAATACACTACAATTCAGCCATTAACGCTTTGAAACATTAAAGGGGGGGGGGTCGTGCAAGAATGGGGGTTATGCAAACCCCCCTCTTGGCCGGAGCTGTAAAGATTACTGGCTCCCCGCTCCTTCTCCTCCAGGCCAGCAAGGCTCTTCTGGCCTCTTCCCTCGCTGAAAACATCTGGTTTGACCGAGACAATCACCAGCCGCGATGTTGACCGACTCCCCTTACAAATGGTCACATGGCGCAATGACATTTGATCGCCGCAGAAGATGATCAAGAGAAGCTGTTGGAACCCACACAACTGAATTTCAAGTGTCACAGAGTGCAGGTTGTTGGGGAAAGTTTTTTGATTTTAGCAACAGAACAAAATGTAAAAAAAAAATAAAAAAACTGTAAGGGTGTGAAGACTTTCTGAATGCATTGTATATGTGCAACTGTTTAGAGTCTATGTATGAAACTACTGTATGTGGCAAAGAATTCCGTACATTGGGGGATTTTTGCAGGATACTTTATGAACATAAAAGTTAGATGTGATGTGAACAGAGCCTTACAGGGGGTCGTGAGTGGACTGTTCTTCTTCTTCTTACGGCTCTTACCTTCAGCGTTTCTGCTAAACATTTCATTTCAGAATGCTTTCCACAAATCAATGACCTGAGCCGCATTCCTTGCAAGAAAAGTAATTGTGTGGGAACGTGAAGAAAATGTTTCTGAGGAGAACAAGCTCGCAACGCTTATTGGATTTTTTTTCAGCAATTTGTTCGGCTCTAGTAGAATAAACAAATAACGGTCTATTATTTATTTATGATACAATGTATCAAGAGATCAGTAAAGAAGAAAACAGCCCTTAATGCGGCTTCCGTACGAACATTTCTACATGGACTGGAAGCTAGGTCACAATTATATATAAATTACAAATGCACTTTATATTGAGCAAGATATTTCTGCTGATCTGATGGTAACGAACAAGTGACAACGATATTGAAAAGTCAGCGTGCTGGTCATCAGATACATGCCTGACAACCTAGCAGAGCTCCTATTATGAAAGGGACACTTAGATTTTTCTACATGAGATTACTAAGAAAGTATCTGGTATAAAGACTACACTCCACAATGTTTAAATCACTAAAGTAAGCTCTTTATAGAAGATGTATCAAGCTGAAAATGTCAGCTCTGAAACTTGCAGAATAGTGAGTGCAGCTCTGGAGTATAATACAGGATGTGATTCAGGATCAGTACAAGATAAGTAATGTAATGTATGTACACAGTGACTCCACCAGCAGAATAGTGAGTGCAGCTCTGGAGTATAATACAGGATGTTATTCAGGATCAGTACAGGATGAGTAATGTAATGTATGTACACAGTGACTCCACCAGCAGAATAGTGAGTGCAGCTCTGGAGTATAATACAGGATGTGATTCAGGATCAGTACAAGATAAGTAATGTAATGTATGTACACAGTGACTGCAGCAGCAGAATAGTGAGTGCAGCTCTGGAGTACAATACAGGATGTAACTCAGTATCAGGACAGGATAAGTAATGTAATGTATGTACACAGTGACTCCACCAGCAGAATACTCAGGTTTAGGACAGGATAAGTAATGTAATGTATGTACACAGTGACTCCACCAGCAGAATAGTGAGTGCAGCTCTGGCGTATAATACAGGAAGTAACTCAGGATCAGTACAAGATAAGTAATGTATGTATGTACACAGTGACTCCACCAGCAGAATAGTGAGTGCAGCTCTGGAGTATAATACAGGATGTGACTCAGGATCAGTACAAGATAAGTAATGTAATGTATGTACACAGTGACTGCACCAGCAGAATAGTGAGTGCAGCTCTAGAGTATAATACAGAATGTAGCTCAGGATCAGTACAGGATAAGTAATGTAATGTATATACACAATGACTGCACCAGCAGAATAGTGAGTGCAGCTCTGGAGTACAATACAGGATGTAACTCAGTATCAGGACAGGATAAGTAATGTAATGTATGTACACAGTGACTCCACCAGCAGAATACTCAGGATCAGGACAGGATAAGTAATGTAATGTATGTACACAGTGACTCCACCAGCAGAATAGTGAATGCAGCTCTGGCGTATAATACAGGAAGTAACTCAGGATCAGTACAGGATAAGTAATGTATGTATGTACACAGTGACTCCACCAGCAGAATAGTGAGTGCAGCTCTGAAGTATAATACAGGATGTGACTCAGGATCAGTACAAGATAAGTAATGTAATGTATGTACACAGTGACTGCACCAGCAGAATAGTGAGTGCAGCTCTGGAGTATAATACAGAATGTAGCTCAGGATCAGTACAGGATAAGTAATGTAATGTATGTACACAGTGACTCCACCAGCAGAATAGTGAGTGCAGCTCTGGAGTATAATATAGGATGTAACTCAGGATCAGTACAGGATAAGTATTGTAATGTATGTACACAGTGACTCCACCAGCAGAATAGTGAGTTCAGCTCTGGAGTATAATACAGGATGTAGCTCAGGATCAGTACAGGATAAGTAATGTAATGTATGTACACAGTGACTGCACCAGCAGAATAGTGAGTGCAGCTCTGGAGTATAATACAGGATGTAACTCAGGATCAGTACAGGATAAGTAATGTATGTACACAGTGACTCCACCAGCAGAATAGTGAATGCAGCTCTGGACTATAATACATGATGTAACTCAGGATCAGTACAGGATAAGTAATGTAATAAATGTACACAGTGACTCCACCAGCAGAATAGTGAGTGTAGCTCTGGAGTATAATACAGGATGTAACTCAGGATCAGTACAGGATTGTCACGGAAGGTGTACAGGAAACTAGAAGACACAAAATGAATATCCGACTCACTGGATCCAAAACTAAGGAACAAAAGGGAGAGCCCTGCATCAGACCTGGCTCTCTCCCTGACTGCTCAGCCTAGGCGAAAATCCCAATGGTAGATGATCGCATATCCTCGTACCTCGACTGTATAACACCTGAATACCCTATAATAGTGAGGGGACCCGACCACCGGCTCCCTACACTTGATACGGAGGGAGTCAGGGTCACCTGGGATCCAGCAAACAGAAAAACACAAATGAATGAACAAAACTTATCTGTAGAAGACTCAGAAGTAGGATCATCATGCACACACTCCAGGAAGGAATATAAACCGCAAAGTGAAGCAGTCTGGGAAGGGATTTAAAGGGATGCAATCAGTGCAACTACATAACAGCTGAGCGAGGCTAACGAGATGAGAAAATGAAAGCAAAACAAAAGGAAGCTCAAGGAGGAGGTTCTGAAAGACATCTGTCAGAGCTTCTCAGATGTCTGGTGGTGACAGTACCCCTCCTTCTACGAGTGGACTCCGGACACTCAGAGCCCACCTTCTCAGGATGGGACCTATGGAAAGCCCTGATGAGACGAGTGGCCTTAATGTCCGTCACTGGGACCCACATCCTCTCCTCAGGACCATATCCCTCCCAATGAACGAGGTACTGGAGAGAACCGCGGACAACACGAGAATCCACAATCCTAGAGACCTGAAATTCAAGATTACCATCAACCACAATCGGAGGAGGAGGCAAAGACGAGGGTACAATGGGTTGGACATAAGGTTTTAATAAGGACTTATGAAAAACATTATGGATCTTCCAAGTCTGAGGAAGATCAAGACGGTAGGCAACAGGATTGATGACGGACAAGATTTTGTAAGGCCCAATAAACTTAGGACCCAACTTCCAGGAGGGAACCTTCAATTTGATATTCTTAGTAGACAACCACACCAGATCACCAACATTCAGGTCCGGACCAGGCACACGTCTCTTATCCGCCACACGCTTATATCTCTCACTCATGCTCTTTAGATTATCCTGAATCTTTTGCCAAATAGATGACAACGACGAGGAGAATCTGTCCTCATCAGGTAAACCAGAAGACCCCTCTCCAGAGAATGTCCCAAACTGCGGATGAAACCCATATGCACCAAAAAATGGTGACTTATCAGAGGACTCCTGACGACGGTTATTTAAAGCAAACTCAGCAAGGGACAAAAAAGAACACCAATCCTCCTGATTCTCCGCCACAAAACAGCTCAGATATGTCTCCAGATTCTGATTGACGCGCTCTGTCTGGCCATTCGACTGCGGGTGGAAAGCAGAAGAGAATGACAACCGAACCCCCAAGCGAGAACAGAAAGCCTTCCAGAATCTGGAAACAAACTGCGTGCCCCTATCAGAGACTATGTCTGAAGGAATACCATGCAATTTAAAAATGTGATCAATAAATGCCTGCACCAGCGTCTTAGCATTGGGCAAGCCAGGAAAAGGGATGAAATGCACCATTTTGCTAAAACGGTCCACCACCACCAAAATCACAGTCTTCCCCGAGGAACGAGGCAGGTCCGTAATGAAGTCCATGGACAGATGTGTCCAAGGACGAGAAGGAATGGGTAAGGGAAGGAGAGGACCTGATGGCCGTGAATGAGGGACTTTGGCAAAAGCGCAGGTCTCGCAGGCTGCCACAAAACCCTCAACCGACTTACAAAGCGCCGGCCACCAGAATCTCTGAGCGATGAGATCCACTGTGGCTCTTGCCCCCGGGTGCCCAGCAAGGACAGTATCGTGGTGTTCCTTAAAAATCTTGTGTCTTAAAGCGAGAGGCACAAACAACCTCCCAGGAGGACAAAGATCAGGAGCCTCTGACTGGGCTACCTGAACCTCTGCCTCCAATTCAGGATAAAGAGCAGAGACCACCACACCTTCAGCCAAAATGGGACCCGGGTCTTCAAAATTCCCACCTCCCGGAAAACAACGTGACAGGGCATCCCACTTCACATTCTTAACCCCAGGGCGGAACGTGACAACAAAATTAAACCTGGAAAAGAACAAAGACCATCGAGCCTGTCTCGGGTTCAGACGCTTGGCTGACTCCAAGTAGGCCAGATTCTTATGGGCAGTAAACACGGTAATAGGGTGTCTGGCTCCCTCTAGCCAATGACGCCATTCCTCAAAAGCCAACTTGATGGCCAACAACTCCCTATCTCCCACATCGTAATTTCTCTCTGCGGAGGAGAGTTTCTTCGAGAAAAAGGCACACGGTCGCCATTTGGCAGGAGAGGGACTGAGACAAGACCGCACCCACACCCACCTCAGAAGCATCAACCTCAACTATAAAGGGTAGAGAAATATCAGGTTGTACCAAGATGGGAGTGGAAGCAAAACTCTCCTTGATTTTAGAAAAGGCCTTACGTGCCTCTACTGATCAGGAGGAAAAATCTACCCCCATTCTAGTCATATCAGTGAGTGGTTTAACAACAGGAATAATTCAAAATAAACTTCCTGTAATAATTGGCAAAGCCCAAAAAACGCATCAGCGCCTTCTGATTCTCAGGAAGCTCCCACTCAAGCACAGCGCGGACCTTCTCGGGGTCCATGCGAAAACCAGAAGCGGAGAGAAGAAACCCCAGAAATTGAATTTCTGGAACCGCAAACACACATTTTTCCAGTTTAGCGTACAATTTATTCTCCCGCAGGATGAGCAAGACCTGACGTAAGTGTTCCTTATGAGTTTTGAAATCAGGAGAAAAAATCAAAATGTCATCTAGATACACTAATACAAATTTCCCCATTAAATGATAAAAAATGCTGTCCACAAAATGCTGAAAGACGGCTGGAGCATTCATCAAACCAAAGGGCATAACCAAATTCTCAAAATGGCCCTCAGGGGTATTGAAGGCCGTCTTCCATTCGTCTCCTTCTCTGACCCTGACCAGGTGTTATGCCCCTCTTAGATCCAACTTGGAAAAAACTTTAGCCCCAACAATCTGGTTAAACAGGTCCGGGATCAGAGGAAGCGTATAAGGGTCACGAATTGTGATACTGTTCAGCTCCCTGAAATCCAGACATGGTCTTAAAGAACCATCTTTTTTCTTAACAAAGAAAAAACCAGCGGCAACAGGTGACTTCGAGGGTCGTATGTGTCCCTTTCTCAGACTCTCAGAGATATAAGCACGCATAGCGACCCTTTCAGGTTGGGAGAGATTGTATAAACGAGATTTAGGCAGCTTGGCGCCTGGGGTGAGATTAATAGGGCAATCGTACTCCCTGTGCGGGGGCAAGTCCTGAACACCACTCTCAGAGAAGACATCCGAAAATTCAGAGAGAAAAGATGGTACAGTCTTAGTAGAAACCTCAGAAACAGATGTCGTGAGGCAATTCTCTCTGCAAAAGTCACTCCAACCATTTATTTGCCTCGCTTGCCAATCAATGGTGGGGTTATGTTTAGTGAGCCAGGGTAGCCCCAACACAAGAGGAGTAGGCAACCCGCTAAGGACGAAACATGACACATCCTCAACATGAGCATCACTCACAATCAAACGGATATTGTGAACTATGCCCTTTAACGAGTTCTGAGAAAGTGGAGCGGAATCAATAGCAAAAACAGGTATATCCTTTCCCAAAGTGCATACCTGGAAACCATGAGTTATAGCAAATTGATTATCAATAAGATTGACAGCTGCTCCACTATCTACAAAAATCTCACAAAAAATGTTCTTGCTCTCTAGCGCCACCCTGGCAGGTAGGACAAAACGGGAACTACAAGCAAACGGAAAACCTTCAATTTCCGCATCAACCATGCCAATGGTAATAGATGGAACATTTTTAAAGAATTTTTTTCTTTTAGTTTCTTTATTACTCTCAAAAGACTGTCTGAATTTCCTAGAGGGACAAACATTTGCCAAATGATTTATACCCCCACAACAGAAACAAACCTTCCTATGAGGACTGAATCTTCCACTGTCAGAGGCAATCAAACCGAGCTGCATGGGCTCCTGCTCAGAAGGGATTGAGAGCGACTGAGACCCCTGTTCACTGAATGAGACCGCCGCACTGTCCTGGGACTGAGTATGACAGGAAGGAGTGATGTCTCATCTCTCTTTAAGACGCCTGTCAATACGAACGGCCCGAGACATGACAGAGTCCAAGGAGGTAGGTCTCTCATGAAAGGCAAATGCATCTTTCAATCCCTCTGAAAGACCATGGCAAAATTGACTTCGGAGTGCAGCATCATTCCAACCAATATCAGCTGCCCATCTCCGAAATTCTGAGCAGTATATCTCTGCGGATTGTTTACCCTGACATAAAAGACGTAGTCTAGACTCAGCCAGAGCAATACGATCCGGATCATCATATATCTGACCCAGGGCTAAAAAGAATTCATCCACTGAACGGAGGGGCCATGCCCCCACCTGCAGCGAAAAGGCCCACGACTGAGCGTTACCCCTGAGCAGCGATATGATGATCCCCACCCTCCGTTCCTCATCACTAGAGGAATGGGGAAGAAGGCGAAAATGGAGTTTGCAAGCCTCTCTAAACCGCACAAAATTCTCACTACCCCCGGAGAACGTATCCGGGAGCGAGATCTCAGGCTCAGAACAAACTCCATGAACGCAAGCTGAACCGGTCACTTGAAACTGAAAAAGAGTCTTACGGAGATCTGCTACCTCCAATGAAAGACCCTGCATGCGTTCAGTCAAAAGTGAAACCGGATCCATGCTTGAGACGGTTTTGGCGGTTTATAATGTCACGGAAGGTGTACAGGAAACTAGAAGACACAAAATGAATATCCGACTCACTGGATCCAAAACTAAGGAACAAAAGGGAGAGCCCTGCATCAGACCTGGCTCTCTCCCTGACTGCTCAGCCTATGCGAAAATCCCAATGGTAGATGATCGCATATCCTCGTACCTCGACTGTATAACACCTGAACACCCTATAAGAGTGAGGGGACACGACCACCGGCTCCCTACACTTGATACGGAGGGAGTCAGGGTCACCTGGTATCTAGCAAACAGAAAAACACAAATGAATGAACAAAAATCTGTAGAAGACTCAGAAGTAGGATCATCATGCACACACTCCAGGAAGGAATATAAACCGCAAAGTGAAGCAGTCTGGGAAGGGATTTAAAGGGATGCAATCAGTGCAACTACATGACAGCTGAGAGAGGCTAACGAGATGAGAAAATGAAAGCAAAACAAAAGGAAGCTCAAGGAGGAGGTTCTGAAAGACATCTGTTAGAGCTTCTCAGATGTCTGGTGGTGACAAGGATAAGTAATGTAATGTATATACACAGTGACTGCACCAGCAGCCAAACTGGATTTGTGTCCGCAACTGGCAGAGTTTTCCCTGGAAAAGCTGTCCTGCCCGGCCAGTAGTGTGGCATCAGACAGGGTGTTTAGTGCGACGGGGGCCATAGTTACTTCAAGAAGACCTCGCCTGTCCACCCAAAATGTGGAAAGACTGACCTTTGTCAAGATAAATCAGGAGTGGATCAGCCAGGATTTCCACCCACCAATGCCTGATGCATCAGACTAGATCATTCATGATGCCACACCAACACTTTGACAAAAGTGTCTACCTGCCTCAGCTACTATTCTGATGCTGCCACCTGCCTGATGCCATACATCTGATGCCAAGTGCTCCTTTTTTCACCCACCATCTTCAGCTGGTACTCTTATTGCCACCCACCTCCCCACTCTGTCACTGGGTCACTCTGTGGTCTCCTGATGCTGCTGCTGCCACCTCCTCACTATCTTACCTTGCCACTCTGTGGTCTCCTGATGCTGCTGCCACCTCCCCACTCTGTCACCGGGTCGTTCTGTGGTCTCCTGATGCTGCTGCCACCTCTACACTATTGTCATGGTCTTACCTTCTCACTGTTCTCCTTCGTTTGACATGTGCTGGCGGCCATCTTGGTTTCTGGGTTTCTTGTAGCCTCCCACCCTGCGGCTTCTCCTTCCCACTGGGAGGAGCTGGATGCCCAGCTCATATACATAGGAGGTCTGTGGCTTCAGTTCCTTGCTTGGTCCTCCTGTGTTCACATGCTTCTAAGACTGCTGCTGCTTCTGGTTCCTGATCCTGGCCTCGTCTGACTACCCCGTTGGTTCCTGATCCTGGCTTCGTCTGACTACCCTGCTGGTTCCTGATCCTGGCTTCGTCTGACTACCCTGCTGGTTCCTGATCCAGGCTTCGTCTGACTACCCTTCTGGTTCCTGACCTCTGTCTACGCAAGACTCTGCTTCGGTTTAGCCATCCGTTTGGACTTTTGCTTACAGCTTGCTTTTCAATAAAGCCTTCTTATTTCCACTTATCTCTGTTGCACGTCTGGTTCATGGTTCCATGACATTAGGACCAAGCCATGAATTTTGACGGTACAGGGCAATCCTCGCTACCTATGCTGGTTGCCAGACTTGATCAGCAGGATCACCTGTTGGGTCGGTTCGCTGTGGCGTTGCAAACCCTGCTTGAACGCACGGCTCATTTCGCTTCCGTTGCCGATAGGTCGGTTGTCGCTCCTGGCCCCGCTCCTACTGCCGCTCCGATTGTTGCGCCAGAGTCTACCCCGACACCTGTTGCTGCGCCTGCGGTGTCTCGGGGTATGACCGGTTCTGCCCCCCTTCCACAGAGCTTTGGGGGAGAGCCAACTCAGTGCCGAGGTTTCCTTAACCAGGTGGGCATTTATTTCGAGTTGCTGCCACATGCCTTTCCTACTGAGAGATCAAAGGTGGGCTTCTTGATCTCGCTGCTCTCGGACAAGGCCTTGGCCTGGGCCAGCCCTTTATGGGAGAACAACAATCCGGTGGTTGCCGAGTTTTCCGGTTTTGTTGCTTCTCTTCGGAAGGTATTCGATGTGCCGGCTCGTGCTGCCTCTGCTGCGAAGCTCCTTATGTCCATCAGACAGGGTTCACGATCCGTAGCTGAATACGCCATTGAGTTTCGTACCCTGGCAGCAGAGGTGGGCTGGAATAATGAGGCTCTGGTCGCTGCTTTCTCTCATGGTCTCTCGGATGCCTTGAAGGATGAGGTTGCAGCTAAGGACCTACCAGTGGAGCTCGAGTCTCTTATTTCTTTCCTGATTTTGATTGACACCAGACTCAGGGAGAGACCTTTCTTTAAGGAGAGCCTGCCGAGGCCTTCTAACAGATTGGCGCCTACGTTTGCTGTCCCACCCGTGCCTCCCTCTCCTCCCACGCCTCCTGGGGATGACTTGTCTGGGGGTGAACCCATGCAGCTGGGGTTTGCTCGCCTGTCCGAGGGGGAGAGGGTACTCCGGAGACGCGAGGGCCGATGCATGTACTGTGGTCTCGGTGGGCATTTTCGGTTGGCATGTCCGAACCGTCCGGGAAACGCTCGCACCTGAGATCCTGTCGGGGGCAGATCTTGGGTGGAGTCTCCTCGTCCCCGGTTTCCCGTGTTGACAAACCACTGATCACTGTTGTCCTCTCCTGGGTCGGGGGCTCGGTGACGACCCAGGCGTTGGTGGACTCTGGTGCTGGTGGTTTGTTCATTGATAGTGTGTTCGCTGCCGCCAATTCCATTCCTCTGCAGCCTCGAGGTTCCCCACTGGCTCTTGAGGCGATAGACGGCAGACCCCTTCTGCTGCCACACGTGACTCATGAGACCCTTCCAGTGGGGATAGCCATTGGTGCCGTTCACAGAGAGTCGGTCTGTCTCCAGGTGATTTAGTCTCCACACTACTCGGTGGTCTTGGGGTACCCCTGGCTCCAGAAGCATAATCCGACTTTCGATTGGAGATCGGCCGAGATCCTCTCGTGGTCACCGCAGTGTGGGGCTAGTTGCATCCATGGGCCTGTCAAGTTGCTGTGTACTTCCTCGGACTCTCTGTTGCCTCCTGAATACGAAGAGTACCGGGATGTATTCGATAAGGTGCGCGCGGTTGCCCTACCTCCGCACCGCCCATACGATTGTGCCATAGAGTTACAATCTGGTGCCGTTCCTCCTCGTGGCAAAGTCTACCCACTGTCGGTAGCGGAGAATGAGGCCATGGAGGAGTACGTGAGGGAGGCGCTTTCACGCGGACACATTCGCAAATCCTCGTCCCCGGCAGGGGCTGGATTTTTCTTTGTGAAAAAGAAGGGCGGTGAGTTGAGGCCTTGCATCGATTACAGGGGTCTCAATCGCATCACGATCAAGAACGCTTACCCGATACCCTTGATTTCCGAGCTGTTCGATCGCCTCAAAGGGGCCACGGTCTTTACCAAACTCGACCTGAGGGCGGCATATAACCTGGTAAGGATCAAGGCGGGCGATGAGTGGAAGACCGCGTTTAACGCCAGGACCGGTCATTATGAATCCTTGGTTATGCCCTTTGGGTTGTGCAATGCGCCCGCAGTCTTCCAGGAATTCATCAACGATGTTTTCCGTGACCTGTTGCAGCAGTGTGTGGTGGTCTATTTGGATGACATCTTGGTATATTCTGAATCCATGGAGGCCCACATTATGGATGTCAGACGAGTGTTGCAACGGTTACGAGAGAACAGGCTGTTCGGTAAGCTTGAGAAATGCGAGTTTCACCGATCCCAGGTAACCTTCTTAGGTTACATCATTTCCGCTGAGGGGTTCTCCATGGATCCTGAGAAGGTTTCGGCTGTCTTACAGTGGCCCCAGCCCAGTGGTCTCCGTGCCCTGCAGCGCTTTTTGGGCTTCGCCAATTATTATCGGAAGTTCATCAGGGACTTTTCTATGCTAGCCAAGCCTCTCACGGATCTGACCAGGAAGGGCAGTAATTTCCAGGTCTGGCCGCTCGAGGCCATCCGAGCTTTTGAGGCTCTAAAGTCCGCCTTTGTGTCGGCTCCGATTCTGTCGCATCCCAACCCTGGGTTGCCCTTTGTCCTCGAGGTGGACGCGTCTGAGACGGGAGTAGGCGCCCTTCTGTCTCAGCGTAGGACACCCGAGGGTCCTCTGCTTCCCTGTGGGTTTTACTCCCGGAAACTGTCTTCCGCGGAGTGCAACTATCAGATTGGTGACAGGGAGTTATTGGCCATCGTGCAGGCCCTTAAAGAATGGAGGCACTTGCTCGAGGGTTCGGTGGTTCCGGTTCTCATCCTGACGGACCACAAGAATCTGACCTACCTTTCTGAGGCCAAGAGATTGACACCACGTCAGGCCAGATGGGCTCTGTTCTTGTCACGTTTTAATTACGTGGTCTCCTACCTACCCGGTTCCAAGAACATCAGAGCGGATGCCTTATCACGGCAGTACTCCGAGCTGTCCGGGGAGGAGTCGATTCCGACTTCGGTCATACCTCCGAATCAGATCCTGGCCGCCATTCGCACCAGCCTGACCTCTCCCCTGGGTGAGCAGATTTTGGCGGCTCAATCCGGTGCTCCCTCTGGGAGACCCAACGGCAGGTGTTTTGTGCCTGAGGAGTTGCGCACTCGGTTGTTGCGAACCTACCATAACTCCAAGGCCGCGGGGCATCCTGGAAAGAATCAGCTGTCCTGGGCTGTTTCACGTCTGTTCTGGTGGCCTTCTCTATGTTCCGACATTGCCGCATATGTAGCGGCATGCTCCGTTTGTGCCCAGAGTAAGTCCCCTCGGCACCTTCCGTTGGGCCTTTTGCAACCCATAGCCACCGGGGAGCGCCCATGGTCATACCTGGGGATGGATTTCATTGTGGACCTCCCTGCATCCCGAGGCCATACGGTCATTCTCATGATTGTGGATCGGTTTTCCAAAATGTGCCACTGTGTTCCTCTCAAGAAGTTACCCTCTGCACAAGAGTTGGCCACGATTTTCGCCAGGGAGGTCTTCCGGTTGCACGGTTTGCCCAAGGAGATTGTGTCGGATCGGGGGAGTCAGTTTGTGTCCAGGTTCTGGCGCGCCTTTTGCTCCCAGTTGGGGATTCATCTCTCTTTCTCCTCGGCCTACCACCCTCAGTCCAATGGGGCCGCAGAACGATCCAATCAGGCCTTGGAGCAATTCCTTTGTTGCTATGTCTCCGATCACCAAGACAATTGGGTTGACCTCCTGCCTTGGGCTGAGTTTGCCAGGAACACGGCGGTGAACTCTTCCTCTGGGACGTCTCCCTTCATGGCCAATTATGGGTTCCAACCTGCCGTGTTACCGGAGGTATTCTCTCCCCAGGATATTCCGGCTGTGGAGGATCACCTTTCCGTCCTACGTGCTTCTTGGGTACAGATCCAGAGGTCCCTTGAGGTCTCTGCGCAGCGCCAGAAACTCCAGGCTGATCGCAGACGAGCGCCCGCTCCTTCCTACCAGGTCGGAGACCGTGTATGGTTGTCCACCCGCAACCTCAACCTTCGAGTGCCCACTCCCAAGCTGGCGCCTCGCTTTGTTGGTCCCTTCCGAGTGCTTCGCAGGGTAAACCCGGTAGCCTATGCCCTTGCGCTTCCTCCTGGCATGCGGATCTCCAACGTGTTTCATGTCTCCCTGTTGAAGCCATTGGTGTGTAATCGTTTCACTTCCTCGGTCCCTCGGCCCCGTCCGGTCCAAGTGGGCAATCGTGAGGAATATGAAGTGAGCAATATCCTGGACTCACGCCTGGTCCGCGGTCGGTTGCAGTTTTTGGTCCATTGGCGTGGTTATGGTCCAGAGGAGCGTTCCTGGGTTCCCTCTGCAGATGTCCATGCTCCTGCTTTGCTCCGAGCCTTCCATGCACGCTTCCCTCAGAGACCGTTCCTTACTCCGCGGAGGAGGGGCCCTTGAGGGGGAGGTACTGTCATGGTCTTACCTTCTCACTGTTCTCCTTCGTTTGACATGTGCTGGCGGCCATCTTGGTTTCTGGGTTTCTTGTAGCCTCCCACCCTGCGGCTTCTCCTTCCCACTGGGAGGAGCTGGATGCCCAGCTCATATACATAGGAGGTCTGTGGCTTCAGTTCCTTGCTTGGTCCTCCTGTGTTCACATGCTTCTAAGACTGCTGCTGCTTCTGGTTCCTGATCCTGGCCTCGTCTGACTACCCCGTTGGTTCCTGATCCTGGCTTCGTCTGACTACCCTGCTGGTTCCTGATCCTGGCTTCGTCTGACTACCCTGCTGGTTCCTGATCCAGGCTTCGTCTGACTACCCTTCTGGTTCCTGACCTCTGTCTACGCAAGACCCTGCTTCGGTTTAGCCATCCGTTTGGACTTTTGCTTACAGCTTGCTTTTCAATAAAGCCTTCTTATTTCCACTTATCTCTGTTGCACGTCTGGTTCATGGTTCCATGACAACTATGTCACCTTGCCACTCTGTGGTCTCCTAATGCTGCTGCCACCTCTACACTAGGTCAACTTGCCACTCTGTGGTCTCCTGATGCTGCTGCCACCTGTACACTATGTCACCTTGCCACTCTGTGGTCTCCTGATTCTGCTGTCACCTCCACACTATGCAGGGGCATAGCTAAGGGCTCACGGGCCCTGGTGCAAGAGTTCAGCTTGCGCCCCCCGTCCTTCAGTGCTTTGTGGCCAAGGGCAGGGAAGCACATAGCCTTCGTGCTGCCTGAGGAAAAAACTGAAACGCCACCCAATCCCCCCATTACAAATTCTTGACCTAACCCCTTCCCTCTAGCCAGAGGTGTAACTTGACCAGCATACACTTTCTTTAATACCGGTGTCTTCTTATGTGGCACAGGAGTCTTTGGGCCCCCTCAGTCTCCTGGGCCCGGTTGTGACTGCTACCTTTGCACCCCCTATAGCTACGCCCCTTACACTATGTCACCTTGCCACTCTGTGGTCTCCTGAGGGTACTTTCACACTAGTGTTTTTGTTTTCCGGTATTGAGTTCCGTCACAGGAGCTCAATACTGGAAAAAAACTGATCAGTTTTATCCTAACGCATTCTGAATGGAGAGCATTCCGTTCAGGATGCATCAGGATTCATCAGTTCAGTAAGGCTTCATGCACACGACCGTTTTTTTTTTAAAGTCCGCAAAAACGGGGTCCGTAGGTCCGTGATTCGTGACCGTTTTTTCGTCCGTGGGTCTTCCTTGATTTTTGGAGAATCCACAGACATGAAAAATGAAAAAAAAATCTAAGTCAAGTTTGCCATTGAAATGATAGGAAAAAACGGACACGGATCACGGACGCAGATGACAATCTTGTGTGCATCTGTGATTTTTCACGGACCCATTGACTTGAATGGGTCCGTGAACCGTTGGCCGTGAAAAAAATAGGACAGGTCCTATTTTTTTCATGGCCAGGAAACACGTATCACGGATGCGGCTGCCAAACGGTGCATTTTCAGATTTTTTTCACGGACCCATTGAAAGTCAATGGGTCCGCGAAAAAAACAGAAAACAGCACAACGGCCACGGATGCACACAACGGTCGTGTGCATGAGGCCTTACTCTTACGTTTTTTGGACTGAGAAAATAACTCATGCTGCAGTTTTCTCTCCGGCCAAAAATACTGAACACTTGCGGGAATGCCGGATCCAGCATTAATTTACATTGAAGTGTATTAGTGCCGGATCCGGCATTAAGTGTTCCAGCAAAACGGATCTGGCTTTAAAAATGCGCAGACCTTTAACAACGCTAAAAAAAAATTATATCATATCCGTTTTTCAAGATGAAACCGGAGAGACAGATCTGGTATTTAAATGCATTTGTCAGACGGATCCGCATCCGTCTGACAAATGCCATCAGTTTGCGTCCGGATTGCGTCCGTCTACGGAACTGCCTGCAGGAATCTTCTGCCGCAAGTGTTAAAGTACCCTGATGCTGCTGCCACCTCCACACTATGTCACCTTGCCACTCTGTGGTCTACTGATGCTGCTGCCACCTCCACACTGTCATTGGGCCACTCTGTGGTCTCCTGATGCTGTTGCTGCCACCTCCACACTGTTATTGTGCCACTCTGTGGTCTACTGATGCTGCTGCCACCTCCACACTATGTCACTTTGCCACTCTGTGATCCCCTGATGCTGTTGCTGCCACCTCTACACAGTTATTGTGCCACTCTGTGGTCTCCTGATGCTGTTGCTGCCACCTCCACACTGTTATTGTGCCACTCTGTGGCCTCCTCTTGATGCTGCCACCACCTCCATACCCTGTCATTGGGCCACTCTGTGGACTCCTGATGCTGCTTCCACCTCACCACTATGTCATAGGGCCACTCTGTGGACTTCTCACAGTATTATTTCACTACCACAGCAGTCTCCCTATGCGTATTTCTGCAAGGCACAGTGTTCTAGCCCACTATACAGGCTCTCTGCAGCCCGGAAATACACGTTTGATCGAACTAAATTTTTTCGGCGAAACGGCTGAATCGAAATCTTGAAAAAAAAATTCGCTCGTCTCTAATTAAAACCTTTCCCCAAAAATACAGTACACAAAATACAATGTATTTGATCCATATATCTCACCTTCTTTTAGTCCTCTGCTCCAGCATGTATCGCTGTGTATTCCCCCTATTCAGCCTTCCATAGATAATGCAATATACAGAGCGGAGAAGTGAGTGCCTTGTATCTGGGACAAATCTCTTTACATGGCTGAGTCTCAGACAGTGAAATTAGATTCTAACCTGTTCCAGACAGGAATCTGCTGCTCTGTGTTTAGCCCTTGAATAAAACGATATCTCAATTAATGTCATTTCATGTTGTTATAGAAACTGAACGGCAAAAGTGACTCCGGGATTTTACTGTCTGCGTTAGAAGGGAGCAGAAAAGTGCGAGAAAATATCATTATATAGAGTGAATGGGACATCCCTAATCGATTATAGACCGGTTTGCAATAGTCCACATCGCACTGAAGAGCTGCAGATTTGTCGATGTGAATTTACGTAGTGTATCCGAAGCTTATTACAGTGACAGCGAAGTGGGTGAGATTTTCCAAAATCGCCTCCACGAGCTAAACAGATGCACATCATAAAGTGAGCAGTGACCAGTTGCGGTCTAGCTATCTAGGGCTTGCACTGCAAGTAGGTAAGGAAAGTAGGCCTTAGGGCTCACTGTCCTTGTCTGTTCCTACCTACAGTCGTAATACTACCATATACAGCATATATTATACAGCCATATGGTTAAAAAAAAATACTACCATGCACACCTCATTTATTACCTTCATATATTTAAACAAATACTACCATATACAGATCACATATTGCCATATAGTTAAAAGAAAATACTACCTGATACGGCTCATTTATTACTTCCATATAGTTACAAGAAAATACTACCATCTACAGCTCACATATTACTGCTATTTAGTTACAAGAAAAAAATATCATATTTAGTGCTAATATTACCACCATATAGTTCCATGAAAATGCTTCCATATATAGCTTTAATATTAGGGCCATGTAGTTACATGAAATTACTACCATATTAATATCATTATTAATAATACAATTATTATTACCATATACAGCTCATATATTACCACTATATAGTTGCAAAAATGTACTACTATGTAAAGCTGACATACCACTGCCATATAGTCATGAGAAAACACTGCCATATACAGTTCACATATTACTGCTTTGAAGAGAAATGAAAATCACGGAATTGCTGGAACGTTCCCACGTTGTCATCCTGGCCTTATTATCTACATTGTCCTAGTTACAATATAGAATGTTGTAAAACTCAATTGTGAACGCAGCATGAGCTCTACTACACCTGACAAACTCAAATTTGCTACATCGCTGAAGGTCCCACTGTCTGGATCAACCCACCATCCAGAGTTGGAAATGTCTACCGAAATCATAGCCCTGTAGTCCTGGCTGGGAAGTAATTTTGTTACAGTAGCCTTTTCTTTGCTGCTATGACCCTAATGGCTCCTCCTTTCTTCTCTTTGTTAGGCTCCTCCCCTGAGGAGCGATTTGAATGTTCTGGGTCCTAATACAGAAAATATAACATGGCCCTCAACATACCAAGTCATGCAACCCCCCAGAAATCAGCTCCTGGTTTCACTTCACCCCCTGTAGCAACACCCCTGCCCCTCCCTTCTCCTGTGCGATGCAGAACGGTTCAGGTCAACCTGCAGTCCTATGTAAAGCCGTACACATCAGTTGTGCAGAAATTCCAAATTCCCATAGGGGGGGAAAAGTGAAAAGGTCGTCAAGGCAGAGAATGAGATTTCCTTAACTATCCCCTAATGATCTGTTGTTTTAGAAATGTGAGTATACTGGGTGTCACAGATCCCAGCCCATTCACGGGAGACACGAAACATGAGCTGTCCACTTCCCATGGTCATTATGTGGACGCAGCCCTGTTGGGTAAAGAGATCTGTCCAGTGGGACAGGAAAGTAATCTATGTGCCGCCATATCTGCTATCTCCCTGGCCCAGCGTGGCCACCTGTCAGAGCTGCTCTAGCCCCCATCTGCCGTCAGCCCTGTCTAACGCAGATGTCCCTCCATTAATGGGAAGACAAAGCTGCCAGCCTTATATCATGAGATTTCACAGCTGACAGTAATGGAGATGCTTCTTCTATCGCAGAGAATTTCCCCCCAAAATTTTTTTATAAATTTAAAATCACTACAAAATATCAATTTCTTCTATGTCACATTGACAAAAGTTTCAGGAAAGCTGGGTGACAACCTAAATCTTCACCTCCATTTTGCAATCATTTAAATGTCAGGAGCTTGGGAAAGCTGAGTGATGATGTGCGTGTTTAATACTCTTTTCAGTCGCAGTCTTTGCATCTGTCTACAGAAAAGCTGAGTGAGCATCTACTGCCGCCTGAGGGGCTGATACACCGCCTATCACCGCCTGATGGATGGCGTCGGACCGCCAGGACCTCCATGAACCTCAGAATCAAGGGGCCACAGTGCTAGCTAAGACCCGGACAAGAGCGCCGATGTGCAGTGCTATCCATTGTTGCTTCCGCCATATGGTGTACTGACACACTGTGTACAAACAGACATACCGTAGAGCACCTAATTATCACTGCCATATGTTGACCATCTTCTATGCTGTCGTCTAAGGGTATTCACACCCTCAGGCTTCCTGATGCAGTTTTAGATGATAAAAGAAGAGAAAGTAGAAAGGACAGATACGACTTCTCTTCTTTTTTAATTCACTTCTGGTTTGACCACATTATACCCTTAATAACGATGCCATACACCGTAAACTGCAATAAAAAATAATTTACTGTACAGAGCCTAAACACAATGTCAATGCCGCTGTAAAGTACTAACATACCAAATAATACCACTATACAGTGCTAACATAATAACAAAGCAAAATGCAATTCCATAATAGTACTGCCATATAGTGCTCATATAACACACATATATTGTGCTCAAAGAATGCCAACATATAGTGCTCAAATAATATTAACACACAGCACAGTGCTCATACAATTCCAACATACAGTGCTAAAATACTCAAATAATACCAACATACAGTGCTAAAATACTCAAATAATACCAACATACAGTGCTAAAATACTCAAATAATACCAACATACAGTGCTAAAATACTCAAATAATACCAACATACAGTGCTAAACAATACAAACATACAGTACTCAGATAAAACCAGCATAGGGTGCTGAAACAATACCAACATAAAATGCTCAAACAATACCAGCATATAGCTCTCAAATAACACCAACATACCATGCTTAACAATACAAACATACAGTTTACAGATAATACCAGCATATGGTGCTTAAATAATACAAATATACAATACTCAAATAATACCAACACACAGCGACCAATTACTACCAACATACAGTGCTCAGATGATAGGATAGTGACTAAATAAGGCCCAGATCACACACCCCGGAGGCCAGTCCTGCCTCCATTCTCAGAGGTTAGCCTCTCACTGATGTTACGGCGGGTGCTCTTCAGTCACCTTCTTGTGTTATCTGTTAGGCCCCTTTCACACGGGCGAGTTTTCCGCGCGGATGCGATGCGTGAGTTGAACGCATTGCACCCGCACTGAATCCGGACCCATTCATTTCTATGGGGCTGTGCACACGAGCGGTGATTTTCACGCATCACTTGTGCGTTGCGTGAAAATCGCAGCAAGCTCTATATTCAGCGTTTTTCACGCAATGCAGGCCCCATAGAAGTGAATGGGGCTGCGTGAAAATCGCAAGCATCCGTAAGCAAGTTGCTAGGAGACAGTCGGGCTGGGGACCCGATCTGCATTATTTTCCCTTATAACATGGTTATAAGGGAAAATAATAGCATTCTGAATACAGAATGCAAAGTAAAATAGTGATGGAGGGGTTAAAAATAAAAAAATAATAACTCACCGAGTCCACTTGATCGCGTAGTTGCGGATCTCTGTCTTCTTCTGCAATGTTGAGCTGCCGGATAAGGACCTGTGTAATGAACCATGTGATTGGACCATGTGATGAGCACAGTGACGTCACCACAGGTCCTATTCCTGTGCACAGCAAAGAAGAAGACAGAAGAGATGCCGGCTGCGCGATCAAGTGGATTAAGGTGAGTTAAAAAAAAAAAAATTAACCCCTCCAGCGCTATTGTACTATGCATTCTGTATTCAGAATGCTATTATTTTCCCTTATAGCCATGTTATAATGGAAAATAATACAATCTACAGAACACCGATCCCAAGCCCGAACTTCTGTGAAGAAGTTCTGGTTTGGGTACCAAACATGCCGATTTTTCTCACGCGCGTGCAAAACGCATTACAATGTTTTGCATTCGTGCGGAAAAATCGTGCATTTTCCCGCAACGCACCAGCACATTATCCGGGCAAAAAACATGACGCCCGTGTGAAAGAGGCCTTAGGATACCGCAGGACTGGCCTCAGAGCTCATGCAGTCACACGTGGCACATGAAGAACCCCTGCTGAAGAACAGGCATCACAGTTGACTGGCAAACCAATTTTTGTCCCCACAAACTGTAGTATTAGGGTACTTTCACACTAGCGTTTTTTTTTTCCGGCACTGAGTTTTCGTCAAAAGGGTTCCATGCTGGAAAAGAACTGATCAGTTTTATCCTAATCCATTCTGAATGGAGAGAAATCGGTTTAGGATGCATCCGGATGTCTTCAGTTCAGTCTTTCGACTTTTCAGGACGGAGACAATACCGCAGCATGCTGCGGTATTATCTCTGTCCAGAATTCCGGATCAGTTGCCGGAATACCGGATCCGGCATTAATTTACATTGAAATGTATTAGTGCTGGATCCGTCCTTCAGACCGGTAAAAATGTGAAATAAAATATATCCGTCTACAAATGCTGTCCGGTTGCATGCAGATTGCCTCATCCGGCAGGCAGTTCCGGCGATCACTCTGCCGCAAGTGTGAAAGTAGCCTAAATTGTATAGCAGCTTTTATGGTAATGTTATGTTGTGGAGCTGCTGTCTGGTCACTGTATATTGGCATGAGTTGAGCACTATATGGCGGTATTTAGATTGTGTTGCTCTGCTACTTAGATTATTACATATATTGTTTTTGCAGTGTAGGGTGGTGTTGGCACTGTATAACATGTATGTGAGTGTAGGGCGCTGCACAGTATGGCGGTATGTCCATGTACCGTGGCCTCAGTACTAGCAGCTGCTGTCAGTCACTGTGATCTCTATTGTACGAGATCTGAGCTGTCAGACGTGGTCCTCGGCTCAGGATACATCGCTTTGTCAATTCCCATTGTGTCAGGCAAGTGCAGGAGGACTTTCTTAGCGAGGATCTGTCACCGGATTCTCCATCACATTTTCTTTGGAGTAATGGAGATCTGTGCGCCCAGGAGACGGCACATATTCCTGCTTTGATGCTTGACACGCTGCAGAGACAGGAGGGGAAGTGTCAGGACACAGCGGCGGTGACAGGGGACCCCTGGTGAAAGGCCCATTACAGCCTCGCCCGATCAATCTGGCTGCAGTAGTGTATCTAAACCCATCATGTGTGATACTGTCTGCTGAGCAGGTGTATCTAAACCCATCATGTGTGATACTGTCTGCTGAGCAGGTGTATCTAATCCTATCCTGTGTGATACTGTCTGCTGAGCAGGTGTATCTAAACCCATCATGTGTGATACTGTCTGCTGAGCGGTGTATCTAAACCCATCATGTGTGATACTGTCTGCTGAGCAGGTGTATCTAAACCCATCATGTGTGATACTGTCTGCTGAGCAGGTGTATCTAAACCCATCATGTGTGATACTGTCTGCTGAGCTGTGTATCTAAACCCATCATGTGTGATACTGTCTGCTGAGCGGTGTATCTAAACCCATCATGTGTGATACTCTCTGCTGAGCCGTGTATCTAAACCTATCATGTGTGATACTGTCTGCTGAGCAGGTGTATCTAAACCCATCATGTGTGATACTGTCTGCTGAGCAGGTGTATCTAAACCCATCATGTGTGATACTGTCTGCTGAGCTGTGTATCTAAACCCATCATGTGTGATACTGTCTGCTGAGCAGGTGTATCTAAACCCATCATGTGTGATACTGTCTGCTGAGCAGGTGTATCTAAACCCATCATGTGTGATACTGTCAGCTGAGCAGGTGTATCTAAACCCATCATGTGTGATACTGTCTGCTGAGCAGGTGTATCTAAACCCATCATGTGTGATACTGTCTGCTGAGCAGGTGTATCTAAACCCATCATGTGTGATACTGTCTGCTGAGCAGGTGTATCTAAACCCATCATGTGTGATACTGTCTGCTGAGCAGGTGTATCTAAACCCATCATGTGTGATACTGTCTGCTGAGCAGGTGTATCTAAACCCATCATGTGTGATACTGTCTGCTGAGCAGGTGTATCTAAACCCATCATGTGTGATACTGTCTGCTGAGCTGTGTATCTAAACCCATCATGTGTGATACTGTC
Source organism: Bufo gargarizans (assembly GCF_014858855.1). Lineage (NCBI taxonomy): Eukaryota > Metazoa > Chordata > Amphibia > Anura > Bufonidae > Bufo > Bufo gargarizans. Next base: position 4,128,367 of record NC_058084.1, read on the forward strand.
TGCTGAGCAGGTGTATCTAAACCCATCATGTGTGATACTGTCTGCTGAGCAGGTGTATCTAAACCCATCATGTGTGATACTGTCAGCTGAGCAGGTGTATCTAAACCTATCATTTGTGATACTGTCTGCTGAGCAGGTGTATCTAATCCTATCATGTGCAATACTGTCTGCTGAGCAGGTGTATCTAATCCTATCATGTGCAATACTGTCTGCTGAGCAGGTGTATCTAATCCTATCATGTGTGATACTGTCTGCTGAGCAGGTGTATCTAAACCCATCATGTGTGATACTGTCTGCTGAGCAGGTGTATCTAAACCCATCATGTGTGATACTGTCTGCTGAGCAGGTGTATCTAATCCTATCATGTGTGATACTGTCTGCTGAGCAGGTGTATCTAAACCTATCATTTGTGAAACTGTCTGCTGAGCTGTTGTACCCAAGCTTATCATGTGTGATACTCTGCAGAGCCAGTGTACCTAAGCCTAAAATGCTCTCTGCTGGTCCAGTGTATCTAAGCCTATCATGTGTGATACTGTCTGCTGAGCTTGTGTATCTCAGCCTATCATGCGTCATACCTCTCAGCTGATTTATCCAAGCCCATCATGTGTGATACTGTCTGCTGAGCAGGTGTATCTAATCCTATCATGTGTGATACTGTCTGCTGAGCAGGTGTATCTAAACCTATCATGTGTGATACTGTCTGCTTAGCAGGTGTATCTAAACCTATCATGTGTGATACTCTGCAGAGACAGTGTACCTAAGCCTAAAATGCTCTCTGCCGGTCCAGTGTATCTAAGCCTATCATGCGTTACACTGTCTTCTGAGCTTGTGTATCTCAGCCTATCATGTGTGATACCTCTCAGCTGGTTTATCCAAGCCTATCATGTGTGCTACTGTCTGCTGAGCTGGTGTATCTAAGCTTATCATGCGTGATCCTGGCTACTTAGCCAGTGGATCTGACCTACTATGCGTGATACTATATGACAAGTTTGTGTATCTAATGCTATGGAATTCTATTTCATTTAATGATCTGGGGTATCTAAGCCTATCCTGTGTGATACTGATTTCTAAGCCGTGTATCTGAGCCTAATAAATCATGCCTATTTTTTTTATTTTTTATTATAGAGTAATACAAGACCACATTCCCGTGTATCCAATCCTGTCCCGCTTGATAGTTTCTACTCTGCTGGTGTATCTAAGCCAATCATGTGTGATCCTGCCTGCTGAGCCAGTGTGATACTGTCAGTTCCGCTGGTGTATCTAAGCCAGTCATGTGTTATTTTGGCTGTTGAACTGGTGTATCTAAGCCTATCATGTGTGATCCAGTCCTGTCAGCTGGTGTATCTAAGCCTATCATGTGTGATCCTGCTTGCTGAGCCAGTGTGATGCTGTCAATTCAGCTGGTGTATCTAAGTCTATTTTGTATGATACTATCTGCTAAGCCAGTGTATCTAAACCTATCACGTGTGATATTGCTTGCTGATCCAGTGTATCTAACCTGGCATGTGTAATACTGTCTGAGAAGCCTGTGTATCTAAGTCTATCCTATGTGAACTGGCAGATCTAAGCCTTTCCTCTGATGCTTTTCCTCAGCCATGTATCTCAGCCTAGTAAATCAGGCCTAATTCAAGACTAGATTCCCGAACAAAAGTTAATGTATCTAAGCCTGTCTTGCGTGAAACTGCCGAAGAGAATCTCTCAACAACTTTGGGGGCCAATATTACACGCCCCTAAAGCTGGCCCCCAGTCCCTCAGGAATCCCACAGGTCATAACACTACATATCCCATCATGGGTGGTGTATCTAAGTCTACCAGGTATGATACTGGCCCGGAGAACTCTATAGCACTACATTCACCATCGTATGCTGCAGTATCTAAGCCTGTGATTTGTGATACTGTCTCTGAGAACCTCACAGAACTACAAGTCTTACTAAGAGCTGGTGAATCAAAATCTATTATGTGTGATACTGCCACCAAAGTCAGTGTATCTAAGTCTGTCATACCGTATCATAATACCTTACAGAACTACATTCTCCCCATCATGAGGTGGAGTATCTAACCCTATCATGTGTGATACTGCATCAGATGAACACAAGGCACTATGTGTCCTAACATGAGCTGATGTATCTAACCCCATCATTTGTGATACTGCCTCTGACAACCACAAAGTACTACAAGTCCTATCATGAGCAGGTGTATCTGTAACGCCCCAGAGTGGCATTACAAACCTTTGCGCCTTGCTACTATCTCCTATGGTTAACATCATGTCATTCTATGTATTAATTTCCAGGTCCTGAATAATGTGCATATCTATTTCCATGTAACCGTTATGTTCAAGTGTAATGTGCCTGGTTTACCAGCAGATGGCGGAAAGCATGGCAGAGCTACAGGGACAGAGGATGGAAACTTTTTTCCACTCTCTTCTCTCCCTCTAGGGAGGAGTTTACTTAGTAAGAGGTCAGTCTAGAGTACCCCCTGCTTGGGGAAAGAAGCAGAAGCCTTGCCTAGGCCAGCTAGAGCACCTTCAGCTCAGCTGCATCAGAAGGCCACAGCTAAAAAGCCTCAGAAGCCAGGAGGAGAAAGTTCCCTGGACAAAGCTAGAGACAGACCAGAGTACCAAGTTAAGTACAGCAGAAAATAAAGGAAAACGTTCCTATGTAATCCTGTTAGCACAGCAAAGCCGGAGAGCAACTGACGTAGCAGAGTTGAGTTTGTTTACCTGCCAGAGTTAATGCCAAAGTCTGCTGGAAACCAAGACAAAGCCTGTAAATCGTGTTGGAAGAAAGTTGATTCAAGTAAAGCTGTTGTTAACCTCATCACAAGGTCTGGACTCAATTTATTCCCCATTCCTACTACAACTACCCCTTTTTCTGCGGTTTCGGAGGACAACACCTGTGGACCAGCGTACTGAGGTAGGAGCACCGTGACAAGTGCAACACCGTTAAGGGACATTTAGGCCACCCTACACCACTCTGGCAATCCTACCCTGGGTACCATCCAAATCACTAAAAGGGGCCCTGTGCCTCTGTTGCTTCACTGCAACTGGCGTCACGACAAAATATATACTTTAAAAGACCCCCAGGTAGTGCGCCCGATGTCTCATTGCATATCTAACTCAAAAGTTCACAATATATCACAATAGTCTAGATGAAAGTAAGGTTCAATTCACACCATCGATCTGGAAATCAAAAAGTATCCAGACCTACACAGGCTGTTATAGGACTGATGTATCACAGTAGTGTTTTCTATTGACCAGCCCCTGCTCTGCAGACCCCGCCCCCGCTTAACACTGAAGGCCAATGATGTTATTGTCACGCTTCGGTGTGGGAGGGAAACACCACACCGAGCATAAGAGGGAAGAGGAAACAGGGAATCAGGCCGGAGGACTACAGAAGGAAGATGGACACCTCCTAATAAAACCCTAACCAAAATCCGGACTGACTACCAGTATGAACAGACCTTAGAGGTAGGTGTGTTCATACGCAGGAATACCTAGAGTCCTATCTAGCCTAATAGGACCCTGGTACTAATGGCAGGGACGAGACTACCTGTTCCTCCAAAAGGAAGGACGAACAGGAGTCTCCTACAGGCCTAATACAAACAATAGGGAAATGCAACACCCAGAACCCAAACAAAATACAAAAGGGAAAGGAAAGACTTAACTTCAACAAGGCTATGGAAGCACCAGGAACTCCGCCGAGATCCACACACCCGCTATCCACTACTGAAACTGAAGTTATAGACCGCACAGCATTGTGGGAGAAGCAACAATAAATAATGAAGGTTAAAAGACCACGTTAGCAACACCTGTGGTGGTGTGGCCATTACCAGAAACAACACAGACGCCTATTGATCCACAAGGAAAACCTGTCAGATCAAACCACGTGTTGCCAGTCTCACGGATCTCCTGCCACATGTTATTTACTATGGATTGATGTCTGGTTACCCTATTTTGATGGCACAGGCTGCTACTTTAACAATAAACTGAAAAGGTAGACTTCTTTGATAGTGGAAGTCAATAGCAGATGACAAAAAAAAAAAAAAAAGCCCAAAAAGCTTTATTTCACCTTAAAAACGTTGCATTTTTGTGAAAGTGACCTCTGCCTGCAAATAAGCCAGATAAAATATCCATGTTGTCCTCCTGGAACTCACAGTACGTTGTCATTTTTCCAAAGAATTAAGAGTAAAAAAAAGACAGACAAAGGGTTTTGGTAAAAGGGCGTGAATTCCTGTGAATGAACGATGACAGCGAGGTTACAGTGCGGGCATTCCACCCAAGATAGCGCGTTTTACTAGCTGTGCTTCACTATAATGAGAACTTATTATCTGCGGTGTAGACGGTGACGCGGCAGCTTGAGCCCTTTGTACAAGTGTTTGGGCCGAGAAGAATAAAAAGGGCAGTATTATGTAATGTGCTTCACTATGACATCACTGATCCAGCCCCCTCATAGTAATGTCAATGGAATATATACTAGACTAAAATCCTATACAGACAGCAATGTGTAGAACAGAGTAATACATTGAGCAAATATTTATTTATTTTATGCACTTATATATTCTGCAGCCCAATGGGGCTCACAATCTAAACTCCCCATCCGTATGTCTTTGGAGTGTGGGAGGAAACTGGAGAACCCGGAGGAAACCCACACAAACACAGGGAGAACATATGGACTCCATACTGGCTGGATTCGAACCCAGGACCCCAGCGCTGCAAGGCACCAGTGCTAACCACTGAGCCACTGTGCTGCCCCTACTATAATATAATATATTATATTATACATTGTATCATTTTATTACTTTATCCATGATGGCTCTATCTTTAAAGTTGCCCATTACTACAACTAGAAACAATCGCTTGCAATACCATATCTGACCACATGGTGTGCTTTTAAGAGGGGATCAACTGTGATTCCCACCTATCCTGCGAAGATTTCGGTGATGGAATATGAGAAAATCCCATCACTATCCTAGATCAGTAGGGTTGTTACCATTAAAGAAGTTTTCTGGGATTTAAAGGGTCACTAATAGTGATGAGCGAACTTCACTTTTGTAAGTTCGAGTTTGGGTGTCGGTATATGCTGAATTGTGCCATGGATTCCGTTACAACGGACCATAACGCAATTCAAGGACTGAATGCATAACTGAATGCCTTTAGAACAGGCATCTCAAACTCGCGGCCCTCCAGCTGTTGTAAAACTACAACTCCCACAATGCCCTGCTGTAGGCTGATACCTGTAGGCTGTCCGGGCATGCTGGGAGTTGTAGTTTTGCAACAGCTGGAGGGCCGCGAGTTTGAGATGCCTGCTTTAGAAACTTTCCGTTATGTGTTCCGTCATAATACAAGTCTACGGCCAGCAGAATGGATTCTGCATAGCGGCAACCGGCCATAGACTTCTATTATGACGGAACGGGACGTTATGCATTCAGTCCTTGAATTGCGTTATGGTCCGTGGTAATGGAATCCATGGCGCAATTCAGCATATATCTACATCCTAACCCAAACTTACAAAACTGAAGTTCGCTCATCACTAGTTACTAAGTTTTGGTAACATATCAAATACATATCAAAAGATTTGATCGTTGGTGGTCTGAGCGCTGAGACCCCCAGTGATCGCTAGAATGGGGAGAAAGAAGTGTGTGCACGTGGCACTCTCTCTCCTCACTGCAGGAGATGGGCTCAGTCGAGGTCTATAGGTCCGTCTCAGTTCCAATCCTTGAGCTTCCCTGTTCTATAATATATCAACATTTTTATCAAATATTTATGACTTATTCTCACAATAGATCATCAAAATACTTCCTATATAGTAAAAAGAGGCCACAACACTCGTCTGAGTACTGTCTTCCCTTCACGCAGCCGGCAGTCGTCAATATTTAAGTCCCTGAAAAACTTTTTAACCTCTTCAAAATCCTAGACCACCAGGGTTATTAGAATTACTTCCTTCGGCATAAACCTTTACGCACCCTAGATCTTAGATACTAACCCTTATACAACCCTAGACCACCAGTTATTAGGTATCAGCCTATACATTATTAGGCTTTTATGCCCTATTAATGTCATAGAGGCGTTCTCCAGTTTAGACATACCCTTTTAGAAAGATATTCTATAAGACCAGCCCCTCCTCTGGCAAACACCACCCACGCATTACATGGAAGCCAATCAGTTGTTGCAGGAGGGTGGTCAGACAAAAGAGGAAGGTCTTGGGAAGAAATCCCCCTTACTAACACTAGACCACCAGGGAAACTGAATACTAACATTATAGCATCTGAAACTACCAGGATTATTATTTTCAAAACTAAAAATGACCCTGCTCACAGAGGGGGTTGTGAACTTTAGAGAACCCTTTTCCATTTTCACTAATCTGGCCATACAGATTGGATGTATGCCATCCAAACCAACCATCTAATGTGAACTGAGGCCTCACGAATCGCCACCCACGATGTCATGGGGAGAAGGGTCGGGGATGTCAGATTTGGATGATCTTTTTGTTCTTGGGGAGTTTTTGGTCTTTTTCCCCTCTTCCATTCACAACACTACTAAGCCAAGCATGCATTCGCGGAGATCGGGAGAGTTGTTGTCCAAATAAGCGTTCGGTCAACAGCTATCTCATGCGTATGGTTGGCTTTAGTCATTATCAGTCAGAACATAAAGCTACTGCAAAGTGAAGGGGCCACACAGGTGGTCTCTGTAACCTATATCCACCCCCTCCATACAGCCTCCTTATATATACTCCCTCACAGCTACTGTATGGGGTGTTGATATCTGACAATTTGCAAAGACAAGTTCTTAGTGTAACAAACCTTATCTGAACTCCAACATTTCCTCTTTGAAGACCATGATGACCTGACGCGTTTCATATCTTCACTATAATCACAGCATCATTTGACCTGCTTCACAGAGCAACATGAATGATACATAACCTCGGTTATCAGAGGCATAAGGTGGGTCAATACTATAGACCGGCTGTCATAATACAAGATTTATCAAAGGAAGCCGGCCGTCTGAGCCCATGCCAAGAGAAAAGTCACTTTGAACACAGATCTATGCAACTTTCTGCAATAAGAAATTCACCTTGGAGTAACATAAAAATTACCATGGGAAGGTCACATGCATCGATCTAGTCATGGCTGGGATGGAAAATTCACTTTCCTCACCTATGTCTGTGACCTATGTGGTCACATAGGGTGCATCTGCTGGACCTGTTGAAGATAGGACCACCGGCGGCCTGGCACATCATGCGTGTGACCATCAACATTCCTATTAGTTGTGTAGACATTTTACATTGTATGGTACTGCTATTCCCTAACTTCATATGTGGATATCTGATTAGGTCGCTGTATGTTCCTATTATTTGAGGACTCTATGGCGGTATTTTGAATGCATCAATCAGCCATAAGAATAAAACTTGGAATACCTCTTGTCAAGGGGTGGGACATATTAGGCAGCAAGTGAACAATCGGTTCCTGAAGTGACGTGTTGAAAGCAGGAAAAATGGGCAAATGTAAAGATCCAAGTGACTTTGACAAGGGCTAAATTGTGATGTCTAGAAGACAGCCAGGCTTATTGGGTGTTCCTGGCATGCAGTGGTTAGTATCTGCTAAAAGTAGTCCAAGGAAGGACAACCAGTGAACAGATTCGTGGAAGCCCAATTCTCATTCACGCACTTTTGAACTGAAGGTGTCTGGTCCCATCCCATTGCACTTGGGTCCATAATACAGATCCATAGGCAGGGTCAGACAGGCTCATAGAATACCAGAAGGTCCTCTGGTGGGCCCAGGCTCTGATACCATACTGGACCCTAAAGGTCCAGGAATAAAAACCCATTTGGCTGCCTTTGGAGCCACTAAGGTCTATTTCTTGGATTCAAAGCCTATCAAACTTTATTGATGAAGTAGGGGTTGGATCTTCAGACTAATTTCCTCTAATTGGTACAAGGAACACTCTCTGAATGTGCCACCACATGACGCCTAAGTACATTAACCTCACCTATGAGATTGTGTCAGATAATTGTCCTGGTTTTCCCATGCAAAGCTATGTGCACTTGACCAAAGGCAGATTGCACGGTCACACGTGATCCTGTCTCTCTCAGGCCTCTTGAAGCTGAGATGAGAAATGTTTCACTCCAAATTCATCACAGTGGCTCAAAAACTCACAGCGACCTGCTAATGACCGCCATTCCAGCTTCTCATCTCAGGTAACTCTTTGATATCCTAGAGTAAACAAGCGATTCTGGCAATCAACGTCACTACGCGAGGTCAGACCAATGCATGACTTGTGCATTGGGAGTAAACTATGGTATCACAACCACTCAGACAGTAGGCTGAGGTTGTCTAACCCCCCCCAAACCAAAATGAATAAATGCCAGGAATATGTGTAAAGAAATAAAGCCACCCACCTATTCACTACCACTCCATTCCAGCTCTAAGGGTCTTGTCCTTGCTGCTTCTGATCCCTGCCGCACCGTATGTGGTTCTATGTACCGCTGCAGCCATTAATTGACCTCACTGCCTTTTGTCCCCGGCGCACTGGAAGTGTGATGTCTCATCAATGGTCAAGTGGACCACTCCAGCCATTCAATGACCTCAGCTCGTGACCACATGAACTTCTACTTCCCACTTGGGGATACATCACTGCTAAGGCTGTTGAATGACTGCAGTGGTCTACCTGACCACTGACGGGATGTCACCCTTTTGTCTCGTCATAGGAGGAACCCACAACACTAGAACTGAGCTGCTTTCAAGAAGTGAATGGCATCCCGGACAGAAATTAGTTTTGGTTTGGAGATCGGACAACCCCTTGAAAAGACAGCGGTAAACCTGAAAATGAAGAGTAGAAGTAAGTAGAAGAAAAATTGCCAATTTGCATGAAATTCTTGTGCGGACATATGAAACCTTGACCTAAACACAACTGGGTGTAGAAAGTAGACATCGCCTTTAAGACTCGCACCTTCGGCGAGACTCTCCATTCTGCATTATTCTGTATAATTTTGAAAAAATTGCCTGTGATGGCTAAACCTATGAAAGTAAAATCATTGCAGTCTATGCGGTCGGCACATTCCCGAATACTGATGGATACCGCAGCGGTAACAGAGACATTTTATTATTTATAAGACATTTCCCAGTTAGAATACTGCATTACTCATGCACGCCCCGGCGACTCCAGCCCTAGAAACGATAAACTAAGAACGCTTAACCCCCTCTGACGGTGAAATACAGGGCGGATGTATTTAAAATAAGAAAGTGCCGTCCATACATTACTGCTGACTCGCTGCACTATGGATACTCTATATTCCAGATCTCATCTCGATATCCCCAATGCCAAGCGTCTCTCTAGGGAACCTTACGGAAGTGGCATGAAACGGTGAAAAATAATCACATTCTATTACCGCCGACTATGATCTATGACTCCCGCCACAACGGTTTTTAAGAAAAGATAGAACTTATTGCAATAAAAAGATAATTCTGTCATCAAATCTATCCTATGAAACCCAGCTTACATGTCCGATGAGCCCCGGCCAGCTGCATCTAATGTTCTTGCTCCCATGTCGCCCCGTGCCCTTATTGCAGAAAAAAACTACTTTTGTGTAGGTGCCACGAGGGCGTTGCCTTTGAAAAGTTCACTCTCTATCTGCCGCACCCGGGGGTTGCACCACCCATGAGGCAAGGTGAGGCAATTGGTAGGGGCAAGAGGGGGGCAGCCGAAGGGGGATTATATGCTGTCCTCCTCTTTGGGGTACAGTATGTGGCGCGGTATTAGGCCTCATGCACACGACCGTTTTTGTGGTCCGTGTTTTTTGCGGTTCGGGTGCGGACCCATTCATTTCAATGGGGCCGCAAAAGATGTGTGCTGTCCGCATCCGTTGCTCCGTTCCGAGGCCTCGCAAAAAAAATATAGCATGTCCTATTCTTGGCCGTTTTGCGGACAAGAATAGTCATGTCTACAATGGGCCGCCCGTTCCGTTCCGCAAATTGCAGAAGGCACACGGGCGGCTTCCGTTTTTTTGGATCCGCGGTTTGCGGACCGCAAAAAACACCACGGTCGTGTGCATGAGGCCTTACCCTGTATGTTTTGTAGCTCTGTATGTAATGTTTTCCAAGTATGTCTTTAACAGTAGGGCTGGCGGAAAGGGGTTAGGTTAAGAAATTGTCATTGGGGGGGTTGGGTCGCCGTTTCAGACAGCAGAAAGGCTAGGTGCGCCCCTGGCCTCGCCACCACCTTTTTGAACTGACAGGGCTAGGCATGCAGACACTTGGCCATGAAGTCTTGCAGCAGCGCGATCATTGCGCTCGGCGCACGCACAGTACACCTGGCGAGCTTCATCCCTGTACTTTGTGTGTGCTCAAACAGATCTTTACATCGTCTCTCATTGTTAAACTAGATACAAAAAAACAAAGGAAGCAATGTACACATTTCTAGGCAGTGACTTTTTAAAAAATTGTTAGAATTTTTATTTTATTTTTACAACATATAGACATAAGTGACCCTCCCCTAAATAAAGTGTAACCTTAACCTTATGTTTTCCTCAAACAGCAAGATTATTTTTGGTTTTCAAAAAATGTTTTCAATTTTTATTTTTGCCTTTACTTTTACAATTCCAAGGCGGGCGGAACGTCTTCCAAGTCGCAAGCTGCGGTCAGTACGATTGACACTGCAGCGGACTAAAAATAGGTGGCAGATCGGGAGCGATTGTAGAAACAGCAGATTTACATTTTCGCTAATATTCAGCTCCTTTAATGTTCGTTGAGCAGCCGGGCGCACGTGTTTCTGCTTCAGCAGTTTTCCCTGAATAGAAATGACAAGGTCATCTTGCAGCAATGCAGATGTTACTAGGACTGCATTGATGGGTGTTTCCCAATGAAAAGATCTCACTTGTCCCCCCCCCCCCCCCCTTCCCTCTGAAGACATTGGTTATATTTGGCAGAGGACAGGTTTTATTGCATCTGCTCAGCACGGCGACGCTGAGACGGTCGAACTGGAGTATTTTTAGTAAGAGCCCAGGATTCATCCGGCTGCGCAAATAAAACACAACCGTTGAGGTGTTATTAATACATTGTCTATCTTGCCAGAAGCTTCAGACTTGAATTACAGGTGAGCGGCCTTTTAAAAATAGCGTACTTCGATTCTCCGAAACGCCAATCATTATGAGCAATCTCAGATGTCATGCACCAAACCCGTGTGTTAGCCATGAGCATTAGCTATTTTAAAGGGGTTTTCCTGGAGTTTAATATTGACGACTAATCCTAAGGATAGATCATCAATATCTGATCGGTGAGGGTCCAACTCCCGACACCCCCGCCGATCAGCTGTTTGAATTGGCTACGGTGCTACGGTGACGTCACGTTCATCAGTCACATGACCTGTGTGTGAGTAATACCAACTCACCGGAGTTTCCAGCTTCTTCTAACGGCTGATCGTCGGGGGTCCCAGGAGTTGGACTTCCAAAGGTAAGATATTGATGACCTATCCTGAGGATAGGTCATCAATATAGTAGTATTGGTGAAATGGGACTCCTCCCCTAGAGCCTCCACCATTTAAGGTAGAAGTGTAATTTGGGCTTCAGAACCCAATTCAAAATCTCTAAGGCCCCTTTCACACGGGCGAGTTTACCGCGCGGATGCGATGCGTGAGTTGAACGCATTGCACACGCACTGAATCCGGACCCATTCATTTCTATGGGGCTGTGCACATGAGCGGTGATTTTCACGCATCACTTGTGCGTTGCATGAAAATTGCAGCAAGCTCTATTTTGTGAGTTTTTCACGCAACGCAGGCCCCATAGAAGTGAATGGGTCTGCGTGAAAATCACCAAGTGCGGATGCGGTGCGATTTTTTCACGCACGGTTGCTAGGAGACGATCGGGATGGGGACCCGATCTTTATTATTTTCCCTTATAACATGGTTATAAGGAAAAATATTAGCATTCTGAATACAGAATACATAGTACAATAGCGCTGGAAGGGTTAAATCTTTTTTTTTTTTTATTACTCACCTTAATCCACTTGATCGCGCAGCCCGGCTTCTCTTCTGTGCTGTGTACAGGAAAAGGACCTGTGGTGACATCACTCCGGTCATCACATGGTCAATCACATTATCTGTTACCATGGTGATGGATCATGTGATGACCGGAGTGACATCACCACAGGTCCTTTTCCTGTACACAGCACAGAAGAGAAGCCGGGCTGCGCGATCAAGTGGATTAAGGTGAGTAAATTTTTTTTACATTTTTTTAACCCCTCCAGCGCTATTGTACTATGTATTCTGTATTCAGAATGCTATTATTTTCCCTTATAACCATGTTATAAGGGGAAATAATACAATCTACAGAACACCGATCCCACAGGGTACCAAACATGCCGATTTTTCTCACGTGCAGAAAAATCGCACATGTTCCCGCAACGCACCCACACCTTTTCCTGCAACGCCCGTGTGAAAGGGGCCTAACAGATCCCCCACCTATAGTCCTGTTGTATTTTTATGTGGCAGAGGAGCTTGGGTGTCATGGCTGACTCTGAACCCCCTATAGCTATGTATCAGGCGGCATGAATTACTGCTGCTCGAAAGTACAGATCAGTCGGGCAAACGAGCACAAGCTTCCACGCATGGTTCCTCACGGGGTCTTTCCTGTTTCCCATATTGATGGCCTATCCTCAGTATAAGTCAACAATAGCTGATCAGGGGTTGTCCGACTAAAGAGATTGCAGCACTCGTATGAGCGCTGAGTTGCCTTCACTGTCGTCAACATTGCATTGGTGAGCAGTGTATCTAATGATACTTTCTTAATCTTTGCAGCACGACTGAAAAGTGAGCTGCAGAAAACAGGAAATGACAGCCCACTGCATCAGCTCTAGTGGCCGACGTGAGAACTGCAGTATTTCAAGACATTGCAGAAGATACATCAGTTTCTATTTTAATATTCTAAAATCTAAAAATATCTTACATTTTCCACTGATGGTTAATGCTTGTAAGATGCCAAGATTTAGCTAATAACACATATGATTACAGAGATGGAGACTGACTTTTGGCATAGCCCTCAGAACACTGTTCTCTGTTCCTTAGTGTGGTTCCCTAAACCCCTCTCCCCTACTCTGTTATTCTTTTTCCCACGCTGTGTAATCACACTGAGCATGTGTCTAAATTACACAGAAACATACAGGACTGATGTTTCCAATGCTGGAGTGAGCCACAAAATCATAACCGAGTCTTTGTCTGATCCCAGGGAGTGATGCCGTAAGCCGGAGCTGAGCAGAGACCACCCACAGTATTCTGCGGCTGACATCTTCCCTGAGGATCACAGGCTTTGGTTGGAACTCAGTTCTAAGGTGAGAGAGCTTGAGTTGCTTTGCTGAGTGTAATTATGTATTTTTTTTTATATTTTGACATTATAAAAATAATCTTCTGTAGTTATAAAGACTGTTATGTTTTTGCAATGGGGTGGACCAAAAGAGTAGAGGGCCAATGTGGGCCTAGGTATTATCACGAGACCCTCATAGCTCTCTAACAGGGTCCTCAAATTATGTTTTTCCGACCCTTTTTGGTCAAGAGTGTCCCCCCAGCCAACTACTCATCCCATGTAGGAGGGAAGATAGTTGGTGGAAGCCTGTAGCCTGCAAAATGGGATAACTCTCAAAGTTCTTGCACGGATCCCTCAGAGAAACTGACATCGCAAATTGTAAGAACCAGAAAAGTGGTATCAATGGGATAGACACAGGAAACAAGCTTGTGATTATTGTATAAACCTTCTGGAGCATTCTCACATGGGCAAGTGCAATATTTGTATCTCAAAACACAAGACCACCTTACTGGAGTTAACAAACATAAATTGGTTCAATTTCAGGACAAGAAGGTTTCGTGTTTGTGCTCCACCAAGCTTCCCACCTTGTGTCAAAGAAAAGCAGGAATGAAAATTTACTTGGTCTCAATGGCGAGTTGAGTCCTGCTTTTGTTCAGAGCATCCATCAGAAAAGAGGGTCAAGCCAACCTATTGAGTCTTTCAAAAATATTGGTCTCCTAAGACATAGTAGGAGCACTCCCAGTGTTGGGCTTGAAGAACCATGAAAATTTTTCTGAGGATCCACACAGGACATATCATCAAGAAAGTCTACCAGATTATAGTCATCTCATAAGAAATGAACTCTAGTGGTGCACCAAAGTCACCTACAATAAGTTTGTCTTAAGGGAAAACCCTCTGGCATTTTGGTGGGCCAGTCTGACACAGTCTTTGTGATTCCTTCCACTTTAAGTTACCAGATGACTTAGATGTTTGGCTTCACAATGGTACTGGGTTAAAGTGCCTTAAAAAAAAAAATCAGATCCTGGGTCCACGGGAATATTTGGTAGTTTGATGATCCAATCTAACTAATTGTATTTTAGAGAACTCCCACACTGGGTGAACCTCACAATTTCACAATATTTCACAACAATACGTCTCTTGTCGATGAGCATGGTTAAGAAACCATAAACAATATCACTGAGCCAATTGTATGCCCTTTGTGCCCATTAAACTAATTAGCTGCCTGTCCTACTTTCATTATCAGGAATTTGCTTGTTTATTGTTCTGCCTTGTAGATAGCCCGGGGTCAATTCATAGGAAGACTTCAATGATCCATTGTACCATTATTGTGTTGACTTATGGTTTTGGCTACCGGCAAGTTTGGTAACATTTTTTTTGGAGGAAGGAAAGTGACTATTTCTGGATGTTTTGAATACTTGACAGATGAGGATATAAAGCTTTGATATTTATAGCTGATTGTTGTGGGAACCTGCTCAAGGATGTAATAAAACGAGTGATTATGCAATTTTGCCTTTTATTTATGTATAAATGAGAAAGTCAACGAGCCAGACCTTCGTTTTACTATCTTATGTGGTATGAGGGTTGAATGGTACGTAGCAAAGGAACAATGGAGATATTCATTCATACCATATCACTTCTACTGTCTGCAGATTGAGACGTCTGTGTTGTAGCATTTATTAGTAACATAGTGACATATAGTGTTGGGCGAGCATGCTCTGCCGAACACAAATTTTACTCGAGCATCGCAATGCTCGGCACATCCGAACACCGCGTGTGCTCGAGTCTCCTCCCCGCACAAGCCAATAAACGTGCGCGGGGGTACTGCCACTCACTGTAATGCCAGAGCCATGTTGGCTACTGGCATTACAGTGATTGGCTGCCTGGAACGCGTCATTGGGTACTATATAGCACCCAAAGACACGTGTTCGGCTGTCACAACCAGACAGCTGAGAAGCTCTGACAGAAGCCTTTCAGAACCTCCTCCTTGAGTTTCTTTGTTGTGATGTTCAGTTCCTCATCTCGTTAGCCTCTCTCAGCTGTCATGTGGTTGGACTGATTGCATCCCTTTAAATTCCGCCCCATAATGCATTACTGGGCGGCTTATACTACTTCCTGGAGTGTGTGTGCATGCTGATCTTGTTTTCCAGTCTGCTGCAAAGTTAAGTGCTGAACATTTATCTGTTATTTTCTGTTTGCTGGATCCCAGGTGACCCTGACTCCCTCCGTGTCTGGTGTAGGGAGCCGGTGGTCGTGTCCCCTCACTGTTGTGGGGTGTTCAGGGGTTATATAGTCGAGGTACGTGGATATGCAACCATCCACCTCTGGGATCGTTGCATAGGCTGAGCAGCCAGGGAAAGTCTCAGGTCTTGTGCAGGGGTCTCCCTTATGGTTCCTTAGCTTTGGATCCAGTGAGTCATATATGCATGTTGCTTTGTCTTGTTTCCTGTACACCGTCCATGACATCGGCTTAGTCTTAGTCAGGGAGAGCTGGAGAGCAGAAGGGACAAATAGTGTAGAGAGTGAAATAGTAATATTTTTGTAAAAAAATTTGTTAGAGACCCAAAAGTCCTTTTAAGGACTATAGTTGTATCTGGCTGCAATATAATTATTTGCGCAACCTGCACTAAATTGCGTGCAATTGTTAGTGCTGCTTCTGATAGTGACACAACCTCTGCTACATCTTTTATTTTGCATTTGCGCAGCCTAAATATCTGTGACATTCAGCGCAATTGTTGGCCGCTGCTGACAGCGACATTACCTGCGCTACATCTCCTGTATAACGTGTGTGCGCATCCTAAATATATCAGTGACATTAATTCAGTGTAATTTTTTATTAGCCGGTGGGGACAGCGACATTACTTGCGCTATACCTCCTGTATAACGTTTGTGCATCCTAAAATTATCTGTAACATTCAGTGTAATTTTTTCTTAGCCGCTGGTGACAGCAACATTATCTGTGCTACATCTCCTGTGTAACGTGTGCGCATCCTGAAAATATCTGTGACATTCTGTGTATTTTATTTGCGCATACACTTACAAAACCTGCGCTACTGTATGTGTGACATACTTGCAAGCATATATACCATTTAATATGCGCAAGGCGAGCAGTAAGGGACGGGGAAGTGGCCGTGCTGCTGATGGTGCACGCAGAGGCAGTGGCCCTGAGCGCGGTGAAACTGTGCCTGCTGCCAGATCACAAGAAACACACTTATCCACGATACCTAACTTCATGTTCCAGTTTGCAGGGCGGTGCAGGACACTACTCTCGAAGTCAAAACAGTGCTACCAGGTGATCGGTTGGATTGCAGCAGATAAAGCTTCCAGTCAGTTAAGCACCACCCTGTCTTCCACAAAGTCCAGTCTCAGAAGCCAGGAGTCAACAGAATCCTCACCCTGATCCAAAATGAGCAGGAGCGTGAACACTAGCAACCTCACCACCACCGGCATGATCTGCCACATGGCATCAAAGCACCCTAATAGGTGGGCCGAACGCCTGGGTCCACAACCAGTGTCTGCGGGTCACACCACTTCCTCCACTTCCCCTGTGTTACATGCTGGCCAATCCCCTGTACAAGACACCGGCTCGGATGCCTCCCTGCACCTGGACCTTCGCAAGCACCATCAGCTAGCACATCCACTTCTGTGTCCCAGTGCAGCGTACAGATGTCTATACCCCACGGGCTTTGAACGAAAGTGCAAATACCCAGCCACCCACCCACAGGCCATAGCACTAAATGCGCAGCTTTCCAAATTACTAGCCCTAGAAATGTTGCCATTAAGGCTTGTGGACACTGAGGCTTTCAGCAGCCTGATGGCGGTCCCGCGTTACTCTGTCCCCAGCCGCCAATATTTTTCACGGTGTGCAGTTCCAGCATTAAACCAGTATGTGTCCCGTGACATCACCCGTGCCCTGACCAACGCAGTTATTGGGAAGGTCCACTTAACGACTGACACATGGACAAGTGCTTTTGGCCAGGGACGCTACATTTCCCTGACTGCACACTGGGTGAACATTGTGGATGCTGGGAGCGAGTCGTACCCTGGGATGGCACAGGTGCTACTGACGCAAAGGATTGCAGGCCCTACTTCCCCCTTATCCTCCTCCTCCTCCACTTCCACCTCCAAATTATCCTCTTGCAGCACCAGTCAGCTATCAGTCAGTAGCTGGAAGCCGTGTAGCACTGCAGTTGGGAAGCGGCAACAGGCCGTCTTAAACTGATTTGCTTAGGTGACAAACAGCACACCGCCGCAGAGCTGTGGCAGGGAATAAGGGACCAGACTGAGCTTTGGCTCTCACCACTCAACCTAGAACCAGGCATTGTTGTGTCTGATAATGGCCGTAACTTGGTGGCGGCTTTGGAGCTCGGCAAGCTCACACACATACCATGCCTAGCCCACGTGTTCAGCCTATTCGTTTAGCGGTTTCTCAACCCCAATTTGCCTGAGCTACTGGTGAAGGTGCCCCACGTGTGTGCCCATTTCCACAAGTCATCGACAGCTTCCGCCGGTCTGGCAACGCTGCAGCAGCGCTTGCAATTGCCAGCTCACCGACTGTTGTGCGACGTGAGCACGTGCTGGAACTCCACGTTCCACATGTTGGCCAGGCTTTGTGAGCAGCAGAGGGCAGTAGTGGAATACCAGCTGCAACATAGTAGTCCCCTTTCCAGTCAGCTTCCGCTCTTCACAAGCGATCAGTGGGCATTGATGTCTGACCTCTGTGAGGTTTTACGCAACTTTAAGGAATCAACACAGATGGCGAGCGGCGATAAAGCTATTATTAGCGTAACCATCCCACTTCTGTGTCTACTCAAACACTCGCTGCTCACAATGAAGGACGACGCTCTGCATGTGGAAGAGGTGGAAATGGGGGAAGACATTACACAGGGTGATAGCCAGACCACCCTCCGTTCGTCTTCTCAGCGCAAATTGGATGATGAGGAGGAGGAGCAGGAGACGGTTGCCTCCACTACAGAGGGTAGTACCCATTGAATTTTTTTTTACCATCTGTTCAGCGTGGATGGGTAGAAGAGGAGGAAGAGGATGAGGAGATTGAGAGTCGTCCTCCTGATGAGGACAGCAAAGTCTTGTCTGTTGGGACTCTGGCACACATGGCTGACTTTATGTTATGCTGCCTTTCCCGTGACCCTCGCATTGTACGCATTTTGGCCAACACCGATTACTGGTTGTTCACCCTTCTCGACCCCCGCTACAAAGAGAACATCTCATCTATCATTCCTGTGGTGGAGAGGACGAGCAAAATGGTGCAATACCAGAAGGTCTTTGTGGAAAAATTGCTCCAAAAATTTCCAGCTGACAACGTAGTTCCTTGGCCAACTGAGGAGGAGAGACAAGGGGAACACACATAGTTCCAACAGAGGCAGGGCAACGCTCTCCAAGGCCTAGGACAGTTTTATGACACCCCGCCAGCACCCTCAACCTGATGAGCCGGCCTAGTGTCACAAGGAGGGAAAGGTTTTGGAAGATGGTGAAGAAGTACGTAGCAGATCGTGTCAGCATCCTCAGTAATCCCTCTGTGCCTTACAACTATTGGGTGTCCAAGCTGGACACGTGGCACGAACTGGCGCTCTACACCTTGGAGGTGTTGGCTTGTCCCGCAGGTATTTAGTGCTGCTGGAGGCATAATAACTGATAAGCGCATCTGCCTGTCAACTGAAAATGCTGACCCGTTGACTCTTGTAAAAATGAACAAGACCTGGATTGCCCCTGACTTCTCTACTCCACCAGAGGAAAGCGGCTGAATATAAAGGCACTTTAAATGTGGCTTTTATGGTGTATTGAATACACTGTATTCCCATGCACCCCTTCCACCACAAAAAAGTGTATATGGTTCAATCTTCCTTTTCTCGTCCTCCTCCTCCATCATATCAACATGCTTATTAGGCTGCCCTCACTCCTAATGTTTTAGAGAGTCAGCTTAGCAGCAGGCCCTCACCCATCATGTTTTAGAGGGTCACCAGCAGGTCCTCACCCATCATGTTTTAAAGGGTCACCAGCAGGCCCTCGCTCATCATGTTTTTGAGGGTCACCAGCAGACCCTCACCCATAATGTTTAAGAGGGTCACCAGCAGGCCTTCACCCATAATGTTTTAGAGGGTCAGATCAGCAGCAGACCCTCGCCTCTAATGGTTTAGAAGGTCAGATCAGCAGCAGACGCTCACCCCTAATGTTTTAGATGGTCAGACCAGCAGGCCCTTGCTTCTAATACTTTTGAGAGTCACCAGCAGGCCATCAATAATATTTTTTCAAGGCTGTGTATGATGTACTCCTTTCACTTAGTGCATAGGCTTTATGAGTGTAGGAGTCCCACTACCGTGAATGAGGCCCTCCTTTATGTGATATACAGGTTGTATCAGAGTGTCTCTTTCTTTATATACAAGTCTCTCATCAGAGACTCAGGATAGCTGATTTAAGCTATGGGAAAAGTACAATTATTCTAAATTGCAGACAATTAAACCACTGGCGAGGGAAAGAAAGTTTAAGGGGAACTGATATATACTGAAAAAGTGAACCTCGACAAGAGAAATCCAGTAACTCTTCTTTAAGAGGTCTGTCTATATTAGGTTGGTCTTGCACATGACATGATTTTCATCTGGGTTCGCTGAATGTGCATGAGTATTGTCAGAACTAGAAATAAGCAAATCGATTCCATTGATTCAGAATTTGTCCTGAATTTTCCTGAAAATTTGGATTGTCACAAACCCAAATTTATTGTGATTTGCTTTGGGCAAGTCAGAGAGAAAATGTATAATATTTCTCTTTCCAAGAGTGCCACATCATGCTTTTCTGAATGAGACGGGCAAGTAAACTGAATGCCCCTTGAAAATGCTCGTATGGGTGAAACATACAAAACACTTCTCCTCCCAAAAGGACAGGAAAACCAAGTGTCCCACTGTAACTGAAGACAAATTTGCAAAGCCTTTGCTATAGACTTGGGGGGAATCATTGTGATTATGGAGACCGCTTAGTACTCATGATGAGTATTGTACGCCAGGCAAAACTGCCATGGGAGTCTGGGAAAATGCAGTAAAGGAAATTTAGCATATCTTATCTCTGTTTTCCTTTTTGGCAGGGGAGCTAATTTGCATACCTTTCAAAGAAGCCCAAACAATATGCAAATTAGCTTTCCTGACAAAAAGGAAAAGAGGAGTCTCATGCCAGCAGAAGTAGGATATTCTAATTTGCATATATTTTTCTTAGAAACCCAGAGCAGTTTTGCGTGGCGTACAATACCCATTATGAGTACAAAGTGGTCTCCATAATGAGAATTTCAAAAAAGTTTCTCATATCTAGTCAGAAACCCTCAGCCATGGTCTCTTGGAGAAATATTGGATATATGTTTTTCTTTTCCCTTCAGAGACCTGGCAAAAGGTGGCACCAATGGTATGAGCCAGCTGCTTGCCCATTGAACACTCAACTCGGGTACACATGGGTCATTAGGCATAAACCATATTTCTCACCTGGGTAAAGAAGGATTTTTCTTCTCTTTTCTGCTCTACTTGGCAGATATTATAACATGCACTGGGAAGTCAGGGTAGGTATCAGCACCAGGTAAACTAAATTGTAGGGCAAACCAATTGTAGGGTACACAGGTGCCCCGGTCACCCAAGAACCCCCATTCCCCTTCAGACCACCTAATCAACAGCTTTTCCATTAAGCATATCCATTATTATTTCACAGCTCAAAATCTCACTCAGTGGACCTTCAGAAGACAAACCCATTTAGAGCAATCACTTACAGCATCTCTACTGTCTATTTCTTATATGATGAGTAAAAATGACTAAACAAATGCATAGATGATATGTCCAGTGTGAATGGTGCTAACTACAAAAATGACCATGTGATTACAGGGTTGTGTACATGTTCTATATAGATTTAGGATGGACCTCAGTCATCTCCTTTGGTGGGCCCTAGGAACCCAAATCTAATGCCGTCTCAACACCAAGCAGATAGAGAAGATGACTGAGAGAGAGATTGAGGAAAACATCCTTGCTGAAACTTACTGAAATTTTCTAATGTTCTAATTTATCCGTCTAGCTATTTTCTGAATCTTTGGGTCGCGGTGACATAGTGAACGTTCCTTTTCAGTCACGCCGCTATAATCATACATTTATGTGTTGTGTTTGGCCATTAGATTTCCATCTCTAAGTCATGACTAAACATCAATGCTGCAGACAGCTCTCCCTGGGTCATGCCAATACGACCGGCAGATATAATTTATATTATTTACTGTGTACCCTGTAGATGCATGTGCTGGGAATATCTTCCATGACATTATTAGGTTACTTTTGATAGGAAGATTGTCGGTGTTAAGCACACCGTCTATGTTCTTTAGCTCCGTACAACTCTGAATTACTTCGAAATGTGTCCGCATTTAGAACCCTAGAAAGAAATGGATGTCTCTGGTAGATTAGAGAATAACTAAAATCCAAGCTGACTATTTTAAAGGGTGTGTAAACTTCAATTGTTTCATCGCCCAAATGGAAAAGACTGAAACAATGTTGCTAAAAGTGTTGATTATAATATCCAGTGTGTATGCTCCTATGCAGATGTAGTACCCCAGAGGGCACTACCATTCTTACACCTAGACACTGTCTCTAAAGGCTAGCAAAGGATGTCATCTGTGTATTTAATTCCAGGTCTTCTGATATCGTACCTTAAAGGGGTTATCCAAGACTAAAAAATGTCCCCCATATGCCCGGGCCCCTCACACTGAATCTACTTACCTGGCACTCCTGCGCCTCTCCTGGTCCCCGCACTGCCGCTGCTGCTTCTCCCCCCCCCCATACGTGGATGAAAACATCAAGTGTCGGGGGGGCAGCCAATGGCATGCGGGGACGGGGAGGAGCCTCATCCCTGTCAACGCCTGCCATTGGCTGCTCCCCCCCCCCGATGTTTTCATCTGCACATGGGGAGAAGCAGCTGCGGCGGTGCAGGGACCAGGAGCAGCGCAGGGAGCCAGGTAAGTAGATTCAGTGTGAGGGCCCCGGGCATATGGGGGGCATTTTTTAGTCTCGGATAACCTCTTTAAAGGCTATATTTTTTCAATGGGTCTTTATTAAAAAAAAAATTGAATCCTTTATTCTGTACAGAGCTGAGATGCTCTAGTAGTAGCTTGTGGATTTTCACTCTTTTCCGTCATTTGGAGAGCTGGGGGGCTCCTTATCTCTGCTCTCTGACCTTATAAACACCCATTATAGCGCAGTTCTTATCTTACTATATAAGAATTTGGCTTAAATAAGTGTTTATGACCTCTCAGTAGTTTAGAGATAAGGTTTATTAGATGACCAGCACAAAGTGAAAGTAACAGTCACACAGTTAGAAAAACAGTTAACTCTTTATGACAGAATGACTCAATATTTTTAGTAAAGGTCAATTGAAAATATCATTTTTAGCCAAAAATTAGTAAAATGCAATCATAGACAAAAATTTCCTCCAAAGGTGTACATAGCCTTTAATAATATTGCTATGTAACTGTTATGGATTGTAATTTCATGCATTGTGCCTGGTTGTCCATCAGGTGGCAGTGTATGCGGCAGAGTACATTTATATTGGAACTTAGCATTCCATTATCCCCTTTTTGGGCAGAAGTGGGCTAGTCCTGCTTCCTACCAAGGGATTGTTTGCAAATGTTAAGTTTTAAGGACCAAAGGGACCAGACATGTCACAGTGAGGGAAACGTCCCCCTTCCCCCCTCCTGCTGCAGGAGCCGCGGGAAGCAGCTTACAGAGCACCATGGCTCCAGGAAGTTCATTGACTGAGTATTACGAAGGGGTCAACAGCCAAAGCCACCCCACTCAACTGTAACAGAACTGCTAGAAAGTCCAATAACCAGACTGAAGCCAGAGATTAGCACAGCAGAGAGCGAAACCAAAGTATTGAAGTTCACCTGCCAGTTCACCCTTAGCCTGCTGGAGCCAAGAGAAAGATCACGTATTGTTAGGATGAAATTGTATTCAAGTAAAACTATTGAACTTTACCAAGTCTGGACTCTACTTGTTTTCCACCAACTACAACTCCTTTTTTGCTGTGGACCCTAACCCCGGGGAGTGAGAGTAACCAGGTAGGAGCAACGTCACACAAACTATTAGGGCCACAAACTAGCACTCGGCATTCCTAAAAATGGGACCCGATCGGCCCTGGGGGTGACACCCGGCACAGACTTCTATGAATTTGTGGTTTTTGAGTAGAAACAACCTCTGTGTAGTCTGATTCTGAAGTCATGAATTAGGCCTAATTCACACGTCAATGTTCGGTAAGTGTGCTGGTCAAAAACAAAGAACAGGTGCAGATCTTTCCATTATACCGCATATCTGTGTAGGCTTCATTCCTGGCTCGCAATCACTGATGAAAACCACTGACCACACACTGACTGTGTGAATAAAGCCTTATTCTTCTCCCTCTTTTTGGATTTGGGAGAAACATATAACTTCAGGATCTGACTACACACCGGGTTTGTTTGTAGTCTGTAACCATGGAAACACATAGGACTGCACAGGAGCTGTAGACACAAAATCGTAAGATATTTTTTAATCCACATATTTTGCAAAGCTGCCACATTTTTTCAGCTATTGAAGCACTGAAGCAATAAGAATATTGGTTGCAAGTGCTTATTGCCTTTAAGGAGGAAATGATATTTAAGTTGTCGGCTGCACTCACAAATACCTTGACCTTTACTGGCATTCCACTCAAGCCAGAAGTTACATTTTTTGCAAGCTAAGTAGTTTTTATTCTTTTTTATCATCTATCAACTCTAACCTATACTTGCAAAAGGGCCATAGGGATTTAGAAGGCGATGCAATGCAATGGAGCATGAGACCATGGGCTGGATCAAGGCTTTTTGTATCACAGAAGTAGTCGTACAGCCGCAAAGGAGCCATACTTTGGCTAAACTGAGACTACATATAGTGAACTGGCTAAAAATCAGGGAATTCCTTACATTCTGCACATTCGATTTGTCCTCTTCCTTTCCACCCTGTGTAAAAGCAAATGGTGGTATGGCACTGGAGCCAGTTCCTCTTGTCCTTATGTGCTAAGCCTTAAGTGATTGTACATGAAGGTCCCTGCGTAGAATCACGTTTCCCATTAGAAAGTTTATTCATTGTCACCGTGCGGTTCACTATGACGGTTGTGACCGTGTAGGCTGGCTGCATGCCCTCTTGTGTACTGGCTGCAGGCTGACACCTGTGTATGCTGGTTGCTTGGGGCTGCGTTCTGGCGGCGGTGTCTTGTGTGAACCATGTCCGTGTATGAGTGTACTCTCCGTGTCTGCATGTCTGTGGTTCCTGTCACCGGTGCCGCGCAAGGGTATCCCCATGTATGCTGGTTCTGTGATGTGTGCTGGCTGCGGCCTTGTGTGTGAACATGGCCTTAGTATGGATGCATTTCTGTTTGTGTCACGGGTTGTTTGCACTCTGGTGTCCTGGGGCAACGTCCAGTACTGCAGCCTGAGTGTCCACTTCCGCTCATGCTGGCTCCCCTCCCTGTTTGGTTCTGATGGGGTTAACTCCCCTGGTCTGTTCCTGGCTGTGGTTTATCAGGTGCCCTCATTATCCAGCTATATCTATCTGTGAGCTGTGGGGCTTGTGGTCAGTCTATCCTCTGCCTTGCAGGGTGTAGCGCCTTGCTGCTGACCCAGGGGGTTTAGCCATCTGCCCTTGTTTGTGGTGTCGCCTGGTAATGTGTTGATGTTATGTCTAGGGATGAACGAATCGCATTAAACTTTGTTCTAATACTGTACAGAGCAGGAGCTCCGTACAGTATTAGAATGTATAGGCTCTGATGAGCCGAAGCTATTTCTTCAAGGTACCAGTTGGAACCCAACCCGAGTTCGGGAAATGTTTTTTTACAGTATAAATAAATTTATGAAGTTATTTACGCGAAGTCTTGCGAGACTTTGCAAAGCAATAACTTCGGCTCATCTGAGCCAATACATTCTAATACTGTACTGAGCTCCTGCTCCGTACAGTATTAGAACAAAGCTTTATGTGAATCGACTTCGGATGTTTCATCCGAAGTCAATTCGCTCATCCCTAGTTATGTCCTTGTCTGATCTTCTGTACCTATTCTGTATGATGTTGATGTTGTTATTCTTGTCCTTGCCTGATCTTCTGTTCCTGTTCTCTGCCTGGTTCCCCTCTGTTCCATGTTTAGCCTAGCAGAGCTCTAACTGCGTCTGATAGCTTGACAGTGCTAAACTGCTTCTGATGCAGTCTGTTCCTCGTCTGTCCTGCAGTGCCTTACTGCTTCTGTTCCTGTGTCTCTCCTGCCTTCATGAGAGGGCTCCTGGGTTCTCCGGAGGGAGGATCTCTAGTCTGTGTCCAGCTCTGCCTGAGACCGCCATGCTTCCATTCCGCTTAGGGTCCAGGTATCTCCTTCTGTGATGGTTCCCGTTCATCTTGTTGTCTGCTCCATGTCCTGTGTTTGCTTGGGTTCCAGTTCTGTTGTCTGTTTTGCTGGTGGTTTCACCAGCGTGGTTCCTTGCAGGTAGAGGCCAAGTGTATCAGGACCTTCCTGAAGGTGCGACCAGTTAGCCCTCGGCCCAGTTCATCCCCACCACCAGGGGCTCTGTGAAGAACGGGGCTCACTGGCTCTCCGACCTCAGCGTTTTTCCCTTGATCTGCAGGTGCACTTGGTTCTGTGGTAGTGCTACCACTGTTGCCTAACCTGCATATACAGGTCCTTCTAAAAAAATTAGCATATTGTGATAAAGTTCATTATTTTCTGTAATGTACTGATAAACATTAGACTTTCATATATTTTAGATTCATTACACACAACTGAAGTAGTTCTAGCCTTTTATTGTTTTAATATTGATGATTTTGGCATACAGCTCATGAAAACCCAAATTTCCTATCTAAAAAAATTAGCATATTTCATCCGACCAATAAAAGAAAAGTGTTTTTAATACAAAAAAAGTCAACCTTCAAATAATTATGTTCAGTTATGCACTCAATACTTGGTCGGGAATTCTTTTGCAGAAATGACTGCTTCAATGCGGCGTGGCATGGAGGCAATCAGCCTGTGGCACTGCTGAGGTGTTATGGAGGCCCAGGATGCTTCGATAGCGGCCTTAAGCTCATCCAGAGTGTTGGGTCTTGCGTCTCTCAACTTTCTCTTCCCAATATCCCACAGATTCTCTATGGGGTTCAGGTCAGGAGAGTTGGCAGGCCAATTGAGCCCAGTAATACCATGGTCAGTAAACCATTTACCAGTGGTTTTGGCGCTGTGAGCAGGTCCCAGGTCGTGCAGAAAAATGAAATCTTCATCTCCATAAAGCTTTTCAGCAGATGGAAGCATGAAGTTCTCCAAAATCTCCTGATAGCGGCTGCATTGACCCTGCCCTTGATAAAACACAGTGGACCAACACCAGCAGCTGACATGGCACCCCAGACCATCACTGACTGTGGGTACTTGACACTGGACTTCCGGCATTTTGGCATTTCCCTCTCCCCAGTCTTCCTCCAGACTCTGGCACCTTGATTTCCGAATGACATGCAAAATTGGCTTTCATCCGGAAAAAAGTACTTTGGACCACTGAGCAACAGTCCAGTGCTGATTCTCTGTAGCCCAGGTCAGGCGCTTCTGCCGCTGTTTCTGGTTCAAAAGTGGCTTGACCTGGGGAATGCGGCACCTGTAGCCCATTTCCTGCACACGCCTGTACACGGTGGCTCTGGATGTTTCTACTCCAGACTCAGTCCACTGCTTCCGCAGGTCCCCCAAGGTCTGGAATCGGTCATTCTCCACAATCTTCCTCAGGGTCCGGTCACCTCTTCTCGTTGTGCAGCGTTTTCGGCCACACTTTTTCCTTCCCACAGACTTCCCACTGAGGTGCCTTGATACAGCACTCTGGGAACAGCCTATTCGTTCAGAAATGTCTTTCTGTGTCTTACCCTCTTGCTTGAGGGGGTCAATGATGGCCTTCTGGACAGCAGTCAGGTCGGCAGTCTTACCCATGATTGTGGTTTTGAGTAATGAACCAGGCTGGGAGTTTTTAAAAGCCTCAGGAATCTTTTGCAGGTGTTTAGAGTTAATTAGTTGATTCAGATGATTAGGTTAATAGCTCGTTTAGAGAACCTTTTCATGATATGCTAATTTTTTTACATAGGAAATTTGGGTTTTCATGAGCTGTATGCCAAAATCATCAATATTAAAACAATAAAAGGCTTGAACTACTTCAGTTGTGTGTAATGAATCAAAAATATATGAAAGTCTAATGTTTATCAGTACATTACAGAAAATAATGAACTTTATCACAATATGCTATTTTTTTTAGAAGGACCTGTATTACTGTCATGTGCTTTTATTACATGTGTAATAAAGTATTCTGTTGGTCCCTGGTCTGAATCTTGCTTGTGTCCTGTTTGCATGACGTCCCGGAGGTCTGCCTTTGGGCCTCTGGCATGTGACATTTATTATTTGGCCCTCATGTAAGAACGTTGGTGCAGCGGCCCACAGGGGAAGAGCTGAGAGGATTGGAGTGGTATTTGTGGCACTGATAGTAGTGGTGTCGGTTCACAGTGGCAGCCCTTACCTCAACGCTCCCTCGGGCCTTCCA
Organism: Bufo gargarizans; assembly: GCF_014858855.1. NCBI lineage: Eukaryota > Metazoa > Chordata > Amphibia > Anura > Bufonidae > Bufo > Bufo gargarizans. The sequence continues at coordinate 4,156,231 of NC_058084.1, forward strand.
GGGTACCAGAACAATAAATCATACCAGAAGTAATAAGTCAGAGCAACTGAGGATTGCTCAGAACTGTATATCGGCGAAACAAAACAACAACTACATCAGCGTATGGCTCAGCATACAAGAGCCAAAACCTCTGGTCAAGATTCAGCCGTGTACTTACATCTAAAGGAAACAGGTCACACCTTTGAAGACAGTCAAGTACGTGTTTTGGATAAGGAGGCCGATTGGTACAAACGAGGTGTGAAGGAGGCCATCTATGTAAAAATGGAGAAGCCAAGCTTGAATAGAGGTGGGGGGGTTAGACATCTATTGTCTGCCACATACAATGCTGTCTTGACACCTTTTTCTGGGAAGTCTTTATCACCTACTGACTCCAATTAGGATAATGGAATCAACACCTTTGACCCAATGCTGGGTATAATTACCAGATGTGGATTCAGTTACATATTTATTCCCAGAATTTTTGTACAGTCACTCAGAATTGAGAAAGCTCGTTGGAAGAACGAGTGAAACGTTTTCAAGAAATCTACAGTACGTCCAGTTGCCTTGAATTATTCTTTACAGATATATACTATGACCTGGATAAATGAGAACCTTCACAGACTCCAGAGCAACTGGACTTGTTGTATTTTTTTTACTGAAGATGTTTCACTAGTTATCCGACTGTCTTTCTCTATTAGAGCGGCTTGGACGAGGAATCTCCTCCATTAAATACTGCTGATTCATGCTTCAGTCATGGAGGTAGAGTGATGATCTCATTTGCATGACTGAAGCTATAAGGTGTGGTGAATAAACTGCCTCAGGAGAGGTGTTAGAGCCATGTTGTAAGTGTCAGACAATAGATGTCCCACCCCTCCACCCTTAATGACTTCAGTCATGCAAATGCAATTAATTAAGAATATAAAGATGTCTCCTAGGCCTCTTTATATCCTTATTCTTACATCACATATTGTCCAGTCATAGGTTTCTCCACACAATAGCTACAATGCACCCCAGAGAGGGGCACAATTCATCCAAGAAGGTCATGCCCCAAAGATAGCCACAATGCCCCCATAAAAGCCACAATGCCTCCATGATAACTCCAATATCCCCATGATAACCCTAAAGCTCTCCATGACAACCACAATGTCCCTTCATAGCCACAAAGCTCTTCATGATAGTCATGATGCCCCCCCCCCAAAACAGCCACAAGACACCCCTGAGAGCCATAATTCCATCCATGATAGCCACAATATCCCCACGTTTGTCACAACTCCACCTTGACAGAGACTATGCCCTCCATGATAGCCCCAATGACTTCATCATGTCCACAATGCCCCATGATTGTCACAATTCGCCCACAATAACCACACTGTCCCAGTGATAGCCACAGTACCCTAAATAATATCTACAATGCCTCATGATGGTGATAATGCTCTCAGAAGGATGTGGTTACCACTGAAGGTGGCAATTTCTTCCCTAGACATCTGAGAGTCTGGGGAAAATATTGGACATGTGGTCCTGGCGTTGATCCTACCAACAAATACGACCAGTGACACGTACAATAGAAGCTCCACAAGGTAAAGAAATATATCAGACAAGTGCATTGTCCATAAGAGGCAGAAGGTAGGACCCTAATAACAAATAGCTGCCATCATTGTACATGTGGAGAACATACAGATGATGTGATGTTACTATAGACATTGAGGATGACCTCACCAGAATAAACAGCTCAGGATCCATCACCTTATGAATGATACTGGGAAGGAGATATTGGATCTGAAAGCAACATGCCGGTAATCTGGGTTCTATGGTTGCATGGAAGGAAATGGTAGGAGGAGGAATCAATGATAATATATGAACTATCATGAGTCATGACTGTCAGTATGATGGAGGCTGTAGTACCAATGGCATAAAGCATAAGACATGCTGTAATGGAAAAATGAAGATATGACCTCATTATTGTCATATATGTAAACATAGGGGCAGAATTACTAATTCTAAGATTCAGGCTACAGTCTTATGAAAAGAGGGCCATTACAAATGGACACACTGTCAGATTTTCATGGCCACTTTTTCACCATTTGTGCATCCATTTTCTGTCCATCTGTCCACGTTTAACGGACGTTTTGCATCAGTTTTTTTACAGTTGTTAAAACAGTTTTTGGAGGAACTCGGCAGAAAGTTTGTTGGAAACACCTTGGAGAACTAACCACAGATCTTCTGTGGATGTAGACTTGCTCAGATCCTTCTATCTCTACATCTAATCCCAGACAGAATGAATGATGTTGAGATCGGGGCTCTGTGGGGGCCACATCACCTCCACATCACCTACATCATCATCTCCATCACTGCTGTTTTAGAAGCGTTAGTTTTGACCTATCTTTCAGCCAGTTTAGGTTTTAAGTGAGGTCAAAGTTTCCTAAAGTGTTTTACATGACATGTTCATTGTCTCCACCAGTCTGCTAGATGCTTATGGTTAAACAGTGAAGAACCGCAGGTGATACTTCTTAACAGCACTGTAGAATTCGTCATTTCAGGTCAGCCATATTGTGTATTGCAAATCGTGACTCCTGCAGTACTGTGAAGAAGTATCACCTGCGGTTCTTCAGCGTTTAACCACATACATCCTGCAGAATGGTTGGCACCTTGAACACGTCATGTAAAGCACAATGTTGACCTTACCTAACTCCTAAACAGCTAAGCCTACTTTCACACTTGCGTTCTTGTTTTTCGGTATTGAGATCCGGCAGACGATCTCAATACCGGATTTTTTTTTTTTCCGTTTAGTCTTTGTGCATTCTGAATGGAAATAGATCTGTTCAGGATCCATCAGGATGTCCTCCGTTCTGGCAAGATTCCGTTTTGTGATCGGACACAAAACCGCTACAAGCTGCAGTTGTGTGTCCAGTCATAAAAACTGACCAAAAAATTGATCCGGCACTGAAAACAATGTAAATCAATGGCGATGGTTCCGTTTGTTTTTAAACTTTTAATGTATTTAGTGAAGTATCCGTTGATTTCACACAACGGAACGGATGCATCTTGATGTGCAAAATCAAAACAGATCTGTTTAATTACCTGTAATAAGATCCGCTGCCAGATCTCAATGCCGGAATTAACAACAACGCAAGTGTGAAAACAAGTGCACAGTACATATTAAAAACCGCTTGTAGCACTTTGCACTTTATATATAGGTATATGAATTATTTATTAGGAAATCACAGACACTGCAACATTATTTAATCATGTTCTATTGCACACCGAATGTAATTGATTCATTAGGCTCTATATAAATATATGCACTTTGCACTTTGTAATTCACTTGGCTTGAGAAAGGTTCTGAGAGAGAACCGAAACGTTGCTGCGGTGACATGTGTGAATAAAAGACACATTTTTTCACTATCTACAGAGGAGTTCCGTGGATTTCTTCAGTATATGTGACTACCCGTAATCAAGGGTATAACGCTGGCACCCGAACTATACCATTGAACACAGGAGTGCTGCCCTACTTTGAAACTTATATATACTGTATACAGTTGCAAGAAAAAGTATGTGAACCCTTTGGAATGATATGGATTTCTGCACAAATTGGTCATAAAATGTGATCTGATCTTCATCTAAGTCCCAACAATAGACAATCACAGTCTGCTTAAACTAATAACACACAAAGAGTTAAATGTTACCATGTTTTTATTGAACACACCATGTAAACATTCACAGTGCAGGTGGAAAAAGTATGTGAACCCTTGGATTTAATAACTGGTTGAACCTCCTTTGGCAGCAATAACTTCAACCAAACGTTTCCTGTAGTTGCAGATCAGACGCGCACAACGGTGAGGAGTAATTCTTGACCATTCCTCTTTACAGAACTGTTTCAGTTCAGCAATATTCTTGGGATGTCTGGTGTGAATAGCTTTCTTGAGGTCCTGCCACAGCATCTCAGTCGGGTTGAGGTCAGGACTCTGACTGGGCCACTCCAGAAGGCGGATTTTCTTCTGTTTAAGCCATTCTGTTGTTGATTTACTTCTATGCTTTGGGTCATTGTCCTGTTGCAACACCCATTTTCTGTTGAGCTTCAGCTGGTGGACAGATGGCCTTAAGTTCTCCTGCAAAATGTCTTGATAAACTTGGGAATTCATTTTTCCTTTGATGATAGCAATCCGTCCAGGCCTGACACAGCAAAGCAGCCCCAAACCATGATGCCCCACCACCATACTTCACAGTTGGGATGAGGTTTTGATGTTGGTGTGCTGTGCCTCTTTTTCTCCACACATAGTGTTGTGTGTTTATTCCAAACCACTCAACTTTGGTTTCATCTGTCCACAGAATATTTTGCCAGTACTGCTGTGGAACATCCAGGTGCTCTTCTGCAAACTGTAAACGTGCAGCAATGTTTTTTTTTTGGACAGCAGTGGCTTCCTCCGTGGTATCCTCCCATGAAATTCATTCTTGTTTAGTGTTTTACGTATCGTAGATTCGCTAACAGGGATGTTAGCATATGCCAGAGACTTCTGTAAGTCTTTAGCTGACACTCTAGGATTCCTCACCTCATTGAGCAGTCTGCGCTGTGCTCTTGCAGTCATCATTACAGGACGGCCGCTCCTAGAGAGAGTAGCAGCAGTGCTGAACTTTCTCCATTTATAGACAGTTTGTCCTACCGTGGACTGATGAACAGCAAGTCTTTTGGAGATACTTTTATAACCCTTTCCAGCTTTATGCAAGTCAACAATTCTTAATCGTAGGTCTTCTGAGAGCTCTTTTGTGCGAGGCATCATTCACATCAGGCAATGCTTCTTGTGAAAAGCAAACCCAGAACTGGTGTGTGTTTTTTATAGGGCAGGGCAGCTGTAACCAACACCTCCAATCTCATCTCATTGATTGGACTCCAGTTGGCTGACACCTCACTCCAATTAGCTCTTGGAGATGTCATTAGTCTAGGGGTTCACATACTTTTTCCACCTGCACTGTGAATGTTTACATGGTGTGTTCAATAAAAACATGGTAACATTTAATTATTTGTGTGTTATTAGATTAAGCAGACTGTGATTGTCTATTGTTGTGACTTAGATGAAGATCAGATCACATATTATGACCAATTTGTGCAGAAATCCATATCATTCCAAAGGGTTCACATACTTTTTCTTGCAACTGTATATATATATATATATATATATAATGCACACTTATGCACACACACATACTATGCACCTGTGTCATATACACACACACATACAAATACATAAATCTCTGCCCTTCTCTCATGCACGGTGAATTGGCGTTGTAAGGTGTAGGTTTCTTCTCACATGAGCGGCATGCTGAGAATTCATCCATGTCACTTATCCCGCGTGAGGACGTCTGTGGGAGGGAGGTGTGAAGTGAGAGGTTCTGTGGAGACATCACTTATAGTTTTCTGCCTTTTCTCTGATTGCTTTGTTGATTGAAGCTGAAGTCGGCAAACAATCTATTTCCTATCGGGATTTAAAGGCAAATTTACTAAATATCGTAATCCTAAAAAATTGCTTGCAGAAGAATAAGAGCACAGGTTACCGTACATGGTCACCAAAATCATTATTATCATAGAAAGGATGGGCAATGCTATACAGAGCTACCGTCTGACATATCAGGACCCCTTATGGGCAAATGATCAGGATGAGCGAACGCGTGGAAGTTCGTGTTTGTCGGGTTTGGGACCTGTACTTAAACCCGAACCTGACTCCCATTGAAATCAGTGGAGACCCGAACTTCACTTTATTATTTCCTGGTATAACATGGTTGTAGCAGAAAATAATAGCACTCTTAAGACAGAATGCAAAACAATATTGCTATTTAGGGGTTAAAAAACAAAACAAAAAAAAAACAACTCACCTCATGCATTGATCGCGCTGCAGCAGCTTCTTCTATGTTCCCTGAACAGGACCTGCGATATGCGTGATGTCATCACCATGTGGGAGAGCGCGGTGACGGCAGGTCCTGTTCAGTGAAGATAGAAGAAGCTGCTGCAGCGCGATCAATGGATGAGGTGAGTTGTTTTTTTTTGTGTTAAGAATGCTATTATTTTCTGATATCACCATGTTATACCGGAAAAAATCACCCGAACACCGAACCTGGACTTCAGTGAAATAGACCACCAGAGATCCTTACATTAACCTCTTCCCTACACCACTGGGATAACTGGAATTAACCCCCTCACTGTCCTAAACAAACAGGAATACATACATAACTCCTTCATTGCTTGAGATTATCAGGTATCCTTATATTAACCTATTTACTACCACAGATCATTACAAATACAGGTAGTAAACCACTTCACTCTACTAGACCACCAGGTACATGAATCCCTTCACTGCCTTAGACCACTAGTGATTATGCATTTAATCCCTTCACTGCTATAGACCACCAAGGATGCACCTCACGCCTCTAGACCACATGTATACTGCCATAGGCCATCAGATATACTGACATTAACCCCTTCAATGCTGTAGACCACCAAGAATACTGACATTAATTCCTTCACTGCATTATACCACCAGGGACACTGAATTTAACAACATCACTTCCATATACTACTGGAGCTACTGTTGGTATCCCCCTTACTGCTTTAAACCACCTGGTATACTGATGATAAACCCTTCACTGCCCTACATCACCGGTGATACTGATGTTAAACTCTTCACCACCCTACATCACCAGGGATACTGATGTTAAACTCTTCACCACCCTACATCACCGGTGATACTGATGTTAAACCCTTCACCACCCTACATTACCAGGGATACTGATGTTAAACTCTTCACCACCCTACATCACCAGGGATACTGATGTTAAACTCTTCACCACCCTACATCACCGGTGATACTGATGTTAAACCCTTCACCACCCTACATTACCAGGGATACTGATGTTAAACCCTTCACCACCCTACATCACCGGTGATACTGATGTTAAACCCTTCACTGCCCTACATTACCAGGGATACTGATGTTAAACCTTTCACTGCCCTACATCACCAGGGATACTGATGTTAAACCCTTCACCACCCTACATCACCAGGGATACTGATGATAAACCCTTCACCACCCTACATCACCGGTGATACTGATGTTAAACCCTTCACCACCCTACATTACCAGGGATACTGATGTTAAACCCTTCACCACCCTACACCACCGGTGATACTGATGTTAAACCCTTCACTGCCCTACATTACCAGGGATACTGATGTTAAACCCTTCACCACCCTACATCACCGGTGATACTGATGTTAAACCCTTCACCACCCTACATTACCAGGGATACTGATGTCAACCCCTTCACTGCCGTATACCTCTAAGGATACTGACATTAATCCATTCACTTCTCTAGACCACTAGGGATTACCTTGTCAAAGTCCTAAACTACGAGTAGCATTAACCCTTTCTCTGCCATAGATCCCCAGGGATGCAAGCAATAATGTTGTGTGCTAGACATGGATGCCTTTTGATACTCTTTCCCTAAATGCTATCTGGCCCTGTATATCTGGCTGCTTTAGAGCTAATTATTAGGGTGTACATGGATATGTATTGATATGGTTCTGCCCGGTCTGTAACCGCCCCTACAATAGCTTAGAGACAACATTTGGTATAAATATGGGGATCAGGCCACGCTGTTTAAACTGACCTGCAGAATGTTATTCTATTAGTTAGAAGGGTGATGGGCTTAATGGAGGCAGCAGGAAATTGAAGATACTGTATAATTTAATATTCTGTTAGCTAAATAGATGTATAATTCTTATAGCAGTCGTGGCTCTGTTTTTCTGAGCTGCAAATCACCTACTTCCCTTCATGCAACCTTCCAGCTGAATGACAACATCCAGTCAGATGTGAGCAATGGGTTTTCAGTTGCAGAGATTTCAGCAAAAAATCTGTCAAGTGTGAATACATCCTAACTAAGAATTGCAAAAAAAAAAAAAAAAAACTAATAAAATAGTGTAGTCTTAAAGTTCTTTTCCTTTGTTCCTCCTTTTACAGGACCTGATGGGTGCAGAATTATTGAATATTCGGGATGATGGGACAAGATATCAAATTAATTCATACTAGAGGAGACAGCCTAAAATAAACCCCGGAGAGCGACTCTTCCGCCATTACTGTCCTTACTAAGCGGAGACTCCAAGTTGGTTCACTGTGCTCAGTCTTTATGATTCACACAAGTGCCGGATTACCAGAAGTTCCGGAATAACAGATGCCGGATTAAGGGAATGTTTCCGTATTATCATCACCATCCGTAACACATACCCGTGGCCATTATGAAGCCTCTCCTCGCACACAGATGTCCTGATATATTTGCTTTAAATGGCTACAGATTCCAGTAAGACACTAACTCTATTCAATATAGAAATGTCGGATTTTTTTTTTTGTAGAGTCGGTGTGGAATTTTGGCCGAAAATCAGAGACTCGACTCTGGCCTTAGCATGAAATAAAGGCAGTGATTATTACATATGTTCAGTCAGACATTGTGCGGCGGTGTTCTTAGGTCACTGGCCATCCCAGAGGAGCGGCAGGAGTCGGCTATAATGCTGCATAATAGGAGATGATAGATCTGCGGGGATGGCTCAGCAGAAGCAGAGTGGGAGTAAATTAGGGTAAGAAGCATGAGTTCATAGTCTACATCAATAAGGGTATTATTTCAGGACGAGAGGGTTATGCATCGCCTGTTTCTCGGAATTCTATGAGTCTATATTGGCCGGACTGGGACACTGTGGGTGTTACTGTACTGATGAAGTCAAAGACAAGACTGCAGAATAAACTAAAGCACCATATGAAAAACATATTATTTAAGGGGGCTGCCTCAACACGGGACCCCCCTCTATGAGTCAGAGACGGACCTTCCATCTATTACATGGATGGGCATTTGTAGTACCTGGGTACAGTTGTAAATACTTGTGTATTTTTCATAGGTTTGGCAAGGAACAAGGCTATCCACCGTGTTCCTCCTCTCTTGGAAAGAGTGGGCTGGTCCTGCTTCCTGCCGAGACAGAGAAAGGAGAGGAAGCACACTGCAGAGCTCCTGCTCCTGGAGAAGGTTCTCCAGAAGCATCATCTATATTGAGTACTCCTTGAGAAGACGGACAGCAGAGGGACCAGCTAATATCAGCATAAAGACACTGCTGCATGATGAGGGACTACACCTAAGACACCCACCACCTAGACAACTGCTAATCCAGTTCAATAAAAGTGCTAAACTACAGCCAACCAACCTGCCTCCATCATCCTTACTGGTGCCAGAAAATTGCACTTAAAATGCACTGCTACTGAATGCATTTGAAGTTTTACATTGCACTTAGGAAAAGAGACAGGGAGCAACAGCCTGAGGGAGTACACAGTGACACTACACTTCATCAGGACACCGGGGCTTGCTGCACATTCATTTGACTGGTTATATGCAATGCTATATTTGTTCTGTAGTAGCCGTTGCAGGAAAAATAAGCAGCTGCCCCCCCCCCCCACCCCCACCAAGCTCAGGAGAAACTCGCCCTCCTCTATGAGTAAAAGCCAGTCCTTCGTCTATTCATATATTACATGGATGGGCGTTCATTTGAATAGTTCTATGCAATACTACAAACTCCTGTAGTGGCTGCTCCATGGAAAATGGCAGTTGCCCCCCCCCCAAGCTCAGAAGCAAGCCCCCACTTCCATGAGTTAGGACTAGAGTTGAGCGAACACCTGGATGTTCGGGTTCGAGAAGTTCGGCCGAACATCCCGGAAATGTTCGGGTTCGGGATCCGAACCCGATCCGAACTTCGTCCCGAACCCGATCCGAACTTCGTCCCGAACCCGAACCCCATTGAAGTCAATGGGGACCCGAACTTTTCGGCACTAAAAAGGCTGTAAAACAGCCCAGGAAAGAGCTAGAGGGCTGCAAAAGGCAGCAACATGTAGGTAAATCCCCTGCAAACAAATGTGGATAGGGAAATGAATTAAAATAAAAATTAAATAAATAAAAATTAACCAAAATCAATTGGAGAGAGGTCCCATAGCAGAGAATCTGGCTTCACGTCACCCACCACTGTAAGAGTCCATTTTCATAAATTTAGGCCCAGCACCCAGGCAGAGGAGAGAGGTCCCGTAACAGAGAATCTGGCTTCATGTCAGCAGAGAATCAGTCTGCATGTCATAGCAGAGAATGAGGCTTCACGTCAGCCACCACTGCAACAGTCCATTGGCATATATTTAGGCCCAGCACCCAGGCAGAGGAGGGAGGTCCCGTAACAGAGAATCTGTCTTCATGTCAGCAGAGAATTAGTCTGCATGTCATAGCAGAGAATCAGGCTTCATGTCAGCCACCACTGCAACAGTCCATTGGCATATATTTAGGCCCAGCACCCAGGCAGAGGAGAGAGGTCCCGTAACAGAGAATCTGTCTTCATGTCAGCAGAGAATCAGTCTGCATGTCATAGCAGAGAATGAGGCTTCACGTCAGCCACCACTGCAACAGTCCATTGGCATATATTTAGGCCCAGCACCCAGGCAGAGGAGAGAGGTCCCGTAACAGAGAATCTGTCTTCATGTCAGCAGAGAATCAGTCTGCATGTCATAGCAGAGAATGAGGCTTCACGTCAGCCACCACTGCAACAGTCCATTGGCATATATTTAGGCCCAGCACACAGGCAGAGGAGAGAGGTCCCGTAACAGAGAATCTGTCTTCATGTCAGCAGAGAATCAGTCTGCATGTCATAGCAGAGAATGAGGCTTCACGTCAGCCACCACTGCAACAGTCCATTGGCATATATTTAGGCCCAGCACACACACAGGCAGAGGAGAGAGGTCCCGTAACAGAGAATCTGGCTTCATGTCAGCAGAGAATCAGTCTGCATGTCATAGCAGAGAATGAGGCTTCACGTCAGCCACCACTGCAACAGTCCATTGGCATATATTTAGGCCCAGCACCCAGGCAGAGGAGAGAGGTCCCGTAACAGAGAATCTGTCTTCATGTCAGCAGAGAATCAGTCTGCATGTCATAGCAGAGAATCAGGCTTCACGTCAGCCACCACTGCAACAGTCCATTGGCATATATTTAGGCCCAGCACACAGGCAGAGGAGAGAGGTCCCGTAACAGAGAATCTGTCTTCATGTCAGCAGAGAATCAGTCTGCATGTCATAGCAGAGAATGAGGCTTCACGTCAGCCACCACTGCAACAGTCCATTGGCATATATTTAGGCCCAGCACACAGGCAGAGGAGAGAGGTCCCGTAACAGAGGATCTGGCTTCATGTCAGCAGAGAATCATTCTGCATGTCATTGCAGAGAATCAGGCTTCACGTCACCCAACATTGGAACAGTCCATTGGCATATATTTAGGCCCCGGCACCCAGACAGAGGAGAGGTTCATTCAACTTTGGGTAGCCTCGCAATATAATGGTAAAATGAAAATAAAAATAGGATTGAATGAGGAAGTGCCCTGGAGTCCAATAATATATGGTTAAGGGGAGGTAGTTAATGTCTAATCTGGACAAGGGACGGACAGATCCTGTGGGATCCATGCCTGGTTCATTTTTATGAATGTCAGCTTGTCCACATTGGCTGTAGACCAGCGGCTGCGTTTGTCTGTAATGACGCCCCCTGCCGTGCTGAATACACGTTCAGACAAAACGCTGGCCGCCGGGCAGGCCAGCACCTCCAAGGCATAAAAGGCTAGCTCTGGCCACGTGGACAATTTAGAGACCCAGAAGTTGAATGGGGCCGAACCATCAGTCAGTACGTGGAGGGGTGTGCACACGTACTGTTCCACCATGTTAGTGAAATGTTGCCTCCTGCTAACACGTTGCGTATCAGGTGGTGGTGCAGTTAGCTGTGGCGTGTTGACAAAAGTTTTCCACATCTCTGCCATGCTAACCCTGCCCTCAAAGGAGCTGGCATTGACACAGCTGCCTTGGCGACCTCTTGCTCCTCCTCTGCCTTGGCCTTGGGCTTCCACTTGTTCCCCTGTGACATTTGGGAATGCTCTCAGTAGCGCGTCTACCAACGTGCGCTTGCGCATCTTCCTATCACGCTCCAGTGCAGGAAGTAAGGTGGGCACATTGTCTTTGTAGCGTGGATCCAGCAGGGTGGCAACCCAGTAGTCCGCACAGGTTAAAATGTGGGCAACTCTGCTGTCGTTGCGCAGGCACTGCAGCATGTAGTCGCTCATGTGTGCCAGGCTGCCTAGGGGTAAGGACAAGCTGTCCTCTGTGGGAGGCGTATCGTCATCGTCCTGCCTTTCCCCCCAGCCACGCACCAGTGATGGACCCGAGCTGCGTTGGGTGCCACCCCGCTGTGACCATGCTTCATCCTCATCCTCCTCCACCTCCTCCTCATCCTCGTCCTCCTCGTCCTCCAGTAGTGGGCCCTGTCTGGCCACATTTGTACCTGGCCTCTGCTGTTGCCAAAAACCTCCCTCTGAGTCACTTCGAAGAGACTGGCCTGAAAGTGCTAAAAATGACCCCTCTTCCTCCTCCTCCTCCTCCTCCTCCTGGGCCACCTCCTCTTGCATCATCGCCCTAAGTGTTTTCTCAAGGAGACATAGAAGTGGTATTGTAACGCTGATAACGGCGTCATCACCACTGGCCATGTTGGTGGAGTACTCGAAACAGCGCAACAGGGCACACAGGTCTCGCATGGAGGCCCAGTCATTGGTGGTGAAGTGGTGCTGTTCCGCAGTGCGACTGACCCGTGCGTGCTGCAGCTGAAACTCCACTATGGCCTGCTGCTGCTCGCACAGTCTGTCCAGCATGTGCAAGGTGGAGTTCCACCTGGTGGGCACGTCGCATATGAGGCGGTGAGCGGGAAGGCCGAAGTTACGCTGTAGCGCAGTCAGGCGAGCAGCGGCAGGATGTGAACGCCGGAAGCGCGAACAGACGGCCCGCACTTTATGCAGCAGCTCTGACATGTCGGGGTAGTTGTGAATGAACTTCTGCACCACCAAATTCAGCACATGCGCCAAGCAAGGGATGTGCGTCAAATTGGCTAGTCCCAGAGCTGCAACGAGATTTCGCCCATTATCACACACCACCAGGCCGGGCTTGAGGCTCACCGGCAGCAACCACTCGTCGGTCTGTTGTTCTATACCCCGCCACAACTCCTGTGCGGTGTGGGGCCTGTCCCCCAAACATATGAGTTTCAGAATGGCCTGCTGACGTTTACCCCGGGCTGTGCTGAAGTTGGTGGTGAAGGTGTGTGGCTGACTGGATGAGCAGGTGGAAGAAGAGGAGGAGGAAGCCGAGAAGGAGGAGGTGGCAACAGGAGGCAAAGAATGTTGCCCTGCGATCCTTGGCGGCGGAAGGACGTGCGCCAAACAGCTCTCCGCCTGGGGCCCAGCTGCCACTACATTTACCCAGTGTGCAGTTAGGGAGATATAGCGTCCCTGGCCGTGCTTACTGGTCCACGTATCTGTGGTTAGGTGGACCTTGCCACAGATGGCGTTGCGCAGTGCACACTTGATTTTATCAGATACTTGGTTGTGCAGGGAAGGCACGGCTCTCTTGGAGAAGTAGTGCCGGCTGGGAACAACATACTGTGGGACAGCAAGCGACATGAGCTGTTTGAAGCTGTCTGTGTCCACCAGCCTAAATGACAGCATTTCATAGGCCAGTAGTTTAGAAATGCTGGCATTCAGGGCCAGGAATCGAGGGTGGCTAGGTGGGAATTTACGCTTTCTCTCAAATGTTTGTGAGATGGAGAGCTGAACGCTGCCGTGTGACATGGTTGAGACGCTTGGTGACGGAGGTGGTGGTGGTGTTGGTGGCACATCCCCTGTTTGCTGGGCGGCAGGTGCCAACGTTCCTCCAGAGGCGGAGGAAGAGGCCGAGGCGGCAGCAGCAGAAGAGGCCGAGGCGGCAGCAGCAGAAGAGGTAGCAGGGGGAGCCTGAGTGACTTCCTTGGTTTTAAGGTGTTTACTCCACTGCAGTTCATGCTTTGCATGCAGGTGCCTGGTCATGCAGGTTGTGCTCAGGTTCAGAACGTTAATGCCTCGCTTCAGGCTCTGATGGCACAGCGTGCAAACCACTCGGGTCTTGTCGTCAGCACATTGTTTGAAGAAGTGCCATGCCAGGGAACTCCTTGAAGCTGCCTTTGGGGTGCTCGGTCCCAGATGGCGGCGGGCAGTAGCAGGCGGAGTCTCTTGGCGGCGGGTGTTCTGCTTTTGCCCACTGCTCCCTCTTTTGCTACGCTGTTGGCTCGGTCTCACCACTGCCTCTTCCTCCGAACTGTGAAAGTCAGTGGCACGACCTTCATTCCATGTGGGGTCTAGGACCTCATCATCCCCTGCATCGTCTTCCACCCAGTCTTGATCCCTGACCTCCTGTTCAGTCTGCACACTGCAGAAAGACGCAGCAGTTGGCACCTGTGTTTCGTCATCATCAGAGACATGCTGAGGTGGTATTCCCATGTCCTCATCATCAGGAAACATAAGTGGTTGTGCGTCAGTGCATTCTATATCTTTCACCGCTGGGGAAGGGCTAGGTGGATGCCCTTGGGAAACCCTGCCAGCGGAGTCTTCAAACAGCATAAGAGACTGCTGCATAACTTGAGGCTGAGACAGTTTCCCTGGTATGCATGGGGGTGATGTGACAGACTGATGGGGTTGGTTTTCAGGCGCCATCTGTGCGCTTTCTGCAGAAGACTGGGTGGGAGATAATGTGAACGTGCTGGATCCACTGTCGGCCACCCAATTGACTAATGCCTGTACCTGCTCAGGCCTTACCATCCTTAGAACGGCATTGGGCCCCACCATATATCGCTGTAAATTCTGGCGGCTACTGGGACCTGAGGTAGTTGGTACACTAGGACGTGTGGATGTGGCAGAACGGCCACGTCCTCTCCCAGCACCAGAGGGTCCACTAACACCACCACGACCATGTCCACGTCCGCGTCCCTTACTAGATGTTTTTCTCATTGTTATGGTTCACCACAACAACAAAAATATTATTTGGCCCAATGTATTGTATTCAAATTCAGCGGGATATAAATTTGAGGCCTAGTATTTAGGCGCTGGGTGACCGGTATGGATTTACTAACAGAATTAGACTTGGAAATGCACAGTAGCGTGTGTGTGAAGTTATTCTGAATGACCCTATGTGCACCTTGAATATTATATACCCTTTTAGGGATACATTTCAAATAGCTCTGATATAGCAGAAACCACAAAATTTTTAAATTGCTAAATTGGGAATTGTATTTCAACCCAGAACAAAAAATGTGCTTTGACGGACACTAAATAACTTTCCCAGCCACAACAGGACAGCGGTAACGAGAGATTTAGCGGGATATAAATTTGAGGCCTAGTATTTAGGCGCTGGGTGACAGGTATGGGTTTAGTGACAGAATTAGACTTGGAAATACACAGTAGCGGGTGTGTGTGAAGTTATTCTGAATGACCCAATGTGCACCTTGAATATTATATACCCTTTTAGGGATAGATTTCAAATAGCTCTGATATAGCAGGAACCACTAAATTATGAAATTGCTAAATTGGGAATTGTATTTCAACCCAGAACAAAAAATGTGCTTTGACGGACACTAAATAACTTTCCCAGCCACAACAGGACAGCGGTAACGAGAGATTTAGCGGGATATAAATTTGAGGCCTAGTATTTAGGCGCTGGGTGACCGGTATGGATTTAGTGACAGAATTAGACTGGGATATGGCCAAAAAATGAACAGACTATTGCTGGTTAAATGCACTTGGTGTCACAGCTTGACGAACCACACTACTGAGGGTTAAATGCACTTAGTGACGGGCGCAGCTTGCCCCTGATGTAGTATATGGCCAAAAAATGAACAGACTATTGCTGGTTAAATGCACTTGGTGACGGGCGCAGCTTGCCCCTGATGTAGTATATGGCCAAAAAATGAACAGACTATTGCTGGTTAAATGCACTTGGTGACGGGCGCAGCTTGCCCCTGATATGGCCAAAAAATGAACAGACTATTGCTGGTTAAATGCACTTGGTGTGATAGCTTGACCAACCACACTACTGAGGGTTAAATGCACTTGGTGACGGGCGCAGCTTGCCCCTGATGTAGTATATAGCCAAAAAATAAACAGACTATTGCTGGTTAAATGCACTTGGTGTGACAGCTTCACCCTGATGTAGGCTTTAGCCAAAAAACAACCACACCATTGAGGGTTAAATGCACTTGGTGACGGGCGCAGCTTGCCCCTGATTTAGTATATGGCCAAAAAATGAACAGACTATTGCTGGTTAAATGCACTTGGTGTGACAGCTTCACCCTGATGTAGGCTTTAGCCAAAAAACAACCACACCATTGAGGGTTAAATGCACTTGGTCGCAGCTTGGATGCACTTGGTCGCAGCACCGCACAAGACACAAAATGGCCGCCGATCACCCCAGAAAAAAGTGACTGACAAACGGTCTGGGAAGCCTAAAAACAGTGAGTGAGCATTTGAATTTCAGCAGCTCAATGATGCACAGCTGCAGATCGATCGATTAATCAAGTGAAGTCCTTTGGAGGAGTTAATCTGCCTAATCTCGCCCTACTGTCGCATCCGCAACCTCTCCCTACGCTAATCAGAGCAGAGTGACGTGCGGCGCTACGTGACTCCAGCTTAAATAGAGGCTGGGTCACATGGTGCTCTGGCCAATCACAGCCATGCCAATAGTAGGCATGGCTGTGACGGCCTCTTGGGGCAAGTAGTATGACGCTTGTTGATTGGCTGCTTTGCAGCCTTTCAAAAAGCGCCAAGAAAGCGTCACAAAAGCGCCAAGAAAGCGACGAACACCGAACCCGAACCCGGACTTTTACGAAAATGTCCGGGTTCGGGTCCGTGTCACGGACACCCCAAAATTCGGTACGAACCCGAACTATACAGTTCGAGTTCGCTCATCCCTAGTTAGGACCAGTCCTTGAATAGTTGCATGCAGTACTACATTTCTCCTCTAGTGGCCACTGCAAAGAAAATGAGCAACTGATAGCAACTTGCAGCTGCCAAGCTCAGGAGCAAATCCTCCCCCATTCTATGAGTCAAAGCTGACCCCATATATTACATAGATGGGCATTCATTTGAATAGTTTCATGCAGTACTACATTTCTCCCCTTGTGGGCGCGAAAGGGAAAATAAGCAGCTGATGGCAACTTGTCCTGCCAAGTTTAGGAGCAAAAACAGCCCTCTTTCCGGTATTTCTATATATTTCATAACTGAGCATTAATTTGAATAGTTGTATGTAATACTCCAATTGTCCTATAGTGGCCGCTGCAGGGAAAATGAGCAGCTGATCGTAACTTAGCTCAGAAGCAAAACCCAACCTCTCTATATATCAGGGCTGGTCCTTAAATATGGAGGTATATGGATGGGCATTCATTTAAATTAACGGACAACCTATTAAAATGTTTTTACTATCTCTGCTTGCTGTCATTCATTTGAAACTTACATTAAGGATAATAATCTGTCCTGTTGATGTGATGGACGCACGGGTGCACTGCTCGTTACAAAGCTCTGAAACTGTACTGTAACAAGCCGCACAGCTATGTAACCGGGGCTATATTTGAATTTGCGATATTTCACAAATATTTGGGCGAAGATTCGTCATATATTCGCAAATTCGAGATTATTTTCTTGATTGCAATAAATCGGCAATTTAATATTTGCGTAATGCGCACGAAATTCAGGCGTGGTCACTTTTGCTACATTTTTCAAGCTGCTAGAAGTTTCCTGAGACTGGATAAAATGGTTGGCACGGCAGAACATCAAAAATGGCTTCATATGCAGATAGAGTGCTCCAATATATTCGTGATTGCGCTAATCGGCACTAATAATGCAAATATTTTGGCGTTATACGTGAAACTTCACATTTTAGCAGGTCTGCATGTACAGTACAGACCAAAAGTTTGGACACACCTTCTCATTCAAAGAGTTTTCTTTATTTTCATGACTATGAAAATTGTAGATTCACACTGAAGGCATCAAAACTATGAATTAACACATGTGGAATTATATACATAACAAAAAAGTGTGAAACAACTGAAAATATGTCATATTCTAGGTTCTTCAAAGTAGCCACCTTTTGCTTTGATTACTGCTTTGCACACTCTTGGCCTTCTCTTGATAAGCTTCAAGAGGTAGTCACCTGAAATGGTTTTCACTTCACAGGTGTGCCCTGTCAGGTTTAATAAGTGGGATTTCTTGCCTTATAAATGGGGTTGGGACCATCAGTTGGGTTGTGGAGAAGTCAGGTGGATACACAGCTGATAGTCCTACTGAATAGACTGTTAGAATTTGTATTATGGCAAGAAAAAAGCAGCTAAGTAAAGAAAAACGAGTGGCCATCATTACTTTAAGAAATGAAGGTCAGTCAGTCCGAAAAATTGGGAAAACCTTGAAAGTGTCCCCAAGTGCAGTCACAAAAACCATCAAGCGCTACAAAGAAACTGGCTCACATGTGGACCGCCCCAGGAAAGGAGGACCAAGAGTCACCTCTGCTGCGGAGGATAAGTTCATCCGAGTCACCAGCCTCAGAAATCGCAGGTTAACAGCAGCTCAGATTAGAGACCAGGTCAATGCCACACAGAGTTCTAGCAGCAGACACATCTCTAGAACAACTGTTAGGAGGAGACTGTGTGAATCAGGCCTTCATGGTAGAATATCTGCTAGGAAACCACTGCTAAGGACAGGCAACAAGCAGAATAGACTTGTTTGGGCTAAAGAACACAAGGAATGGACATTGGACCAGTGGAAATCTGTGCTTTGGGCTGATGAGTCCAAATTTGAGATCTTTGGTTCCAACCACCGTGTCTTTGTGCAACGCAGAAAAGGTGAACGAATGGACTCTACATGCCTGGTTCCCACCGTGAAGCGTGGAGGAGGAGGTGTTATGGTGTGGGGGTGCTTTGCTGGTGACACTGTTGGGGATTTATTCAAAATTGAAGGCATACTGAACCAGCATGGCTTCCACAGCATCTTGCAGCGGCATGCTATTCCATCCGGTTTGCGTTTAGTTGGACCATCATTTATTTTTCAACAGGACACTGACCCCAAACACACCTCCAGGCTGTGTAAGGGCTATTTGACCATGAAGGAGAGTGATGGGGTGCTGCGCCAGATGACCTGGCCTCCACAGTCACAGGACCTGAACCCAATCGAGATGGTTTGAGGTGAGCTGGACCGCAGAGTGAAGGCAAAAGGGCCAACAAGTCCTAAGCATCTCTGGGAACTCCTTCAAGACTGTTGGAAGACCATTTCAGGTTACTACCTCTTGAAGCTCATCAAGAGAATGCCAAGAGTGTGCAAAGCAGTAATCAAAGCAAAAGGTGGCTACTTTGAAGAACCTAGAATATGACATATTTTCAGTTGTTTCACACTTTTTTGTTATGTATATAATTCCACATGTGTTAATTCATAGTTTTGATGCCTTCAGTGTGAATCTACAATTTTCATAGTCATGAAAATAAAGAAAACTCTTTGAATGAGAAGGTGTGTCCAAACTTTTGGTCTGTACTGTATGTATGGACAACAGAACCTATCCCACTACCTAACACCCTGCACTATATCAGGATAGAACCTACACTGACTATCTGTATTATATATATAAGCTATCTAATGAAGTGTGGAAAGCACAGAGCAGAGCAATGTCACCGCCGTCTCTCTCAGAACTTAAAAAAACGGTAGAGAATGGCTGCTGGGGAGGTTCTTATATAGTAAGGGGGAGGCAGCTTTCCTATTGGTTGCTAGGGATGTTGCTAAGCTCAGACAAAGACATTGCAGCCTTCTCATTGGCCCACAAGCAAGAAGGGAGGTTACTGATGAAAATAAAAATCTAGAATATTTGACATTACGAATATATAGTACTATATTCTAAATATTCGCAAATTCTCGATATTCGTGATTCGAATATTCGCGCCCAACACTAACCATCATGTGCAGGGACGATTATAGATTGGGGACACAGACCCCAAGGCCTAACTTTGACCCTCCCCTACCCCAAAACATGTAACGGCTTAGATACACCACCTCAGCAGTTGAGAATATTTGTATATGTGATGCTAATAATCCCTTAATGTCTTCTGTTATTTTTGTTCATTTTCTTTGTCTTTTCCAACCTGTCCAGACCACCACCATGACTTCTTCTAGCCATGACCTGTCTGCTTAACATCCAGTCATCTTTGGGTACACCTTTTTTCAGCACCTTCCCCATTTATAGTGCCCCAGAGTAAATTAGTTCCCCCCATTTAA